>NC_086447.1:691240514-691985514 GCF_028390025.1 Pseudophryne corroboree | reverse complement strand
TCTAACTTCTAGGAGCACATTGGTAGTGTCCTTCAAGTTTAGGGATGTACAGCACTAGTAATATGGTAAAATGATGACTAATAACCACAGTCAAAGCAGCAGCCAGGTGTAGTTATTTTGTGGTGAAAGTGAAGCAAGTTGCCACAAAGTTCAATGTCTGTTGAAAAAAAATAAAAATAAAGGGAACACTAAAATAACACATCCTAGATCTGAATGAATGAAATATTCTTATTAAATACTTTGTTCTTTACATAGTTGAATGTGCTGACAACAAAATCACACAAAAATTATCAATGGAAATCAAATTTATTAACCCATGGAGGTCTGGATTTGGAGTCACACTCAAAATTAAAGTGGAAAAACACACTACAGGCTGATCCAACTTTGATGGAATGTCCTTAAAACAAGTCAAAATGAGGCTCAGTAGTGTGTGTGGCCTCCACGTGCCTGTATGACCTCCCTACAACGCCTGGGCATGCTCCTGATGAGGTGGTGGATGGTCTCCTGAGGGATCTCTTCCCAGACCTGGACTAAAGCATCCGCCAACTCCTGGACAGTCTGTGGTGCAACGTGGCGTTGGTGGATGGAGCGAGACATGATGTACCAGATGTGCTCAATTGGATTCAGGTCTGGGGAACGGGCGGGCCAGTCCATAGCATCAATGCCTTCATCTTGCAGGAACTGCTGACACACTCAGGCCACATGAGGTCTAGCATTGTCTTGCAATAGGAGGAACCCAGGGCCAACCGCACCAGCATATGGTCTCACAAGGGGTCTGAGGATCTCATCTCGGTACCTAATGGCAGTCAGGCTACCTCTGGAAAGCACATGGAGGGCTGTGCGGCCCCCCAAAGAAATGCCACCCCACACCATTACTGACCCACTGCCAAACCGGTCATGCTGGAAGATGTTGCAGGCAGCAGAACGTTCTCCTTGGCGTCTCCAGACTCTGTCACATCTGTCATATGTGCTCAGTGAGAACCTGCTTTCATCTGTGAAGAGCACAAGGCGCCAGTGGCGAATTTGCCAATCTTGGTGTTCTCTGACAAATGCCAAACATCCTGCACGGTGTTGGGCTGTAAGCACAACCCCCACCTGTGGATGTCGGGCCCTCATACCACCCTCATGGAGTCTGTTTCTGATCGTTTGAGTAGACACATGCACATTTGTGGCTTGCTGGAGGTCATTTTGCAGGGCTCTGGCAGTGCTCCTCCTGTTCCTCCTTGCATAAAGGCAGAGGTAGCAGTCCTGCTGCTGGGTTGTTGCCCTCCTACGGCCTCCTCCAAGTCTCCTGATGTACTGGCCTGTCTCCTGGTAGCGCCTCCATGCTCTGGACACTACGCTGACAGACACAGCAAACCTTCTTGCCACAGCTCGCATTGATGTGCCATCCTGGATGAGCTGTACTACCTGAGCCACTTGTGTGGGTTGTAGACTCCGTCTCATGCTACCACTAGAGTGAAAGCACAGCCAGCTTTCAAAAGTGACCAAAACATCAGCCAGAAAGCATAGGAGCTGAGAAGTGGTCTGTGGTCACCACCTGCAGAACTACTCCATTATTGGGATTGTCTTGCTAATTGCCTATAATTCCCACCTGTTGTCTATTCCATTTGCACAACAGCATGTGAAATTGATTGTCAATCAGTGTTGCTTCCTAAGTGGACAGTTTGATTTCACAGAAATGTGATTGACTTGGAGTTACATTGTGTTGTTTAAGTGTTCCCTTTATTTTTTTGAGCAGTGTGTGTGTGTGTGTGTATATATATATATATATATATATATATACATACATATACATATATACATACATACATACACAGTTGCACTTGGGAGAGCACATAGGAATTACTGCTGTATCTGTGGCCTATTTCTCTCACACATCATTATTTTGAGGCTCACCCAAAGTGGGATATTTACCCATATACCATTTGGACCAGCGTGTTTTTTGGAAAGAGGTCCATTGCTAATTTAGTCTAAAGTGTTCAACACTATTGAGCATTAGAGTGTTTCAACCCATTGAATTCATATATGGTTGCTTCATGGACTGACCATTTGCTGTTTTGACCATCCCTCTGAAGAAGTCCACGAAGGACGAAACGCGTCAGGGTTGAAGACAGAGAGAAAAGAAACCCTACACTATTGTACATTTGACATATATTGTGATCTGTAATTGTGAAAAAGGGTTACCTCTGTCTAGATTGGGCAATACTTTGCTTTTAATAAATTGTGTAAAGCCATAATCATTTGGTCAATTTTTAGTTGGTAACCAGTTTAAGTGATTGAGAGCGCCCTCTGATTCAATTTGCTGGAGGTGTTGTTTTGTATGGTCCTCACTAACAGGAGGATCGAATTAGAGGGCTGCCGCACCAGCGCAGTAATTAGGTATAATTGCGTTTTGAGATATATATATATATATATATATATATATATATATATATATATATATATATATATATATATATATATATATATATATATACATACATACATACATACATACATACACACACACACGCATACACGTATATACAACACGTGTGTATCTTTAGGGCAACATGTAAAATACAGAAGCTGTGGAAATCCCCTAGGAATATTTGAACACATACAGGTTGATTATCCTTTAGACAAAAGGCTTGGGACCAGAAGTATTTTGAATATCGGATTTTTCCGTATTTTGGAATAATTGCATACCATAATGAGATATCATGGCGATGGGACCCAAGTCTAAGCACAGAATGCATTTATGTTTCATATACACCTTATACAGACAGCCTGATGGTAATTTTAGCCAATATTTTTAATAACTTTGTGCATTAAACAAAGTGTGTCTACATTCACACAATTCATTTATGTTTCATATACACCTTATACACAGAGCCTGAACGTCATTTAATACAATATTTTTAATTACTGTGTATTAAACAAAGTTTGTGTACATTGAGCCATCAGAAAACAAAAGGTTTCACTATCTCAGTCTCACTCAAAATATTTAGTATTTCGGAATATTTGGATATGGGATACTCAACCTGTATTGCATTTCCTTGGAAGATTAATTACTTACTATATGTTGCATTAGAGTGGAGTTTATTTCTTTCCATACCTTATTCAGTGATTGTATAGCTGATGGTTATGGCATGAGTCACAATATTAACGTCCCATGGTCTGCAGATATTGATTCCTCAGACGTGTCAAACATCAAAGCTGGGTACATATTAAACAATGTGTACCCAGCACAATCTCATTAGCGATGGGAACCGGCGGCGGGGCCCGCACTGACAAGTGCATATACACTTGACAATGCAATGCTCATTGCTGCCACCCGTCGGACCGTAGGATGTTGCTGATAAGACACTTCTCAGAAGTAAGAAAGATATGCCCGGGCGCTATTATTTACAATAAATAGCCAATAATAATACAATGATAAATCAAGCAGCAAAATATTACCCTCCTATATGCTTGTGAACATATACTGTATATACTGGCTATTGAGCCTGTATATAACAAACTGGGGGGGGGGGGGGGATTGACAGTTTTGCGCTAGTACTAAAAAACGCTCTGGAGTCTGATATCTGAATAAACCATACACTCTAAATGTTATACCAAATATGTTCTTTTATTTTTCAATGGCATAAATATTCAATATAAAAATATCACATAAACAACCGGTTATTCACAATACCAATAAAAGCAGACATATAAGAAATATCACACATATAAAATGCTGAACCATGGTCCTAAATGATCTTTCCTACTAAAGGTGGATTTTGCATATTGGCTCTTATAAGACACTTCCACAGGATTATGCACAGTCCTTGTGTTGATAAACTTCCAGAAAATGACTGGTTAAATCCCAGTGTCCTGATGAATATACTTTCTGTCCTTTGTATATCAAATGGAGTTGAACGAGTGGTTATCCCAGCAGGTGCCTAATTAATTGTGCAGGGTTCTAGTGCAGATACTTTCTTTCATGTGTATGCCGAGTACATGATAGCTTAAAAAAGCTTTTTTCCACAAGGATCAGTATACACATGGATTTTTTAAAAGCACATACAGTATATATCTCTACATACAGTATATATATATGCTTTGAGTTGGTCTCTGTGTGTAGCTGTTCAGGTAGAAGGACTTGTAATATTACAGCAATATATAACAGTTCTCTTCAGTCCTGCAGCAATCACATACTTTACCGCTCAAGCAGAATGGTAGATTTGCACTCTCCAGCTCTCCTAATGATCAGGCACATGCAGTGGAGATCACCACTGTGCACGGTGAGGGCATCCGACTGCAGCTCCCGGCTCAACCTCTGTAACCATGCTAACTCTGCTCCCTCTGATCAGTCACAATCAAATGAGTCAAGCTGTCACTGGCCTCTGGGGTATAGCAGACAAAAGCTGGTATGGACCATACCAAAAATGGGGGTCATTCAGAGTTGATCTCTTGCTAGCTACTTTTTGCAGCCGTGCAAACGCATAGTCGCCGTCCAGAGGGGAGTGTATTTTAGCTGTGCAAGTGTGCGAACGCTTGTGCAGCCGAGCAGTACAAAAACAGTTTGTGCAGTTTCTGAGTAGGTCTGAACTTACTCAGCCCTTGCGATCACATCAGCCTGTCTGGTCCCGGAATTGACGTCAGACACCCCGTCCTGCAAATGCTTGGACACGCCTGCGTTTTCCAACCACTCCCTGAAAACGGTCAGTTGACACCCATAAACGATTTCTTCCTGTCAATCTTCTTGCGATCGGCTGTGCGAATGGATTCTTCGTTAAATCCATCGCCCAGCAACGATCCGCTTTGTACCTGTACAACGCGCCTGCGCATTGCGGTGCATACGCATGCGCAGTAGTAACCTGATCGCTGCACTGCGAAAAACGGCAGCGTGCGATCAAGTCGGAATGACCCCCAATGTCCCAAGGGAAATCTTGCATCCCAGGTGAATAACAGGACTGGTGAATGGTCCACGGCAATCAAAGCCAGTAGCAGGTAAATACTCTAATGCACGTGAATAACCGGTTGCTCATGTGATATTTTTATACTGAATATTTATGCCATTGAAATATAAAAGAACATATTTGGTATAACATTTAGAGTGTATGGTTTATTCAGATATCAGACTCCAGAGTGTTTTTTAGTACTAGCGCAAAACTCTTAATCCCCCCCCCCCCACTTCTCAGAAGTGTCAAACATTAAAGCTGGGTACATATTAAATGGTGTACCCAGCGCAATCTCATTAGCGATGGGACCCGGCGCCAGGGCCGGCATTGACAAGTGGATACAGACTTACCAATGCTGGTAGTGATGAGCATGGCCTTCGCTGGCTTTGCCACCCATTGGACCTGCATGCAGGTCCGACGTAGGATGTTGCTGATGAGGCATGGGAGTGTGTATTGTTAGCGACACGTGCAAAAACACTACACGATATCGTGAACGATGTGTCGGAATCTAGCACATCGTCCACGATGTCCTCTACCATGTACCTGGTTTAAGACTTATGCTTTAAAGTGACCAGGCAAACATACAAAAATGGATATACAAAGAATTTTGCGTAAACTGCACTACAATCACTTATTACACACGACATCTCAACCAAAGTCACTTATTACACACGACATCTCAATCAAAAGAACGTAACTTTCATAGCTTATAAGAACATTAAAATATCTAATGGGTGCAGCCATTTAATTGGTTGAGTCACTAGTCAACCAGTCTTTAAAACTTTTGTCACAGTGATGACCATACTTCATTGTGAATGGCTGAATACACAAAAAAGGACTACCTCCTCTTTGTAAACCATAGGTACACACTTCTTTATGGCTTGTGTGGTCCCTCCCAGAAAGTGCAAAGAATTCATGGAGCTTTAACTAAATTATTTTGGCATCTCATACAATGGCTGTATCACACCTTAATGAAACTCTAGAACTAGCCCTTGATGAAGTGGCTCCAGCTACCCATCACACTCCACGTAGGCCTAGATGTCAACCATGGCACTCCAAATTAACAAGACAACTACAAAAACTCACACGAAAACTTGAACGTCAGTGGCGTAAATCTCGTATTTCAAGTGACTTCCTCATATATAAGACTGTCTACCATTCTTATAAAAATGCCCTGGACACTGCCAAACAAACATATTTCCAAACTCTTATCTCTGCTCAAGCCTCTAACCCCAAACGACTCTTTAATACATTTAAATCACTTCTGAATCCTCCCGCACCTACCCCACCAGCCACTATCAAGGCACAGGATCTTGCTTCCTACTTCAAGGAGAAGATTGATAAGATCAGAGATGAAATGGTATGCTCTTCGGCAGCCAGTGACCTGCTCCGTTCTTTACCTGAACCCTCTGGCACTCTTTCTTCATTTGATCCCACAAATGAAGATGAAGTATCATCACTCTTCTCATCCTGCTTATCTACTACCTCTCCTCTTGATCCTTTACCCTCACAAATAGGTAAAGCTCTGTCTCTGGTGCTCATCCCTACCTTAACTAACATCTGTAATCTCTCTCTCTATACTGGTATTTTTCCTTCACTCTTCAAGCATGCAGTGATTACTCCCATTTAAAAAAAAAACACAATTCTGACCCTAATGCTCTCTCAAACTACCGCCCTATCTCTCAGCTCCCTTGTCTTTCTAAGCTACTTGAGATACTTGCCTACACTCGACACACACTTTCTTAACTCATACACTTTGTTGGACCCACTTCAGTCAGGCTTCCGTTCCCAACATTCCACAGAGACAGCACCGACTAAAGTGGTTAATGATTTGGTCACTACGAAGTCTAAAGGCCACTACTCACTACTTATTCTTCTAGATCTATCTGCTGCATTTGACACTGTAGACCACTCTCTTCTCATACAGACACTACAATCCCTAGGTCTTAAAGACACAGCCCTTTCTTGGTTCCTATCGTACCTATCTAATTGCTCCTTCAGTGTTCGCTTCTCTGAATCTACCTCCTCTTCGCTACCTCTTTCAGTTGGAGTACCGCAAGGCTCAGTCTTGGGTCCTCTGCTTTTCTCTATCTATACCTCATCTCTTCGTAAACTAATCAGCTCTTTTGGTTTTCAGTATCATCTGTATGCAGATGATACTCAAATCTACCTATCCTCCCCTGACTTGTCCCTATCTGTACTGGACCGTGTCACCGAATGCCTTTCTGCCATTTCATCCTGGATGACATCTCGTCACCTCAAACTGAATATTTCAAAGACAGAGTTAATTATATTTCCACCGGCCAATAGTAGGTACCAACCTGATATCTCTATCAATGTTGAAAACTCAACTATCTACCCTACCCCACAAGCTCGCTGTCTAGGTGTCATCCTTGACTCTGATCTGTCCTTTGTTCCCTACACACAATCAGTCTCAAGATCATGTTACATGCATCTAAAAAACATATCCAAAATACGACCATACCTTACACAAGACACTGCTAAAACTCTAATCCACGCTCTCATCATCTCCCGCATTGATTATTGCAATAGTCTCCTAACTGGTCTTCCCAAAACGAGACTCTCACCACTACAATCTATTCTGAATGCAGCAGCTAGGCTTATCTTCCTCGCTAGATGTTCATCGTCTGCAGATCCACTCTGTCAGTCCCTCCATTGGTTACCTGTACTCTACCGCATTCAATATAAAATACTTTTACTCACACACAAGGCCATTAACCAAACTACACCAACGTACATCACTTCGCTTATCACAAAATATCTTCCAACCCGACCTCTTCGCTCTTCACAAGACCTGCGTCTCTCATCCACACTCATTACTCGCTCCCACTCACGACTGCAGGACTTTCATCGGGCTGCACCCACTCTGTGGAATGCCCTACCACGCACAATAAGACTCTCCTCTAGTCTCCATACCTTCAAGCGTTCCCAGAAAACTCACCTCTTTAGGCAAGCGTATCAAATTCCAGAACCGCCCACATAACTTTCATAAACCTTGCTATCAAATTGCATCCACTCTGTACAGTCCACACATATCCTCACATGTCTTCTCATTCTATGCAATAGATAGGCATATGTACACAAGGAAAGGTGCTATTTCCCTATAGATTGTAAGCTTGCGAGCAGGGCCTTCCTACCTCTATGACTGTTATCACCCAGTTTGTCATTGTTATTTCAAATTGTAAAGCGCAACGGAATTTGCTGCGCTATATAAGAAACTGTTAATAAATAAATAATAAATAATGGCATTTCATACGCAACTTTTGTAAAAGACAACAAGCTTTAGGTTAGCATCCTCTAATATATTTAGAATCTACAGACCGCACATTGCTGCATAAGAACTTGAGATGAAGACAGTCTTACCTCAACAATGCTTTTTAAATCTTGTACATATGTCCGTTCAGTCTGGAGGATTTCTTGTACCACTCTGTCAACATACATAAGCTTTGGACTTGGTGACTCCACCACTTCAGAGTTTGAACAATTCTTGACCGATCCTTTGGATTCTTTCCATGGTATAGTCAGTCTCTCATCAAGTTTTTCCCTGGGGCTTCCACGAGCCTGTTCTTTGGAGCAGTTAGTTCGCAGGTCATCATTTGACAGCTGTCGGGATGGAACCAGTTCTAGTTTTATAGCCCCTGCTTCCCTATCCTGATGAAACAAACCCAAGTGACTATTTGATGCCAATGTCATCCGACTCCCAAATGAACAGTGACTATCTCGGGAAGATGCAGAGGAGGAAGTTGAACCAAAGCTGACAGGCCTGTCACTATCGGACATCTCCATGTTTTTGATTCCGCAATAACGTAAATGTCTGTTTGTCCGGTGGAGATCTACCTCTGCTGTTCTTGGGCTTGGAGGTTCTGTTACAGACGACAGAGGATCCAAAGGCAAATGGTAATCATCTATAAAGAAAGAACATCAAACAGTTTATATTATTATTCTAGAACATTTCTGAGAGGTCATAAATCCAATCTGTTATCGCAAATGTACATTTTTAGAGTTCAATACTGTTGCATCCTTCTTTGGTTATTTATACTTTCAGATGTCATATTCCTCTATTTTGCCACCGCCATGATATCAGACAAGCAGGAGGGTGTACATTCAGTAGGTGCGGTAGCAAATTTGCACCTAAAATACCAGTTAAAAGCTGCTCACAGTACAGCAGATCCAGACGCTTGGTTTGTGTCATGTGTGTCCATGTAGGTAAGGCATAGTTAGTTACCCAGTTTGAACAGCCTACAATATGATCTCACACACATTAGACTGCATTCAAAAGATGATTGGAAATTGTCAGTTCTGATCGATATCTGATTTATTCTAACACTGTGGACTGTGAATGCCAGTCTCTTTACACTTACACACATTGATAAGTGGCTTGTCTGAGATATATTACCATATTGGCCATACAAATTCTTCTTGCGTGTAATGGCAGCTGAAATGTTTCACAAGCTTGGTTAAGCTAAATATACTGTGTCTCTCTTTGTGTACAGGGGGGGGGGGGGGGGTGCCAGAGGCAAAATAAGCTGGCTGTCTCAGGGGCTGACACATAGTTACACTGAAGGTAACCTCCATTGCACTTGCAATGTGTGCATGGAAAGACATGCGGGTATTCACAAATATACATAGCTGCACGCATCTATGCAGCCACACTGCCCCTATGCATAAACTTGTGGAAACAGCCATCACCACAGATTCCTCCAGACCTACACTTGGTAAAAGAGAAAATTTAAACTCAACCAGATCTCTAGATAACCTACAATTCCGACTACTTGCCAATGACATTCTGTCACTCAAGTACGTGTTAACATCCTTTGTAGTGTGAGCTCTACACTTTCATGCCGGACCTGCCCCCAACCCTGAAGTTGCCACATTGAGGGGACACCAACACCAGGAATTACTGCCCAGAGCATAGCACCACAGTAAAGGAGTCTGATTAACTCTGCAGCATTGCTATTGGCTGAATGCTAGAATGGCACCCTGTAAGCCAAATGGAGGTGCCATGGGGCTATGATGATGCTGCCCCAGTGCACAGGGTCTTCTCTGGCACACCCCTATCCCACTGCCACACACTTTTGCCTGTTCAGATGCAAATGGAGATGTAACAGAGTTTTGTAGGACTCTGCATTGCCCATAGTTGCACGTGCAGAGGTAAATGACGGACTCAATAAACATATATTAGTGATTTCCACTATAATATATATATATATATATATATATATATATATATATCAAATTTATTTATTTTCTTTTCTTACATTTATTTATAGTAACTATATATTTATCTTTTAGAAAGGGTCCGCAAATCTGTACAGTAAAGACTTGGTTAACAGAAGGATTTGGTTTGGGTCCGCACAGGAAAGTTATTAAAATAATGAACATAGATTTGTACAAAGATTGTAGAAAACTGTTCAAGAAACCAACAATACCGAGCTAAATGATCCTTAATAAGGGTATCTCAAAATTATTGGTGGTTGGTGGTGCTCCCAGAGTCAGTAATAGTTGTACAGGGGAAAGAACAAAGAAAGACTCTGTGTTGGGGCACACTTTGAAATTTACAATGAATTTATTAAGACTTAACTTTTAATACAATAAAGTATAAAATAAAGAGAGAATTTGATACCAGAAAGTGTTCAAGATACACAAAATATGCATATAATAATAAACATAATAAATAGAATACACATACAAAATTTAGATTGTATATGGTATACCAGTGAATTGGAAAAAGAATTCCACACAGGGAGAAGAAGTAATCATATATCGTTAGTTAACAAAGTCACTAACGAAAATCAGGTTACACTGATAAAGAGTGTTTCTATTGCTTTTACCCAATTATGGCAAAACAATATTTTCCCAAAAAATTCTACAACTTTCTCTATATATATCATGCCTCGGCTGCATTTTCATTTCATCTTATTAATATTATTCATGTCCCCTTTTATTTAGGTTCATGCAGTTTCATTTCCTGTGACATTAACTATTTCTTTTCCTTTTTCAAAAATTTAATTAATTCTTTTATTATATTTCATATATAACAAAAAAACTTTTTATTAAACCCATTTATCCTAATCTTTTAATAACTATATGGAACTTTTTTCCCACCTCCACCAATGAATTGTTCTTCCCCTCTTAAGTTAAGTCTTAATAAATTAATTGTAAATTTCAAAGTGTGCCCCAACACAGAGTCTTTCTTTGTTCTTTCCCCAGTAAAGACTTGGGCAATATTTAGGCAGTTTATAAAGAAAAGGACTATTATAATAATTACCTTCGATATCTTTGGGCCTATAGTGAGAAAGAAAAAACATTGGCGACCCAGTAATATTTCTCAAAATGGGATTGTTAATATTGGTCACCATCTGACTATGCTTTTAAATGCTGTATTTATTTCCTGACACAAAAGACAATGTAATCTATATTTAAACAGAAAATGAACGTCGCTTGTTCAGGTCATTATTGCCAAATCCATATAGGTTTTAGCTGACTTGATAAGAAACTGCTTACTTTACACACCATACTATCAGCACAAATATTGCCCATTATGTTTAAACTAAAAAAATCAGAGATGCCTATAATAGTGCCTCAATATGATAACATATCGTATGACAGTTGAAAACAATAGATAATGGGTGAAATAAGTGGTCCGTAAAACTAAACTTCTATCTCAACAGCAAACAGTATTCCTGTATTTGAGGACTCCCACTCCAGGCAATGACTAGCAAGAACACAAAGATGATTATTATATTCTTCCTTCTAGACTTTTACAAACAGAGAAGAAGATTGTGCAATGGAAACTCTACTGTAATGATCTACTTGAATTTAGCTGGCTTAACTGAGGTCACATACCAGCAACTCTACAGCTGACAGTATTTGTTCATTACACCGCTAACCCTTAGCAATTGTTTTGATGAGGTCACGTCAGTGCCGTTTGTTAAAGGAAAACCACTCATAAGATACCGTTAAGATCATTCTGACAAGAAGAAAAACATTTTGTGGAACAAAAAATTCTCATGCAAATTCAATTCCTGGACAGACCAGTGTACGGCTTTAAAAAGAAATTGGTCCTGTTCAGGTAAGCAGCAGCGATGCACAGATCTGTTAATGCAGCAGAAGGTGTCTGGTATAAGTAAATGCCTACTGCATGCATTTGTGATCCAGTGCTGTGTCCGTGGATGCGGCATCGGATCAATTGCAAGTGACCAGTAAAACTATTGAAACACGTCCTGGGAAATGGCTGCCGTCGCCACCCCCTCCCCAAATGGTTGCAGACTGTCAATCTCTTGACGTCTGCAGTTGTAGTGCGTCCAACGATGTGGGACCTGTAATGCACATTGCAGTAGACGTTCGGCACATGTGCAAAGTTCCGAACATTGGTACTTTGCTTCCAACGAGCTGGATGCGTCGGGACCTGAATCAGGCCCGTTGTGCGGAAGACTCCACTGCATTTGCCAGTTGGACCTCCCCTCTGACAAGTATGTGTCATACATAAATATGATACAATACAATACAATACAATAGGTTACATTTTGGAAAATTGGGACCACCAAAAATAGAGGTTTACTTTCATTGTTATACTTTTGTACTTGCTCAGCATTCCTCACTTGTCCTGCCACACGAAAATCTTCTTCCCCCAACTCTATGGTCACCAGCAGCTTGAGTAGAGTGGGGATTTAAGATCAGTCACTGACCCGAGCACTGGGAGAGGCGGAAGCTAGGAGTCAGGAGAAAAGGAGAGGATCGAATCTCTGCCTCCCTGTGATTGTCCCATCTGAGAAAAAGTTGTCACCTGAAGGGAGGAACGATCCTGTGCACTCAAAAATTGGTAGAATGCGATTGATTTCTATGAGCAACCCTAGATTTTTTTTTAACAAAAATTTTCATAACATAAATTTTGTTTCTAATTTAATTTCAAGTAACATTAGCAAAATGACATACATTCCAACGGTCCCAAACTTGTCAGAATTGTCCTGAAAAGGGATTTGAAAAAGTCTGGAGTATCACCAAAAACATACCCCCCAACTTACAGACTGTGGCAAGACAGTACTGCTTTTTGTGCACTGTCCCTCCATCCCACCAGCAGTGTCCTGCAGTGGGGAGGTGGTGGGGGTGGGATTTGAGAGGCACCCATTAGAGTGACTGGGGTCATGCCAGCAGCTCACGGAGTGCTGGGCATGCCCCCAGAATAACAAAAATGAGCGGCGTGATTCACAGGAACGTAATTTTGGGTG
Source organism: Pseudophryne corroboree (assembly GCF_028390025.1). NCBI lineage: Eukaryota > Metazoa > Chordata > Amphibia > Anura > Myobatrachidae > Pseudophryne > Pseudophryne corroboree. Next base: position 691,972,337 of record NC_086447.1, on the reverse strand, counting down.
AAGCTATGCTCCTTTCTGCATTGCCACATAACCTTTTCATAAAAGTGGGGAGGCATGCAAAGAATTAAACAGAACTGGAGAGATTGGGCTGTGGTTTGGACATACTGGGGATAATTCTATAAAAACACTTTTTCGATCAGCTTAAAAAATAAAATGAATCTTGTTATAGCAACTTAATCCCGCATAATTTTAAAATGATATAATGCACAGGTGATCTTAATATATGTAGAAACCTCTGTAAAAGCTAAGTTATTATGTTACTGCTTCTGCGTTCATTCAATTAATTGTGCATAACACACCTCCTGGTATTTATTATTATGAATTGTAGAAGTCTCTTTGACCTTTATAAAGACACTTGACTTACAGGCCCACGCCTTAATGTGGCTACAGAACACTTTGGCAATTTATAATATCTTTTATGGGAGTGGATACATATATTTTGCACATTTTAACACTTGGAAACAGAAACAGACATACATTGCTTAAAACTCATTTATCATTCTCGGCCCATACACTGAACTATAATCGTTTCATCAGCTGATCTGAACGATTATCATCTCTGTTTTACACAGGAATAGCATACCACTGCACAAATATAATTTATGATGACATACAAAGTTGTGGTGGGATTTCTAATTTACACTAGTTGTTACAAAAACCACATGCTGTATATATTTTAGTAGTAACTACTTATATACAGGTAATACGTTGGCTGAATTGAAAATGTCAGGTTATCATCACTTCTTCAGTATAATATTTGTTTACAGATGCAAATATTTTTAAATTACACTTTGCAAATATAGCAAGGGGCTTTCTGTCTATCCAGACACACAATGGAAAAAATGGTTTGCTAGCTGCATTCCCAAGGAAATGTCATGTGCCTCTCAAGTAAGTCCCATTATTGTTTCATTCTTCCATGAATTTATTTAGACTTCCCACCCTTAGCAGGCAACACCCTGTGCAAAAAATATATAGCTTAGCAGAAAGCTTCTGAATGATGCTAGAAATACACATATGTATTCTATAGAGGGGCATTCATGCATGCCTGATTTATTCTATACCTAGCGGCAGCATTTACAAAACAGGTGACCCTTTTTCATGTCTTGTAAGTCAAGCACGACGGAAAAGAAGGCAGCCAGACAGACAGAGCCAAGTCAAACAGCATAGTGCATTATTCAGCTTTGTTTGGAATACGATAATGGGATTCCCCTTCTTTTATTTCTGGACAGTGGAAAATGGGATTAGAACTTCAGATGAAGCGTAACACATTCTTAAGACTTCTCCGCTGAGGAAAATTCAAATGAATCTCATACTGTAATATAACTTGCTTTGGGCTTTCTTTACACCAAGAAGAACAAACTATAAAACAGTACTAATATAAAGTGCATATATCTTTCAGACTTTCACTACGACAGGCACAGAGGCGGAACTACCGCCAGTGCAACCAGTGCGTTGCACTGGGGCCCGCCTCTGTCCAGGGGCCCAAAGCATGTAATGAGTCAAACTGACTCATTACATGCCGCTGCGTGCTGCGGGCAACCGCTGCCCGCAGCGCACAGCCACCGGAGAGGAGAGGAGCAGCGGCACGGGGGAAGAAGGAGGAGGGAGGTGGAGGAGGGAGTCGCAGCAGCGCTTTGTTACTGGTGGAGGCGCTGCTGCTGCTGCCCCTCTGCTTCACTATAGGCTGTCTTCCGAGAACAGCCTATAGTGAAGTAGAGGGGCAGCAGCAGCAGCGCCTCCACCAATAACACAGCGCTGCTGCGGCTCCCTCCTCCGCCTCCCTCCTCCTCCTTCTCTACTGCCCGGGAATCGTCAAGCTGCACCGAGGAGCCTGAACCAGCAGAGAGGGTAAGTATAATTCTTCATTCTTTCTGTCTCTTTCTTTCTTTCTTTCTTTCTTTCTTTCTTTCTTTCTGTCTTTGTTGGGACTGCCTGCCGCTATGTGTAAAAAGGGGGAATCTGCCTGCCGCAATGTGTAAAAATGGGGAATCTGCCTGCCGCAATGTGTAAAAATGGGGAATCTGCCTGCCGCAATGTGTAAAAATGGGGAATCTGCCTGCCGCAATGTAAAAATGGGGAATCTGCCTGCCGCAATGTAAAAACGGGGAATCTGCCTGCCGCAATGTAAAAAGGGGGAATCTGCCTGCCGCTATGTGTAAAAAGGGGGAATCTGCCTGCAGCAATGTGTAAAAAGGGGGAATCTGCCTGCCGTAATGTGTAAAAAGGGGGAATCTGCCTGCCGTAATGTGTAAAAAGGGGGACTCTGCCTGCCGTAATGTGTAAAAAGGGGGACGCTGTCTGCCGTAATGTGTAACAAGGGGACGCTGTCTGCCGTAATGTGTAACAAGGGGACGCTGTCTGCCGTAATGTGTAAAAAGGGGACGCTGTCTGCCGTAATGTGTAAAAAGGGGACGCTGTCTGCCGTAATGTGTAAAAAGGGGACGCTGTCTGCCGTAATGTGTAAAAAGGGGACGCTGTCTGCCGTAATGTGTAAAAAGGGGACGCTGTCTGCCGTAATGTGTAAAAAGGGGGACACTGTCTGCCGTTGTGTAAAAAGTGTACGCTGTCTGCCGCTATGTTTAACAAGGGCACGCTGTCTGCCGTTGTGTAAAAAGTGTACGCTGTCTGCCGCTATGTGTAACAAGGGCACGCTGTCTGCCGTTATGTGTAAAAAGTGCACGCTGTCTGCCGTAATGTGTAAAAAGGGGGACGCTGTCTGCCGTAATGTGTAAAAAGGGGACGCTGTCTGCCGTAATGTGTAAAAAGAGGAATCTGTCCGCTGTAAGGTGTAAAAGGGTCTCTACCTGGTGTAGTGGTGCTACTGTGCGGCGTAATTTGAATAATGGAGACTACTGTGCACCGTTTTATGAATTGGTATTATTTTGTGGCCACACCCTTTCCCCACGAAGCCACGCCACTATGTATTTTTGCGCGCGCCTGCGGCGCGCACTGCCCCTGTTTTGCATGCAGGGATGGGGCTCCGATGCGGTTTCTTGCACACAGTGCTAAAATGTCTAGTTACGGCACTGTTGCTAGGTATCCATTTCTATGGCCCTGAGCAGGTCCCCCTCACCAGATCCTCTCCAGGGGTGGACTTGGATGGGATGGGGGGGGGGGAAGCATTTTGCCGCACCTGGGCCCAACGCTCGCTAGTTCCGCCACTGGACAGGCAACAATAGGTGAAACCAACATAGGACCTCATTCAGTAAGGATTTCAAAATTTGTGAATCGCGATCTGGCCGATTATCAAATGATTACACATATGTGCAGCGTTTGCATTGCGCACTTGCGAGTAAAAATAGCGACAGAAAATGCGTACACATTGTGATCACAATGCAGATACTGTTTGACTGACAGGAAGTTGTGTTTCTGGGCAAAAACCTGATGTTTTCTGGGTGTGTGCGAAAAAACGCAGGCGTGCCCAGGCGTTTTTAAGGAGGGCCTCTGACATCAGCGATGACCACTTCCAGCCTCTTGTGCTGCAAGAATTGTGAACGACCTTACCTGAAGCAGATAAGAAAAATCTTCGATGTTCCGGTAATTGCGTATGGTTCTACGAACAGCCGCATATTGTGATGCATTCGCAATTTGTGCAATGGTTGTTTCTCAGTTTCTGTGTGGCAACTATATGATTGCAGTAACTGCTTTTTAGCAGAAATTACAATCCTTACTGAATAAGGTCCATAAACCGTAAAAAGAAAGTCTGTATGTAATTTGTAAAATATTTTTCTCCTTCATTAATAAAAGGTAACACTTTTATACAGTACTGCATGTATTATTTTTTAATTATTATTATTATTATTGTAATCAAGAACCTAAAAGAGCATTCACTTCTACATAAATTATTCAAGAGCCATATAAACAAAACCACAATCTGTTAAATCCCCCTTGTCAAAGTCAGAAAAATGTCTCAATGCACGTTGCCATATTTGCACCGCACACTGGTCCGCGCTGCGCGTGCATGCGCTCGCCCGTGGATTCGCATACCCGCAATAACGTGCACTCGCAGGCGCGGTATGCGTATTTACGGTAGAGTTTATGTAGTCGTAGCGTGCGACTCATTCGTTACAAATGTTCACAATTAATGTAGTTTATGGATCATGGTCCCTTTGATAGATTCTGAAAGTTTGGTTAAAATACAATGTCCCAGAGCTGAGGAATCCCTCTTTATATCGTACGAAGGGTCTAACAGGAATCATACAGCAGTGTTTGGTACCCATCGGAAGAGTATTTAATTAGCAATATTCCGGTGTTGGTTTGGAGCGTATTAATCGCTCGTGCGAATAGTTATGGACATAAGAAGTTTATGTCCATTTCTATTAATTACACATACTCAGGTATGCGGCGGGAAACCCAGTTTCCCACCCACCTGAGCTGTTGGAAATCGTCACAGCCCACCTGTATGAATCACCCTATGACCTTTTGTTATGATACAGGGCCGAATTCCTTCGGCCAATGGACAATGGGATTGTAGGACCAGGAGATTGCATTGTGTGTGGGGCATAAATAGGCAGGCCGACCACATCCAGCTCTCACTCTCTCATCAACGGTTATCTGCTGATAGCCGGGAGCTGGATATCGAGGCGCAGGCGATCATACCCTTTGTGCGTAAGTTTCTCTCCGTTATCATTGTCTTTCTGTGAGCCAATCTCTCTCTCTCTCTCTCTCTCTCTCTCTCTCTCATCTGTTCTCTCATATCTCCCCTAGACTAGGCTAGTATTGTATTGTATTAGATAGTATTGTATTGTATTGCATTTAGGTCAGTGTAGTATTGTCTTTTTGTATTTATTGTTTAGTTCTGTGGTTAGGAAGTCTCTGTTATATTGTAGTGTATCAATTGTACTGTTATCCCCTTTTACAAGTATATTAGATATAATACAGTTAATAGGCCTTGGAACCTAAACCAGCATCTGTGTATTTCCTATAGTGTTAAGTGTTCACTTGAGCGTCGGTGACGCTCAAGCAGCTTTGTAGTTAGTCAGGTTACACAAGGTTGCACTTACACCCTGTACTCACATTAAGGTATTCAGTGTATTTCATTGGTATAAGGTTTTATCATAAAGGTATAGTGTTGTGAGCGTCTGCATCGCTGGTGACCTCCTCGTGGTCTCGAGCGTAAGCTACGCCATAGCGAATCATTACCCTAGACATAACCAATAACGTGTCCTGTGATCGCTGGGCCGTGAGCGAACGTGACGCTTGAGCGTCTCGCCTACGGCTGAGCGATCGTTACGCAACTAGCGTACCATTACGGTACTTCTTAAGTAAACAGCGTACAGTGTTCTTAGCTTCATAAAGGGTTGTTATAAGGCAAAGGAATTTAGCATTGTCAATTGCGGGCTCGTCCTATACTTCTCACATCTGCACTAGGTAGATCAGCAGACATTATCCCTCCAGCAAAGGGTGGGAGGTTGTCTCACAGTGCTGACGGGATAAGCGTCTGCTTCGCTTAGATAAAGGGTGCTGAAGGAACCCGGTAACCGGAAGTAAGAACAAAACGCTTGTGTCTTTTTAAAACTGTTTATTTTTCTTTTGTCTTGCGTACGCATACATACCTGCATTTCTTTTCACTTGTGTATTTCATTTTTTCGTATATCACTATTCCTGTTTGCCAAATTTTATAGTTGATAGAAAGTGCTAAAAAGAGATTTGCTGTTATTTAATAGTAGAGGTGATAGTTAAAGTATAGAACAAACACACGGTTTGTCTGAGATACAAGGCAGTCAGTGTGGATTGCGGTAGATGATCAGGGATCATTTACATTGATAAAAATATATTGTGTTACGGTGGATCCTTTGCATTGCGTACACGTGTCGCTAACAAAGACTAGCGTACGCAATCCAAAAGGCAGACGCACGCAGCGTTCATTACGCAACGTAGCGTCCGGTTACGCTCACGTAGCTCAAGTCACGAAAAAGTTGAATTAGCGCAAAGCGATAATTAGCGCAAGGCGATAAGTAACGCACAGCGGTAGATAACGCGAAGCGGTAAATAACGCAAATCTATTTTTGGAAAATCGGAAATTTAGTTTAACAGATCCTGCTCCTAATTGGTAACACTTTTGGCCTAAAGACAATTTCTGCGCAGAAATAGATATAGAAACAAAAGTGTACATGTGTTGAGTGAGTGTGTTTTGTATACAAAAGTTTATATAACTTTAAGGTGGAACCAAAAGGAAAGCCGGGTACTCGTCAAGGGACATACGTGTAAGTGACATATACGGTGGCCAGGGAGGCATCCCTGGTTAAATAATATTTGAGCATTAGAGTATAGCGGACCATAAGGTAACGAGACCAGGAGGTCATAAGGTAACAAGACCAGGAGGTCATAAGGTAACAAGACCAGGAGGTCGTAAGGTAAAAGGTCCGCTATAAAAGTCCAGTGGCACAACGCCTGGGGTGTTGGTGCAGAACCCATATAGGCCATACAAGCTCTGGCTGAAGGAATCGCAGCCGGAAACATAGATTCCATTGATCTTTCAGTACATGACAAGTAGTGCTCGTATACTGAACGATTGGACCGCACGTTATTGTGTGCAGTAGTTAGTAATCTGACCTAATACCATTAGAGTAAAGTGGTCACAAACGCTATCTGTACATTCTGACGTGATTTGTGTAATTTTTTATTTTTGGAAGGGAAGTTCGCTGGTCACTCAGGAACTATCTAACAACCCCAACTTTACTGGAAAGAGTAAGTGTCCTGCGGGTAACCCTCATATGTTCCAGTAAACTAAAGGTTCACAGGGGCCCTAGGTTGGGTCCAGCAGCTCTGGCTACAGTGATTGCAGCACAGGCCAACGTGGGCGAGAAGTAAGTGGGGTACTTGATAAACCACCACCGCCGGCCTGCCCAAGGACATCTTGGTTTGTTTGTAAGGGTTCGCTGAAAGCCTTGATATTCAAGGAGGAATAAGCAACGCCTGCAGATTATGGGGGCCATTTGTTCAGGTAGGGGGCGATCAACCCTGGTTCAGGTTGATTCTGTGAACCGACCAGTTGGGTCGGCACGATATGTAATGTGTGAAAAATATGGAATTCACACCGAATCTTTATGTGATGAATGGGAGAGAATGACTGTACAAGACAGGGACAAGTTCCCAAGAATAGGTAGCTTTAGTCCAGAAGTGTTACAAAATTTAAGGAGGAGGATATGTCTCGTAAAATCAACAAAGAGACGAATTCAACATCATGATTGTTTACAGTTATGGCACCAGGAAGGTGAGATACAGAGAGGTTTGGCTCTGGCGGCAGGATCTGGGGCAGTCAGGAAGTTGATTGCCACAGCTCCTCCTCCACCATACATTGCAGGAGAGAAGTTGATTGCGGAGAGAAACGCACTGGGTTGTAAAACACAAACTCTTAGTAACCCTGTAAATGTTAATGATGTTAACCAAATAACTCATGCAAGTATTAACCCGTGCAAGATGTACCCTGTTTTGAACCTTCCTCAGGAGTGTGATCAAGAAGACGATTCAGCAACAATTTCAGCTCTCTCTCTTGCAGCCACCATAGCAGAGACCACAGTAGGCACAGCGACACCCACGAGATTAGTGAAAGCCCCTAGCGGAGGGATAGGTGAGGTCGTGTCAACGGGTAAGTACGGCACCATGCACTACACTGAAACAATTGTACCACAACAAGCTGTAGAATCTACACAGGAAGAGGCTGTTAGAATTGCTCCTGTAAGGGTAATAGCAGTTCCCAATGGAAAAACAGATGTGTCTGGAGCCACTCCCATAAGGAACATTGCCATGTACACTCCATTTTCCAGAATGGAATTAAGAACAATAGTGTCCGAATTTCCTGACCCCAGGAAGGATTTAGTTGCTAGCCAAAAATACATCAGGGATCTAGGTAACACTGTAGAACCCAACAACAAGGATTGGCAGATACTGCTAAGAGCTTGTTTACCTTCCAATGTTGATGCAACTCAGTTTTTAGCTGATTGTGCATTGGATAAAGATGTACCGCTTACAGACGTGTACAACAAGGATAATGTAAAGAGGATAAATTTACAGCTAAAGGAGTATTTCCCAGCCGTTGTTAAATGGAATAAAATATTTTCCATTAAGCAAAAGGAGTCCGAAACGGCAACAGAATATTTTCACCGGGCACTATTAGAAATGGCAAAGTACACTGGTATAGAAGACATTAAGACCAACCCAAACCATCGGGAAGTAGCAGTATCTGTACTGATGGATGGTTTAAAGGAAACATTAAAGACTAGGGTTCAGACCACGCAACCGTGCTGGCGAGGTCTGTCAGTGTCCGGCTTGAGAGAGGCTGCTATTGATCACGACAGAAACATCACTAGGCACAGGGAATCGCAAAGTGATAAGTTGATGTCCGTAAGTATACAGGCGCTGACCACAAGGCAGCCTGCGTATGTACCACCGAATCCTGTGGGTAAGGCAAGTGTAATAACATGTTTTTCTTGTAACAGACCGGGACACTTTGCACGAGAATGTAGAACAAAGAATGTACAAAGATCTTTTCAACCCCCTAGACAACAACACAACACACGACATTGGGAGCAGGGTCCACAGAGGCGGAGTTTTGAGCCACATACAGGGGAAACAAAAAGATATCCCCCAAACAGAGATTGGCATGCCTCTGGTAGTTCCCAGCTAACTCCCTCACAAGTAGTTGCTGCCAGCGGGATTCTGGGAGGTCAGCATACCCAATAGGGGTGTGGCCATACCTGTAATCTGCAGCCAGTTAAATTGATTGCTAGTCATGGAAACGAACCAGAAATTGCAATCAATGTAGCTGGTAAAACTTTAAACTTTCTTGTAGACACAGGGGCGGCCAAGTCAGTGATAAATTCGACAGTGGGCATGAGAACCACTGGTAGGACAATTCCAGCCATGGGAGTAACAGGAGTAGTCCAGCACTACCCTGTTAGCAAACCAGCCGAGATTACAATAGGGCCTTTGCATACCAAGCATTCCTTTTTGCTGGCTGCATCTGCACCAACTAATCTCCTGGGAAGAGACTTACTATGTAAAATGGGTTGCGTCATTTATTGTACTCCTGAAGGTGTATTCTTGGACATCCCTGAGAATCACGCTCAGGAAGTACGAGACATGTTAGACTCCCCATCAAAATTAATGTCACATTCCATTATGACAAATAGGAATCCATCCCAAGTAGAAGAGATGATATCTCAGATACCAGAGTCACTTTGGACAAAAGATGGACAGGACACTGGATTAATGGCAAACGTAGCTCCAGTAGTTGTGCAAGTAAAAGATGGTAGGATAGCTCCAAAAATCCCACAGTATCCTCTGAAGCCAGAGGTGGAGCTAGGAGTTTTTCCCGTAATAGAGCGCTTGCTACAACAGGGCATTCTAGTAAGAACGTCCAGCACCGCAAATAGTCCCATCTTCCCTGTTAAAAAGAGTGGGGGGAGGGGTTACAGGCTAGTGCAGGATCTAAGGGGGATTAACAAAATAGTTGAGAGTCAGTTCCCCGTAGTGCCTAATCCAGCTGTCATCCTAATGCAAATTCCTCCCACTGCCAAATTTTTCACTGTTATTGACCTCTGCTCCGCTTTCTTTTCGGTACCTCTGCACCCTGACAGCCAATATTTGTTTGCATTCACATACAGAGGAGTCCAATACACGTGGACTCGGTTACCCCAAGGTTTCATAGATAGTCCAAGTATATTTTCTCAGGCTTTGCATGATTGTTTACAGTCTTTCCAACCAGACAGTGGATCAGTATTGATACAGTATGTGGACGATTTATTACTGTGTTCAGATTCACTGGAAGCATCTCTGAAGGATACGAAACAGCTCCTGTTTCATCTTTCAGACACAGGTCACAAGGTTTCCAAAGACAAGTTACAATTATGCCAAACTAAGGTAAAATATTTGGGACACTGTCTAACACAAGGACTGAGACACCTGACCGCTGATAGAATCCAAGCCATTAGAGACATGACACTGCCACAAACCCAGCAACAGATCAGGACGTTTTTAGGAATGTGTGGGTATTGCCGTAATTGGATCCCAGGGTTTTCCATATTGGCGCTACCTTTGCAGGAAATGGTCTCTTCAAACAAACCTGATCGGATTTCGCATACAGACGAATCTGAAACAGCATTTGAGAGACTCAAACAGTGCCTAACGCAGGCACCAGCACTAGGTATGCCAGACTATGGGAAACCCTTTGAACTATACGGAACAGAAAGTGCTGGGTGCGCAGCAGGTGTACTAACACAAAAACACGGTGATGCCAGCAGGCCAATTGCATACTACAGCGCCCAGCTAGATACGGTAGCGCGATCCCTCCCCACATGCTTGCGTAGCGTTGCGGCGATAGCATTGCTAGTGACAAAAAGCGAAGATGTCGTGCTAGGCCACAACCTCACAATCCATACACCGCATGCGGTATCTGCCTTATTGAATTCTGCCCAAACCAGACACGTCTCATCTGCAAGGTTTACAAGATGGGAATTGGCATTAATGGCCCCCGTAAACATCACCATAAGGAGATGCAGCGCATTAAATCCTGCAACATTTCTCCCAGGTGTGCCTGGTCAGACACAAAGGGTGGAAGGTGAGAGTGATGGGGAAGGAGGATTTAATGCAAAGGAAGACACACATGATTGTATGGAATATTTGACCCAAAATTTTACCGCAAGGCCTGACATCAGTGACAATCCACTGAAAGATGCAGAACTCACGTTCTACACGGACGGTAGTTGTCACAGACAGTCAGACTCGGGAGACTTGTGTACTGGATACGCAGTCGTAGATGACCAAGACACCATAGAAGCGGAACCGCTAGGCCCACCTCACTCAGCCCAGGTTGCTGAACTGGTCGCCCTAACCAGAGCATGTGAATTGGCTAAGGGTAAGTCAGCCAATATCTACACCGATTCCAGATACGCGTTCGGGGTAGTCCATGATTTCGGAGCGCTATGGCGGCTCAGAAATTTCATGACGGCGGCTGGTACACCGATAGCGCATGCAGCTCATATAAAAAGGCTTCTAACAGCAATACAGGAACCCGACAGAGTGGCTGTTATCAAATGTAAAGCACATACATATAGCCAAGACCCAATATCCCTTGGTAACAGCCGAGCAGACGAAGCCGCAAAGCTTGCAGCTGCTACCCCCACACGGACAGACACCACACAGTTGATGGTATTTAATACCATCAACACACAGAAGTTGTGTGAGATGCAGAATCTGTGTTCCACACAGGAAAGAGCAGTCTGGAAGGCAAAGGGATATGGCCAGGAGTCCTCAGGGCTCTGGACGGATGGACATGGTAAACCGGTGGCCCCCAGGGCATACCTTCCATGTCTGGCTGAAGCAGCTCACGGGCTGACTCATCTAGGCAAGGAGGGGATGTGCAAATTGGTAAGAGCATACTGGTGCGCCCCAGGATTCTCCTCTCATGCGAGTAAAAGAGCAATGTCATGCCTTACCTGTCTGAGAAAGAATATTGGAAAAGCAATACCTACAGAACCATCCCATATCCCACCTGCCGGCGGCCCTTTCCAGGTAATACAAATTGACTTCATTCAATTACCCCCATGTCGAAATTTGAAATATGTACTTGTCTGTATAGATGTTTTCTCGAATTGGGTCGAGGCTTTTCCAGCAGCTACAAATACCGCTATGTTTACAGCTAAGAAAATTGTGCAGGAATTTGTATGTAGATATGGTATCCCTAGAATCATTGAAAGTGATAGGGGTACCCATTTTACAGGTGATGTCTTTCAAGGAATGTGTAAATTGATGGGTATTGATAGCAAGCTGCACACTCCGTACCGTCCACAGGCGAGTGCGAAGGTCGAAAGAGGTTCTGGAATGGGTTCCGATTATGATGATGGAGGCGTAGTTTTCCAAGATCAACCAAACCAACAAGCAAAGGCGAGTATCAGAAAACGATCCGATAGAAGAAATTGTGATGGATTGTTAGCTGAAGAAAATTGTATCTGTAGGCTCTGTGATAATCTGGTTGAAGATGGATGCATAAAGAAATGCCAATCTAGTTTTAATATCCATATAGACCGACATCCATTGAGTGACTATCACTCCTTAGTGGGTAACGTGTTAAACCAAACAGATTGTTGGGTATGCTCTCAAGTACCTCAGGGTCACAGCAAATCAGGGCTAGTACCATTTCCTTTAACGTTAGGGGAGGTACTTGAGCTAAGTGGTGGGAGACCGGTGGACCGGAGGTTTAACATCTCCAGCCCTCCTAGTTTGAAGCTCCACCAATACCATGTGGATAGGTCCCTCTTATGTTTTAACATCTCCAATCCCAGAAAACCGGGAAATTGGGAAGTGTCATGGAGCAACCTTACCATGACCTTTTCACACAGAGCAGATAGAATGCCTACAGATACAGAGCTCGTACGCCACATAGCCAGTAGAGGAAAATCTTTCCGGTATCGATATACCTTAGGGAATAGGATTACTAGAGTTGGAGAGGTATCACCAGGATACTGTGCACATATCGTACAAACCGATACGTGCATTAAGCAGTTGGAAGAATTAGGGTCAGGAGATTTCACCTGGAAGGTTTGTAACATGGTCATGTCCTTCTCCGTCCCTTATGTTCTCCCCGATGATGCATATTTCATATGCGGGAGAAAGGCGTACAAATGGCTTGCCCCAAACTCTGAAGGATTGTGTTATATTGGAAAAGTATTGCCTGAAGTGATGACTGTTACACATGACAAAATGAAGGACATACACCGTGGTGCCCAAGCTCCTTATACTCACACTCACTACGAGCACCGGGTTAAAAGACAACTGTCAGAAAGGTTAGAGCATCCGGCCTCTGATCTTATCCATGAATCCACCGGGATTCAGGTTCTGGTAGCGTTAGATTTCACTCGTACCGCTCGAGGAGTGATGAATTATAAATACATTTCCGCACTCGCCAATTTGTTAGATAATATCACTGAAATGTATGATGACACGTTTAGATACACTGGAAGAGAACTTCAAGCTTACAAAACAGAACTAGTTCAGCATAGGATGGTTCTTAATTATCTTACAGCAGTAACAGGCGGATATTGTGTTACATTGGCAACACAGTACGGCATAAAGTGTTGCACGTATATCACAAATAGCACCGAGGATCCGGTAGAGGTCATAGACCAAAAGATGGACGATATTCTCCAACTAAAGTGGGAATTTCGTCGAAAACACAATCTCACCCTTGCTGCTGTAGGTAATGAGCTGACTGGTTGGGTGTCATGGTTGAACCCGCGAAATTGGTTCTCCGGTTTAGGAGACTGGGCTCAAGGAGTCATAATGGATGTTGGAAAGTTTCTACTATGTATCTTGGGTGTCGTTATATCGATTGGATTGATATTTAGATGCGGGCAGGCTTTAATGAGGTGCAAACAAAGTACAAAAGTGATGAGCTTGAGGAGTGAGGAAACTGTAATTAACCTGGATTTGATTTATGACCCAATGATAGAAACCAGAATGTGATGAAAATGCGATTATACGGTCCGTTTCTTTCACCTGTTTTTCTGCTTTTTCTCCAAGATACAAAGACCCCCTTGGACGAGGAAGCTGACGAGACGAGATGTATACAGACAACAGACAAGCACCAAAGAAGAAGATTTGACAACTTTAAATATGGACACTTGATGAACTTTGCCATGGATCCCCAGTTTCCCTAGTATCTTTAAACTCACGCTAGCCCAACATTTTTGTAAATCTGATGGCTCAGACAAAGCTATTTGCTCATGCCTAAGGAGCAATACAGCGCAAAGAAGACGACTCTCAACAGATACCGAAAACAACTTCGACGACAGATGTACATTTCCCTGACATAGAATATCATTGCATTTTTCGTAAGTGTTCTTTATCTTCATCTCTACAACCCTCAGGTAACGACACACATAGACGATAGGGAATACAGGCACAGATATCAGCAACCACATACCTCCCCCATTCATGTATCATCAACTAAAATGTGCATCCCCATTTTGTTACAACCACAGCCGAAATGAGCTCGGTAAAGTTTGACAGCCCATCCACAGACCTGTACCACAGGATAAGAAGGAATTCAAATGTATACTTCGCAATACCTCGAAGCTTGATTTACCACACGTACGGCACGATGATACATGACCCTCCAAACATGGACTCATACACACATGCTTCTGCTTTCTCACTAGGTCATACCCTCTTCACACCTTCTCCTCTCTCCTCCCCTACCCAACCATGGAAATCAATTAACCCCTGACTTACATTTTTCTCCTTAAATGTTTTGTGGCAGTTATTATTGACTGCCAAAGGGTGGACTGTCAAAGTCAGAAAAATGTCTCAATGCACGTTGCCATATTTGCACCGCACACTGGTCCGCGCTGCGCGTGCATGCGCTCGCCCGTGGATTCGCATACCCGCAATAACGTGCACTCGCAGGCGCGGTATGCGTATTTACGGTAGAGTTTATGTAGTCGTAGCGTGCGACTCATTCGTTACAAATGTTCACAATTAATGTAGTTTATGGATCATGGTCCCTTTGATAGATTCTGAAAGTTTGGTTAAAATACAATGTCCCAGAGCTGAGGAATCCCTCTTTATATCGTACGAAGGGTCTAACAGGAATCATACAGCAGTGTTTGGTACCCATCGGAAGAGTATTTAATTAGCAATATTCCGGTGTTGGTTTGGAGCGTATTAATCGCTCGTGCGAATAGTTATGGACATAAGAAGTTTATGTCCATTTCTATTAATTACACATACTCAGGTATGCGGCGGGAAACCCAGTTTCCCACCCACCTGAGCTGTTGGAAATCGTCACAGCCCACCTGTATGAATCACCCTATGACCTTTTGTTATGATACAGGGCCGAATTCCTTCGGCCAATGGACAATGGGATTGTAGGACCAGGAGATTGCATTGTGTGTGGGGCATAAATAGGCAGGCCGACCACATCCAGCTCTCACTCTCTCATCAACGGTTATCTGCTGATAGCCGGGAGCTGGATATCGAGGCGCAGGCGATCATACCCTTTGTGCGTAAGTTTCTCTCCGTTATCATGGTCTTTCTGTGAGCCAATCTCTCTCTCTCTCTCTCTCTCTCTCTCTCTCTCTCTCTCTCTCTGATCTGTTCTCTCATATCTCCCCTAGACTAGGCTAGTATTGTATTGTATTAGATAGTATTGTATTGTATTGCATTTAGGTCAGTGTAGTATTGTCTTTTTGTATTTATTGTTTAGTTCTGTGGTTAGGAAGTCTCTGTTATATTGTAGTGTATCAATTGTACTGTTATCCCCTTTTACAAGTATATTAGATATAATACAGTTAATAGGCCTTGGAACCTAAACCAGCATCTGTGTATTTCCTATAGTGTTAAGTGTTCACTTGAGCGTCGGTGACGCTCAAGCAGCTTTGTAGTTAGTCAGGTTACACAAGGTTGCACTTACACCCTGTACTCACATTAAGGTATTCAGTGTATTTCATTGGTATAAGGTTTTATCATAAAGGTATAGTGTTGTGAGCGTCTGCATCGCTGGTGACCTCCTCGTGGCCTCGAGCGTAAGCTACGCCATAGCGAATCATTACCCTAGACATAACCAATAACGTGTCCTGTGATCGCTGGGCCGTGAGCGAACGTGACGCTTGAGCGTCTCGCCTACGGCTGAGCGATCGTTACGCAACTAGCGTACCATTACGGTACTTCTTAAGTAAACAGCGTACAGTGTTCTTAGCTTCATAAAGGGTTGTTATAAGGCAAAGGAATTTAGCATTGTCACCCTAGACAGTGATGGCTTCAGCAGTAAAACCTATTGCCCGGTCTTTCTTGCGAAGGCTTTCCTATGGGTATAGCGGCTTCCCACCTAGTGCTCTTTCAGGATGGTGACAGCAGAGGCCTCATAAAGGAAAAAACAATATTTAAATAAAGATGATCTATACACTATATATTTATTTACATGTTTTTTTACTTCAGAAGACATCTGACTCACCAGGTAAAACGCGCTGGGCCTTGCGAGCTTCTATTCCCACTCTATGAGTGTCGTGGATACCCATGAGAGGGAGTAGTACCTGTCAGTCGGTATGCGACTGTCGGGATTGTGAGGGTGGCGGGATGTCGGGGGTCGGTCTCCTGACTGCTGGTCACATAACTACATCCTGTGCTTCATATATGGTCCCAACAAAACCACCATATTGTGCAACATGCTGGGGATATAATTTTAAATACATACTAGATATTAAATATTTTTAATTCAAAAAATAAATTTTACAGTTATAGATGGCATTTTGAAGTATTCCACTGCTAAAATTTATTGTACAAGCATTCCATAATAGTCCACATTTCCCTATTAGGGGGTTGATTCAATTAAGTGTGATGCCGGGTGGAGAAATGTGTGCAGTATGCACATCAGCCATATATATTGTGTCCCCAACATTGTGCATTTTAATACTCACCACTATGGCGCTGCAAACTAGAATACACAATTTAAGGGATAAACCTGGGAGATCTAGGTGTGAAGAAGTGTGCTGTTGCCAACACGTCGCCCCTAATTCCCAAGTGTTTGGTACAGTAGATGTAAGGTATGTTTGCCTATGCAAAACAATTTATTGGAAACTTTATGTGGCTACAAGGGCATAGTAATTTTATTCACTATTGTTCAGGGACAGCATATCTCACTATATAAACTCTCCACAGTTAGCTACCCAGGCCAGACTGCCCATTGGGCACTCCTGGCAAATGTCAGAAGGACCGATGGGCTGGTCTGGTCATGCAGAGAGACCAGGGCTGACCAAGCAGTTCAGCCTCCTGGCACTCTGCTCAGCCACCTGCCTCCCATAGACAGGGGCTGACCAAGCAGCTCCGCCTCCAAGTGCTCTGTTCGGCATAGAGATGGGGCGTACAGCGAAGCCAGGTTCTTGTGATTCACAGCACCCCTCCCGTAAGATGTGACCCCGCCCCCTTTTCCTGCATGCAAACTCAATGAAATACCAGGGCTGTATAACAGCCAGCCACAGTCCATTCCTGTCGTCTGAAACCTCTACCTATTACTGGCAGTAGTGTAGCCATTTCCCCCTTTGCCAGTGCATTACAGAGGACAACTGAATATGTTACTGCAGGAATAGCCATCAAAATCCTCTCACACAAGGATAATGTGCTTTGTGCAACATCACCAAGCAACATGGTCACAAAAGCATTGTAGGAGTGAAGTAATGGGCCATACACTGAGCAGTCTACTTGGTATCAAACTTGGCTAAGAGCTGATATGTGCCACCAAAAGCATCAGTACAGTGCTGGCACCAATCTGTATATGGTGGTATGGAAATAAAGTGCTAGAAAAGTTAAACTTAATTCAGCAACATAAACATGGAAAGTAGTATTGAACAATTGTTAATATTCGATGGCCAAGGTCAGATCTTTAAGAACCTAGGCAGGTCCTTGAAATCAGTTATACAAAAGATACTAAACCTCCACTAGGAATCAATACTGTTGTAAACCCCATTTACTGTTCTTCACTTTCACATAATAAAAACGGAGACGGACATTGCATGATATTACGCAGGGGATCAATTTAAATGACGCATGTACAAAAAGTAAGCAGGGACATTGGGAATCACAGATAGTCAGCAATATACATTATTTATTTTACTAAAAGCGGATTCTAACATCAGCACTCATAGGCAAACGCAGGGGGGGGTCCAGTTGCCTGGAAACCCCTCTTCTCTTGGCAAGCGACTCAGATTATGACAATAGCAATAGAATATAATAAGCTTACGAGAGCTGTCGCCACAACCTGCAGCTTAAAGGGGCAGAGCTGCTGCACATGCCCAGTGGTAATAGCTTATTCTACCATGTTTGCTGTGTGTGTGTGGCTCTGAACCCTCAGTCACTGCAGTGGTCCAGAGAGTAGCTGCCAGGAAGAAGAGGCAGGAGCCTTACCATGAGGTGGGAGAATGTGTGCTTAGAAAGTACAGTTCTGTCTGCTACTGGTTCTCTAATGTTTGTGTATTTATTCATTATCAGATGTTTAACCTTAACCTGACCACTTATTTTATTTATATTAGTTAAATATGTTTGATACAGCGTAAGATATAGACCATCTATAGTGTTAAATATAATACTGTGTTCAACACAGTATCCAGTGTATAAAAGGACCAATGTGTACATTAATGTCCAGGGTTGGTACTTGGTCCTTCTACCGCTTGCTCCAATGTTCCGCACAACGGAACATTGTGGATTGTATTTGGAAACCCCCCTCTAGAAATCCTGCGTTTGCCACTGGCACTCCCCAATGCTGTGCATGCACAATGCATCTTGTCTATCTACCTTGAAGACGTAAATAAGACTGGTTAACTAGCCCATCTCTGTTCATAAAAGTATTTGCTGCCCTGGCAAAATAAAATTAATACATACAGTCATAGACAATATGTGAGAATTGGTGAAAACGTCTGGCATTTTGGTTGTGAAACATGTAACATTTGATAAATACAATCCTAAATTACAGTAAGTCACATGGAAAACAATGTTAGGTCAGTTTTTTTATGCATAGGTCAGAAACCATGCATTTACTGTAAAAGCTAAATCATGATGACATATATAGCCTATGGTATACAGATGCTAGGTCGACATGTCTAAGATCGACAAGTATTAGGTCGACATGGCAAAAATGTAGACAAGGGAATGGTCGACATGGGGTTTTTTACTTTTTTTATTATCCATTTTTTTTCATACTTTTCCATCTATGTGGACTACGACTGTGAATAGCAATCTGCGCAAGGAGACGCGGTGCACTAATTGGGGTTCCTGGTCACTTTACGGAGTAAACGACACAACCCCCCCCCCCAAAAAAAAAAAAAAAAAACCTCATGTCAACCTTTTCCATAACAACCTTTTTGGCATTTCGATCAAATGCCTGTCAACTTTTTGGTGTCGACATAATGACTGTCGGCCTTTCTCAGGTCGACCCTATGATCCATAACCTATTGGAATGGTGATCACAATATGGGCACAGCTGATGAGAACTTACTGTTAGGTCACATAGAGAGTCCTTAACCAGGATGCTGGGTTTATTGATGTACAGCAGGTACAGGAGGTAAGGAAGGAACACAGTAGTAATGCACGGATTTACAGCAGCAGTATCAAACACAGGGTTTTGCAGCCAATGCTACACCGCCCCTCCCTGCAGATGTCCATGGAAAGGCAGTTTGGGGGGGTTCACTTATGCGATTTGCGCTAAATTGCGTTATCGTGGCCCCGCCCCTGCCTCACAATGCTGCTAATCTTGCATTGTGTAGCAGGGCCGGGGCCATAATATTGTGATCGTGTGGTCATGCCCCCTGGTCCGCATCACATCTCCCCCCCAATGTGCCGACATGGCTGCCTCCTCCCGGAGGGGGAAGTCAGAATGTCGGCAAGTATGAGCTAATAGGTGTCTCACCTAAGGAGCCAAATACTATGTGTCTTTACAGCACTGTATTACTCTAGAGTCTACACAGTAAAATAGCTGCAGTCTGCACGTGCTAGGACGCGCGCGTGCGTCCAAGTATGCGCGCCCATAGGAATACGTGGGCTGCGTACTAAGGTGCAGCTCGGCATACTAAGGCGCACCCGCGCCGAGTTGCAGGATGGATAAGCGTGGCTACATATGTAAGTCAAAAGTTTAAGGGGTATATTTACTAAAGGTGTGAGGGTTTTTTTTTTTTTAGAAGTGGAGATGTTGCCTATAGCAACTCAGTGAGAAATCACAGAACTATGGAGCAGGGGTACATGTACTGAGCAGTCATAAAAGTGGAGAAGTGAGCCAGTGGAGAAGTTGCCCATGGCAACCAATCAGCATTGCCGTAACATTTATAATTTGCATACTATACAAGTATACAGAGCAGCTGATTGGTTGTCAAGGGCAACTTCTCCACTTTTATCACTGCTTAGTACATGTCCCCCTTAGAGCAGGAGACCGGCACTATAGTGGCACATTGCTCAACACATGAAACGGGCTTCTGCCAGGGAGAACATTGTTATTACAGATCATAACCCTGACACTGGTAAGTTTTGCCGTCAGGGTTAAAAGCTTCTTTTGCATGATGAAGCCTCTTGCCGTAGCACTCATACAGCCACAATACCTGTTCTGTTATCACAATATCAATAATGGATATAGCTGACTGTGTGACCACATCTGCAAACACTGTCCCAGCAACTAGAAATGCAACTCTTACTGCTCCAGGACAGAATTGTTAGGGCAGTAAAGTATCATTATGCAGCCTCAGCTAAATTGAGTTCCTAAATATGTCATAAAGGACTTATTAGCAGGTAAAAAAAAACCCATCAAACTTACTATAAGACGCCAAAATAGATATTAGTGGATTCTGCATACACATAATACTTGCCTACAGGCAGAGGCATAGCTATGAGCCATGGTACGTGGAGCAGGCTCACGTCACAGTGCACCCCATATAGACACACTCCTTGGGGGAAATTCAGCTATTCTCCTGATGGCTGTTACTAATAGGCACCCCCACAGAGCAATTCAATTGTGGCTCCATTCAGGCACGCATGTCGCAGGAGAACACATTTCCGCTTGCAGCCTCCTGAGTTGGCAAGCAGAAATGTGCAAAAACTCTGTGGTTTAGGTGCCCAAACAGTAGTTTGGGCGACATAACCAGGACTTTAGATGGGTTTTAGCCGCTATACATGGCTAAACACGATCTATTTGGCAGCGACAAGCGCTATAATTAATAGGAGCCTGGAACAATTTAATCAATTAAGCACATTTTAAACCATTACCTCAAGATCCCCCTGAGAATCCATTAACCTAATACTCTCCATTCCATTATCATTTTTCTCTCCCAGCACCTTATCAGCTCCCATAAAAATCTTCCCACACAGCACCCATCAACACCCCCAACTCAACACCTACTAAGTTCCCCCCACCCAGCACTGATTAACCCATTTATTAATAATTTCACCCTTCCAGCACCCATTAACTCACCATGTCACAAGTTACAACACCCCCCTTGCTTGCCTAGTGTACCAGAATATACTGAGACTACTACCCAAAATCTAGCAGTCTCCATCCTCCTGCAAGCCGCCCACTACCGTGGCATTGAACAGCAGGGGAGGGCCATAATGACATGACATGCTGCCTGCACTTGCCCACTGGACCTTCCCTTCAAGATCTCCTGAAGGGGAGGTCATAAAAAAAATCAGCAAGTAGTACTAAGCTATATAAAACAAGTGGGATCATTTATGCAGCAAAATAGTGAATCCGAAAAATAAAGTAATTAATTGGTACTGTTAAATGCCATTATTAACATAATGTAACTTAACGATGAAAAAAGGAAAAAAACACAAACAGCCTCCTATCCAAAAGAAGTCTTAATGTCATGTAGAGAAAGGCTTTCTGTTTAATATCAAAGATTAGAGGCTGTTCTCAGAAGGGGGAGAGTGTGTGTGTGACTGTATCTCACCACATAAAAATGTCCTTGTACAGTGAATGAACAGAACCCAGCCCACATATTAAAGCTTCCATTAATACAGCAGCCTGCTGGGACCCAGCAATATATATAACACCATAGACAAATCAATACTGGTCTTCTTCTGTGCCAGAATGACCTCACTAGGCTCTCAGGTAAATGAGACAGCTCTGCTAGAGAGTGTTCTGCTCTTGAGCAGGAATATAACATGAGTCAGCTATTAAGAAGGGGTAAAAATGGCAACACAAAAGATTTTGATGAAACCTAACTTGCAAACCTGCTGTCTGCCCAAATATTACTTCAAATACCCCTCCCTTTTGTGTGTGGGACTTCAGCAAGGGATAAGAGTCTTAAATGAAACATGACATCATTCAGTTGAGTCCAGAACAATAGACATCACTGTGGGTAGCCTTAAATAATACACTTCACTGAACAACACTCATCCAAATCCTTCCCGTAGATGCCTGCTCTCCAGAAAGTGAAGCAATTTAAGTTCCACAGTTTCATTTTACAGTAAGAGATAAAAAGTTTTCAGACACTGGGAATGTCTACACCTAGGGCATTTACAGTGGTCATTCACAATGCCACATTGTATTTGCAAAGTGTCAGTCAAAATCCACATACCACATCTGCACCTGCAAGCAGACATTAATAAGTTACTAAATGCATGAGGTTGATACAGGGAGAGAAAGTGAATCTAATCACTTAGTAAAGCAACAAAATGTTATTTTAAGGCTCTCTCATCATACTGTATATAAACTGTATGTACAACACAATGCTGTACCAACTACATCTGAAAATAGATGTAAGGCTATAAAGGCCATGTGGCAAATAGTGTACCGCTAGAAGTGCTATATTGTGTGGTCATTTAGACTAAACAGCAAGTAAATCTATACTGTTTATTGACGGAATCACTTTACCTACTGATCATTAGCTTGTTAAGCATTGCAGGTATTTCAATCAGGCACATTTATTTTCTCCACTAATAGGGACTCGTTATCGCCTAGTCCAATTTATGAAAGAGGTTACAGCCAACGACAGAATTATTGTCAAAGATATCCCTCTTGGCTGTAAGATTTGTAGGCCATCAGACATGCTCAAGCCAGATTTTTTTTTTTTAAAGGTCACATAGCAGAGACATGGCTACCAGTGTAGTAAGATAAGCAGCTACAAATGGCTGGTGAGTGCTCAAGCACATTAGCTGCTGCCAGGCTGCCACAAGCACTGTTCTGGGTCCAACTCCCAACTGCAGTGTCACTAGTCAGGAGGGAGCTTAACTAGGGGGAGATGTACTAAGCAGTGAAAAGAGTGGAGAAGTGAGCCAGTGGCAAAGTTGGCCATGGCAACCAATCAGCACTGAAGAAACATTTTATAATTTGCATACTATAAAATTATACATAGCAGCTATTCAGAGGTAATGGTTCTCAGATGCTTTCTGACCAGGAAGTGATGTGCGTTGTGTGCGCAGCAAAAGGAGGTCGCTGGCCAGCTCATTATAAAAGATGGCTGGAAAGGGGCGGAGCCCTAGACACACTGGAGGACCTTGCTTGTTCTTGGACACACACAGTTGTAGTTACACCTCTACCACATAAGCCTGGGTGTCAGAATTGCAAGGGCAGCATGTTACCCTTGTTCATGTTTATTTGACAGCAAAAGATTAATTTGCACTAATCAAAAAAATTTCAATTACTGGAATAAATGAATTCCTGAAAGGTATTTTTTTTATATAGAAGATAGTGGAGGTACAGCAGGTGGGAAACATTACAGTAAGCCATGGTTAAACTGAATCACAACATAATATGCATATCCAATTCTACTTCAGTATATTCTTGTCAAAGTCGAAAAAATATCCTGATACATATGCCTTGTACTAACCCCTCATGCACATGCTCGCTGCACGTGCACACGCTCTGCCGTGCGTTCACATATCCGCAATTTGCGTAAGATCGCTCCGGCGATCACGCGCGGTGTATGCGCGTTTACGGTAGAGTTTGTAAGTGTCTAGCGTGTGACTCGATCATAACATATTTAACCCAAATAGCGTATATTTTAATAAATATGCCCCTAGACAATGTCAGTAAGTATGTTTAGTTTAAACTGTTCCTGGACAGAGAGATTCCTCTTTGCATGATAGGAAGGGTCAGACAAAGGTTGAAAGGTGGTGTTTAGTATCCAGCTGTAGGATATTTTATGAGTAACATTCCGATGCTAGCTAGGAAAGGATCGCTCACTCCTGCGTATAGTTATGTACAAAAGTAGTTTATGAACATTGATTGTATTTGTTGTAAATTACATATGCGGTGGGAATCCTGAGGATACCTCCCACCAGAGCAGTTGGAGAAAGACACAGCCCACCTGTTCAAATCCACCTATGACCTTTGCTATAATGTGGAGACACATTCCTGTGTCCAATGAACAATGAGATTGTAGGGACCATTGTGTTGTGAATATATGTTGTGTATATAAAGACCACCATTGCCTGTCCAGTCACTCACTCTCTCTGAAGGCTTTCTCTCTAAATGCTGAGGGCTGGATCCAGGACGCGCTTGCGAATCATCCCCACGTATGTATTACTCTCTGTAGCCATTTTGTTATCCATTTTGTTCGCCATTTGTGCTCATTCTGTTCGCTCTTGTTTGCGATCGTTCGCTATTGTTCATATATATTCTGTTATTCTGTTTAGATTTCTCTGTTAGTTTGTAGTGTATAACTTGTATTGTGTTTCCCCCTTTTCTCTAAACAATCCACAGCAGTGTTAGAACTGCTGCGGTTTTAAATCCAAACCAAGTCTTGTGTTTTCACTGTTTATTGCGAAGGGCTTTTCTTAGTGACTCAATTGTTTTAACTAGAGATGAGCGCCTGAAATTTTTCGGGTTTTGTGTTTTGGTTTTGGGTTCGGTTCCGCGGCCGTGTTTTGGGTTCGAACGCGTTTTGGCAAAACCTCACCGAATTTTTTTTGTCGGATTCGGGTGTGTTTTGGATTCGGGTGTTTTTTTCAAAAAACACTAAAAAACAGCTAAAAAACAGCTTAAATCATAGAATTTGGGGGTCATTTTGATCCCAAAGTATTATTAACCTCAAAAACCATAATTTACACTCATTTTCAGTCTATTCTGAATACCTCACAATATTATTTTTAGTCCTAAAATTTGCACCGAGGTCGCTGTGTGAGTAAGATAAGCGACCCTAGTGGCCGACACAAACACCGGGCCCATCTAGGAGTGGCACTGCAGTGTCACGCAGGATGTCCCTTCCAAAAAACCCTCCCCAAACAGCACATGACGCAAAGAAAAAAAGAGGCGCAATGAGGTAGCTGTGTGAGTAAGATTAGCGACCCTAGTGGCCGACACAAACACCGGGCCCATCTAGGAGTGGCACTGCAGTGTCACGCAGGATGTCCCTTCCAAAAAACCCTCCCCAAACAGCACATGACGCAAAGAAAAAAAGAGGCGCAATGAGGTAGCTGTGTGAGTAAGATTAGCGACCCTAGTGGCCGACACAAACACCGGGCCCATCTAGGAGTGGCACTGCAGTGTCACGCAGGATGTCCCTTCCAAAAAACCCTCCCCAAACAGCACATGACGCAAAGAAAAAAAGAGGCGCAATGAGGTAGCTGTGTGAGTAAGATTAGCGACCCTAGTGGCCGACACAAACACCGGGCCCATCTAGGAGTGGCACTGCAGTGTCACGCAGGATGTCCCTTCCAAAAAACCCTCCCCAAACAGCACATGACGCAAAGAAAAAAAGAGGCGCAATGAGGTAGCTGACTGTGTGAGTAAGATTAGCGACCCTAGTGGCCGACACAAACACCGGGCCCATTTAGGAGTGGCACTGCAGTGTCACGCAGGATGTCCCTTCCAAAAAACCCTCCCCAAACAGCACATGACGCAAAGAAAAAGAAAAGAAAAAAGAGGTGCAAGATGGAATTGTCCTTGGGCCCTCCCACCCACCCTTATGTTGTATAAACAAAACAGGACATGCACACTTTAACCAACCCATCATTTCAGTGACAGGGTCTGCCACACGACTGTGACTGATATGACGGGTTGGTTTGGACCCCCCCCAAAAAAGAAGCAATTAATCTCTCCTTGCACAAACTGGCTCTACAGAGGCAAGATGTCCACCTCATCATCACCCTCCGATATATCACCGTGTACATCCCCCTCCTCACAGATTATCAATTCGTCCCCACTGGAATCCACCATCTCAGCTCCCTGTGTACTTTGTGGAGGCAATTGCTGCTGGTCAATGTCTCCGCGGAGGAATTGATTATAATTCATTTTAATGAACATCATCTTCTCCACATTTTCTGGATGTAACCTCGTACGCCGATTGCTGACAATGTGAGCGGCGGCACTAAACACTCTTTCGGAGTACACACTTGTGGGAGGGCAACTTAGGTAGAATAAAGCCAGTTTGTGCAAGGGCCTCCAAATTGCCTCTTTTTCCTGCCAGTATAAGTACGGACTGTGTGACGTGCCTACTTGGATGCGGTCACTCATATAATCCTCCACCATTCTATCAATGTTGAGAGAATCATATGCAGTGACAGTAGACGACATGTCCGTAATCGTTGTCAGGTCCTTCAGTCCGGACCAGATGTCAGCATCAGCAGTCTCTCCAGACTGCCCTGCATCACCGCCAGCGGGTGGGCTCGGAATTCTGAGCCTTTTCCTCGCACCCCCAGTTGCGGGAGAATGTGAAGGAGGAGATGTTGACAGGTCGCGTTCCGCTTGACTTGACAATTTTGTCACCAGCAGGTCTTTCAACCCCAGCAGACTTGTGTCTGCCGGAAAGAGAGATCCAAGGTAGGCTTTAAATCTAGGATCGAGCACGGTGGCCAAAATGTAGTGCTCTGATTTCAACAGATTGACCACCCGTGAATCCTTGTTAAGCGAATTAAGGGCTCCATCCACAAGTCCCACATGCCTAGCGGAATCGCTCCGTGTTAGCTCCTCCTTCAATGTCTCCAGCTTCTTCTGCAAAAGCCTGATGAGGGGAATGACCTGACTCAGGCTGGCAGTGTCTGAACTGACTTCACGTGTGGCAAGTTCAAAGGGCATCAGAACCTTGCACAACGTTGAAATCATTCTCCACTGCGCTTGAGACAGGTGCATTCCACCTCCTATATCGTGCTCAATTGTATAGGCTTGAATGGCCTTTTGCTGCTCCTCCAACCTCTGAAGCATATAGAGGGTTGAATTCCACCTCGTTACCACTTCTTGCTTCAGATGATGGCAGGGCAGGTTCAGTAGTTTTTGGTGGTGCTCCAGTCTTCTGTACGTGGTGCCTGTACGCCGAAAGGACGAAAGGACGACAGCATCTCTTGCATGCCCCTGTCGTTTTTTAAAAAATTCTGCACCACCAAATTCAAGGTATGTGCAAAACATGGGACGTGCTGGAATTTGCCCATATTTAATGCACACACAATATTGCTGGCGTTGTCCGATGCCACAAATCCACAGGAGAGTCCAATTGGGGTAAGCCATTCCGCGATGATCTTCCTCAGTTGCCGTAAGAGGTTTTCAGCTGTGTGCGTATTCTGGAAAGCGGTGATACAAAGCGTAGCCTGCCTAGGAAAGAGTTGGCGTTTGCGAGATGCTGCTACTGGTGCCGCCGCTGCTGTTCTTGCGGCGGGAGTCCATACATCTACCCAGTGGGCTGTCACAGTCATATAGTCCTGACCCTGCCCTGCTCCACTTGTCCACATGTCCGTGGTTAAGTGGACATTGGGTACAACTGCATTTTTTAGGACACTGGTGAGTCTTTTTCTGACGTCCGTGTACATTCTCGGTATCGCCTGCCTAGAGAAGTGGAACCTAGATGGTATTTGGTAACGGGGGCACACTGCCTCAATAAATTGTCTAGTTCCCTGTGAACTAACGGCGGATACCGGACGCACGTCTAACACCAACATAGTTGTCAAGGCCTCAGTTATCCGCTTTGCAGCAGGATGACTGCTGTGATATTTCATCTTCCTCGCAAAGGACTGTTGAACAGTCAATTGCTTACTGGAAGTAGTACAAGTGGGCTTACGACTTCCCCTCTGGGATGACCATCGACTCCCAGCGGCAACAACAGCAGCGCCAGCAGCAGTAGGCGTTACACGCAAGGATGCATCGGAGGAATCCCAGGCAGGAGAGGACTCGTCAGAATTGCCAGTGACATGGCCTGCAGGACTATTGGCATTCCTGGGGAAGGAGGAAATTGACACTGAGGGAGTTGGTGGGGTGGTTTGCGTGAGCTTGGTTACAAGAGGAAGGGATTTACTGGTCAGTGGACTGCTTCCGCTGTCACCCAAAGTTTTTGAACTTGTCACTGACTTATTATGAATGCGCTGCAGGTGACGTATAAGGGAGGATGTTCCGAGGTGGTTAACGTCCTTACCCCTACTTATTACAGCTTGACAAAGGGAACACACGGCTTGACACCTGTTGTCCGCATTTCTGTTGAAATACCTCCACACCGAAGAGCTGATTTTTTTGGTATTTTCACCTGGCATGTCAACGCCCATATTCCTCCCACGGACAACAGGTGTCTCCCCGGGTGCCTGACTTAAACAAACCACCTCACCATCAGAATCCTCCTGGTCAATTTCCTCCCCAGCGCCAGCAACACCCATATCCTCCTCATCCTGGTGTACTTCAACACTGACATCTTCAATCTGACTATCAGGAACTGGACTGCGGGTGCTCCTTCCAGCACTTGCAGGGGGCGTGCAAATGGTGGAAGGCGCATGCTCTTCACGTCCAGTGTTGGGAAGGTCAGGCATCGCAACCGACACAATTGGACTCTCCTTGTGGATTTGGGATTTCGAAGAATGCACAGTTCTTTGCTGTGCTGCTTTTGCCAGCTTGAGTCTTTTCATTTTTCTAGCGAGAGGCTGAGTGCTTCCATCCTCATGTGAAGCTGAACCACTAGCCATGAACATAGGCCAGGGCCTCAGCCGTTCCTTGCCACTCCGTGTCGTAAATGGCATATTGGCAAGTTTACGCTTCTCCTCCGACAATTTTATTTTAGGTTTTGGAGTCCTTTTTTTTCTGATATTTGGTGTTTTGGATTTGACATGCTCTGTACTATGACATTGGGCATCGGCCTTGGCAGACGACGTTGCTGGCATTTCATCGTCTCGGCCATGACTAGTGGCAGCAGCTTCAGCACGAGGTGGAAGTGGATCTTGATCTTTCCCTAATTTTGGAACCTCAACATTTTTGTTCTCCATATTTTAATAGGCACAACTAAAAGGCACCTCAGGTAAACAATGGAGATGGATACTAGTATACAATTATGGACTGCCTGCCGAGTGCAGACACAGAGGTAGCCACAGCCGTGAACTACCGTACTGTACTGTGTCTGCTGCTAATATAGACTGGTTGATAAAGAGATGTCTATGTAACTATGTATGTATAAAGAAGAAAGAAAAAAAACCCACGGTTAGGTGGTATACAATTATGGACGGACTGCCTGCCGAGTGCAGACACAGAGGTAGCCACAGCCGTGAACTACCGTACTGTACTGTGTCTGCTGCTAATATAGACTGGTTGATAAAGAGATGTCTATGTAACTATGTATGTATAAAGAAGAAAGAAAAAAAAAACCACGGTTAGGTGGTATACAATTATGGACGGACTGCCTGCCGAGTGCAGACACAGAGGTAGCCACAGCCGTGAACTACCGTACTGTACTGTGTCTGCTGCTAATATAGACTGGTTGATAAAGAGATGTCTATGTAACTATGTATGTATAAAGAAGAAAGAAAAAAAAACCACGGTTAGGTGGTATACAATTATGGACGGACTGCCTGCCGAGTGCAGACACAGAGGTAGCCACAGCCGTGAACTACCGTACTGTACTGTGTCTGCTGCTAATATAGACTAGTTGATAAAGAGATGTCTATGTAACTATGTATGTATAAAGAAGAAAGAAAAAAAAACCACGGTTAGGTGGTATACAATTATGGACGGACTGCCTGCCGAGTGCAGACACAGAGGTAGCCACAGCCGTGAACTACCGTACTGTACTGTGTCTGCTGCTAATATAGACTGGTTGATAAAGAGATGTCTATGTAACTATGTATGTATAAAGAAGAAAGAAAAAAAAACCACGGTTAGGTGGTATACAATTATGGACGGACTGCCTGCCGAGTGCAGACACAGAGGTAGCCACAGCCGTGAACTACCGTACTGTACTGTGTCTGCTGCTAATATAGACTGGTTGATAAAGAGATGTCTATGTAACTATGTATGTATAAAGAAGAAAGAAAAAAAAACCACGGTTAGGTGGTATACAATTATGGACGGACTGCCTGCCGAGTGCAGACACAGAGGTAGCCACAGCCGTGAACTACCGTACTGTACTGTGTCTGCTGCTAATATAGACTGGTTGATAAAGAGATGTCTATGTAACTATGTATGTATAAAGAAGAAAGAAAAAAAAACCACGGTTAGGTGGTATACAATTATGGACGGACTGCCTGCCGAGTGCAGACACAGAGGTAGCCACAGCCGTGAACTACCGTACTGTACTGTGTCTGCTGCTAATATAGACTGGTTGATAAAGAGATGTCGTAGTAGTATGTATGTATAAAGAAGAAAAAAAAACCACGGTTAGGTGGTATACAATTATGGACGGACTGCCTGCCGAGTGCAGACACAGAGGTAGCCACAGCCGTGAACTACCGTACTGTGTCTGCTGCGACTGGATGATAAATGATATAAAAAATATATATATATCACTACTGCAGCCGGACAGGTATATATTATATAATGACGGACCTGCTGGACACTGTCTGTCAGCAGAATGAGTTTTATTTTTATAGAATAAAAAAAACAACAACACACAAGTGAAGTCACACGACGAGTGTTTAACTTTTTCAGGCAATCACAATATAAGTATACTACTAACTATACTGGTGGTCAGGTCACTGGTCAGTCACACTGGCAGTGGCACTCCTGCAGCAAAAGTGTGCACTGTTTAATTTTAATATAATATTATGTACTCCTGGCTCCTGCTATAACCTATAACTGGCACTGCAGTGCTCCCCAGTCTCCCCCACAATTATAAGCTGTGTGAGCTGAGCAGTCAGACAGATATATAATATATATAGATGATGCAGCACACTGGGCTGAGCCTGAGCAGTGCACACAGATATGGTATGTGACTGAGTCACTGTGTGTATCGCTTTTTTCAGGCAGAGAACGGATATATTAAATAAACTGCACTGTCTGGTGGTCACTCACTAGTAAACTCTCTGCACTCTCTACACTTCTACAGTACTCCTCCTAGTCCTAAGCTCCAGTAAATCTCTCTCTCTTATAATCTAAATGGAGAGGACGCCAGCCACGTCCTCTCCCTATCAATCTCAATGCACGTGTGAAAATGGCGGCGACGCGCGGCTCCTTATATAGAATCCGAGTCTCGCGAGAATCCGACAGCGTCATGATGACGTTCGGGCGCGCTCGGGTTAACCGAGCAAGGCGGGAGGATCCGAGTCTGCTCGGACCCGTGAAAAAAACCATGAAGTTCGGGCGGGTTCGGATTCAGAGAAACCGAACCCGCTCATCTCTAGTTTTAACACCATACACATTGCTTAGAAGGTTCTAATCGTTACATCTTTTCGGTACTTGGTTATTAAGGTTTAGAGTATAAGTATATCCTCACTGTGTTTCATTTGCAAGGTTTAAAAGGTTAACCACTGTGTGTGCGCCCGCTGTGTGTAATCCGTACACACAGCGCAGCTTGCGTACGCCAAGTGCGTACCACGTGCAGGACTCTGTACGCAAATAGCGTACAAAGTGCGTAGCACGTGCACGTGGTCTAGCGGCCAAAACGGCTCCACGGTATTAGTATATAGCTTCATGTTTAAAGGTAATACTTGACATTATCATTCTCTTACCACAAATTCACGTGTGGCTCATATTAGAAGTTATAAAAAAAAAAAAAAGGAAACTAAGCTATTAACAACCTATATTCATATTCAAACTTACAACGTTATATATATGCAGACACAGATACTGTATATTCAATCTCTACAGCATTGTTTGCAGATGTCCCTGCAATGCAGTACTTGATTGCAGCAGTAGTACTCAGAAAATGTATGGCAAGTGAAAGCTGCAATTTCAGAGGAAGGTTGTATACAAGAGCAAAAAAAGCGCACACACACACACACACACACACACACACACACACACACACACACACACACACTTCTAATCTTTCAGCATGGATTATATACACTACAGAGGTAAAAAATACATAAAATATTTTCTGCAGGCCATATACCCGAGAGGGCAGATAAGCCATGTTGACCAAAAACATTGCTATGACTACGGTGAAAATAGTATTCTAATGCGTGTGGAACAATATTATTTGTTGCAGACTGAAACATAGACTACAGCAACTTCAGATCATCTGTGGTTGAGCATGTGGCATCTATTCAATAAGGTATGCAAGGGTGCGTCAAACAAATAAAGCAAGTGGAAGTCTGAAGACTGCTACAACAAACATTATTATGAATACTGCAACAATCTTGAATGTGGTCACCTTCACTTGTCTGCTGATATTTACCATTTATTAACATTACTGTAACTGCTAAGAGGTCTCCTTGCTTTTATACCCTCTCTCCCTTCTTTCTTCTTTCTGCTTTTTACTTTCCTTTTCTCTCATTCTTATCTGATTAGGTAATTTTGGGCACAGTGTTGATATGGTCTTGACCTTTGATTTGATTTTATGCCTGAACTGCTGTATATTTATGTTTAATGTTCTTCGTTAGACATGCTTGTTTTTCTACTTTGCTCAACCAGTTTAGATATACTATCCTGATTTGTTCAGGTTACTTGCTGTCACTATTTTACATGTACAAGCAGTCTCATTACTCTGTGCCATGTCTGTTTTATTACTTTTGTTGTGTCTTTGTTCTTATTTCTTTCGTTGTGATAAAATGACAAAATGTAATAAACAGATTTAAAAAACAAACAAACAAACAATATTGTGTCCAAAACAAGCTTAACAACCATGCACCTTTTATTACTTTCTCTGAAAAAACCCTGGACTTAACTTCTGTACAAGTTATAGATTGCTCTTCTCTACTGCCAGTAACCAAACACTTCCATCCCTTTTTCACACCTTCCAAAACCATTTGTTTCTATGTGCTCTCTGGAATACTCATTAAATTCTGTAGCAAACTTGCTTCTAGCCATGGCTACAAGGATAGTCTACTGTACTCTCTTGAGAGTTCATAAGAACTTCCAAGGTTTCAGAAGTCTCTCAGCAGAGGAATTTTAAGGGAGGGGGCCCAAGTGCTATCTAGTCAAAACCTTGTCCTGATAGGGTGTACTACGATTGGCCAGCTGTCGGGATCCCGGCGCCCAGCATACCGGCGCCGGGATCCGGACCGCCGGAATGCCGGCAGTGGGGCGATCGCAAAAGAGCCCCTTGTGGGCTTGCTACGCGCACCACGCTATTTATTCTTCCCAAGAGGGAGAATAGTTGTCGGTATCCCGGCGCCGGTATGCTGAGCACCGGGATCCCGACAGCCGGTATATCGAGTGCCTCCCGTCCTGATACGCTCTTGGTTTTAGTGAATTTAGCCTTAGACACAACTCTTAAATGTAATCTGACTCACTCACCATCGATGGAATGCAATACCTATATTAGTTATTGGTGTGCATTGTTGTGCCAGTGGGATAATGCCATTTCACCTACTGACCATAGATTGTGGGTTGTAGGGAGCAGTGCCCTCTGTCTATTTATTGGTCTATATAAGGTGTCCTGATAAATACATTACTATTAAAATAGCAGAGTAATAATATGCTGCTATTAAAATTAAAGTATGCCATACAACCACTAGCTTATACAAAGGAACAGAGTGACTCATGTTTTACAGTAGACTAAAGCCGCATACACACGGTGTGATTTCAACTACCGATATGGACTATATAGTCCATATCGGTAGAAAACATAGTACATATCACACCATGTGTATACAGCATGCGATGACGATGCGCACTCCTGCTGGGTCGGTATCACAAGAAAAAATAGCCTTTGCATGCAGGTCAATTTTGATAAGAAAGTGTACAATTTACTTTCTAGTATAGTCAAACTTGTATATAGTCCAAATTGTACATAGCCAAAATTGCACCGTGTGTATGGGATTGGTATAGGATGCCGGCGCACAGGATGCCAAATGTTAGTATACCGGCATCGACATCCCATGTGGCAGAATGCCGGCAGGGGGGCGAGCACAACGAAGCCCCTTGCGGGCTCACTGCGCAGGCCAAGCTGTGGACTCAACAGGTTCTCTTCTCCCTCTGTGGGTCTCATGGACACCCACAGAGGGGGAATCACCTACTTTGCTGGTATTCCGGTGGCGGTATAGTACCCGTCAGGATCCCAGCGTCAATACTGAGACAGCCAGCATCCCGACAGGCGGTATTTTAACCGCATACCATGTGCATAGTTAATATCGGTGGTTCTGGGCTCCAGGGAGTTCAAGGGAAATCGCATAGTCAAAATCGCCCTTTAGGCAGAATCGCACCGTGTGTAGGCCCCTTTACTGTACATGATTTTAAACTTTTAAAGGACAAATCATTGTATTTTGAAATGTGATATTTTATGCATTACTCCTGTATAGGACTTTAGTCACATAAAGAAGGCCACAAGGTCAGTATTTAAACTACAGACAACAGGGCTTACACTAAAGGGCCACAAAAAGGACATGAAAGTGGAAAATGTCAAGAGTCACTAAATTAACTCAATACAGATTCAAGTGAACAGATGGCTACAAAAGCACAACATGCAGAGCAATTAATGAAACATGACAATGGCTGCACCAAACTGGAGATGACAAATGTCTTGCCAATGGATGATGGCTTAGCTTTTATTTTTTATTTAAAGGCAAATGTACTATAACTTGCATGCACAGCTGGGTACAATTTAAGGTGATAGACTAGGCTACTATACTGTAAGCGGTTATCTGTTACATTATGCCAGTGGTTCCCAAACGCGGTCATCAAGGCACCCCAATAATCCAGATTTTAGAGCATACAGATGGTATAGCCAAACTGATGGAGGTACTTATAAGTCACCTGTGCTTAAGCATGAATATACCTATAACCTGGACTATTTGGGTGCCTTAAGGACCTCGTTTGGGAACCACTGCATTATGCATTTCTCTAATGACAAGTCACTAAGAGAGGCCATAGAAATATAGAATTTGACGGCAGATAAGAACCCCTTGGCCCATCTAGTCTGCACCTTTTTTTATCCTTTAGGCAATCTCAACCCTTTTTGAACCCATTATTCTTGTACTTCCTTATTTATAAATTAAATTGTCACAGTATAATCAATATAAAGCTGGCAAACTACATACCTCAACTCTTTTAGATCCATGTTACCAAATATGTTAATTTGTGGTGTAAATATTTTGGAAAGTAAGTGTATATTTTATTTGTATATACCTATATACACTAATGAAATGATTAGCAAACAATTATGTGGAAACTATTACTTAAGAAAAATCTAAAAATGGGACATTCAAAAGAGAACTGCAAGTAACACTTAAGCGCTGTTGCTAGGCCTAATTGAGGCAGAGATTCTAACATGATGAGGTGCAGGAGAGACTGCGTTTATACCACATATACCCCTTATCCCCAATAATTTCCTTTTCAGTTCAAGCGCCTGCAGTTTCCTGTAAGCATCTAACATTCAGGGCTGCAGGCATAGATCTAAGAACCTATATACAGCAGAACAAAAAGTCACCGACAAAATCCGTAGGCACTCAGTCTTTACGTAGTATTCCCCTGTAGGTGGTCTTAACATAGAAACCTTTCCTATGACCGTTCCTTTTTAATATCCACTTTCCTGAGTTTTCAAAGCTTGAATCTGTTAAATAACTCGGGAAACATAAAAAACCTCATGGTGCAGTAAGGGAGAACACATTGGTCAGATCATCGTTTACTAACTTGTCTCCTACAGAACTAGATGGTCTACGTTTTGAAGGTAGACCAACCTTAAAAACGAAGACCATCTAGTTCGGTAGGAGACCAGTAAATAGCGATCTGACCTGTGTTATTGCTTTACATATATTATGACAATACAGGCAGTGTGCTAAAAGGAACCAGCGCTGTGTATCTGTTAAGCCCAGGAAAACCATTTGGAGGATAGGAAATTTATGTTTTAACTGATTGATTAATTTCAGGGCAATTATCCTCTCCAGCCTGGGGCAGCTGAAAACCTGCGACTACTCAACAAGAGCAGCTGTGAAGAGTTCCCTTTTAAAGGAAAGGTGGGAGTGTTGTTTGCCTGTTAGTATGGCAAGGGGAGAAGCCTAAAATCCAAAAATTTAAAAAATATATTGTGATGAAAGCACTCATAAGGTTGTACACGGGAGATGTACTGTATTTGTCCCACAACAAACCTAGCAAACAGCTAGACTGCACAAAAACCTGGACTGGTATGCTGTTTTCCTGGCTGCTGTGTGTTTGGAGGTGCACATCTAGCCCAGGAGAGGGCACTTCTGCCTTGATCTCCTGACAAAAATAAATAAATAATTATATATCTACACACACACACACACACACACACACACACACACACACACACACACACACACACACCTACCTGTATATATTTATATTCACACACACATACATACACGGTGGAAACACTCTGGTAAAAAGGAAATGAGGAGGGGGTTAAGTTAGTTTAAGCATCACCGGGGAAGGTTAGGTATAGGCTGCTGGGGTGGGTGGGTTAGGGGGCCCATGGGGGAAGGTAAGTATACTAACCTTCCCTTGTCGGAATTCTGATCGGGATGCTGCGGTCGGTATTCTGACCGCCGGCATCCCATCCACCGGTATTTCAATTCCAATCCATTGATAACATATCCAGAGGAATAGTATGTTAGAACACAATAGTTATTCTTCACAGAGTATAAAGAATTTTTGATCAACAACATTAATGACAAGAAAAATATCCTGTCTGGGATTTATCTTACCTCGTGTTCCTGCACAGCACATTTCATTTATTATAAACTGAAACGTTTCATCAAATTTCACTCATTTTATAAGCAACCAAATTCATCAATCTTTCACTGCCCTGATTTTATTAGCACAGACTGAAAGTCTTCATTGTAAAGCCGTACAGCTGTTTCCTTGGCTTTCAGAGGCACACACAAAAAAAAATCTTGAAAGAAAAAAAAAAAAAGGAACGGTGAGCTTCAAATTTTACTTTAAATTATTTGACCAATTGAGAGGTTTTAAACTATACTTTTTTAAAAGACACCTGTTTGAAGAATTTCATTTTATGGTCAAAACACAGTCATAAAACTAGTTTGAATAACAGATGTCCTCAGAGAAATAACTTTCCTTTGAACTAAACTCCAAAAACTTATATTGTTTGTTGATATCCCAATAAATGCATTATTGATGGGCTGTTTCCTAGGCATATCATGTCATGCCTGGTAATAAAGAACAGATTAAGGGAATAGCAACAGCACTCTAGTCAAGTGTAGGACAATGGAAGAAAAGATCCAGCACTTTTACTGCTGTACATAGTATTAAGACTTGTTTGCTACTAAAAGTGACTAATAGGAGTAATAGCAAATGCTCAATACAATTTTATTGCAACTTTTTATGTGCACAGCTATTATACTCAACTGACACGTGAGTGTTCATTGCTCATTACTAGCTCAGTGTCACTTATTGAATACACAGAACTTTCGCACTGAGAACAGACTTTGCTCAGTTCCCTGAACAGTGCATAGAAATATATTTTGCGAATTTCTGTGGCTTGGCTGCCGAATTTGGCAAAACCCAAAAAGAAAGAGCTTTTGTGTTTCTACATTGACAGAACAAAAAGCATACAATTGATAAAAGCAGTTACCCGATAGTGAGGGCCAGCTCTGAGCATAGGCAACCTAGGCACTTGCCTAGGGTGACCTAGCTCCAAAGAGGGCACCCAGGGGGCATACCTTGAGTTAGGAGGAGTCGTGGTGCTATAATCACATCCTAAAAAGGGTGTTGATCAGTCATAATTTAAATATGTTGCACTGTGCAGGCTCAGAGTCCAGGGAGGCTGGAGGAGGAGGGAGGACACAAGCTGGCCGGAAAGAGAAGGGAGATGGGTTAAGAAAAGAAGGTAGGCGGGCCGGAGGAGGGGAGGCAGACACAACCAGTTGGGTAAGAGGAGGGAAGATGAGGAAAACGGACCAGAGGAGGGGGAGGCGGGGCCCGAACGGAGAAGGACACAGGCGGGCAGGGAGGATGAAAAGATGGTTGGGGCTATGCAGTGAATTTGTAACCTCATTAATGTATTATATTGATATGTGGGATTGGCTGCAAGTTAAGGGGCTATGGGTAAAATCTTTCCTCTTACCCAGAGTACGAATTTGGTGCAATACATCTAAAAATCTTGCCTAGGGCACCATAATGGTCAGCCCTGCCAATAATGTTATAATGTGTGCGCTTACTGCAGTTTTACATGAGTAAAAAACAAGTAAATGGCTTTAGGGCTGCGTTCAAACCACTTGGTGAAGTACCCGCTACCAGTCTGAAGGAGGTATGTCTTCTACATGCTGGATTAAGTTCTTACCTGCAGCTTTCGGTGACTCAAAACGAATACCACACATCTTGCGCTTGATTTTTGCGAACACAAAGAAGCTGCAGGGGGCAAGGTCTGGATTGTATCCCGGATGACCAAGCTCCTGGATGCGTTCATGGGCCAGAAAATCCACCACTTTTTCTGGACTTGTGGGCAGGTGCGTTGTTGTGATGGAGAAGTTCTTGGACGGCGCATGAAAATCACTTCCAGCACATGTGGCAGGCATTGGTTGGCGTACCAGTCCCCTGTGGTTGTGTGCTGTTGCACTAGTGGTATGGTACCTACATGACCGGTCTTGGCCACAAAAACAGGCACCATCCACTTGGTCACACTGCTCTCAAATTGGAGCTTCTGTGGTGGTGCACCTCTAACTGGGGTCCACTGTGTAGACTATTGTTTGGTCTCAGGGTAAAACTGTAGATCCAAGGTTCATCACCAATGATGATCTTCCAGACAGAGTTGGAACTACCATCATCAAACCAGGCCAGCATGTTACGGCACCAAGGCACCTTGTCTCCTTCTGCTCTGGAGTCAACTAATGGGGCACCCAGCATGCAGAAACCTTGCTCAGGCCAAGTTTTCATAGAGTATCAAGCGGACAGATCTCGATGAGATGATCTCATTCTCCAACTGGGTTATTGTCATCCAGGTGTCCAACTCAACTACGGCCCGCACGTGATGGTGGACACAGGTTGGCCGCAGCGCTCCTAGTCTTTTCAGTTACTGTCTACCATGCCAAAATTCGGCAAATCACTCAAGCATAGTGTTTCGGGATGACGCTTCCTCCCCAAAAGCAGCGTGCAGTCAGTCAAAAATCTCCTGCTGTTGCAGACCATTCTTTTAGTCACAAAAGATCATGGCTCTCCAGTAGGCTCTGTTGAGCGCTGTAATGAGTTTGTGAAGGAAGTGAACATGCAGACTTTTTCGGTGTGTAGTACTGCTCATATACGGTTCTCTGCCTTGACAGTTAAGAACTTTACAGACCACAGTTCACAACCAGACAGTCAGTCTGTGTCTACTCTACCTATGCACTGCACATCCAGAAGTTTACATATACACAAAATAAATAATATATATATATATATATATATATATATATATATATATATATATATATATATATATATATATATATAATTTCTGGTGTGTCCCAACAAAAATTAACCCTATTGAGCAGCCACTAGATGGTGCTTGATGGAGAAATTGAAGTGTTGCTGTTTCGGTGCACACATTACTGTTATGTTGTTCCGTCATTTTGACGGGCTGTTGATGCACATTCTCCTTGCTGCTATGTCCTGAAGATGGTCCCTTCTCTCTGAGAATGTAGACTATTTGTAACTATGCACTTTTTGTTGCCTGCTATGCTGCATTGCAAAAAATAAAATGATTATTTGGTGAGTGCCTGAAAATTATCTTTTTGGCTGTATTATGGACTATTAGTCTTTATTGGAGCAACACGTGGTTATCCTATATATGATAAGTGTGGACACTTTAGATCAGTGGTTCTCAGATTGTGTGCCTAGGTACCCTGGGGTGCCTCAGGGCATGTGCAGAGGTGTATGGATTGGTGGTCAACGACCAATTCAAATTATTTATGGTCAATGTAATAGGCAAAACCAGTGCTGGGGGCTGACAATCATAAAATATGTGGACAGGAGCAAATCTTGTCCCTCACCACACAATTGAACCTAAGAATTACATACTTATTTTAATATTTATTTCTACATTTAATCAATAAGAAACTTTTGTCCTATGGGGTGCCTTGAAAAATTTTTTGGAAATTCTAGGGTGCCATGATTCAAAAAAGTTTGTGACCCATGCTCTAGATCACAGGTTCTCAAACTCGGTCCTCAGGACCCCACACAGTGCATGTTTTGCAGGTAACCCAGCAGGTGCACAGGTGTATTAATTACTCACTGACACATTGTAAAAGGTCCACAGGTGGAGCTAATTATTTCACTTGCGATTCTGTGAGAAGACCTGCAAAACATGCACAGTGTGGGGTCCTGAGGACTGAGTTTGAGAACCTATGCTCTAGATTTTTAGAATATATATATATATATATATATATATATACACACACACACATATAAAGAAGCAAAGTGGCCGGCACTCCCCTTGCTGGTGCAGCATCTGCTCCGGTGCCCTCCATGAGATGTAGACATCCAATCATAAAGAAGAAGATCTGGCGGCACTCAGGAGACTTTATCAACCAATGTAGATTTTTATTGGAACAACATCCAACAATTGTTTCGGGCCTCCGCCCGTCATCAGGGATGCATAACACACTTAGAACATACATTTTATATCCCCATAAGGACCTCCCACCACATGTAAAACACACACATTAATCCATCTCACCTGCAGGCCCACTCATCGTGATGAACGCCACACTGCAAGCCGCCGCCACGAGCCATCCCGCTCATCAGCCGCTGCTGCACAGCGGATGACGTCATCAAGGGGCGCCCGCAAGGAGACGGAAATCCAGCGTGAGTATCGGTTACCTAGGTAACCAAAACAAAACAAAACCGACAAACATTAATGCATTACAACATTACTAATGTGCAAACAAATATAAAGAATATGACGTGAAACACAAATGATACACAATATATCATAATAAAAACAAACTATGGGACACTGTGCTGTAAAAATTCCCAAATATAAAACATTAATTACGTGGCATATATACAAGTATATAAGACCATGTTACTAACGGCATCAACAAAGTGTTGGGGGTATCAATTAACCTCTACCATTTTAAATGATATTGTAATAAATTCAAAAAAATCAAAAAAATATATACATGGTTTAAGGTTTATAAAAAACTATGCAGCCCATGCTGTTCATTTAGGCCTTTAGGGGCCAGTGTATCCAACCTGAAAATCCAACGGCTCTCTACTTGGAGTAACCTTTTGCCCCTGTCACCACCCCGAATTGATGCCGGAACATGATCAATTAATTTACTCCTAATGCTCGCAATACTGTGCGATTGTTGCACACAATGGCGGGCCATGGGTTGGTCACTAGATCCTGACTCCAATGCTGCCCTAATTGCCGACCTATGATTAGCCATTCTCTCCTTGAATTGGCATTCTGTCTTGCCCACGTAATATAAACCACATGGGCAAGACAATACATAGATTACAAATCTTGAAGTACAAGTGAGAGGGAAATTGATAGTAAATTTCTTGCCTGATCTGGGGTGGGAAATATAATCACCCACCAACATGGAGCGACAGGTGACACATCCAATACACCTGAAACACCCAGGCTTCCGTGATAAAAAGTGCTGTTTGGGTTTAGCCTTCACTAGTTCTGTTACATCAACTTTCACAAGCATATCTCTCAGGTTTTTACCCCTTGAATATGCTGGCATTACACGAGTGTTAAGCAGACCTGGGAGATCCTTATCCGTATTGATAATGGGCCAGAACTTTTTAATTTCCCTATTGGTGTTATTACTTACTTCAGTGAATCTATTGACCCAGGGAATCTTCTGTATCCCATTATCTACCATGGTCTTACTCTTTAAAGATACCTCCCTAGGAATCTGTAGGACCCTTTGTTTGGTGGCCAGTAACATCTTATGATCATAGCCCCTTTGCTCAAACTTTAACACCATGTCATCCAGAGCTCCTTCAATCTTAGAGGAATCACTTGTAATGCGACGCACTCTGAGCATCTGGGAATATGGTAAACCATATTTCAATGAGGGGGGATGGAAGCGATCCCATGATCTATGGTAGATAATGGGATACAGAAGATTCCCTGGGTCAATAGATTCACTGAAGTAAGTAATAACACCAATAGGGAAATTAAAAAGTTCTGGCCCATTATCAATACGGATAAGGATCTCCCAGGTCTGCTTAACACTCGTGTAATGCCAGCATATTCAAGGGGTAAAAACCTGAGAGATATGCTTGTGAAAGTTGATGTAACAGAACTAGTGAAGGCTAAACCCAAACAGCACTTTTTATCACGGAAGCCTGGGTGTTTCAGGTGTATTGGATGTGTCACCTGTCGCTCCATGTTGGTGGGTGATTATATTTCCCACCCCAGATCAGGCAAGAAATTTACTATCAATTTCCCTCTCACTTGTACTTCAAGATTTGTAATCTATGCACTGTCTTGCCCATGTGGTTTATATTACGTGGGCAAGACAGAATGCCAATTCAAGGAGAGAATGGCTAATCATAGGTCGGCAATTAGGGCAGCATTGGAGTCAGGATCTAGTGACCAACCCATGGCCCGCC
Source organism: Pseudophryne corroboree (assembly GCF_028390025.1). NCBI lineage: Eukaryota > Metazoa > Chordata > Amphibia > Anura > Myobatrachidae > Pseudophryne > Pseudophryne corroboree. The sequence goes on along the minus strand of NC_086447.1, from coordinate 691,930,054 downwards.
ATTGTGTGCAACAATCGCACAGTATTGCGAGCATTAGGAGTAAATTAATTGATCATGTTCCGGCATCAATTCGGGGTGGTGACAGGGGCAAAAGGTTACTCCAACTAGAGAACCGTTGGATTTTCAGGTTGGATACACTGGCCCCTAAAGGCCTAAATGAACAGCATGGGCTGCATAGTTTTTTATAAACCTTAAACCATGTATATATTTTTTTGATTTTTTTGAATTTATTACAATATCATTTAAAATGGTAGAGGTTAATTGATACCCCCAACACTTTGTTGATGCCGTTAGTAACATGGTCTTATATACTTGTATATATGCCACGTAATTAATGTTTTATATTTGGGAATTTTTACGGCACAGTGTCCCATAGTTTGTTTTTATTATGATATATTGTGTATCATTTGTGTTTCACGTCATATTCTTTATATTTGTTTGCACACTAGTAATGTTGTAATGCATTAGTGTTTGTCGGTTTTGTTTTGTTGTTTTGGTTACCTAGGTAACCGATACTCACGCTGGATTTCAGTCTCCTTGCGGGCACCCCTTGATGACGTCATTCGCTGTGCAGCAGCGGCTGATGAGCGGGATGGCTCGTGGCGGCGGCTTGCAGTGTGGCGTTCATCACGATGAGTGGGCCTGCAGGTGAGATGGATTAATGTGTGTGTTTTACATGTGGTGGGAGGTCCTTATGGGGATATAAAATGTATGTTCTAAGTGTGTTATGCATCCCTGACGACGGGCGGAGGCCCGAAACAATTGTTGGATGTTGTTCCAATAAAAATCTACATTGGTTGATAAAGTCTCCTGAGTGCCGCCAGATCTTCTTCATATATATATATATATATATATATATATATATATATATGTACACACATACATACACACGCTAGCTGGAGTACCTGGAGTTACTCGGGATTTTAAGTATGTCTGTTTACAAAAATAAATTGAAATATTAAACACACAGTATAAATAACATTGTAGATAGCTGAATACCCGTGCTTCGCTACGGGATGAGGATGGTAAATTAGAATGATAGTTGTTCATTAATTTACGTTGGTTGGAGATCTAGAATATAGGCATATCTTTCTTCCCTGACGTACTTTGTGTAGTGGCCGGACCCCTTTTTGGTACCCCAAGGGACCCTGCTCTTACCACTATACTACTCTCAGTCTGTGGCTTCCTGCTGCCTCCATTCCCCTCCTCACATCATGTCAGTGCCCCTTTGAAATTATCGATATATTTACAGTTTCTTATACAGCGTAGCACATTATGTATCTCCTGATATACTCTGTGCTGCTGAGGGACCGTGCTACTTCCACTATATAACTGTCAGTGTGTTGGTTCTTGCTAACTTCATTCCCCTGCTCACATTATGTCACTGTCCCCGTCACATGCAGCCCTGTGATCATCACTGACATATCCTGCATGTCCTGAAATAGTCTGGGCTGCTGGGCCACCCCTAGGGGTGCTAGTGGTGTTTTACCCACACAGTGTTTGTTCCCAGACTAAAGGGCCCTACAGACACGGCGTTACGCCACCGAGCTGCCCGACCGCCGATATGGCAGACGGGTGACCCGGCGGCGGGGGGGGCAGTGACAGGGGAAGTGAAGTTTCTTCACCCCCCCCCCCCCCCCGTCACCCAGCTCCATTGAAGTGCAGGCAAATATGGACAAGATCGCCCATATTGGCCTGCATGCACAGCGGATGGGGCACCAGCGATATGTACGAGCGCAGGGCCGCGCATCGTTCATCGCTGGTGACGCCACACTCACAGATATGAACGTTATCTTGTTCAATAATGAACGAGATCGTTCATATCTTTGAGGATTATCGGCCAGTGTGTAGGGCCTATTAGTCATATGTGTAGCAAGTTTGGTGTAAATTGCTTCAGGGCATTCCAAAGTTTTGCTGTCTGCTGAAAAACTCTGTGCTGCTGCCTCATCCCTAGGGGTGCTAGGAGTGTCTTAACCCCACGGAGTTTGTTCCCAGATTGCAAGTCATATGTGTACCAAGTTTGTTGTACATTGTTCCAGGTATTTGGGAGTTATGCTTTCTCCTGAAATACTGTGTTGCTGTCCCACCGCAAGGAGTGCTAGGGGTATCTAACACCCACAGAGTTTGTTCCCAGATTGTAAGTCAGATGTGTACCAACTTTGGTGTAAATTGCTCCAGCCCTTCCACAGTTATGCCGTCTGCTGACATACTCTGTGCTGCTGTCCCCCCCCTTACGGGTGCCAGGGGTGTCTGACCCCCACAATGTTTGTTCCCATAGTGTAAGTGATATGTGTACCAAGCTTGTTGTAAATTGCTGCAGGCATTCCTAAGTTTTGCTGTCTGCTGAAATACTCTGTGCTGCTGCCTGACCCCTACGGGTGCTAGGGGTGTCTAACCCCCCCCCCCCCCCCCCCCCCCCGAGTTTGTTCCCAGATTGTAAGTCAGATGTGTACCAAGTTTGTTGTAAACTGCTGCAGGCATTCCAAAGTTTTGCTGTCTGCTGAAATACTCAGTGCTGCTGCCTCACCCCTAGGGGTGATAGTGGTGTCTGACCCCCCACAGTGTTTGTTCCCAGATTGTACGGCATATGTGTATCAATTTTTGAGTACATTCCGCCAGGCATTCCGGAGTTATGCTGTCTCCTGATATACTCTGTGCTGCTGTCTCCCCCCCTAGGGGTGCTAGTGACTTACAATTTTTTTTAGTTGCCTCGGGGGGTTTTAATACGCTAGTATAGCAAATTTCACGATCCTCGCTTGTAAACTGTGAATTTGTATAGCAAGACAGAGAGACAAATTTTCACTTTTATATAGCAGATAAAAGAATATATATATATATATATATATTATATATAAGTATATATATATATATATTTATTTTACACACACACACACACACTGCTGTGGGTTTTCGTTTTTTAAACTGTCTCTTCTTCGTAATTAATACAGCTGAATGTCAAAATGTGGGCTTTCAATTCCACTGTGCATTAGTAATCCAGTTCACACATGTATAGCACAACAAAGCTTGGTCCTGCAGAGCAGTAAGTTATGATTACCATCATGGGCCAGTATCCTTAGGGCAGCTGAGTAATGCTAACTGCCTCAGAATTATAATTTTTTAATGAAATGTCAGCAATAACAAAATACTTATAGAATAAAATTAAAAAGACAGTGCAGCTGATTTCTGCAGCTCAAGTTAAAGGAAAGTAAATGGATGACACCAAGTGATCTAGCCTAGGACTCTTTCAGACAAATTTCTGTGGGTGCGGCAACTGTACTTCTCACAACAACCTCACGAAGTAGCATATACCATAAAATAAAAGACTCATAAAAAATAAAACATACCCCTTTCACATCGCACAAATAACCCGGTATCGATCCGGCATATTGCCGGGTCGACACGGGTCAGTGTGCGGTGTGCAAGCACCAATTCCAAATTCCCGGGTTGCTTGACCCGGTAATTAAACCCGGGTTATAAACAGTGTTATTCCCGGGTTGAATACCGGGTCAGTGGCTGCGTAAACGGATTCCCGGGTTGATGCGACCTGGGACCTGTTTACTAGATAGGGAGAGGCAGTGCAGAGAGAAGCTCATCTCCCAGCGCCACTTCCACCCCCCGCCACTATGGCAACCGACCCGGCATATTGCCGGGTCTTGAAGCAAGCGCTGAAGCTCCAATGCCGGATCCCATCCGGGAAGGACCCGTTTCCAATTCCCGGGTGGGATCCGGCATTGGAGATGTGAAAGGGGTAACAGTGTAAATATGGAAAGCCCACTCTTCTGTGTATAATGTGCAGCCTGAAATCCCCAGCCCTTTTTCCCTTCAATATAACCAATTCCTTCAATGTCACATGCATCTGCCAATGGTAGGGATAGCACTGAAGGGCTACATCTCTCAACTGCCCTGCTCAGTATAACAGATCTGATTTGTGAGACAGAACCCTGAACTTTGGACTGTACTGCCTAAATTGGAAGGTATTAGCATTACTGTAGATTTGTAATGCATCACAGTGCTCCCCTCTGCCAGACAGTGGGAGATTGAATACACGTAAAGAACAGGGGAATACATGTACACAGGGATGCAGAGGTGTAGCTAGGGTTTTTGGAGCCCAGGGCAAGATGGAAAATGGCACTCCCCCCCCCCAAAAAAAAAAAAAAACACCCAAAGAAGCATGTGCGCACGCCGGTCGAAAAATGGGCGTGGCCACGCACCAGAAGGGGTGTGGCCACGCACCAGAAGGGGGGCATTGATGCCCTGGCCCGCCGCCAGCGCCCCCCTCTCCTGGGCCTGCCAAGGCGCCCAGGGCACGTGCCCCACTCACCCTACCCTAGTTACGCCTCTGCAGGGATGTAGCGAGGGTGGCTCCGTGGAGCGCGAGCTCTGTGAAAAGATCGCAGGCGTGCCATTACCTGACCTACCCACCACCTCTGCCCGCTATAGAGCAAGCCGCTGTACAGACAGCTAAAAAGAGTAGGAGAAGCAGTGGGGACACGCACTGACTCAGAACAGGACAGGCCAGAGGTGACACTTGACAGCCAGCACATGCCAGAGTTCTGCCTGCCCGCTTGATACTCACTGTCTACTTGTAGTTGTGCAGCAGGGTTACTACTGTCCTGCTACACCACTCTCTGCCCCCAGCTGCTGCAGCACTTATTTCTGCCACGGCTGCCGAGCACCTCCCTCTGCCCCGGCTGCAGCACCTCTCTACACTGATGCTGCAGCATCTATCTCTGCTTTAGAAGCTGCAGAGTAACATGTGTAAGTGGTTCTACTGTGGCATAATGTGTATAAGGGGCACTACTGTGTGGGTGTAACATGTACTGTGTGGTGTAATATGATTAACGGACACTACTGTGCGGTGTGATCTGAATTGGTTACTATTCTGTGGGCCACCCCCCATCTCCACAAAGCCATACCCCTATATTTTATTGTGCGCCTTCGGTATGCACTGTTCCTGTTTCAGCTCCACAAGGTCTAGAACTGACCCTGTCACCCAATTTTGGATTTTTAAATATTTTTTCTTTTCAAATTTAAACCTGCACCAAATTCAGTACAGAGGAGGGGGGCGCCGAAACATACCCCTTGCTCTGGGCACCATGGCAACCTAGTTACACCTCTGCATGCATAATACAGACAATTTAAATGCAGACATGAAAAAAGGGGTATTGAGTGTTCTGCTCATGAGACACACTGCATTCTAATCAAGAGGCCACAACTGAAACAAGAGGAGTGGGTAGAAGATTGAACAGTTGTGAGGGTACATTAATGTGGTCATCTTACAGTAGGTGGGAGTAGGGTATGCTCCAATAAGCAAATGAGGATTCAGAGAGTGTTAAAACATTTAAAGGCAGTGGGAGGGTTTGATTGGATGTGCAAGCCAATGGCACAAGAGAAGCCTTGTAAGTGTGATCGAGATGTGGTTACCATAGATAAGGGGTGGTGAAAGTGTGGTCGACAACGGTGACATCCAGCAGCAGACAATAATTTATTAATTATTATTATTACCTTGTTGCATGCCTGTCCAAGATGCGGTCTCTCCAGCTGTGGTGAAAACTATACATCCCAGCACGTTCTACCACAGTTTTAGCATTCCCTAATAGCAAAACTGTGGTACTGCATGCAAGGACTTGTTTTACAATAGTTGGAGAGCCATTGGTTGGTCTGGCCTGCCTTATTGGCTTGCTGCAATTAAGCCGCAGCTGTCCTCGTTAATTGTCAAGTGCGACGGCAATAGCCAATATAAATCTGACTCTTATTCATTTGCTGTATAGTAAAGCCGCAACTTCCAGTATTTGCTGCATTTAAGCACTCAGTACAGAGCATGCAGTGGCTGCGAGAACTAGTGCTGAGCTCACTCAAACCTCTGTCACATCCATCAGGGCATAGACAATGCAGCAGCCCCCCACCCCACAAAGTCATACTGAGCCTTAGGCCAGACAGGGGAATCCCACAGGGTATAAGGGAGCCTGCCACTGTAAGTCACCTCTGTTCTATCCAGCTCTCCCGCAGAGTTGGAGGCCACAAACTGTCAAACAAAGAGGACATGAGGCTCTGGAGGACACTGCGCCACCCCCAACCCCCATACATCCATATGCGCATCTTACATTTCCTGCTAGATAGGTCAGCCTCCATGAACCAGCGCATGCACCTGGGCACTACCTACTTGGACATAGCTAAAGGTGCTGTAGAGACTCTCATGAAGGTGCTCTCTGCCAGGGAGCTGCTCCCCTCTGCTTTGGAAGGGAGAGAGCAAGAGGTCGCTTCTTCCAGCCTCCCCACCCTCATACTCCTCTTTCCCATAGCACACCGTAGTGACTCCCAGCACAGTGCAATACCTTGAATAGATGGGAGAGACCGAGAGACTAGCACACTTCCAGAGGTGAGTGCATGTATGTAGCGAAGTGCCCCCTCCTCCCTGCCACACAGCTCAGTGCCAGTCCTGGTTGTCTATGCCTGCTTCACACCTCTCTTGATGCCACATTTCCTCTTAGTGCCTATAATGCAGTGTTAGGGGGCATTTGTACAGAGTGGTCAGTGTGCATCTGTTCCCTTTTTGCCCTAGATGGGTGGCTAACACCCAGTGTCTGCTCTGGCTGGGTGGCTGGCACCCATTCCCTGCAAGCCTCCCAACCATGCCGATTTTGGTGGTACAGCCCCAACGCCCCTTGTTTGCTGTGAGGTCATGCCCCCTTTTTTGGGAGTGCCACACCCCCCCTCTTTCAAATGCGCCTACAACATGTGCCAATATCCCCACTCAGCAGTTCAGAGAACTTTGTTTTGGCAGTTAAAGTAGATCACCAAGTACAAAGTCAGGCCACCATTGCCATAGATGAAGCATAGCTTAAGAGGGGGAGGGATTGATACAAGATGTACAGAGGAGTGGTATAGTTGAGGGCTTTGTAGGTAAAAGTGAGTAATTTCAATTGGAATATTGAGGGCATGGGGATCTAGCATTAAGATTATACTGAAGAGGACATAAGGGTCAATTCAATTTAACGCAGATTGAATAGCGTAGGGAGGGAGCTTCTGGAGTTACTCAATTCAGCGCAATGTGATGACCGATGAGAGGAATTATTCTTGCACCCCTCCAGGGTTGCGAGCAGAAATCCGATAGAAGTACTGGCGCAATGCGATTTTCTGCCCTTAGTGAAGTGGAAACAGCATTGCGCCAGGCACTTAAGTTGGAGAATGCCGATTCTCGAGACTAAACTCCCTGTTTAGACTGCGAGAAATGGCCTTCAACAGCATGCTGAATTGAATAGCACCAGGGGCTCCTTCCCAGCGCTATTCAATCCGTGCTGAAATAAATTGAGACCATTGATGGGTGAGGGGAAATACCTGGTAGCTGGAGACTACAGTTGTAAAGGCGAGTATACATAATCTATAAGGTTTTAGTATTATCTTTTGATAAGAAAGAATAAGGATAAGAGAGGATATTTTCTGCCAATGATTTAAAGTGACTCTATAAACTGTCCTGATTCTCAATGAAAAAGTGCCTCTTTTATTCAACATACTGCAGAAACAAATCACTAATTTGGCCTTTGTGTTAGTTATCTTTTTATTGTTTACTGATCATTTGATTATGTTTTAGTGAATTGTTTCTAAAGGTTACTTACTTTTTGTCTATCATGTTATTACAATTACAAAAAAACTGTGATACAATGCAGATTTTCAGTCTACAAATACAAATCACTATGGACAACCTTGTACCGTCTGCCCAACTAAACAAACAATGGTTTAGCTGGACAGACAATACAAGCAACAGGAGTGTAGTATCAGCGGCACACAGGCCTAGATCCTAAATATGAACGGATTGTGCTACACCACCCTTAAGGATAAGGAGATTCATGGCTGAGTGATTTTCATTACCAATAGTGGCTAACACTTATTGACAATTAAAGAGGTATTGCCAAGAAGACGGATACAGACTTCAGCAAGCGTTGTTGTACTTGGTTTAATGGGGGGGGGGGGGTGGGGGGGGGGGGGGGGGGGGGGGGGGGGGGGGGGGGGTAGATTTGCCTCTATTACATTTGCAGCATATACAGCTAATTGGTATATGGAAAGCCTTTTTGCTGGTAATAACTGGTTACCAGTTAGGTCTGCATTATTTTATTACCGGATGTCATTTTCGGCATTCAACCTATATCACAATGTATTAGGCGAAGAAGGGAAATATTGTGTACATACAAAATTAGTGATGAGCGGATTCGGTTTTACTCGGTTCTCAAAACGAATCTTATTGGCTATCCAAAACACGTGACATCAGTGAGTCAATAAGATTCGGTTTTGAGAACCGAGTAAAACCGAATCCGTTCATCACTACATACAATATAGATGTGAAGCACTTTTCAGAACTGGAATTAACTCTGCATACTACAGTTTATGTTTCAAAAAGGTACACGTGTCATAGTGCAATGTCTGCTGAACTCAGCCTACAAATTTCTATGGAAAACATAAAAGTAAGCAGTGATTTAGGATTCAATTCAGCACCTTGACCAACCCATTCAGTGCTGCAGGGACAGCAGAAAGGGCACATTTAAAAAACACAGATTTACAGTTGAGACTGAGTGCACCTTAAGCTATGTACACACTATACAATTATCTGTCCAATCTGGTTGGTTGGAATAAAAATATGGTAATGTTTGGGAGTAAGGGTGTGTACACACGGTGAGATCCTTGCTGTGCCCGATTTTCACTTGCGATTTCCCTTGAACTCCCTGGAGCACAGATAGCACACATTTTTTACTAACCTTTCTTGAGATATGGACTATGAGCGCTTACGATTTTGGCTTATGTGAGATGTCATTGACATGTGAGATGAACTAGATAGTACACCGATCTAGCAAGGATTGACTTGCCTGCACAGTCTATATTTTCTTGCGATGCCGACCTGGCGGGACCGCGCATCGGGATCGCAAGGCGACTTTCACCTTGCGATCTGCACTAATTTTTCTTACGATTTTGACTATATAGTCAAAATCGAAAGAAAATATCTCACCGTGTGTACACACCCTAAGCGACAATCGACCATTTGTTCGCAAACACTGGAAAATTAACAAAAATGGTCATTCAGATAATTTGGTTAAATCAAACAGATTTTACCAATTTGTCTGAATGACAGTTTTTGTCTGTATTAGAATGTTTGGGAGCAAATGGCCGATTGTCATTTGCTCCCATACATTACCAGATTTTAATTCCAACCAACCAGATTGAACAAATAATTGTATAGCTTTAGTCACTTTTTAATTGCAAAAATGAAAATAAAGCTGCCCCCTATTTGTGTACTACATGTAACAGCAGGCAGTACCTTTCCTGTATGCAAAGGAGACCATTGCATTTGCACCCACCAGCCTGGATTTACTTACAGCTATAAATTGGGTCCTAAAATCACCCGGCAGGCCCACTTTTTCACACTACAAGCTTTTAATGTGTAAATGAGCACATCAGTTACCACAGCAAATCCGGGTGTTCTATAAATACATACCCTCCAACATGACCCGCCCCACTAGGTACAAAATGCTCTGTTTCTGGACTTCCGTCTTAATTTATGATTGCTATCACCTGTGAAGAAACAGCTTTCTTATCATTTAACTAGTTCAACACAGGTGATGGAAATCATACATTAAGAGGGAAGTCCAGGAACAGAGCATTTTGTACCTAGTGGGGCGGGTCATGTTGGAGGGTCTGTAAATAGTGTACAATATCAGCACAATACAGCAATAATGCCTCACAGAGGTGAAAAACAAGCAATAAAGGGATGAAAAGGGAGACAAACCTGGCAGCATCTGAGCAGACAGCTATAAAACGGATATAAAAAAACCAGTGTCACTCAGAACAAGTGTCAACACAGCACTGAGCAGAAACATGTGGGAAGCAGTCATGAAACAGTTAACTTCACTATCAAATAAATTAGAACTGCTGCGTCAAACATAAAACGTATTCCTGATATAGTTACTCAGCTGTAATACTGATACGCAATCAAGTCTATGCTTAGATAAATCACTAGACCTGCACAGTGCCGAGTAATATTTCTTTGTTCTCTGCACGAAATAAAAATAAATGGGTACGATGCATGCTGGGGTAATAATAGTTATCCAAATGAGAAGGAACATTTCTGTAAGTGTCTCTAATTAAAACACTACAGGAGGTTTTGGTGTCTTCCTGGAGTTGCACAAGTCTCTGATGCACGTTCAACTAATTACTTCTACAAAAGCATTGCAAGGAACCTTTAAATGATGACAATTATGCATAGTAGGCTTAATAATTCACTGCGTCAATGAAATCTTCTAAAGGCATATAAATCAATTAAGAAAAAATATTATAATAGCCAGACACAATACTTAATGCAACCTATAATGTACAAAAAACAACAACAATATTTTATAACTCTCCTCTATGAGCCTGTAACAGGAGCACCAACACATTATACAATATTATAACTAGGTCATTCTACAACAATAAGTTCAATACTACTTACCTGTAGGCATTTTATTTTCTGATACAATAGTCCAATCAATGGAATATATATGTATATAGATTCATAAAGAAAATGAATGTATCATAGTTAAATAAAACTGAATTTTAACATTCCACAGTGTATCAGAAAGCGCAGACAAGCTCCACTGTCTTCTCAACTTTCTCCACAGCCACAGAGAGCCAAATCCCTGGACTGAACAGATTCCCCTGGAGGAACACTTCACAAGACAAGCAACAACTATATGAGTGGTAAAAAGATACCCAACCTGTTTGGTATTGTAAAGCTGACAGGAGCACCAACACATTATACAATATTATAACTAGGTCATTCTACAACAATAAGTTCAATACTACTTACCTGTAGGCATTTTATTTTCTGATACAATAGTCCAATCAATGGAATATATATGTATATAGATTCATAAAGAAAATGAATGTATCATAGTTAAATAAAACTGAATTTTAACATTCCACAGTGTATCAGAAAGCGCAGACAAGCTCCACTGTCTTCTCAACTTTCTCCACAGCCACAGAGAGCCAAATCCCTGGACTGAACAGATTCCCCTGGAGGAACACTTCACAAGACAAGCAACAACTATATGAGTGGTAAAAAGATACCCAACCTGTTTGGTATTGTAAAGCTGAATAGCCTTGTCACCCTTCCCCCATCTCCCTCCCACCAGCTAAATCCCAGCTAAGGAAAGCTGGCAGTTTAAAATCAGTTTCTCTCACTCTGACCAGACATATTTCCAGCTACCCAGGACCCTCTCTCTGAGAGATGAACAATGCTGCACATTGAGCAGTGAGCAGTAATGCACAGGGAAAGGCTGGAAGACCCAGCCTGTGCTATTGTGTCTGTGAGTGCAAGCCTATGAGGACAGCTATTAGCAGACATGCTCACTTTTCACTCTATAATCTCTGTGGAAACCGTTCTCTGCCTTTATTCCGGCATAAAGCGGCACATGTTGGAGAGGGAAGGGTCACGTTATTGTTTTGTCTCTTTCTTTTCCCTCTCAGGGGGAGAAGTATCAAAGCATGGAGAGAGATAAAGTACTAACTGGTCAGCTCCTTTACTTTTTCATACCCATCCTGTAAAATAACAGAAGCTAATTGGTTGTTACTTTGGCTCTCTCCAATCTTTTGTATATCCCCCTTTGTCACTCTCCACTTTATTTCTTTCCAAGGTTTGATGCATCTCTCCTTCAGTATGTTAAAAGGAAAGCACTTTTAAATGGTTAAAAAGTGTGCTTTGTCCTGCTGGGGTAGCCCTGGGCAATTAACATAATATAGATTTGCTAATTAATTTCTTGGGTTTATGACCCAGTTAACATATAGTGAGCATCAGTAATAGCAATTAGCTCCTGCTTTTAAATGCTGTTACTGGAAGCAATCAGTGTTAATGCTGGGGAGTTAATTGCAGTGTTGCAATGTCTGGGTGCCTCCCTGAAGCTGTTTCTAGAGTGTACAGCAAAGTCCTTATCTATCAACACAACTGTGACTTTTAATGTCCAAACTGTTTCTTGTTACATCCCTAGCAGAAACCTCACCCCACATACAAAGGGGAAACATTAAAACCAAAACCAATATTTTCCCATGCAATATATCCTGTCCACATATCTTATGTTATGTTCAGTATTCTAAGATGGTTTCATAACGAAAGCATAATTATAAAATATCAGTTGTTGATACCAAATACGCATTTTGTTTGTTTTAGGTTAGTTTGCCTTTCCTTGTATACTTGCTAAACAAGAAGGCAAGCAGTCTGCTCACAACGGGTTGGCTAGGAGAGACCAGCGCTGGGGATCCCGGCGGTCAGCATACCGACCCCGGGATTCCGTCTGTAGAATGCCGGCGGGGAGCGCAACAAAGCTCCCTGCGCTCCCCACAGATTATTTTCTCACTCTATGGGTGTCGTGGACACCCACAAGTGGGAATAGTCCCTGTTAGTCGGCATGCCGACTGTTGGGCTTTAGATCGCTCGGGATCCCGGCGTCAGCATGGTGACAACCGGTATCCAGATCAGCAGTCACATGACCGCATCCCCTCACAACAGGCCATCTGTATTAAAAGCATTTTCCAATTATTTTATTGCTCATTTAGCCACTTGGTGGTGCTGTTCTATTGATATACACTGCTCAAAAAAATAAAGGGAACACTAAAATAACACATCCTAGATCTGAATGAATGAAATATTCTTATTAATTACTTTATTCTTTACATAGTTGAATGTGCTGACAACAAAATCACACAAAAATTATCAATGGAAATCAAATGTATTAACCCATGAAGGTCTGGATTTGGAGTCACCCTCAAAATTAAAGTGGAAAAACACACTACAGGCTGATCCAACTTTGATGTAATGTCCTTAAAACAAGTCAAAATGAGGCTCAGTAGTGTGTGTGGCCTCCACGTGCCTGTATGACCTCCCTACAACACCTGGGCATGCTCCTGATGAGGTGGCGGATGGTCTCCTGAGGGATCTCCTCCCAGACCTGGACTAAAGCATCCGCCAACTCCTGGACAGTCTGTGGTTGGTGGATGGAGCGAGACATGATGTCCCAGATGTGCTCAATTGGATTCAGGTCTGGGGAACGGGCGGGCCAGTCCATAGCATCAATGCCTTAGTCTTGCAGGAACTGCTGACACACTCCAGCCACATGAGGTCTAGCATTGTCTTGCATTAGGAGGAACCCAGGGCCAACCGCACCAGCATATGGTCTCACAAGGGGTCTGAGGATCTCATCTCGGTACCTAATGGCAGTCAGGCTACCTCTGGCGAGCACATGGAGGGCTGTGCGGCCCCCCAAAGAAATGCCACCCCACACCATTACCGATCCACTGCCAAACCGGTCATGCTGGAGGATGTTGCAGGCAGCAGAACATTCTCCTTGGCGTCTCCAGACTCTGTCACGTCTGTCACATGTGCTCAGTGAGAACCTGCTTTCATCTGTGAAGAGCACAGGGCGCCAGTGGCAAATTTGCCAATCTTGGTGTTCTCTGGCAAATGCCAAACGTCCTGCACGGTGTTGGTCTGTAAGCACAACCCCCACCTGTGGACGTCGGGCCCTCATACCACCCTCATGGAGTCTATTTCTGATCGTTTGAGTAGACACATGCACATTTGTGGCTTGCTGGAGGTCATTTTGCAGGGCTCTGGCAGTGCTCCTCCTGTTCCTCCTTTCACAAAGGCGGAGGTAGCAGTCCTGCTGCTGGGTTGCTGCCCTGCTACGGCCTCCTCCACGTCTCCTGATGTACTGGCCTGTCTCCTGGTAGCGCCTCCATGCTCTGGACACTACGCTGACAGACACAGCAAACCTTCTTGCCACAGCTCGAATTGATGTGCCATCCTGGATGAGCTGCACTACCTGAGCCACTTGTGTGGGTTGTAGGGAGGTCATACAGGCACGTGGAGGCCACACACACTACTGAGCCTCATTTTGACTTGTTTTAAGGACATTACATCAAAGTTGGATCAGCCTGTAGTGTGTTTTTCCACTTTAATCTTGAGGGTGACTCCAAATCCAGACCTCCATGGGTTAATAAATTTGATTTCCATTGATAATTTGTGGGTGATTTTGTTGTCAGCACATTCAACTATGTAAAGAATAAAGTATTTAATAAGAATATTTCATTCATTCAGATCTAGGATGTGTTATTTTAGTGTTCCCTTTATTTTTTTGAGCAGTGTATATTGTGGTCAATAAGTGTGAAAAACCCTTATAGAAAGGAAATGAAATATTACTCCAGTGCCTACACATATGATATGGGAGTGGGGGAAAACTTTTTATAGTATGTCACCAGTATGGCCCATATCATATTTGTAAACACTGGATTAATATTTCCATACTCATTATCACACTTACGGACCACCCAGTATACATATGTATGTGTATATAATATATATATATATATATATATATATATAGGAATATAATAGGCACTCCAAATAAATCAATATAACCAAGGTGCCTTCCTCAAATTGTGTATACAAGCAAAGGTTCCCTGGGTGGACATGTAGCAGTTCCCCCAATAGCAAACAGGAACCAGGCGGCACTCATTGGATTTGAAAAAATGCTAGTGTATTAAAGGTGAAAAAAGCATGATATTCCAACCGACGTTTCAATGCCACGCAGGGCGTTTTTTTCAAGGTGACATGCTGTCACCTTGAAAAAAACGCCCTGCGTGGCGTTGAAACGTCGGTTGGAATATCATGCTTTTTTCACCTTTAATACACTAGCATTTTTTCAAATCCAATGAGTGCCGCCTGGTTCCTGTTTGCTATTGGGGGAACTGCTACATGTCCACCCAGGGAACCTTTGCTTGTATATATATATATATATATATATATATATATATATATATATAAGCTTGGTAAAAGAGAGCTGGTTTCGGCCTAGTTACTGGTCAGGGGATCCATGTTTGCTGAACATATGTGGTGTGGCGACATTTGTCAGGAATAAAGAAACCACCTGACAGAGCAACCTGAGTGAAGTATACTTGTTACCTTAGAATATTAAGTTGTGATTATGTGAACTTTACATGTAGCAATGTATAAAATAAGAATTTACTTACCGATAATTCTATTTCTCGTAGTCCGTAGTGGATGCTGGGGACTCCGTCAGGACCATGGGGAATAGCGGCTCCGCAGGAGACAGGGCACAAAAGTAAAAGCTTTAGGATCAGGTGGTGTGCACTGGCTCCTCCCCCTATGACCCTCCTCCAAGCCTCAGTTAGGATACTGTGCCCGGACGAGCGTACACAATAAGGAAGGATTTTGAATCCCGGGTAAGACTCATACCAGCCACACCAATCACACTGTACAACCTGTGATCTGAACCCAGTTAACAGCATGATAACAGCGGAGCCTCTGAAAAGATGGCTCACAACAATAATAACCCGATTTTTGTAACAATAACTATGTACAAGTATTGCAGACAATCCGCACTTGGGATGGGCGCCCAGCATCCACTACGGACTACGAGAAATAGAATTATCGGTAAGTAAATTCTTATTTTCTCTGACGTCCTAAGTGGATGCTGGGGACTCCGTCAGGACCATGGGGATTATACCAAAGCTCCCAAACGGGCGGGAGAGTGCGGATGACTCTGCAGCACCGAATGAGAGAACTCCAGGTCCTCCTCAGTCAGGGTGTGCCCCTGACCAAGTATCAGCTCGGCAAAGTTGTAAAGCCGAGACCCCTCGGGCAGCCGCCCAAGATGAGCCCACCTTCCTTGTGGAATGGGCATTTACATATTTTGGCTGTGGCAGGCCTGCCACAGAATGTGCAAGCTGAATTGTACTACACATCCAACTAGCAATCGTCTGCTTAGAAGCAAGAGCACCCAGTTTGTTGGGTGCATACAGGATAACAGCAAGTCAGTTTTCCTGACTCCAGCCGTCCTGGAAACTATATTTTCAGGGCCCTGACAACATCTAGCAACTTGGAGTCCTCCAAGTCCCTAGTAGCCGCAGGTACCACAATAAGCTGGTTCGGGTGAAACACTGACACCACCTTAGGGAGAAACTGGGGATGAGTCCGCAGCTCTGCCCTGTCCGAATGGACAATCAGATATGGGCTTTTTTGAGACAAACGCCGCCAATTCTGACACTCGCCTGGCCGAGGCCAGGGCCAACAGCATGGTCACTTTCCCTGTGAGATATTTCAAATCCACAGATTTGAGCGGTTTAAACCAATGTGATTTTAGGAATCCCAGAACTACGTTGAGATCCCACAGTGCCACTGGAGGCACAAAAGGGGGTTGTATATGCAGTACTCCCTTGACAAACTTCTGGACTTCAGGACTGAAGCCAATTCTTTCTGGAAGAAAATCGACAGGGCCGAAATTTGAACCTTAATGGACCCCAATTTGAGGCCCATAGACACTTCTGTTTGCAGGAAATGCAGGAAACGACCGAGTTGAAATTTCTTCATGGGGCCTTCCTGGCCTCACACCACGCAACATATTTTCGCCACATGTGGTGATAATGTTGTGCGGTCACCTCCTTCCTGGCTTTGACCAGGGTAGGAATGACCTCTTCCGGAATGCCTTTTTCCCTTAGGATCCGGCGTTCAACCGCCATGCCGTCAAACGCAGCCGCGGTAAGTCTTGGAACAGACATGGTACTTGCTGAAGCAAGTCCCTTCTTAGCGGCAGAGGCCATGAGTCCTCTGTGAGCATCTCTTGAAGTTCCGGGTACCAAGTCCTTCTTGGCCAATCCGGAGCCACGAGTATAGTTCTTACTCCTCTACGTCTTATAATTCTCAATTCCTTGGGTATGAGAAGCAGAGGAGGGAAGACATACACCGACTGGTACATCCACGGTGTTACCAGAACGTCCACAGCTATTGCCTGAGGGTCTTTTGACCTGGCGCAATACTTGTCCAGTTTTTTGTTCAGGCGGGACGCCATCATGTCCACCTTTGGTCTTTTCCAACGGTTCACAATCATGTGGAAGACTTCCCGATGAAGTCCCCACTCTCCCGGGTGGAGGTTGTGCCTGCTGAGGAAGTCTGCTTCCCAGTTGTCCACTCCCGGAATGAACACTGCTGACAGTGCTATCACATGATTTTCCGCCCAGCGAAAAATCCTTGCAGTTTCTGCCATTGCCCTCCTGCTTCTTGTGCCGCCCTGTCTGTTTACGTGGGCGACTGCCGTGATGTTGTCCCACTGGATCAATACCGGCTGACCTTGAAGCAGAGGTCTTGCTAAGCTTAGAGCATTGTAAATTGCCCTTAGCTCCAGTATATTTATGTGGAGAAAAATCTCCAGACTTGATCACACTCCCTGGAAATTTTTTCCCTGTGTGACTGCTCCCCAGCCTCTCAGGCTGGCCTCCGTGGTCACCAGCATCCAATCCTGAATGCCGAATCTGCGGCCCTCTAGAAGATGAGCACTCTGTAACCACCACAGGAGAGACACCCTTGTCCTTGGAGATAGGGTTATCCGCTGATGCATCTGAAAATGCGATCCGGACCATTTGTCCAGCAGATCCCACTGAAAAGTTCTTGCGTGGAATCTGCCGAATGGAATCGCTTCGTAATAAGCCACCATTTTTCCCAGGACTCTTGTGCAATGATGCACTGACACTTTTCCTGGTTTTAGGAGGTTCCTGACTAGCTCGGATAACTCCCTGGCTTTCTCCTCCGGGAGAAACACCTTTTTCTGGACTGTGTCCAGAACCATCCCTAGGAACAGCAGACGTGTCGTCGGAAACGGCTGCGATTTTGGATATTTAGAATCCACCCGTGCTGTCGTAGAACTACTTGAGATAGTGCTACTCCGACTTCCAACTGTTCTCTGGACCTTGCCCTTATCAGCAGATCGTCCAAGTAAGGGATAATTAAGACGCCTTTTCTTTGAAGAAGAATCATCATTTCGGCCATTACTTTGGTAAAGACCCGGGGTGCCGTGGACAATCCAAACGGCAGCGTCTGAAACTGATAGTGACAGTTCCGTACCACGAACCTGAGGTACCCTTGGTGAGAAGGGCAATTTGGGACATGGAGGTAAGCCTCCTTGATGTCCAAGGACACCATATAGTCCCCTTCTTCCTGGTTCGCTATCACTGCTCTGAGTGACTCCATCTTGATTTGAACCTTTGTATGTAAGTGTTCAAAGATTTCCCATTTAGAATAGGTCTCACCGAGCCGTCTGGCTTCAGTACCACAATATAGTGTGGAATAATACCCCTTTCCTTGTTGTAGGAGGGGTACTTTGATTATCACCTGCTGGGAATACAGCTTGTGAATTGTTTCCAATACTGCCTCCCTGTCGGAGGAAGACGTTGGTAGAACAGACATCAGGAGCCTGCGAGGGGGAGACGTCTCGAATTTCCAGTCTGTACCCCTGGGATACTACTTGTAGGATCCAGGGGTCCACTTGCGAGTGAGCCCACTACGCGCTGAAACTCTTGAGACGACCCCCCACCGCACTTGAGTCCGCTTGTACGGCCCCAGCGTCATGCTGAGGACTTGGCAGAAGCTGTGGAGGGCTTCTGTTCCTGGGAATGGGCTGCCTGCTGCAGTCTTCTTCCCTTTCCTCTATCCCTGGGCAGATATGACTGGCCTTTTGCCCGCTTGCCCTTATGGGGACGAAAGGACTGAGGCTGAAAAGACGGTGTCTTTTTCTGCTGAGATGTGATTTGGGGTAAAAAAGGTGGATTTTCCAGCTGTTGCCGAGGCCACCAGGTCCGATGGACCGACCCCAAATAACTCCTCCCCTTTATACGGCAATACTTCCATGTGCCGTTTGGAATCTGCATCACCTGACCACTGTCGTGTCCATAAACCTCTTCTGGCAGATATGGACATCGCACTTACTCTTGATGCCAGAGTGCAAATATCCCTCTGTGCATCTCGCATATATAGAAATGCATCCTTTAAATGCTCTATAGTCAATAAAATACTGTCCCTGTCAAGGGTATCAATATTTTCAGTCAGGGAATCCGACCAAGCCACCCCAGCGCTGCACATCCAGGCTGAGGCGATCGCTGGTCGCAGTATAACACCAGTATGTGTGTATATACCTTTTTAGGATATTTTCCAGCCTCTCAGCTGGCTCCTTGAGGGCGGCCCTATCTGGAGACGGTACCGCCACTTGTTTTGATAAGCGTGTGAGCGCCTTATCCACCCTAAAGGGTGTTTCCCAACGCGCCCTAACTTCTGGCGGGAAAGGGTATACCGCCAATAATTTTCTATCGGGGGAAACCCACGCATCATCACACACTTCATTTAATTTATCTGATTCAGGAAAAACTACAGGTAGTTTTTTCACACCCCACATAATACCCTTCTTGTGGTACTTGTAGTATCAGAAATATGTAACACCTCCTTCATTGCCCTTAACATGTAACGTGTGGCCCTAAAGGAAAATACGTTTGTTTCTTCACCGTCGACACTGGAGTCAGTGTCCGTGTCTGTGTCGACCGACTGAGGTAAATGAGCGTTTTACAGCCCCTGACGGTGTTTGAGACGCCTGGACAGGTACTAATTTGTTTGCCGGCCGTCTCATGTCGTCAACCGACCTTGCAGCGTGTTGACATTATCACGTAATTCCTTAAATAAGCCATCCATTCCGGTGTCGACTCCCTAGAGAGTGACATCACCATTTCAGGCAATTGCTCCGCCTCCTCACCAACATCGTCCTCATACATGTCGACACACACGTACCGACACACAGCACACACACAGGGAATGCTCTGATAGAGGACAGGACCCCACTAGCCCTTTGGGGAGACAGAGGGAGAGTTTGCCAGCACACACCAAAAACGCTATAATTATACAGGGACAACCTTTATATAAGTGTTTTTCCCTTATAGCATTTTAATATATATATACATATCGCCAAATAAGTGCCCCCCCTCTCTGTTTTAACCCTGTTTCTGTAGTGCAGTGCAGGGGAGAGCCTGGGAGCCTTCCCACCAGCATTTCTGTGAGGGAAAATGGCGCTGTGTGCTGAGGAGAATAGGCCCCGCCCCCTTTTCGGCGGGCTTCTTCTCCCGTTTTTCTGAGACCTGGCAGGGGTTAAATACATCCATATAGCCCCCAGGGGCTATATGTGATGTATTTTTAGCCAGAATAAGGTACTATCATTGCTGCCCAGGGCGCCCCCCCCCAGCGCCCTGCACCCTCAGTGACCGCTGCTATGAAGTGTGCTGACAACAATGGCGCACAGCTGCAGTGCTGTGCGCTACCTTATGAAGACTGAAGAGTCTTCTGCCGCCGTTTCTGGACCTTCACTTTTCGGCATCTGCAAGGGGGGTCGGCGGCGTGGCTCCGGGACGAACCCCAGGGTGAGACCTGTGTTCCGACTCCCTCTGGAGCTAATGGTGTCCAGTAGCCTAAGAAGCCAATCCATCCTGCACGCAGGTGAGTTCACTTCTCTCCCCTAAGTCCCTCGTAGCAGTGAGCCTGTTGCCAGCAGGACTCACTGAAAATAAAAAACCTAACAAACTTTTACTCTAAGCAGCTCTTTAGGAGAGCCACCTAGATTGCACCCTTCTCGGCCGAGCACAAAAATCTAACAGAGGCTTGGAGGAGGGTCATAGGGGGAGGAGCCAGTGCACACCACCTGATCCTAAAGCTTTTACTTTTGTGCCCTGTCTCCTGCGGAGCCGCTATTCCCCATGGTCCTGACGGAGTCCCCAGCATCCACTTAGGACGTCAGAGAAATATGTATATACATCATAATTCTAATTATTTAACTTCGTTCAGATGTACATATTTAAAGTGATAAAGTAAACGTGATACCAATTTATTTTTTATGTACTTCATCAAATGAAAGGTAAAGCTGGGTATAAACCTCCGTGATGTGTTGATGTAATTATATATTGCATTGCCTTATACAATACACAGTCTGCCGTATGATGACATGATATATTATTACATGCTTAATGTAACAACTCCGCATCATTCATGGCATTGGGGGTAATTCCAAGTTGATCGCAGCAGGAATTTTTTTAGCAGTTGGGCAAAACCATGTGCACTGCAGGGGAGGCAGATATAACATGTGCAGAGAGAGTTAGATTTGGGTGGTTTTTTTTTATTTCTGTGCAGGGTAAATACTGGCTGCTTTATTTTTACACTGCAAATTAGATTGCAGATTGAACACACCACACCCAAATCTATCTCTCTCTGCACATGTTAAATCCGCCTCCCCTGCAGTGCACATGGTTTTGCCCAACTGCTAACAAAATTCCTGCTGCGATCAACTTGGAATTACCCCCATTGTCCCATCTGATGTACAGCACATCAGTTGGGACGATATAACCACCCAGTCATCATTCAATGAATTGGGTGGATTTGGGGGTACAAATCTGTTATGTATCATTGTGGATCACAAGATTGGCCAATATGGTGTATACTGTGTACCCAGCATAAGGGTGGGTAGTAATTAGGGTAGATCAACTGAAATTGAAAATTCTCAATATTTGGATTTCCTGCTCGCCTGGCAAACACCACTGCAATAAAACAACAAACATTTGTACCATAGCATGTTAATGAAATAGGCTTAAATTGCAAATACATTTTTATTGTTAGTGACAATGGGGGTCATTCCGACCTGATCGCACACTGCAGTTCGCAGCACAGCGATCGGGTCAGAACTGCGCATGCACCGGCGCCGCAGTGTGCCGGCGCATGCCAGACGTCCGAGGACCGTCGTTACCTAGCGATCACCTCTACCTGATTGACAGGCAGAGGCGTTCCCTGGGCGGGAGGGTGGCGGCATGGCAGAGTTTTGCCGCCGTTTTTGGGGTGCAGTCCGGCCAACGCAGGCATGGCCGGACCATGCGGGGGGTGGGCCGCAGCTGCTGCGTGACATCATGCGCAGCCGCTGCGACCCGGGGCAGCGACGAGTAACTCTCGGACAGCTGCAGGAGCTGCGCTGGCTGGGAGTGTCTCTTCAAGTACAAAAGCATTGCCGCCGTGCGTTATTTGTAGGGTTTTTGTGTGTGACACAGACACCAAGGCCCCCATTTATCAAGCAGCTATAAGTAAAGTGGTAAATACCGTTTTCATTCACCATGGTATAGTGGCATCGCGCTCTTCTATTTAAGAAAAGCCTATGCCATGGCGAGCGAATGCGGTATTTGCCGCGTCAGCACTGATGTTTACCTTACATCAGCGCTGACGAATGATGTGTGTAGGAAGTCTGTGCATGTGCCGGAATATGGTAATTTCCGGCACATGCGCAGTAGTAATTTCCGGACGCGGCGTGATGCATGCTGGGATTGTTGCAGGAGGGGGGAGCCGGAGCGCAGGACGGACAACGCTGCACCGGAGTCCTTTCTCTATAGCAACCCAGCAGCTGTGATGCATGCTGGGATTGCTGCGGGAGGGGGGAGCCAGAGCGCAGGACAGACAACGCTGCAGCTGTGACCTAACGTCTGCCCGGAGCAGAGAAGGCCATTATAGGTAAGTGAGCGCTATTTCAGAAATAGCGCTCGTTCTTAAATACACTTTAGCGTGCCGCAGTATAGGGAATATGAAAGGCTAATAGCGCTGCTAGTTAGCAGCGCTATTAGCCTTGTTAAATAGCAATTGGTCCCATTTACTACCAAAAACGAGTTTCCAGCAAGGAAACTCGTTGATAAATGGGGGCCCATATATGTTATAGCTCAGAATGTAGGATGTTTTCACACACCCCAAAACATAACAAAACAATGCAGCACAGACTGTCAGTGAGATGTTTACTCATCGGATCTCTGTGAAGCAGATTAGTGCCTGGGAAGGTTTTTCTTTCTACTAGGCACACCAGGATATAAGGGAAGTATGCTTTCACTTTACTTAGTGAATTGGTTTAGGCATGCCAACTGACTGGTGACTAAAAAGTCTACAAAACAACAAAATAAAGTAATAATCTTCTTTAGATATACAGGGCTGCTGGAGAAAAGTTCCTAGTCAGAACAGACAATTTATTAACATTGATTCATTTGTATCAATAGTGTACATGGGGGGTAATTCTGAATTGATCGCAGCAGCAAGTTTGTTAGCAATTTGGCAAAACCATGTGCACTGCAGGTGGGGCAGATATAACATTTGCAGAAAGAGTTAGATTTGTGTGGGTTATTTTGTTTCTGTGCAGGGTAAATACTGGCTGCTTTATTTTTACACTGCAATTTAGATTTCCGTTTGAATACACCCCACCCAAATCTAACTCTCTCTGCACGTTATATCTGTCCCCCCTGCAGTGCACATGGTTTTGCCCAACTGCTAACAAATTTACTGCTACGATCAACTCAGAATTAGGCCCATGGTCTACAGCAGGCAGCCATCTTGTGGTTAAATGAAGATTGATCCAAATGCAGTTTACGGATGCCCATCGACCATTGATGGTATATCACTGAGGGTCGATGGTTTTACCATTGATAGCAGTGTAGGTGGCAATTGTTCTTTCCCTGTCCAGCACAGAGGCACAGAACTTAGGGGGTCTATGTACTAAGCCTTGGAGAGAGATAAAGTAGATGTTAATAAAGTACTAACCAACCAGCTCTTAACTGTCATTATTCAAACACAGCCTGTAACATGACAGTTAGGAGCTGATTGGCTGGTATTTTATTTACATCCACTTTATCTCTCTCCAAGGCTTAGTACATAGACTTAAGAAAGGACAAAAAGATGGGCGCTAGCTCTTTAGTATATTCTAGATGCTATGAACAATATAAACTAAATAGTGGAGGCGCTCAGAATAATCGGCTGCTGAAAATTTAACAAAATGTATTATTTAGAGGCTGTGTGCCAGGATGGGTGGAGCATGGGTTGTTTCATTTCACTGACTGGCTGAGCAGTTTGAGCTCAGCTGTCAGACAGTAGTAGCCCTCATCAGCAGTAGCAGCACAGTCTAGCAGTTCCGCCTGCGGCTCCGAGTGAAGCTGTCAGTCTGTCACAACCAGTGGTGCAAGTAGAAAAATATTCTTAGTGGTATTGTGTATGCACGCCAAAAAGTGGGTTTGGCTACATGCCACACAGGGCGTGGTCAATGAAAAAGGGGGCGTGATACACATATGGGGGGCCAGATACACATATGCCCCCACAATGCCAGATATGTTCCCACAGTGCCAGATACACATATGCCTCCACAGTGCCAGATATGCCCCCACAGTGCCATATACACATATGCCCCCACAGTGCCAGATATGCCCCACAGTGCCATATACACATATTCCCCCACAGTGCCAGATACACATATACCCCACAGTGCCAGATACACAAATGCCACCACCCACAGTGCCAGATATGCAAATGCCCCCACAGTGCTAGATATGCCTCCACAGTGCCAGATATGCCCCCACAGTGCTAGATACACAAATGCACCCACAATGCCAGATATGCCCCCATCTACAGTGCCAGATATGCAAATGCCCCGATAGTGCATATCCCCTGCTCCCCCCACTCACCGTGCCGTTGTTGCTGCTGCTGTGTGAAGGGAGGAGAGCGCAGCAAGCTTCTCTCCTGCCCCTCAGTGCTCAGTCCGGTCTTCGGAGTTCGGCAGGTGGTTATGAGGCGCCGGTATGTTAGCTAATCAGGGCACGTGGACCAGTAGCCAATCAGGAGCTGCGGCTGCCGGTCTGTGAGCTCTTATTGGCTAGCGGACCGATGCCTCATTTGAGATACGCACCGCGCCACCAGACTCCGGAGACCGGACTGAGCACTGAGGGGCAGAAAAAGGTGCTTGTTGCGCTTTTCCTCCCTTCACACAGCAGGGGCTGCAGTAATGGCGGTCGATCCGGCAGTACTGTGTACAGGCTGACAATTTCTTACCGGTACGCAGTACTGCCCCGTATCGCTATACTTGCAGCACTGGTCACAACACAATACAATATAATACAGTGTCAAGTGACTGACAGACTGTGTGAGCTCAGCTGAGCAATAACCAGATGCTGGTGCATGCAGTAGGTCCTTCGCTTAGCAGGGTGCACTTGCAGTGCACACACAACAGCAGACAGCTGCCGGGGGAGCTATGCCACACATGCACAGAAGTAACTTTTGCCCGAGCACTGTTTCTCAAGCAAAGTGTCTCCTGCGCATGTGCGGCTATTTGATAGCGGGAACCATTGATGGTAGTTGGTAGAACAATATATAACCATTGATGATTCCAGCTAAACCATCTATTGATGGGAACCATCGATGGAGAAGGCACCGATGCCCATCCCTACCCCTAAGACCTGTCCATAGTGCCCAACACAGCACCGCCCCCTTCCCTGATTGGTCTACAGGTTAGGCTTGACCTGTTAAGACACGCCCCCTTCCCTGATTGGCCCACTTGGTAAAATTGATGCTGACCTTTTCTATGGCTATCCTGATTCCCTAAACAGTTTATCCATTCAACAAACCATGGCATCAGTGAAGTAAGGTGGACACAACCCACAAACCTTTTTATAGTAAAGAAAACATGTTTCTACCCAAACAAAACCAAAAGACACAGGAAAAGACCATTAGCTAATAATTGCAGTTACATGCAAACCATCAGGGGCGGACTGGGAACAAAAAGCGACCCTGGAAAAATTTGTACTAGTGGCCCCACATGGGCAGCACCAGAGGTGTAAGGTCTACCCATGGGCCATGGCAGCAGCACCCTTCCCCCAAGACTTTCCAGATAGTGGGCTTGTCCAGCATCAAGGGGGAAGTTAAAAATAAATAAAATTAAATATTATGAGCACATTATATGATACATCTTCAGAATTTAGGGAACTATATAATTCAGTAGATAGATATATTTTTATGCTTATTACACCAACCGTATTCCAATCACTATTCACTCAATCTTATATGTTAGCCAAGCAGGCAGACAGAGCATACACTAGATCATCTGCAATCACAAGCTAAGTGGCAAAGTAATTTTCATATATGCAAATTATTTAGCATCTTATTCATTATGTCTATAAAATGGACCACATGTCCTCAAACAAAACAGGCCCCCACAGGTGCGTCGGCCCACCGGGAATCTTCCCTGTGAACCCTATGTCCAATCCGCCTCTGCAAACCATGGTACTCAGACTATTCATTTCCTGTAGACTGCTGCAACTGCTAAAGTCATGGTTGCACTAAAAAGCTAAGTTTCACAAACAGCATTTTATAAAAAAAAATATAACATAAATAAAAGAAGAAAGTAATCTTTGCTTAAAGATCTGGAGGTGGGATGTGTGCAGATTAGAATAAAGAAGGGCCAGTTACTTAAACTAAAATAGAGAAAATGTGGGCGCTGATTAAAATATATTTTAGTATTACAATACGTTATAGGATAGATAATTTTCTGGCAGCCCACAAATGGGGAATCTGGAGGTCCACCAATAATATATGTGCAAATAAAAAATAAAATATTGTGGGCGCACTACAGAAAATACTTTAGTAACAGCTGCTTTGTAAGCTTAAGAACTGCCTTGCTATACTAACATCCCATTTGAGCTCAATGCGCAATACTAATTAGTGGCTATTAATCTCCAGTGCATGCATGCACTCTATGTTCATTTAACCAGCAATATATGGCATATTAGCAAGTCCTTAGCTATAGGATACGTGTCCATTTTTATCATGGTTGTTCTTACGTAGTGTTGTGAAGGATTCAGTTATATTTTAAATTATCATATATTTTGTGAATAAATTGTGTTTATAAAACCAGCAGCTGTTACTAAAGTATTTTCTATAGTGCGCCCACAATATTTTATTTTTTATTTAATCTAAAATATCTGTATTCAGTCAGTATTCATTATATCCTGTATACTGGCTACACAAAGAGTACAGCAGTGCCATAATGTGCACACTACAATAGTGACCCCGTTGTTATGACAAGTTGAACCTAAAATAATAACAACTTTATTAATTTTGTTTTGTGCTTTAATGGAAAGATTTTTTTGTTTAGTGTATATATGGCTGTACAGCAAGTGAGATATGACACAAGGAACTTTTGGTTCACTGAGCTTGTACTTCCTACCATATGGTGCGTCCCAGTACACTGCAAGAATGTTTTTCTTAGTGTCATTTAGCTGAATAAGCCTTATCTAAACATACTGCAGTACAAGAAGGTGAACAGGAGAGCCAAGCCTGCATTTGGTGAATGCATTCAGAGCACATGCTTAATGTCGTATACTCAAGGAAACATGACCACCCACTATTTTAACGTCTTAATGTAGAAGGCACAAGTAGCACACTATAAACTCGCAAACTTAGGTCACAAGATTCTGCAACAAGATAGAAAACTATTCTGTATGTGTGTTCTGTTACTGTAGCAGTTCATCCATAGTGTAAATTATTCACGGATGAATGATTACCTCATCTGACCATGAATATGTGCAGTCATTATCCAATAACACTAATGTTATTTTCTTGAATTCAGTTGTTTAGTCCAAAGGTCCAACTGCTGGATCCTTCAGATCTGGTCACACACGTATATACAACTGCGACTAAATATCACCTAAACTTAGCCACCCTGTACATGGATATACATGACTAAGCTGTGAGATCCACCTACATCTTTGGGGTTGGGGCTGAAATGCCAGCGGTTGGGATGCCGGCGGTCAGAATCCCGACAGCAGCATCCCGCTGTTTAGAATCCCAACAGGGGTGGGGTAAGCTTGCTACCTCTTAACGCCTAACCCTCCTGTCCTGCAGCCTAAACCTAACCCCCCATACCCGCAGCCTTAACCTAACCCTCCCCCCTGCACAGCCTATCTCTAATGGTGCATACACACGGTGCGTGTAACCTTATGATTTTAACTATATAGTCAAAATCGTAAGGAAAGTTAGTGCAAATCACACCGTGTGTACACAGCTGCGATACCAATGCGCGCTCCCATGGGGTCAGTATTGCAAGAAAAGACAGACTGAGCAGGCAAGGCAATCTTGACTTTATTGTGTACAATCTAGTACATAGTATAGTCAAAATTGGCACTTAGTCAAAATCTCACATCGTCAAAATCTCAGTAAATATAGTCAATATTGGTGGTTCAGGGCTTCGGGGAGTTCAAGGGAAATCGCAAAGTCAAAATCGGAGATAGTCAATATGTCACCGTGTGTAGGCTCCATAACCCTCCCTAGGGGTGCCTAAACCCAACCCCACGTCTCCGCAGCCTAAACCTAACTCCCCCTTCCCGAAGCCTAACCCTAGCCCTCCCCCTACACTCCTGCAGTCTGAACCTAACCTCCTCTCCCCACGGCTTACCTCTCTGGCAGCCGATAGTCACTTGTTTGGGATCATTGCTGTCGGGATGCCGGCGCCGGCGTTCTGGAGTGTTGAGATTCCGGTGTCTTTATCCCGACAGCCGGGATCCCGACAGTCGGGATTCTTACCGGATCCCTTTCCGGTATTGAAATGTCTCCTGATAAAATCATAAGGAAATATACAATTCACTTTCTTTTCTTTACAAGTGCCCCTTGTGCTGCTAATAATGCCATCACCAAATATATAAGATAGACAGCGCTTTTTTCCCTAATGTTCTCAACAATACACTACCAGCATCTTTTACCCATTTTTGGGGGTATAAATTTAAATGTTTACAGCTAGTCCATGAAACAAAAAGATCTGTGAAATCCGAAATGAATAAAATATGAGTCTTCAAACAAGTTACTATACTGTATATTTATATCAGCCTGTAACTTTAGGAGAGTACCAGTACTTTTTTACATTGAGTACTACAGTAGTACCTTTTTATAGAAAAAAGCACTGGAGAAAAGGTCTGTTTTGCCTGAACTAGAGATGTACATATTTATACAATAACGGCTAATATAAAACATCCTTAGATAGATGTATTATATATTTGTTTTTGCCGTTTATTAAAAAAAGACAAAATGAAATAAGACTGCCAAATAAGTGTACTCGGCAAGGGTTCCTGTATAAACCTGCACTGATCGCAACCCTAAGCTCCACACCTAATTCTTCCTTTATGCTGCGTCAGCTCTTTGTGACCTTGAAGAAATCATATTACCTTTCTAGAGTCATTGCTTTTATCTATGCAGGGAGCAATGATAGTATGCCTGAACCATAGAGAAGTTACACCATAAGTCCACATCAACCTATAGTCTATAGTGTTAGTGTGATATCAGAGAGCAATAGAGTCATTATTCATTTGTCATTTCATTAAGCCTGCTAAAGTGGTACAAAGCAATCACCCACTAGTCCTGCCAGCTGCCATGAAGAATAGATTTTCACAAAATTCCTTATTAATTCTATGGCTGGGGTATTATTGCCAATGATTCTCTTACAGCTGGGCATTCTTGTCCCTTGTAGATATGGAGAGATGGAATATACACATAATTTTGTTTTGCGATTAAATTGTTAACTCTATGAAAACCACATTATCTTGTACAGACTTCTTAATTACCTATAGGGGTTTCTAATTCTATTGATATTTTTTTGTTACAGTCTTCTTTGATGTGAACCTCATTCCTTATTACCATACTGAAATTGTCATCTGGTCAGTAATACTAGCAGACATACTGGGGCTAATGCAGAGTTTCATGTGTTCCCATTTGCAGAACATATCTTGCGTGAATGAACAGTAAGCTCAGCAAATGGGCTCATGTAAGTACGGGCAATGTAGAGTCATACACAATCTGACTGTGTCTACACTTCCATGTTACAGGCTGGTTTGATAAATTACAGTTAGGAGCTAACTGGCTGGAGCATTATCACCTTACACTTTATCACTTTGCCAGGCTTAATAAATCTGCCCCTGAGTCACTTACCAATCCTGTCACCTACTTTGTTCTCTGGGCACAGTACATGCATCCACTATCATCCCCAGGGGACGCAGGCTCCATTTTTTCCGTCCTGTTAGGCCACAGTCCACAGTCAGCCAGACCCAGAGTACTGTTGTCCTGATAACCTGATCATGATCAGGCCAATCACTAGCCAGCCTGAGCTGCTCCATACCACCTGACACTGCTCAGCCAATCCCGGCCAGTCCTGGGGTATATATTCTAGCCTCCGTCCAGGGCCGTCTTTTCGTATGGGCTCAATGGGCTCTTGCCCAAGGGCCCCAGGAGTATATGGACCCTAGGCTGATAGCTGAGTGTCCCCTCTTTCCAGGGGTACGAGATTTTTGAAAATCAGCCCTGGGGAACCAGAGATATCCGACTTGAAAGCAGTGGTCCCCATCCAAGCCTGTTAATTGCTCTTCCCAGCCAGATATCTGGGGTACTGTCTGAGTTTTTCTGAGCATATAATCCAAAAGCTGGGACTCTCTCCTTTTGGTGGACACTGTCAGCTTGTGTTTATTATGCCCAGAACCAGAGATATCCGCCTTCCAACAGCTGGTCCCTGCTCCAACTCCACACGCTTAATATGCAGTTTAATATTTTCGTTGGTGAATTGCTCTGGCTCCTGAACTCTGATCCCCAAGTCCCCAGAACCTTCTGAAAGGTGGGACTCCCTAGGTTTTTATCCCATAAAAAGCTAAGAAATATATTTTCAGAAACTTGAGATATCTGCAGTCAAGCAATCTGCCCTCCCACCGGAAAATGATAACTATTAAGCCCACTCCACTATCCACCCCTCCCCTACGTATTAAACACCCCCTATCACCCTGGAAGTCATGTACCAGGGCTTCTTCATTCAGCCCAATGCCCCCTTCTACAGTTTAATGTTCTCCCTCCTGCCCCATCTCCCACCATATGTGCAGTAAAGGAGTAATTAGCAGAAATTACTGCTCCAAGTCCTACATGCTGAGCGGAAGATAGAACACCCCCTACCGCCCACGGGACATCAAAGCAGTCACTGATAGCACACCCCACCCCTACCGATGGAGGATGGTTGGGGGCCCAGTGCATTGCTGTGCCCAGGGGCCTACACTGCTGTTTAGACGGCCCTGCCTCTGTCTCTCAGTCATCACCAGTACAATGTCTAGTTCAGTCATAACAGAGTGAAGCTGAAGCTGTGCTCTTGCTGCAATTGTTTGGTATCCTGCTGTTGCAGTTTTGTTTCCTTATGCTACACAGATTCCTGATTCCACTCTACACCTGTGCTAATCACATTTCTAGCTGCACAGGTAATCCCAGTTCATTCATTCTACAAGGATTCCGTTCCTGGTTATCCACAGCTGCCATCTATTACTGTGTCTGCATCCGGTCCTGCTATCATTTGAGTGCTCCCAGATTCTGAATTATAGAGACAACCCAGTTCAAGCCTGGTCAATACTCTGCCAAGTTCTGCCACTAAAGCACCCCGGACTACAGCTACCAAGTAAGGAGTGTGTCATTCATATCTACAGTAAAAATCCAGTATCAGCCTGGTTATTCTACTGCTACACACTTTTTACCACATATTTTCTATCATCCGATCAACACCAAAGTCCCTGCTGGTCTAGTGGGTATGATCCGGCATCTCTCTGGCAAGCTCCGAGTTAGATTCCCAGTCAGGGAAGCACCTTTAATCGTGCCAAGAGGTCTCCTCAGGCCTGCCAGCTTTATCTACACACCTCCAGATATTTATACGGACTTTTGACACTGGTTCCACATACAAACACAAGCATGACATTCACATTACATTCACATTACACCACACAGTAGTGCTCCATGAGCGACATCGCCTAGTTTGTCCCTTCCCAGCCTGGGCCGCCCTATGGTGGGCATACACACTGTGTGATATCACTATCACATAGCTGAGGTCATTCAGATCTGATCGCTGGGCTGCGTTTTTTGCTGCCCTGCGATCAGATAGTTGCCACCTACAGGGGGAGGGTAAAATCGCTGTGCAAGTGTGCGATCACATGTGTTGCAGAGCTGCACAAAAATCAGATTGTGCAGTCTCAGCGCAGCCCAGGACTTACTTTTCCAGTGCGATAGAATCCTGCTGATCGGTGCCGGAGCTGACGTCAGACACCCTCCCTGAAAACGCTTCAGCCCGCCTGCGTTTTTCCGGACACTCCCTGAAAACGGTCAGTTGCCACCCACAGACGGCATCTTCCTGTCAATCACCTTGCAAATGCCCGTGCAAATGGATCCTTCGCACCATCCCGTCGCTGACCGGCGAAGCCCATTGTAGCCATGCGACGCGCCGGTGCATTGCGGTGCATACGCATGCGCAGTTCGGATCTGATTGCCCGCTGTGCAAAAACGCACAGCAGCAATCAGCTCTGAATGACCCCCAGCGTGGCTCGTTGCACACCCCAGTAAACCGTGGATGCGCCCTCTTCAGCCACCATCAGCCATGGCCATGCTCCCTTGTTTTGTGATGTGCCAGGGCTGCCTCATGGCCCCAGTCTGTCCGTGCTCCTTATACATGTTACACCACACAGTTTGTACCCCTTATACATGTTACATCACCGAGTAGTACCCCTATACATGTTATGCGATACAGTAGTACCCCTATACATGTTATGCATCACAGTAGTACCCCTTATACACGTTACGCTACAAAGTAGTACCACCTATACATGTTACGCTACACAGTAGTAGCCAGGGCCCCTTTGAAGCATGGGTCCCAGTCAGAGGCGGATCAGTCATAGGGCTTACAGGGAAGATTCCCGGTGGGCCGACGCACCCATGGGGCCTGTTTTGTTTGAGGACATGTGGTCCTATTAATGGGCATAATGAATAAGATGCAAAATAATTTGCATATATGAAAATGACTTTGCCGCTTAGCCTGTGATTGCAGATGATCTAGTGTATGCTCTGTCTGCCTGCTTGGCTGACATATAAGATTGAGTGAATAGTGATAGGATACGGTTGGTGTAATAAGCAAGAAAATATATCTTTCTAAAGAATTATATAGTTTCCTAAATTCTAAAGGTGTATCATATAATGTGCTCATAACATTTAATTTTATTTCCTTTTAACTTCCCCCTTAATGCTAGACATGCCCACTATCTGGAAAGTCTTGGGGGGAGGGTGCTGCTGCCATGGCCCATGGCTAGACCTTACACCTCTGGTGCTGCCCATGTGGGGCCACTAGTACAAATTTTTCCAGGACCGCTCCTGGTCCTAGTACATGTGTAGTACACATGGGTTCTGAAGGGGAGAGGAAACCAGCGTAGGAGTGGAGAAGCAGACTTATACCCCTTTTCCACTACCTTTAAAAACACAGGTAATTTACCCGTGTTTTTTCCTAAGGAATTTGCCGTGTTTTTGCAAGCAGGTCCGACGTGTGATGCAGCATACAACCTGCGGAGCACGCCTCCTATACTATTTCTAGCAGTATCCGGACTCTGGGTCGACACCACATAGGTCGACACCCACTGGTCGACAGTGACTAGGTTGACATGACCATTAGGTCGACATGAACAAGGCCAACATGGAAAAAGGTTGAAATTAGTTTCAAATTTTTTTCTTTTTTTGAACTTTGTCATACTTTACAATCCATGTGGACTTCGATTGGGAACGGTTTACCTGTGCCGGGCAAAGCGGTAGTGGAGTGAGGCGCTTTGCCCGTAGCATGGCGAGCGAAGCGAGCCATGTGAGGGGACACGGTGCGCTCACTTTACGAAGAAAACGACACACAAAAAAACATGAAAAACGCACATTGACTTTGTTCAGGTCGACCTGATGGCCGTGTCCACATAATTCTAGTGTCGACCTAGCCACTGTCGACCAATAGGTGTCAACCTAATGGGTGTCGACCTAGACACTGTCGACCCTTAGTCCCATACCCATTTCTAGCTGGATCCTATGCGATATTGCATAGCGTGTACGCACCTTTAGATATGAGTAAGGACTGGCTAAAATGTATGAGGAATATCATAGCCTTATGCAATAAGGTCAGCCCTGTGTCATTATCAGTGTGGTCTGTATAAACAGAGTTTCCTGAAGGCAAACAATTGTACAACGGTTCCAGCAGCTGATTTATCATGTGCTCTGTCCAAATACATCTGTAGCAAAAATGAACCAAATATTTATAGCAGAGAATACTAGTCATTGTATAATTACTGAAAGCTATAGATACAATCTGCTGATAGGGTTAAAAATGCGCTTAGGGACCGTCAATTGTGAATGCAGTGAGGTGAACACACATACTGTATAAATGCCAGCAGCATTATGCCTCAGTGTCTATCCTATTGGCTAATATAATTAAATGCTCTACTTAGTAAATTACATTTCCTGCAAAGGCACTCTGCTTGAGTAAGATCTGAAGTAATTGTCTCTTGAACTCCAGCAACTTCATCCATTCAGAGAGACAGCATAGACGATCAGTGTGCACAGTGGGAGGTGTACAGTGTAATCTCAGGCGCCTGTCACTTTATGCACTGTAAAAGCAAAACAAAATTAGGAGTATATGTACTAAAGCTGGGTACACGCATGCACAACTTTCTGCTGATTGGGTTAACTCTCCCGTTCAGCAGAGCAGTATGTGCCCGGTTTGACATGCTCCTGACTCCCGTCCACACATATATGATTCTGACGTGAATTGTACACACATATATGATTCTGACGTGAATTGTATGTGTGTACGCACGTCTATGGGATCGGGAGGTCGAACCTACAAATATTAAACATCCTGACACCCAGGATATTTAACGTATCCCATCACTGAGATATAAAGTGCATCTTCCATACAGACACAATTAAACCCGGCTTAAGATCTCATGGGGGCCGAGAGCTGATCAGGGGCCTCCTTCCTTTGCTCTCATTGGAGCTGTCAAAGTGCTGGTTCATCTGAACCTGACCAGTGTTATTATCACCAGTTGCTGTGGTAGTACAAACTTCCTTGCGCCTAGTGATTGTAAGCATAAGTTGTGTCCCTATACACATGGGGATGGATGAATAAGAATTTGTGTTGCACAATTGCGTTTACATGAGCCCCAATGTGTGATATTAACTAATCAGGAAAAAATGCAGAGGATCAGTTCATTGTAATGTACGAATGCATGTAACTACTGTGTATATAAACAGGTGTAACACTGTCAGTCTGGTTGTAACACCTCGGGGTTAGCAGGTATGTCTAAGTGGTTGAGAGAGGTATCACAGGTGTTGGGTGGCTATGTGATGGACCTTTTCCCTGAAATGTTTCTCCCTGTACTTTGTCCTGTAATACCATGTTCAGAGAGGTAGGATAGATTTATATGAAACAGGAGTGAGTAAGCAATTCCAACAAGCATGTCTTCTATTGAACTGCAATGAACTCTGGATTGAAGATGATGAGTGATTAATTGGCATTACATTTGAATAATCACAAAAAAGAAGTATTTGGGCATAAAAGAAGAATAAAGAGAAGATAATTGGCTACAGTTCACACCACAATGGAGCATTCAATATGCAAAAGACAATTAATTGGAATAACAAAAGAATGGCATGAGCTCATTGGAATCACAGCCTATAATGTAGTCATGAGGAGAGTGATGACAAACACAATTAACAATAGCAAACACTAACTTTCTAGCTTTCCCTAGCCAAGGTATGACAATCTTCACGGCAATAAACGTTGGAGCTCTGGTAGCATTCTGCAGTGCTACAATATGTCAATGAGGGATTGGCACATAAATGAAAGAGGAAATCCTGGGTGGTAAAGAAGACAAATGTTCATAGTTCTATACAAAAAAATGTAGCTAGCAAAGGGATGGTAGTACCTTTCAATAGATTCAACTCACTTAACAATGAGGGTATTTTCAATAGAACAAACTCTCTTTCCTGTTTACAGGGCTGTATTTAAACTCGTTATGCGAATGTGTCTGCAAAGTGCCGACTACTTTACTATCATTTATGGATCACTCCTTTATTAAGATAACCACCTATACCTTTCTCCTAATATCTGAACCTCACTTATATCTTTAAATATTTACGAGAGTAATCGGGTCTGGTCCTCTCATATTTTGTATATATTTTTTTTAATGTCTTCATGTTATTGCTTTATTTGTGCCTTATTATGCATCCACCTAAATTCCTATATAAAGTGCACCTAAATTGCATAATATAAGTACATTTTTTGCAGATAACATTGCTTAACAGTGAATATCTCCCAGCATGACAACATATACAGTCTTTTCCCCTTAGCTATATAGAGCATATCTACCTATTTTTTGAAAATGACCTTAAGGACATCCGTGAGGGGTTTGGGGGTGGTGGTGGGTATGATGTCCAGGACTGAGGTGCAGGGAACATGGTGGTGTGAATCGTGTCATTATGCCCTTTTCCCCTGCAGCATATTGCTATAATGTGTGGCGTCATGCTGCACTTGATGGGGCC
Organism: Pseudophryne corroboree; assembly: GCF_028390025.1. Classification (NCBI taxonomy): domain Eukaryota; kingdom Metazoa; phylum Chordata; class Amphibia; order Anura; family Myobatrachidae; genus Pseudophryne; species Pseudophryne corroboree. The sequence goes on along the minus strand of NC_086447.1, from coordinate 691,893,969 downwards.
ATGGTGACATGATTCTCAACTTATACCCCTTTCACACCGCCTGAGGTGGGTCGCACCCGGGAACCTGACAGGGGAGCTCCCAGGGTGCGACCCTCCTCAGGCACGTTTCCCACTGCAGTCAGCAGCCCGGCATATTGCCGGGTTGCTGACATCAGTGGTGACGCGGTGGGGGCGCTGCCCGTACATACAGAGTGAACGGGAGATGGGTCGAAATGACCCGGCTCCCGTTCACACCGCACAGTGTGCCGCGACCCGGTATTTCAACCCTGGCACCTTTCACACCGCACATGGGCCCTCATTCCGAGTTGTTCGCTCGCAAGCTGCTTTTAGCAGCATTGCACACGCTAAGCCGCCGCCTACTTGGAGTGAATCTTAGCTTAGCAAAATTGCGAACGAAAGATTCTCAAAATTGCGAATAGAAATTTCTTTGCAGTTTCTGAGTAGCTCGACACTTACTCTGCCACTGCGATCAGTTCAGTCAGTTTCGTTTCTGGTTTGACGTCACAAACACACCCAGCGTTTGCCCAGACACTCCCCCATTTCTCCAGCCACTCCCGCGTTTTTCCCAGAAACGGCAGCGTTTTTTCACACACTCCCATAAAACGGTCAGTTTCCGCCCAGAAACACCCACTTCCTGTCAATCACATTCCGATCACCAGAACGAAGAAAAAACCTCATAATGCCGTGAGTAAAATACCAAACTTCTTAGTAAATTTACTTGGCGCAGTCGCAGTGCGATCATTGCGCATGCGCAATTAGCGGAAAATCGCTGTGATGCGAAGAAAATTACCGAGCGAACAACTCTAATGAGGGCCATGAACACGGGTTCTGCGTGTTCATGTGCCAAAGACCCGTGTTCAGAGGTTGCGGTGATAAAGGAGTAAAAATGTGTCGGCACAATCCCCCTTACTTCACTGTATAAAATCTATTATCTCAGAGACATAACTTGAAATTTTATTAATTTAAATATTAATTCTCTGCACGTCCCTAGTTATGGCTTTGCATTATATATTTTCAATGTAGAAAAGGAATGGCAAATACTCTTATCTTTCCAACTTTGATCATAAAGGAAAACTTCTTAAGGATTTATTATTACTATAAAACTAATGGCATAATAAATAAATCAATTGAGTTGTTTGTAAATCATTACAAGGCTAGCGCTTTTAACTTTATCATAGTAACTGTGTTAGATTACTATCCATTAAATATGTGGTCATTTTGTAACTTAACACCCAATAATGTAACACTCTATTCTAATGATACATCACTTTGTTTACAACACCCTATCTGGTTCTATACCAATAAAACAAGAAAACAGAGAAATATTTAATAAAAGATTTATAGGAGTGCAAACTAAATTACTAAAGACCAATGAATAAACTTGATAAATGTATTATCTGACTAGGGGGGCGTGGCCTGACTGGAGAGGCGACTGGCAGCAAGAAATCAGACCTCCTGCTCTTTCCACAAAAACCAGCACCTCCAGCAAAAATAATTTCCCCCATAACATCCTTATACCCCACCTTGCGGCTCAGGGTGCCCGTGTGCTTGGTCGCGGAGCCGGGAGACCGTTTTTACGGCCTCTGCAGGTTGTGGCCTACATCGGGAAACGGAGCCGCGGCCTCGATTTTTACACCTGCCCGCCGGGGAGCTCCGGGGGACGCGTTGACGCCGGGACTGTCCGCGGACTTGGAGACCCCTTGCCTGGACCCGCGGCCGGCTGGAAAGCCTATGAGATCCCCCCTGCATCGTACCTGAGGCCCGGGAAGCAGGACTGTGAACCGGCGCTCGGGGACATAGAAAACCGCGCACCCGCACTTCCGGTGCTGCGCTGGCAGGGATCTCCCTCAGGCGGCAGTGATACTCGTCTGAGGCGGAGACGCCTTCCCTGCACCTCTCTCCCCCTCGAAGTACCAACTATCCCAGCAGAGTGAGGTGGAAGAGGGATGTGGAGGTGAGGGGGTCTGCAGGTGTCATATCTCTACATTCTTCTATACCTGCAATTACAGACACACCGCAGTACTTCCATACCCTCCCCCCCCCCCTTGCCCTTTACTGCTTATACCTGGACCCTGTGATTGATATAACCTGAATTACATCATACTGCAGCAAATAACCCTGGCTGCTAACGTTGCTGTTCCCAGGAAATGTTGCGGTTTCTCCGGTCCGCTGCCACGAAGTGAATTACATCTTTCACCCCCCCCTCCCCATTGCCACGTGTGTGGGAGGTGAGTGAGATTTACTCAATACCTACTAATTTGTTTCCAGTTGGCGTGCTTACGCGGTGATACCGCAGGCCGGATTGCCGTTGTAATTGAAATACTACATTACCGCTATTATCTATCACGCCCTCAAAATCTCGCTCCTACCATATATATTGGCGACAGCAATTTTGTACCTGGTAAACACAATTGCATTTCTCTATCAACTCGGTGTACTACACCCGCTCTCAGTTCACCAGTAATGGAGACATCTCACAGCACTATGTGAACTTGCACCACCCGCAACTGTGATGTAGATATTTTCCTATTCTTATAACCAACGGCAAATCATATCACCTGCCCGACCCTCATGAGCTCATAGGTACTATTATGGACAAATTCTTAAGATCTTCTACACCAAAACCCCAAAGATATAGGAGTGGCGATAAACGCGGAGAACCATACACCACCTCTCCGCTACTGTCCTCCCAGCCTGTCAGTTTAGACAGCACAGCAGAATCATCGTCTACCATGGCCCCAAAGGTGCCCCCCACTCCTCCTTCCTACTCGGATATAGTGAAAGCAATCAAGGAAACTGTGGAGCCTTTACTACAAGCTCAGGCGGATAAATTTATGACTGCAGTGTCAGACCTGAAATCAGAACTCGGCTCTATGTCCCGCAGAATCTCGGTGAACGAGAATAGGATTGGAGTTAACTTTAAAGAAATTGAAGACCTTAAAGAACAAGTCGTCTCTCTAACAACTACACGTCAACATATGATGATGAAGATAGACGACCTGGAAAATCGTTCGATACGTAACAATCTACGTATTGTGGGTCTTAAAGAAACCTTGAAGGGCCCTGATCTTCTGAAATTCCTCCTCTCCGACTTACCAGGCCTCCTGGGTATCCCCGACGAACTCTCATCGCTGGAAATTGAACGAGCTCATAGACTGGGGCCCCCACGTGACTCTAACCAATCTAGACCCCGTCCGGTTATCTTCAAGTGCTTAAACTTCAGACATAAAGAACTGATATGGTCCGCGGCCCGAAACAAAGGGCCACTTCAATGGGATGGACAACGGCTATTTCTCTTTCAGGATTACTCCGCGGAAGTCTCTAGAGCCAGGAGAGAAATGTCCCCAATATGCGCTCATCTAGTGAAAAATGATATCCGATTTGCACTTCTCTACCCTGCACGGCTGCGCATTTTCACCCCACAAGGTCCGAAAGATTTCACTTCGGTGGACTCAGCTAAGGGCTTTATGATGGAGCTAGGTAAAACCATGCGGTCGCCCTCGACCTCATCACCACCCTCTCCAAACAAGGCGGTTGATAACGATTGATGCCTGATGCCGGGACATAGTCCATGTTCGTATACTGTTTACTATAGTTGCTAATTATACTCTATTGTGAGGTAATCTAGGTTTAACTCATGTTATGACCATTTAGAAAAACACTTATTTTTCTATACGGGTCATTGGGATGTTTCCTTAAGGTTATTATATACATATTGCCTGTTGGTTATTTTGTTATGTCCATTGTTCTACATTACAGCGGGTTCACACCGAAAGTTTATACTGATGTATACTGGTGTAGACGCTCCTATATGTTATCTCTACCTTCATGTTTGTCTTTACCTTTTCCTCTTTTTTCCGACTTCTCTTATTTTCCTCTCCGTTACCTCTTATTTACAGATGCTTAGCCTGCTGGAGTGGAGACTGTGTATTTCTATGATACTCTGGATTACTTGTATATTGATATTTCTTACCACAAGACCTTTTAATACCCTTCTATATTCCTCTGATGATGTTATAAATGTCACAACTTAATATAATATCGTGGAATGTTAGGGGTATTAACTCTCCTATCAAACGGAGACGTATCCTTACCTATTTAAATAAGATCAAAGCTGATGTCACTATGCTTCAAGAGACACACCTGACCCCCCCTGAACATGCTAAACTTGCCATGCTTAGACAAGAAGTTGTAGCATCCTCTTCATTCTCTTCTAAGGCAAGGGGAGTAGTTATCCTTATCCGTAAGGGGGTGGTATTTGACATACATCATCAGATTATCGACCCTTTAGGTAGATACATTGTGTTGGATATCACTTTAGAGGGCACCAGACTAACCTTGTGCAATATCTATGCCCCGGCTGTTTATGATAAATCATTCTATTTGGAGATAACGAATATCCTCCGCCCATATTCACATGCCTCTCTTATCGTTGGAGGGGATATGAACATGGTATCCTCTTTGGTTTTAAACAGGAAGGGTGCCTCGACTCAGAAGACCCGACTACCCAAGATCAACCTAGATTACCTGTCTGCACAGCTGGGACTGATTGATGTATGGCGCCTCCACAACCCTGTAGAATTGGAATACACTTATTACTCTGCATCCCATAATTCCTTCTCACGTATAGATTATTTCCTTGTCTCCACCGATCTGTCACCCAGGATCACTGACACAGCTATTAACCCTATAACTATTTCAGACCATGCCCCCATTTCACTTGTCCTTCAAGGTAGACTCACTTTGGGTACTAACTCACACTGGAGATTCCCTGCCAAGATGGCGGCTTCTCCAGACTTTAAAACTATGTTAATGAATTCCTGGGACTCCTATGCTCTCAACAACTCTGACCATACGTCTGACACTGCCTTATTTTGGCAGACTGCTAAAGCTGTTTTACGAGGGAATATAATTGCATACATGTCGAAGTATAGGCGGGACCAAGAAGCCACATATAGGGCAGCACAATCTACACTCACTTCCTCATTTCAAAGCTTTAAATCCTCACCTACGTTAGCTAACAAGCAGAAATATAGAGACGCTAAGACCCAATTTGATCACACTCTGACACATATGGACAATAGATTCCTTATAGCAGGTAAATATAAATTTTTTCAATATGGAGATAAGCCGAGCCGAATGCTTTCCAATTTACTTAAATCCGACAAGGGACCCCAACATGTGACAGCTTTGAGGGATACGACCTCAGCTGTCCAGACAGAAGGGAAGGCGATCACTGACATCTTCTACTCCTTTTTTAGTGACCTCTACTCTCATAGTGACGTCGACCAATCTACCAAAACCTCCTTCTGGGACACATTACAATTACCTCAGATCTCCCCGGACCAATCAGATTCCCTTACGGCCCCTGTTACTACCACTGAAGTGACGGAGGCTATTAAAGCTCTTAAACCGCTGAAGACCCCAGGCCCTGATGGTCTATCTGGGGAATTCTATAAATTACTTTCACCTAAAATAGTAGACTCCCTAACAGCCTTCTTTAACTCCATCTTTTCCAACCTTACTATCCCACACTATTTTAACTCAGCCCTGATCCGGGTTATACCCAAACCTGGCAAGGACCCGCTTCTCCCGTCTTCTTACCGCCCTATCTCCTTACTTAATGTGGACTACAAATTATTCACTAAACTGTTAGCGGACCGACTAAAATTTATTTTACCTGAAATAATCCACAGTGATCAAACCGGTTTTATCTCAGGCAGGCACTCGGTGACCAATATCCGTAAAGTCCTAACGGTCCTACAATCCCTGAGGGAGGTAGAGGGGGGTGGCCCCGCTTTCCTATTATCATTGGATGCGGAAAAGGCCTTTGACCTGGTGACATGGGACCACCTATTTGAGACACTCCGACGTTTTGGATTTTCCGATCAGTTTGTGGCCATCATACACACCATATACTGTAATGCATCTACACAAGTTTTCACAAATCGACATTTATCTCAACCCTTAAGAATTCATAGGGGGACCAGACAGGGCTGTCCCTTATCCCCTTTACTTTTTGCGGCAGCATTAGAACCCCTGGCAGTAGCACTGAGACAACTATCACCCTTTTCGGGAATATCAGTAGGAAAAAAGGAAGTTAAACTTGGACTATTTGCAGATGATATGATCTTGTTCGTCTCTAACCCCCGCACTTCGATACCTGCTATCTTTGACACCATACATCGATTTAGTACCTTTGCTGGTTATCGCATAAATAATACCCATAAATCTGAATTACTCCCTTTAACTGACATAGCAGACCCTTCTCTCTATTCCGAATTCTCTTCCCAATTCACGCTGACCCCTACTAAACTGAAATACTTAGGTATTTATATCCCCTCGGAACTCTCCCGGCTATATCTATTTAATTATGCACCTATTATTCAACAAATTAAAACACGATTAGAATCCTGGAAAGATCTTAAACTTTCTCTGTTGGGCAGGATAGTGGTGATAAAGGCTATAATCTTCCCAAAACTGGCTTATCTGCTTCAAATGCTCCCTGTTACGATCACTAAGCAAGACGCCCTATTATGCTCACAAATATTTTCAAAGTTTATCTGGAAAAATTCAAAACCACGTATGCCCAAAGCCCGAACTTATGTTAATAAGCGAAAAGGTGGACTAAGTATGCCCAATGTAACGATGTTCGCTAGATCAGCACTATTTAAGTTCGCATCAGATTGGCTACTACGGTCAGACATATTCACGAATCTAGAACTGGAAGAGGCACTGTTCTCTCCCTACTCCCCTGCAGCATTACTTCACACACCGAGATCTGGATTACCCCAAGAAATTAAGACTAATATCTTATTTTGGGATACCTATAGGGCCTGGACCTCTATCCATAAACTATTCGGTACTGACCCATTTGAGTCACCATACATACCCTTATGGGGTAACCCCAACTTCCCCTCCTCTTTGGATAACTGTCACTTCTACACATGGAAATGTAAAGGGATATACACTATTAAGGATGTCTTTGATCCTGGTGGACAGATGCTCTCCTTTATGCAATTACGTGACAAATTCTCTCTACCCCACTCCAACTTTTTCATGTTTCTCCAAGCGCGCCATTACATCAACTCTCTCCGTGACCCCTTAGGCAAAGAGACCTCTAATCGAACAATTCTCGACACTCTCACGTTTTGCAGACAAAATCCCTTCACAATTCGATATCTTTACAATGACCTGATTGAGATATCAGCTCCCTCTTGGTCCCCTCTCTCTAATTCCTGGCAGAAAGAGCTCCCGGAGACACCCGAGATGAGCGGGGTCTCTGAGAACACTGACCTAGTTCTTAAGGCCCTAAAATCCGCTACATTACAAGAAATACATTTAAGGACAGTAAATAGGATGTATATATCCCCCTCCCAAAGACAACACTTCCGCCCAGGTGAGTCGGGCACATGCCCTAAATGTGGAGTAAGCGGAGCATCTCTTGCACACAATCTCTGGTTATGTGGGAAAATTAAACGATTCTGGTGTAAGATTCTCCAGTATTTATCCCGACTACTCAAAGTATCTCTCCCTGGAGTGGTGAACCCACTGTTGTTCGCTGACTTCTCGCCCTGGCTGATACGATTTGATCTCACCCCGGTGATCCCTCTGCTGACTGTGATGGTTACGGTAGCAAAGCAGGTGATACTGAGACACTGGATATATAAAACTGCCCCAACGGTAGGAGAATGGGAATCTGCTTTATTAGACGTGCTATTTTGTGAGAGACGAATGGCCACTTTCCAAATTGAAAATGGAGTTATACTTTTCCATAAAAAGTGGGGAACCTATATAGAAAGTCTACCTATAGATAGACGTGAATGTATTTGGAGGGTATTCCGAGACACAACGTGGTACTGGACTAGTCGGATAGCGGGCATTATTACCTGATTTTCGATACTTTAAAAGACAGGATTCATGAGTCAACTCCACTTATAACATTGACTCTCCAAAGCTATGGCACTGCACACTACAGTGTCCACCCCAAAACCACCATTCCATTTCCTTCTCCAGATTATATTTTAGAATAATTCCTCCCCCCCCCCCCTCTCCGGCAATATATATACCACCGGCCTATAGAATCTCTGTAATATCTCTTTCTCAATACTTTCTTTCTCTTTCCTTTCCTGTCTTTCCTTCTCTCTCACAGCTGTGATATTTAGACTACATATTATGTATTTTGCTTACTGTTGGGGGCAGTGGTACACCCTGGTGAATCATATCCCCCTACTATTGTTGCTAGACGGCTGCGTTGATATTACTCTATGTGAAATGTTATTATCTTTCTTTCTCTTCTACTACAAAAAATACAAAAAAGTCGTACAGCCTTCAAATTTCTGTATTTTATTCATTATTGAAATTGACTATTGGTCACTGTTGACTACTCCTGCAAATTGAATACTGATATTTTTATGTTGTGACTATATGGCTGTCTAATAAAGAAATTTATAAAAAAAAAAATGTATTATCTGACTAGCGTTTGCCAGCCATTTCGCTCGCGTGGACGTCTGTTATTGCTCAGCCGAACTGATTTTACAAAGCCGGGTCGACACTTCATAGGGCCCTAGGTAACTTATACCCCTTTTCCACTAGCTCTAAAAATACGGGTAAATGCGCGGGGGCGCGCATTTACCCGTGTTTTTTTCTAGTGGAAAGGCCCCCCTGCAAATTCCCCTATCAAGTGATCTGGGAATCCCACCCGGGTAGCTTACCGGGTTGAACACAAGTTCAACCCGGTAAGCTGTGCAGTGTAAATGGAAGCATTGACACGGCTCCCGTTCACAGTGTATGGAAGGGCGGCACTGGGAGATCATGTGATTTCCCAGCGCCGCCCCTGCCGCGTCACCAGCAGCGTCACCAACCTGGTAATATACCGGGTTGGTGAGCGCAGTGTAGATGGGGGCTCTAGCATGGGTCCCAGCCGTGTCAGGCTCCCGGCTGCGACCCGTGTTACCTAGTGGAAAAGGGTTATTACTGGCCTGGGCCCCCCAACCACAATAAGAAAGAAAAAAGTACATAAACTAAAAATATTCTGCAAGGAGACTTATACACTTGTGACTCGGGTGGGGAGAGGGGGACATGTAGACACATGCTTGGTTTGGTGCCCCTCCAGATAAAACAGGGTTAGTGCATGCATCAAATATAGGGGTGTGGCTTCATAGGGAAGGGATGTGGCCACATAATAGTACCAATTCACATTACACCACACAGTAGTACCCCTTATACACATTACGCCAGGTAGAGCCAGGTAAAGCTCCTTATACAACACAGGAAAAACAAAAACACAGGGGAATAAAAACCTGATTCATTGCCTTCACCTTATTTGTAATTTATCCTCCTTATAGTAATGCCCATTACACATCATTCCTAAAACCGTAATGCCCATTACACATTAGGCCGCACACCATAATGCCCATTACGCATTATGCCACACATAGTAATGCCCATTACACATTATCCCACACACCCGAATATATATATATGTACAATATATATATATATATATATATATACACTTCAATCCATAATCGGCACTCACCACCTCATAAATACATCTTAGCCCGGTGCCTTCAGTAAATGAAATATACCGTAGCATTTGCCGTGAGTGCCGCTCTTCAAACATTATTTTATATATATATATATATATATATATATTTATAACTTCTAAATCGCAATCGCCAGCTAATATGTTGAAGCTATGCCATTAATGAGTTTATTACATAGACCCCAAATCCTTAGTTGTTCTCAAAATGTGTGCTGGGGTGCCTCGGGGCACTTGCAGGGGTGCCTCAAATTGGTGGTCCAGCAATTCAAATCATTCACAGTCAATGTAATAGGCAAAATCAGTGCTTGTGGCTGCCAATCATAAAATATGTGGACAAACAGAAGTGAATCCTGTTCCTTATCACATAAGTGACCCTAAGGATGACAATTACTTAGTTTAATATTTTTTTCTGAATTTCACATTAAAAAAACTTTTGTCCTGGGGGTGGCGTGAAAAAAAATCTCATATTCCGTGACACAAAAAAGTTTCGGAACCACTGGCTTAATAGGTACATAGTAGGGTAGTTATTTATTTACTTTTTTACACTTTTGCCAATATCCTATTAGCTACGGTGAGTTACCGCAGCTAAAGGTTTCCACGCGGCTATCCTATTAGTCTCGTAAGCCGGCACTTATTGGGGACTCTGCATTGCGTGCTTGCAGAATCCCCGATAACCAACCCATGTGTTATCGTCCTATAACCTGTGAGTTACCGCATGGTAAAAACGGGCCGTAATCGGTTAGCCCGATAGCACTATCGGGCCCATTATTACCGCACGGTAACTCACCGCACCTAGTAGGATATTGGCCATAGTATTCATTTGAACTCATAAACATTGTTGTCTTGTTTCAAAACAGCATTTTTCCCGTTATAACCAAAGAAACAATAACAAGGATGATTAATGGTTTATTATAAATATTTTTGATATTTGATCTCACAGAGACCTTAAATTGACGCAGAAACAATTTAGATCAATTAGGGGGATTAACGCTGTACTGAAAGGACGACCTTTTGCATAGATGCAGTTTAAAAGGATTAAAGGAGGTACCACCCGACAAATCTCTTAATACCATTTTATCTTTAGCATCTACCAGTTTTTATGTAGCTCAGCTTTTGTGTAATTTGTATTCAGCAACTTGTAAAAATGCTGGGAGTGATACTGGGACATCAGAAAACAAATTAGGTTCAGAAGGAATATCAAAGGTAAACATGAAATGATGGAGCATATTCATGAAACATAGTGTAACCCTTAACATACGGAATTGGTGTTCATTGGCCTAGCGTGAACTAGCCTGTATATAATTGCTAAGGGTTGGATTACATTCATGGCTGGGGATGGGTTGGAACTAGCAGGGCCCTGGGCATAATAATAATATCAGAAGACAAACAGGCAGAAAAAAAAGAGAGAAAGCAATAAACATTAGTTATCATACTTGCAATCATCAATTGCCCTGATGTAAACCATTTATTTTTATTTTGAAGTGTTTTCTTTTTTTCTTTTGCAGTCAATTTTAATATCGTGCAAAATGTACTAGGCCAGTAAACAACAGAAATATATGCACATAGTCAAAAGTATGGTATGTTTTAGCTATTATATAGGTGACGCCAAGCTTCAGGTGATAGACCTCTAATCAACACCTGTAATAGATCCTGGATCACACTGGGGCACAGGGAACATCCCCAGTGAGCGCAATGCCTGTGGCCCTACCATTTCCTCTGATGTCAGGTTCCAGATGGTGTACTCATGTTACACATTGTCACTTTATTAGAAGGTCAGTTACATGGTCTCTAGTGGCTGGCCAAGCCTCTGTGGGGTCTGGCAACATCCCTGTGGTAATTGACCACACCTCTTACACATGGGCCCCTACCACTGCATTCTCCTGGTGGGCCCTTCATGCCCCAGTCCGACAATGAATGGATCAGTCTGAAGACAAAGTAAAGCATGGAGAACTGTGAAGGCATTCTACTGCTTTTCAGTTGTTGTTATGTTCTGCCTGCTACAGTCTGAAAGCCAGACATGCTACATTAGATCTCCTTTCCCACTGCTGTTCCATATCTGCCTGGTTATTTCCATCAGTGTCTTATGTCTAATGTGATGTCTTCTCAAGCTCAGTAACTTAATGTAAAGTGCTAATAAATGAGTAATCCACTATGGTAACAGACCCCAGAAAAGGCGATAAATAACACTGTATGCACATAACTGTAGCCTTTCTTTATGAAACCCACACTCCAGAAATACCTAACCCAAATTCTGGCATCCTATACCCCTTCTAGGCATCTGCACTTGATGAGAATCAATTAATAAATATACCTCTAACCAAATTTGTCCTATTCCAATTAAAGTCTAAGAATAATCACAACAAGGGTTGTTTCTGATTCTCAGGCCTGTTGTATCAATGAAAATTAATTAACATGCCACCAACCAAAAGTACACTCAAAGGGATATGTATCAAACCCTCTAAAAATGGAGAAGTACTGTAGACAGGTCAAGAAGTTTCCCAAAGCAACCAATCATCTCCTTCCTATCATTTTATAGAATTCACTTGATAAATACTACCTAGAAGTTGATTAGCCATTATGGGCATTTTCTCCACTTATCCACTTCTCAGATCTTTGATACATTTCCCTTTGAATTTTTACTAGGTCTATGAAACTCTCCCATACTCTAAACTTGCTGTGTCTGGTGGCTTTAACTTATATGTGAACCCCTTTTGTGTTGGATAAATCATTTACTTGTTACTCAGTTATTTCCCTTTATGCATTAAACTCAATTAAAAATCGCTGATCCACTACTTTGGCCTGCTTGATAAGGGAAGATTAATGTATTTTTCTGTAAATGAGTGCACTTTCTATTCTTAACCACATGACATGTTCAGCTGGATCGATTACTTTTTACTTATTTTTATTTTTTTAGTAATGGTTCATATATGAGTATGAAAGCTATACCTCAAGCTCGGAGATGTGATGAAACTGCCTCTCACAATCAGTTCCAGAATGTTCTTTTGTAGGCACTATTTAAAGTTCAAATGGACAGTTACTGCATAAACTGGAAAGTATTTTGTAATCTTTTTCTTGTAATAGATGCCTACATACTGGTACTATATCAGCCCTAAATGCAAAGATGCAACAGTCAGACAGTGAAGGGATGGGTTGGAACTTGGAAGAGAGGTGGTGGTGGACATAGATGGCAATAGAGGTATTACAGTGTATCTCAGTAGGGGACCCACAAATTTGGGATTTTGAATTTTGGATAAGGGATACTCAACCTATAGTTGTGATCTAGTTGTGACCTACTTATTCACTATTATAGCACTGGTCCTATAAGGACCAGTGTTGCTATGTTGAATGGTGTGGAATAGCAGGCTCCCACTGGCAGGTAGCTGTTATCGTGGTCTATATGGCTGCATAATTCACTATAGTGACATTGGTCCTAGTGGGTTCCCGTAGATCCAAAGCTATAACAATTGAACAACTGCTTACCTGAATCTTGGCTATAGAGTAGGGTCGCACTGATAAAATGCTAAATCTCTATGGCTCAGATGTATTAAACCTGATAACGTGGAGACAGATAAAGAGTGATAAATTACCAGCCAATCAGCTTCCTAACTGCCATGTAACAGGCTGTTTCTGAAAATGACAGTTAGAAGCTGATTGGCTGGTACTTTATCACTCTTTATCTGTCTCCACTTTATCACTTTTACGGCTTAATACATTTGGGCCTTTGTTCTGTAAAGAAGACTCCACTTGAGTTAAACTTGAATAATAAAAAGGTAAAAGATTCTTCAAGGGGTTGGCTTAGAAGAACCTTTTTCCTTTCATTAGCATGTATAGTAGTGTTAGGCAGTCCTTGTTTTCACAAATTAACTGGCACACCAGAAAATAAAGTTGTTAATTACAAGTGTATAGAAGCTATATATGAACTATAATTGTTCAAATATATGATCACTCCTAACTTGTTCTCACTCCTACTTTCCCTGAATAGACTTGTAGTATTGCTACAGCAATTAACTAAAAAAAACAGCTATTACTACCTCAACAAAGTCACTCACTAGTAATATTATGCCGATCTACGGTAGAGTATTACTTTGGTATATTTTTTTTAATCAGCACATGCAACTGGTCTCCTAATTATTCTCCCCATTGTCTCTTTGGTAGCATCTTATGTTTTCCATTTCATTTAAACTATTTCTCCATAGTGTCTTTTATAAAAAGTGCTTGTTCAATTGGTATGTGGTTAGCATACCGACAGTCAGGATCCCGGCGGTCACAATACAGACGCCGGGATCCCGACAGGGGCACCATACCACCACCGGTATACCGGCGGGGTAGGTGTTTCCCCTTCTATGGGTGTCCATGACACCCACAGAGAGAGAATAGACTCGCCACCGAACCCGCAAGGGGGCTTGTTGCGCTCATTGTCCTCCCCTGCCGGCACTTCACCGCTCCGGGATGCCGATGTCGGCATAATGACATTCGGCATTCCGAGCAACGGTAAATCATACTGAACCCGTTAAATTTATGTACAAAATTAAAACTGTGGCTGGTGTGTCTGCTTATATCTGTTTGCTTCTGAAGCATACACAAGACATACAGGGGTCTATTTACTAAACTTTGGATTGAGAGAAAGTGGAAAGAGAGTACCAGCCAACCAACTCCTAACTGACAGTTTTCAAACACAGCTTGTGACATGGCAGTTAGGAGCTGATTGGCTGGTACTTTGTGGTACATTTACTAAGCAGTGATAGGAGCGGGGAAGTGAGCCAGTGGAGAAGTTGCCCATGGCAACCAATCAGCACTGAAGTAACATCTATAATTTGCATACTATAAAATGATACAGAGCTACTGATTGGTTGATGGGGAAATTTCTCCACTGGCTCACTTTTCCGCTCTTATCACTGCTTAGTACAGGGGTGGCCAACCAGTCAGAGACAAAGAGCCAAGAAATCTTGTTAGGTACATCAAAGAGCCAACTTAGAGCCGAAGGCGCACTTGCAAAAATGGGGTGTGACCTTGTGCCTGTTAGGCCACGCCCCTGGTATAAAATACATTGAAAAAGACAGATCCACATAAAATATTGAAAAGCCAGATTCACATAATACACTTCAGTTCCCCCATGTGTCACTCCAGTCAGCTCCCCCATGTGTATTTGGCTCCCTCAGTTCTCAGTTTACGTAGTGCTGCTGCATGTCTGGCTGGAGTGCAGCGGTTTACATATCTCTTGTGGTCACGTGACTTTGAGTGTTGGGAGCCACATTTGAATAAAGAAAGAGCCACATGTGGCTCAAGAGCCACGCGTTGGCCACCACTGGCTTAGTAAATGTTCCCCTTTATCTCCATCCATATTATCTCCGTCCAAGGCTTAGTAAATAGACCCCCGAATTTTCTCTAGACTGTGCATTTATCAGGTGGCAACATGGATAATTGTCTATAGAAGAAGTTCATACAGCTGGGATAGGAGCATTTAGGGTTAAAAATGACAATTCCTAGAGTCCTCCTTTACAATAAGGTTATAAAGCTATAAAGCTGACATGCTGTTGAAGAGAACATGTGGAGAGCCACAAATCTTTATAGTTCTCATATACAAAATTAAGGGCCTACTTCTGCTAAAAATCGCATGTAAAGGGACGCCCAGAAATGAAAAAGATGCCCACCGTTGCACGCGTAATGCCTTTCGTGCATTTGCAGTGCATGCACATATGCCGATAATCGCCTGATTTTGCGATTTTGCAATTTTGCAACTGAAGCTGAAATAGGCCCTACTTCTTTAATGCTACTGACAATTAAACTGGCAGTTTCTAATCTAGGCAATAAAAAATATTGCAAGATCTTTATCAATCAACATTGCTCCAAATAAAAAGGTATATCTGAACAGGCAATGCACTAACATGTCTTCAGTTAACAGGCAAACCTGTAAGCAAGTAAGAGGTAGATGTATGAATTGGCGACAGGGGAGAAATCGATAACTGCGCACACTATGTGCGCTGATACCGCTTCTCTCCCATGTAATAATGTAGTGGCTACTGGCAAATGCCCCGTCATTATTGGCGCTGCTATCTACAAGATAGTACGCAGATATCCTAGGCAATGTATGAATGGTCTGTGCCACTGACCGTTCCAACACCTGCAGCTATCAATTTCGACAGCTGCAGATGTCGTTGCTCCATCACCAGAGCAGGGACCGCTCTGTCCCTGGCTGCGGCATGCCCAGTGGGGCCGGCCAGCCGTGAGACACAGCACATCAGCACTAAGCTTGGAAAAGAGATTTTCCGCTATAATACAGCTCTCCCCAATCTATTGGCAAATACACTTCTAGCACCTATTTCCAGCACCCACTAATCTTAGGACGCAGTACAGCTCTGGGAGGCTTGAATTACAGGTGGTTAGGGTTGGTCAAGGAAAACTACTGCCGCTGAGCAGAAAGAGGAGGTTTGATCGCGCCTCCTGGATCTGCCCCTGGTTGAGTAGTGCACAGTGCCCCTCTGTGCTGGTTGGCGCATGAACAGTGCTTTTTAATGTTTTTAAAAAAAGGAGGCATGGCTACACCTCTGTGATTTGACCATACCCCCTTCATTACTGGGGCCAGGAAAGCTCTCTACAGCCCTGGCCACATCCCCTTCAGTGGACATACCCCCAAGCAGCTGGGACCGCCCAATGTCCTTGTGGCCCTGGAGCAAGTTCTGTGAGTGCTTACACAGTTACACACCCTCAGTTTGCTGCCCCTATGTCTGTACATGGTAGTGTTTAGTCATATATGAGGGTGGGGTACTTGAGCACCCCCAAATCATTTAAAAAGTTGCCTCCTATGCTATTAGTAATTCCATTATATATATTTCTCTTTATAACTCACTCTATAACACCTGTTTGTAAGATGTTGTTACATAGAGAGAGTGGTGAAATGTGTGCTGCTATTGATGTGTACTTCAAACCAAAATTACGTCTCCCAAGTTTTTCTGAAAGCCAAGAGGAAGAGCTTATCCTTATACAGCTGTGAAATACATGATTCATGCTACTGATAGTAAACAATATAATAAACGTAATTACTCTGTTTTGCTGATGCACGGACAGGAACATAATCTACTATATGACTGTCTATGCGTATATGGATGTTAGCCGTGGAATTGTGGCATTTAATGGGCATTATACAGGGCACAACCAACAATTGTAGTTCTCTTTTGTAGTTCTCCAGTGAAGTCCAAAGCAACCATTCTTTAAGACATCAGAGAATACATGTGCCATTTGATCCGTAAATTGTTGAATTTACAGAAGTGCACTATCTTCTAAGCGCCCATAGGAAACATGATTGTAGTATGTAATTACTGGCCTTACAATTACACAACACAAAATGCCCATGTGATCTGTACACATTGTAAATGACTGACCTCCACTGCCACTTCCCATGGCTGCAATAACTAATTACATGAATTCTAATTATATCTATTAAAGCTGGGTATTTATATTGATGTGAGACAAGAGAACTTGGAGGATTGCTTATCTTAAGAATCATAAAAGCCTGAAACTTGTTTTTCTAGTATGAGATAGATTTGATTGCTACTGTACAGATATGTCCTTTTTACTGTTGCTTCAGTTGTGCCAAATATCCCCTGTTGGCGTGCCAATTCCCACAGTCATGCCAAGTGTCTTTTTCACTAAATATGTGCGTCTTATTCGCATAATTAAAACTCATAGAAGTGACAAGACTAAGGGGGCTATTCACTTCCGCGACATCACTTCTGGGGGCCACAGCAGCAGGAGGAAGACTGTTCTGCACTTGTGCAGAATGGATTTCCTCCATACACAGGGGGCACACAGCGGGACTTGGCAGCTGTATGTGATACGATGAAAGCCAGGTAACAGACACCTGGCTCTGGTCGCATCACATACAGTAGTGCCAGACAAGCGGCTAAACTGGTGTGTGTCCATCATTTAAATTGGGTACATATCGCATAGTGTGTAACCAGCTTAAATCATGGGCTTGACAGATATACAGGAGATACTAAAAATCTTAGAAATCCTCTTATATACTTGGTTGGTACTTCTCAATAACTTTTTCTATTTGCCTTTAGTGTTCTTTGTTCTCTGTCAGGAAACACACTAACCAACTGTGTGGTCTCTCATATTTACACTGTTTACTCTAAACAGGTTCACTCCGATACATATTGTAGATAAGATTTAGCAAGCAAATTGGAGAATTTGAAAATTGAGCAATTTTTATTTATTTATTTATTAACAGATTCTTATATAGCGCAGCAAATTCCGTTGCGCTTTACAATTGGAAATAACAATGATATAACAAAACTGGGTGATAACAAACAGTCATATAGGTAGGAAGGCCCTGCTCGCAAGCTTACAATCTATAGGTAAACAGGCATTAATACACAAGGATAGGCGCTATCTATTGCATAGTTGTCCGACAGATTGCAAAGGTTCTTGGTGGGCTGAATGATATGGTCACACAGCAATGATGAACCGGGGTCGAGAGGAAGGGAGAGTGAAGAATAAGAAGACATGTGAGGATATGTGTCCACTGTGCAGAGTGGATGCAATTTGACAGGAAGGTTTATGAAAGTTACGCGGGCGGTTCTGGAATTTGATATGCTTGCCTAAAGAGGTGAGTTTTCAGGGAACGCTTGAAGGTTTGGA
This sequence comes from Pseudophryne corroboree, assembly GCF_028390025.1. Classification (NCBI taxonomy): domain Eukaryota; kingdom Metazoa; phylum Chordata; class Amphibia; order Anura; family Myobatrachidae; genus Pseudophryne; species Pseudophryne corroboree. The sequence goes on along the minus strand of NC_086447.1, from coordinate 691,875,782 downwards.
GACTAGAGGAGAGTCTTCTTGTGCATGGTAGGTCATTCCACAGAGATGGTGCAGCCCGATGAAAGTCCTGCAATCATGAGTGGGAGCGAGTAATAAGTGTGGATGAGAGACGCAGGTCTTGTGAAGAGCGGAGGTCGGGTTGGGAGGTATTTTGAGACAAGCGAAGTGATGTGCATTGGGGTAGTTTGGTTAATGGCCTTGTGTGTGAGTAAAAGTATTTTATATTGAATACGGTAGAATACAGGTAACCAATGGAGGGACTGACAGAGTGGCTCTGCAGACAATGAACGTCTAGCGAGGAAGATTAGCCTCGCCACTGCATTCAGAATGTATTGTAGTGGTGAGAGTCTAATTCAGACCTGATCGCTAGCAGGCGATTTTTTGCACTGCTGCGAACAGATAGTCACCGCCTACAGGGGGAGTGTATTTTAGCTGTGCAAGTGTGCGAACGCATGTGTAGCAGAGCTGCACAAACAGATCTTGTGCAGTCTCTGCACAGCCCAGGACTTACTCAGTCGCTGCGATCACATCACCCTGTCTGGGGCCGGAACTGACGTCAGGAACCCGCCCTGCAAATTCTTGGGAACGCCTGCGTTTTTCCAACCACTCCCAGAAAACGGTCAGTTGCCACCCACAAACGCCTTCTTCCTATCAATCTCCTTGCAAACGCCATGCGAATGGATTCTTCACACAAACACATCGCTGAGCGGTGATCTGCGGTGCATACGCATGCGCAGTTTAGACCTGATCGCAGGCTGTAAGAAAATGCAGCCTAGCACTTAGGTCTGAATTAGGCACCTTGAACGACTGCGCATACGTAGCGTTCACATTGCGCATAGGGCAATAGCGACAGATCGTAAACGCAATGTAGCGACTGTTTGACTGACAGGAAGCCGGCATTTCTGAGCGGAAACCTGGAATTTTCTGGGTATGTTAGAAAAAACACAGACATGCCCTGGTGTTTGTGGGGAGGGTCTCTGACGTCAGCGCAGACCACTTCCAGGCTGTCTCAGTCGCAGACCTACTTACATTTGCTCAGACGGCAGAGATTCTTAGATGTTCCAGGATTTGCATATTCATCTGTGAGTGGATGGTGATCTGCGATGCATTCTCAAATTTGCAGGGGTGTTTTTTCTTTCTGTCAGCACGGCGCCTTTCTACTCGCGGACAACTGCCATTTCTCCAAATAATGATCCATGCTAAATAAGGCTCAAAATTCTGAGGTCAGAGTAAAGCAAAAAAGAGCAAGTAACTGTGGACCTGGTCAAACCATGCTGCCATGGAGGTGTGCAAGCACATTTATGGGGTTGTTTTTTTTTTGTATGGAGGGTAAAATAAATACTAAATACATGTAGCCCTCAAATGCTGGATAGCTTTATTTGTACACAGCAATTTATATTCTGCATGTCACATCTGCCCCACCTGCACTGCAGCATGGTGTTGCCAAGGTGAACAGGTAATTGCACTTTTTTGCTTTAATCCCAACTCAAAATCAAGCCCAAACACTGCTAGTTCTGTGATTATTGTACAGCTATACATTATGGGTTGGGGCAAATAAAAAAAGGAGAAATTGGCACCTTGGCAAAACCATGTTGCACTGCAGTTGGGGAATATTAAAAATGTGCAAAATTGAAAGGGGCATATTTATCATCATCCGCATCTCAGATGCATATGGGATGTGACAAATCCGCATTACAATAATTGAATACATCGCAAGGACGTAACAAATAGCGCATGTAGGGATAGAGCTTGTGAGAAAACCCTGTGCCTGCAAAACCTCTTTTCGAACTACTCAGGGTATTTTTTGTGAAAAACACTCTGAGAGTCTAACCACGCATCTGAAGCAGCTGGCAACCGTAACCCGCCCCTTCCGGTGACACTGTCCAAAAAAGACACTTACTCCACCCAGAAATGGTGATCAGTGAGCTCCAGGCATCAGTTCTCCTGTGCTGCTTCAGTGACCTATGTGATCAGTAAAGTGAACAGACATGCCGGGACTTTGCAGTATCTCAGCTCACTTTACTGATCAGATGACAGCAGGAGCACAGGAAGGGATGACTGGAGCTCACCATTTACCGGTCCCTGTGTGCATGCATTGGCGTTTCTAAAATGGGTGCAGTGTGTGCGGTGCACACAGGCCCCTGGGTCCAGGCGGGCCCACACCGCACCCATTTAATATACTTACCATTCCAGAGTCCCGCGGCAACTGCCCTCTAGTGCAGGCATAAAATCACTCGGAAAATGTCCGCCGTGGCCATTTCCGAGTGATTTGTGCATGCGCACTGGAGATGTCCCCGGAATACCTGCGCATGCGCAGTGGACTCTGGCAGTATGCTGTTCATATTGTCTGACAGGCACAAAAATTCTTTAAGCAGTGTATGGCAGTCACTAAAATGCTATCAGTATTGTTTGGTGATCATTAAATTGCTCTCAGTATTGTCTGGCGGCAGGGGTGTATCTAGGGGTCTGAGCGCCCTTGGCAAAGTAAGGAACTGTCGCCCTCCACCTCCCCCACCCAGGGACACAGAGTGGTGAGGTACAGATGGGCTGAGGTCAGGGACACGGAGGGAGAATTACAGGGAGGGTGCGGGTAGGGACAATGAGGTGGAGGGCTTACAGGGAGGCTGAGGTCAGGGACACTGAGGGGCAATTACAGGGAGGGTGTGGGCAGGGACACTGAGGGGAAATTACAGGAGTGTGCGGGCAGGGACACTGAGGGGAAATTACGGGGAGGGTACAGGCAGTGACACTGAGGTGGAATTACAGGAGGGTGTGGGCAGGGACACTGAGGGGGGAGTCACAGGGAGCCTGAGGTCAGGAACACTGAGGGAGAATTACAGGGAGGGTTCGGGTATGGAAAATGAGAGGGAGGGGCTACAGGGAGGCTGAGGTCAAGGACACTGAGGGGCAATTACAGGAGTGTGCGGGCAGGGACATTGAGGGGGAGGCTCAGGGAGGCTGAGGTCAGGAACACTGAGGGAGAATTGCAGGGCGGATGCAGGCGGGGACACTGAGGAGGAATTACGGGGAGGGTGCGGGCAGGGACACTGAGATGTAATTACGGGGAGGGTGCAGGCAGGGAGACTGAGGGGGAATTACGGTTAGGGTGCCGGTAGGGACACTGAGAGGGAATTATGGGGAGGGTACGGACAGGGATACTGAGTGGTAATTACAAGGAGGGTGCAGGCAGGGACAGTGAAATGGAATTATGGGAGGGTGCAGGCAGGGACACTGAGGGGGAATTACGGTTAGGGTGTGGGCAGGGACACTGAGAGGGAATTACGGGGAGGGTGCGAGCAGGGATACTGAGGGGGAATAATGGGTAGGGTGCGGGCAGGGACACTGAGAGGGAATTACAGGAGTATATGGACAGGGTCACTGAGGGGGCAGTTGCAGGGATGGTGCGGGCAGGGACACTGAGGGGGAATTACAAGGAGGGTACAGGCAGGGACAGTGAGATGGAATTACGGGAGGGTGGAGGCAGGGACACTGATGGGGAATTACGGTTAGGGTGTGGGCAGGGACACTGAAAGGGAATTAGGGGGAGAGTGCTGGCAGGGATACTGAGGGGGAATTATGGGAAGGGTGTGGGCAGGGACACTGAGAGGGAATTACAGGAGTGTATGGGCAGGGTCACTGAGGGGCAGTTGCAGGGATGGTGCGGGCAGGGACACTGAGGGGGAATTACCAGGAGGCTGCAGGCAGGGACACCAAGGGGATATATGCACACATACATACAGTTAAAAACCCCTCTATACAGTAGGCGTGCTGGCACTACATGTCCCAGCAAATCCAGTTGACAAGGTGTGCTGGGACTTGTAGTCTCAGCACAGCTGGACAGGCAGTCACTGGTTTAGATACCTCTCCATACAGAGCTCTTTGTAAGCTGTGATCCAGACTGCCAGGATAGACCATGCAGTGCAGCTATGGTACCGCAGAAAATGTACAGGTATGCTCATGCTGCACTGCTGACTGGTACTGATTGTAGTGGCTGGTGTTTGGTGACAGACCGCATTGGACCAATGAGAAGGGGAGCGGATGAGGAAGAGGAGGTGCCTCGCCCCTCCCCATACCTGGAAGTGCCTCGCCCCTCCCCATACCTGGAAGTGCCCCGCTCCCCAGCTATATTCACCATCATTGTGACTGTAGTCACAGAAAGTGTCAGAGTGCAATATGCTTCTGAGAGTACCGCAGTGGATGAGCACTGCTAAGGGATGTACTCAGTGAGAACTACTATGTCATTCTATCCCCTGGCGTGGGTGGCACTGCCAGGTGGCGCCCCCCTCTTGGCCGGCGCCCCTGGCAAGTGCCATCCTGGCCAATAGGAAGATACACCCCTGTCTGGCGGTCACAATATTGTTGTTAATATTGCCTGGTGGTCACTAGACTGGCAGTCACTAAAATGTCTGGCGATCACAAAGATTGCATATTTATGTGATTTTTCCGCTACTGTGCATTCGTCATTGGCTGAGATTTCAAATTTGCATGGATCCAATGGCAAACGTGAACGTGAATGATAACAGGTTGGCATGGGGCAAGAGCTATCACATTATTTTAGTAAAAATAATATTGATAAATATGACCATTAAACAAGACCCAGTAATTGTTCGCTGCATGCAAAAGCAGACAGTATTATAATACATGCAAAATATATCTGCATTTGCACCCCTTGCATTGTAACATGGTTTATTCCAGCAGTAAATTACATCTTGTTTGCCAATTTTTTTATTTCCTGATAACTGTGAATAGGCCCAAATGTTAAAGCCCTTTAAATAAAGAAAAATAATGATGCACGTTGGTTTACATCACAATGAAATACACACCTACAATATATTTCATGGTCACTTAACACCTTTGCATGGTTATTATATGACACTAGATTCATACACAGTAACAGACTACATTCTTATCTTTCTAGCCTCCTGCTGTGTGCACAAAAGCTTACCTTTAAAAGTATTGCATATATCTGAAATGCATAAACTGGACCTTCCAATGAGAAGACAGATGAAGCCCTTTCTGTTGTTTCTGTTGTAGTAACATGATTATAATATTTTCCAATATCCTTTACCTGCATGCAATCCACCACTGACCTGCAAAGCAACGCATTTTTTTTTTCAATGTACTTTTTTGCAGTTGTATTTTTGCAGTTGACATCCGAAAAGACTAATAGAGTAAGGAGTGGCTCTCTTTCACAGCAATGTTTAAGTTGCTCAGCACACCAGTCTGGTTAGAAATGACCTATTGTAAAGTGAACAGTACAATGGCAATATTTACAGTACATGAGGTCATTCTTACCGGGTTTATATGGAAACTATTACAGTCTCAGACAAAGAATACAAATAACACTCCTTTCTTAAAAACCCAGACAAACGGTAGTATTGGACATTCGGTGAGTTCAAGTGAAATAAAAAAATATTAAAGCTGAATTTCCAGGACATCGTAGCCCAGGGCACTGGTGCATGCAGCCATTTTTTTCTGGTGTGCCATGTTTCGTTTCTGAAGCCTTGTGGTAAGGTGGGAGCTGTCTGACCACTTAGGCCAACAGGAAAACAATACCGAGTGCGGATTCTTATTGGTCCTCCTACTCACATTTCCCCTTTACAGCTTTTTTACAGTGGTGAATGGAATATTCGTTTACGGGTAGTTATTAGGTTCTTATTGAAAAGAATAGTGATGAAGGCCTCTCTTTTTCTCTCTCATTGGCTGCTCAGCAAAATATTTCCATATTCCTAAGATGAACAGCTCTCAGTTTGTGATATTTATATTGTTAGCAGAATTTGGTCCTTATTTCTTAAATGTACAAATAGGCAAAAATGGCTTTTTCCGCAGGGTTTAAGGAATCAGGAAATTTAAGAAATGCCTATAGCACAAGATAAAATAACACTGAAGACTGCAGTCGCCATTATTCTCAATGTGGACTGCGACCAGGTCAATTTACCAAGTTAAAATTTCCAAGCTTAGTCCTGACAGCAAATGTAAAACTTGATTGCATGATAGTGATAGCGATTTATTTTACTTTAATGTATCATTGTCCTGATACAGATTTTCAGCTAATACCTAGTTTATTTCTACTATAGGTATTACTTGTGCTTTTTATATCTCTTTATAAATCGGGTGGTGGTAATGTCACTGTTTATAATGCTATGCCGATTGGTTGCTGTGGCAATGGCGGGAGTGATCGGGATGTGGCCGGGATCAGTTCCCCGCTGAGTCTACTGTCATGGTCCGCGGTTGCAGGATGGCTATACTGGATGCCTATTTAAGGTAAGAACTTGCATTTTCATCTTGTATTTATACTCCCTGACGTTGCTGAACATGAATGGTTAAGTGTCTATTTCATTATTTGCTGTTAAGAGGCGTGCCACTGCTTTGGAACTTTGTATACTTTGAGAATTATATTTTTATTATTTAGTGGTCCCTTTATAAAATGACTTTATATTTTTGTAAATGATACACAAAAGGTAAATGTTCAATAAGTCACAGCTTAACGTATTTTGGGCCTAATTCAGACCTGATCACAGCAGCAAAATTGTTCTCTAATGGGCAAAACCATATGCTCTACAGGTGGGGCAAATATAACATGTGCAGAGAGATTTAGATTTGGGTGGGTTATATTGTTTCTGTGCAGGGTAAATACTGGCTGCTTTATTTTTACACTGTAATTTAGATTTCAGTTTGAACACACCCCATCCAAATCTAACTCTCTGCACATGCTATATTCCCCCCCACCCCCACCCCCCGCAGTCCACATGGTTTTGCCCATTAGAGAACAATTTTGCTGCTGCCATCAGGTATGAATTAGGCCCCTTGTTTAGTCTTATTTATATTTCATTTCTGTTGCTCTACCAATGCAATATGTTAGATCTAAAACCTATATTTAGTGGAAAATCAGTGACCTCAGGGAAAATAGGACAATGCTTTCTTGGCTCTACTAATAAAAACTTTGTAATATAGATGTTCCGGGGATGGGTGTACTCTTGGCAAAGTTGCTTTGTGATGAAGTCAATGTTATTAGTCAATGCCAGAATCTGCAGATGATTTCCAAAAGTAAACATAATAAAAAAGTAATTTGGTTATATTGATTTTTATTTGAGACCTTTGAGATTCTTTTCTCTCAATTAGTGGACAAGCTCTTTCTTTCCTAATTCACAGGAGGCATCTTTATGGCGCCTAATGTTCCAGGTTCCTAGTTATGTGATCTGTAAAAATGGTAATTTGTGGACAATTTGATTGATACTGTATCTATGGTACAGGCATGAATATATCCACATAAATGAGACTAACATCCCTGCCAACTCTATACCTCTATACTGCAAATGCAGTGTGTACACCTAAAGACCCATATATTATTACTGGCATAGGACTTCATTCTGACATCCACTACAAATATACATTGCGAGAGCTGTCATATCATTGGCATTTCTATAATGGGCCCCTGGGTCCAGGGGGGGCCACATCACACACACTGCACCCATAGTTCAATACTCCTCCGGCGTCCCGCGTTGGGCACTGTAGCCTTGTCAAAAATCACAGCCAAAATGGCCACCGCGCATGCGCAGTAGCGAAATTTGCAATGTTACAGAGATTTGCGCATGCGCAGTAGACTCCGGCACAAAGCCGGAGACTACTGCGCCGTATAGAGGAGGGGGCCCGCCTGAAGTCTGTACAGGGGCCCCCTCCTCTGTAAAAAGACCTCTGTGTCATATTATACCCACAACTTGCCTAAACTCTGCACAATCAGCCACAACATCCAATTTGCCTTCCATTTGTGTACTACACATAGATATCTTTACTGCATTCTAAAAAATACATGGCTTTACACCCCATGCCATGGTTCTTGCAGGCTCAAATATGTATCCTTTCAATGGAATGGACACAACACACACATATATTTATTTTGAATGAATCATGTGTGTTTAATTCTATGAATCTATCCCCTTAAATGAGCTGCCTGGAGTAAGTTCGTCACCCAAGATTGTTTAGTAGTAACTAGCAGTCTATTCTGATAAGAGCAAATTTACCAAAAACCTGTTAAGAGTCTACACAGTATGTTATATATACCTGTCTTTATTTTCATATATCTACCACAAGATGGGTCATAAGGAAAGTGACGCCATTGATTTAATGAAATGTACTTACAGACAAAGAGATGATCACATTTATATACTATTTTGGTATGAAGTCATATCATTTTATGTTTCATATGAATATGATTATTATTTACAGCATAGTAATATTATCTGGTTATCGTACACCAGAGGGCATTGTCTCTTCATACATATTTGCTCTGTAATTGGTCGCTGCACATCCCATGTGGTGCCATATAAATAAATAATAATAATAATAATAATAATAATAATAATATTTTACCAGTCGTACACAAGCAGGCTGCGTTGGAGAGAAGTTGTTACGCCCATTGGTTATAGATACTTAAAATATTATGTCATTTTTCACCGTATTCACAGAATTAATTGTACTGTATTAAACTGCACAGGCAGGGGTGTAGCCAGACGTTTGTGGGCCTCATAGCAACAATTTGAAGGTGCCCCACTCTATTGTTTATAGGAGACACCTCTCTGAACAGCTGTTGTTCATTTTATGCCACAAATAATTGCCCTGGTTAATATTTTACATTATTTGCCAATGGTGACGCTTCAAGTGCTCAATCCTTATCGGCAGCTTCTGCAGGGCCTTCGGACTGTTTCCCGTGAGTCTAAATAAAAAAGAGGAGGGCACGGGACCAACTACTGTAGTTGCAACCTAAAGGAGATACTTTCTAATGCAAGAATTGTACTTTGATTGAAATTTTCTTAAATTCAGCACACTGTCCCATCCTGAGAGAGTCCTTATGTCAGAGCTCAGTCCCTGCCCCACAGCTCAATTCACAAATGCTGTAATCAGGAAGAAGCCTACTAACCAACAGTGTTGGGCTCACTGATTAGCTCAGCTGTGCCTGTGAGGGAGAAATTGGAACATGGGAGATGTATCTATATAAATAACATAAAAATATATAGAAATAAATATATAAATAACAGAGAACGCCACCCATATGAGCGCTGACAAGTAACCCTTTTTAGGCCGGGACCCATTTTCTTAGCAGCCAATTCCATAACTAGGTAGAAAACTATATAACTTGGTTTCGGGGCCCCCTAGGCCTCTGGACCCCATAGCAATGGCACCCCCTGCTCCCATTATAGCTTTGCCCTAGTTCACAGGTATGGAAGCTGAGACTGATCTTATCAAATTTCAATCCTTATGCCCCCTACAGACTCAGTGATCCGCCACCGAGCTGCCCGACGGCAGATACGGCCGACGGGCGACCCGGCGGCGGGGTAGAGTTGATGGGGGGAGTGAAGTTTCTTCAGTCCCCCCGTCACCCAGCTCCATAGCACTGCATGCTAATATGGACGAGATTGTCCATATTGGCCTGCATGCATAAGCGACGGGGCACCATTAATGAACGAGAACGTTCATATCGTTCTGTGTTATCTGCCAGTGTGTAGGGCCCTTTAGTCCTACTTGAATTGACATTAATGGTGAATGTGTAATTTCAAAGTCCATCCATAATCAAATATAAGTTATCATACCACTTTATTGTATATGAACAGTCGTGTGAGTTAATAATTACTGCATAAATAGAATAATACATTATACAAATTCTTTAAAGATAAGTGCACGTTAGATATAGTAGCCTGGCTATTTTATGGCTTACGTACAAGGAGTTATATTACTGTATTTATCTAAACACTACATAGAACAAAATTATTTGCATTGTAATAATACTAGACCTAAAAAAAAAAATTGAATATAAAACACAGACATCTTAAGACTCATTTAATGACCAGTGCTTATCTAGGTTTCAGAGAAACTGCTACCTTAATTATAACATTCCTGAAAGATGTAAAATGCTCAGATTTTGTGCAAAGAATGGTATGCCAGTAAATTTATTACATTTACTCAAGTTTCTCATCTCTTGTAACAAGTACTTAGTGCAGCTCCTGTTTCTAAATATGTTTGAAGAGGTGTAGCTGACTGGAATATTTAACACTTGATGGCTGTTAGCCAGTGAAATGCCATAGAGACCATTGTACTCTGTTGGTTTGCATTGAACATGCAGTCCCAACCTAGACATACCTCTATTTAATACGCGAAGATTCACATAGTAACTACAGGTTCATTTAGTAGTATATAGCATGTCAGACAGCAAAGGAGAATTATTGTTATATAACTGTATACAGGGTGATAGGGCTATTATATTATACTAAAATATTGCCTATTTAGAGCTTGTTTTGGTGTAGTACCATGCATTTCCCTGTTGTTCCTGATGGTACTCAATAGTATACAGTACCAACACTGTTTTGTATTTTCAATTCTAAAACTTTAATAAATAAGTTAAATAATTTAAAATAAATACAGCTTCTGATACCTTGTCCAGAGTATGGGAACTACTACAAATCTATCTGTAAATAAATAAATAAATATACCTTTTTCATTGAAAAAAAAACACAAAACAAAACACTCCCCCCTTTCTCCTCCCAGCCACCAGTAGACTAATAAGGCCCTCATTTACCAAGCTTTGGAGAGTGATAAATAGCACGGGGATAAAAGTACCAACCAACCAGCTTTTAATTGACATGTTACAGGCCGTGTTTCAAAAATGACAGTTAGGAGCTGATTGGTTGGTACTTTATCACCGTGCTATTTATCACTCTCCAAGGCTTCATAAATCTGGCCTTAGGGGATATGTACTAAGCAGTGATAAGAGTGGAGAAGTGAGCCAGTGTAGAAGTTGCCCATGGCAACTTCAGAATTGACGTAACATTTATAATTTGCATACTATAAAAGTATACAGAGCAACTGATTTGTTGCCATGAGCAACCTCTCCACTGGTTCACTTCTCCACTTTTATCACTGCTTAGTACGTTTACCTAAGTCTACTACTAGGTGGTAGACTAATACTGGCTGTTGATTGGGCGAGTTCTACAACCATTCACTCAACTTTGCACTTCTCTGTAGATCTGGGCAGTAAGAAAATCCAAACAAGACGGAATGTACAGTGCTGAGAACGGTTACCACTTTGTAAACAATTGTAGAGTGGCACCCACACTGGCATACTACTATATCGATCGGAAATGTAGTTTGGGGATTCCCATATTCTTTTGCTAGAAACAAAATAATATTTTCTTCCCCAAGCTTTAATTTGAGAGATATATATATATATATATATTAAAGGCGGCACTCAAAGACTTGCACAAGTAGTGAAAAAAGCATCCATGCAAGGATGCTGTTTTAATTCGTGTTACGTTTCGGGGACGTATCCCCTTCCTCAGACAGTAATACAGTGCATCGATACAAGTATAAATACATAAATCAATTAGTGCCATGACTCCCAGCTGCGTGCATCACGGTGTTCCGAACCTCCCCCGTCCCACACTTCCGGTCTCTGCATCACAGCAGGTCAGGAAGTGACGTACATGGGCCGGCCGGTTGCCATGACGACGCGTCGTGAGCTGTCACATAGAGAGCAAAGAAACATAAACAATAAATGAATTTAAAACATCTAGATACTAGATAAATATACTACACATTATGAAACAACAATTCTGTGACATGCCTTCAAAAGCATAGACATACATACAAATTGCGCTAAACATAAGCTAGAGTATGCCTGATAAGCAAAACAATATAACAATAAAAAGTGCAATGTGCTAGTACAATACATACACTGGACAGTGTGGCACCCAAACCTGGGATGTGACCAAATATCACGCAAAAATTTCATATATATACTTTCTTTCACCTTATAAGTATTTACTCAAGTTTAGAGCAGTTACCACCATATATCGCACCCTTGCCTGTAGCAAAACAACCTTTAAAACAGGCCACTATGGGGGAGCTGTTGAATACATAATATGACTGTGCCTTCTGCTGAAATGGTAAACTGATCATAACTACAAGTATACCCCTAGACATTTACCCACCTCATATCACCCACTTACAAGAAATTGATGATCCCCAAGGATTCATTCAATCCCCTTGGTGCCATGCAATCAAGTTTGAAAATCCATTTGGATTCTAATTGGAGCAATCTCTTGCCCCTATCACCACCACGTATAGAGGCAGGGACGTGGTCCACTGCTTTATACCTAAGGCTGGCCAGATTATGTTGCTGTGAGGCAAAAGTGTTCTTTAATTTTTAATGACCGTGATAACTTAAAGGTATCCACCTTCCATTTAAATTTATCAGGATAATTCGTAGGTATAATGGATAAGCCTTTATTTAGCAACTGTTGTTCCGGGTTGCTAAGCGTATAGGAGGACAGATTAAAAATTAAGTTCTCCTGTTTTTGGGAGGTCTTCCACACCCACAGACAGGCAAGCGGCTTAAAATCATGTGGCCATTAACATGTACCACAAGGTTCGTAATCTATGTCATAGTATGCCCCTGCGGGCTATACTATGTTGGAAAAACCGAATGTCAGCTCAAAGTGAGACTTACACAACATAGGACCACTATACGGGCAGCATTAGAATCAGGCACAAGTGATCAGCCGGTGGCCCGTCATTTTGCCTCACAGCGACATAATCTGGCCAGCCTTAGGTATAAAGCAGTGGACCACGTCCCTGCCTCTATACGTGGTGGTGATAGGGGCAAGAGATTGCTCCAATTAGAATCCAAATGGATTTTCAAACTTGATTGCATGGCACCAAGGGGATTGAATGAATCCTTGGGGCTCATCAATTTCTTGTAAGTGGGTGATATGAGGTGGGTAAATAAATGTCTAGTGGTATACTTGTAGTTATGATCAGTTTACCATTTCAGCAGAAGGCACAGTCATATTATGTATTCAACAGCTCCCCATTGTGGCCTATTTTAAAGGTTGTTTTGCTACAGGCAAGGGTGCGATATATGGTGGTAACTGCTCTAAACTTGAGTAAATACTTATAAGGTGAAAGAAAGTATATATATGAAATTTTTGCGTGATATTTGGTCACATCCCAGGTTTGGGTGCCACACTGTCCAGTGTATGTATTGTACTAGCACATTGCACTTTTTATTGTTATATTGTTTTGCTTATCAGGCATACTCTAGCTTATGTTTAGCGCAATTTGTATGTATGTCTATGCTTTTGAAGGCATGTCACAGAATTGTTGTTTCATAATGTGTATTATATTTATCTAGTATCTAGATGTTTTAAATTCATTTATTGTTTATGTTTCTTTGCTCTCTATGTGACAGCTCACGGCGCATCGTCATGGCAACCGACTGGCCCATGTACGTCACTTTCTGACCTGCTGTGATGCAGAGACCGGAAGTGTGGGACGGGGGAGGTTCGAAACACCGTGATGCACGCAGCTGGGAGTCATGGAAGGGGGGTAAGTGGCACTAATTGATTTATGTATTTATACTTGTATCGATGCACTGTATTACTGTCTGAGGAAGGGGATACGTCCCCGAAACAATAACACGAATTAAAACAGCATCCTTGCATGGATGCTTTTTTCACTACTTGTGCAAGTCTTTGAGTGCCGCCTTTAATCCTGTTGCATATCTGTGTGGGATTGCCCCACAAGGAAGGCACCTCAGCAAGCTAATGTAGCAGGAGTGCCGGAGCCGAGCATTTATATATATATATATATATATATATATATATGTGTATATATATTATTTTTTTTAAATGTCCGGCTGTGCAGTAACCATCACCTCTATACAGTCCCAGTCTTCGTGGGACAATACAAAGTTTGTCGTATCACAAAGTGTGCAATCTTTTAGTGAAAAGGGCACACCTGATAGGAAATGACTATGCCAGGTAGATCAGGGCATGGTTTGGGTAGAGCAAAGTTTTCACCTAATTTGTCTAAATCTTTCAGAGGAGTACTGTGACCTACAGTACATGCTACAATGTATCCAGGTCGCTGTAAAATATATTTTTTTTCTAGACCTGTCTTTTCAAACTGTTACTTTTTCATTTACCTATTTATGTTTTGGTGATATTGTTAGTTTTTTTTTTTTTTATTAGTTATGTGTAGAAGTTCCAGCTGTTACCAAGCCATAACTTTCTGGTTTTAACTGTATTATAAAAATAAAAGGTATTTAAAATAGTGTATATTGCTTATCTAATCATTGCTGTTAAACTGAAAGCTCTTTTTTTATATACGTTTTACAGTGTAAGTTGATATATAGGGTTTCCCAAACGTGAAATGAAGTTTAAGCGCTTTATTCATGCCTCACACTTTAGTTACCTTTCTTCCAACCAGAGTACAAACAAGCATTATAAATACGGGTCTTCTGCTCCCCAGCATGCGATGCAGTTACCGCAGACAGCTGTCGCTCTAGGTGGCAAAAAGGTTCTTACAAGACAAATTTATACTGCTCTGCAAATAGCATGTGGGTAAGCTGGAAATTTTCAGATCATGATAAGCTTCCCACTGCATTCTGCTTGGATTTAAGTAGATGAATCAATAGTATTACTGTAGCAGATCATTTATACCGCATTCAGACCGCAAATGCCGGATCCTACCCGGTAAGACAAACGTGTACTTACCGGGTGGGATCCGGCATTTGCGCTCCGCTGCTGGCTTTCCGACCCGGCAATATACCGGGTCGGTTGCCATAGCAGCGGAGGGAGCAGCAGCAGCAGGGGCGGGGGTGGAGGCGGCGCCGGGAGATGAGCTCATCTCCTGCGCCGCCTCTCCCTATGCTGTGAATGGGAACCGTGTCGCATCGACACGGCTCCCATTCACACCGCACCTGACCCGGTAATCAACCCGGGTAAAACCCTTCTTTTTTACCGGGTTGAATTACCGGGTCAGGCGACCCGCTAAATCGTCAAAGGACCTTTCACATCGCACACTGACCCGGTTCGACACGGCAATATGCCGTGTCGATACCGGGTTATTTGTGCGATGTGAAAGGGGTATTAGTTAAGGTTCTGGATGTGACCAAACTGATAAGCTACCAAGTTACTACCTGTAAAAGTTTACACAAATGTAAATGTTAATACTTCTTTAAGAGGAATCCCAGCAGTGCATGCACCACCTGTTGGTGAGGAGTGCTCTGTGCATCCCCTGCACATTGGCCAACAGCTGGTGAGCACTAGGGCAACTCTCTCTCTGGGCCTAATTCAGATCTGATCGCTGCTGTTAGTTTTCACCCAGCGGGCGATCAGATCCAAACTGCGCATGCGTCTGGGCCGCAATGCGCAGGTGCGTCGGATGGCTATAACGGACATCAGCAGTCAGCGACGGGATGGTGTGAAGGATCCATTTGCACGGGCGTTCGCAAGGTGATTGACAGGAAGAGGCCGTTTGTGGGTGGTAACTGACCATTTTCAGGGAGTGTCCGGAAAAACGCAGGTGGGCTCAAGCATTTTGAGGGAGGGTGTCTGACGTCAGCTCCGGCCTCAATCAGCAGAATTCAATCGCACTGGAAAAGTAAGTCCTGCGCTGTGCAGAGACAGCACAAACTCATTTTGTGCAGCCCTGCTACACTTAGGGACGCACACTTGCACAGCGAAAATACCCTCCCCCTGTAGGCAGCGACTATCTGATTGCAGGACAGCAAAATTAGCAGCCCGGTGATCAGATCTAAATTACCCCCTCTCTGAAGGGCTGACCTCTAACATGCGCTACTGCGTGTCCTTACAAAGTATATGTGTTCAGAGGCGTCACTTACTCCTTGTGCGCCAGAAAGTGAGGTGTGGCTTCGTGGGGGGGGGGGGGGGGCTTCACGGGAGGGGAGGGGTTTTGCTTCCCGACCCCCGTTTTTAATCATTTGGGGGGTGCTGCCTCCCGCGGAGAGCTTTTTGTACAGTGCCGACTCCTGCTCAGTGACAGGAGCTGAGTGCTGCTCATAATGTAACAGTGCAGCACTCAGCTCCTGTCACTGAGCAGTAGCCGGCATTGTGGTGTTACCCCTCGGCGGGTGACACCCGGTTGTGAGCTGCACCCCCCGCATCCCCCTTGTGATGCCACTGTATGTGTTCCCTCTGAATACTCTACGCCAGTGGTTCTAAAACTCAGTCCTCAGGACCCAACATGGTTCATGTTTTCCATATCACCCAGCAGGTGCACTTTGTATCACCAACTGTCTCATTTTAAAAAGCTACAGGTGACCTGCAAAACATGAACCATGTAGGGTCCTGAGGACCGAGTTTGAGAACCTGTGCTCTTCGCTATGGAGAGCCCTATAGTACAGACCCCTATCACCACCACCAAAGTGTATTATAGGGACCCACACTGCTGTCACCACTGCACACCTGCAGCCAATACCACCACAATCCCCTCATTGCTATCACGCTTTCTCCATCTCAGAACTGTGATAGTAGCAGCAGAAAGGTGGCATTATTATTATTATTATAGTAGTAGTAGTAGTAGTAGTAGTAGTATACTGAAATTTTGTAAACTTTTTTTTTAAAACTTTTTAATCAAAAGTGGATCTGGAAGCCCAAAATGAGATTCCAATCATTGTGAACCGTATTAAGCCAAGTCACATACAATATGTGCAAAAGGGATTTGGGTAGAGAGCAACAACCAGTTCAGCCTTGCCACTACAAGCTAGTATTAAGTTAATTATAAGCGGCCATAGAAAATCAGTGCTATCACCAACCACAGATGGTAGAGATTAGTGTTTAATCAGCATACTGAAAAAATTGAGCTACAAATAATTAAGCAATGACCTGTGTTAATGAAAATTTTTTATATTTCAGTATCATACAAGATATCACTCATTCTTTGGAGCTATAGTAAAGTGAAGTGCCGTTTCTAGAATAAAAGCCTTACATTGGCTTTTTAATTTTTAGACTTCTAACAAAATCAGTGTACCAATTAGGGCTCAGTAAAATGCAACCCAGCACCATGATTAATGATTACTAGATGCTGATCTAAGTGCTATGTAAACATTCAAATCAAGGTTTATTAACTTTTTCCACTGTGAAACTTTTTGTAAACAAGAAGGTACTTGTAACATTGTCAAGAATATGGGAGCCAATGGTGGTTTTGTAACAGGATAGACTCAACTGGACACTACAGCACACATTTTTATGGTGTCTGTGTGAATTGCTTATTACTGTTTGTGTCAATTACCATTACAATGGATACTTGTGTATTTAACTGGGAATAATACACGTTTTTCAGGCCTTGGTCCTACTCAAAAAGTGCACTGAACAGTTAGGTAGCAAAGTCTTCTGCCTTCTGCAATGGTAAATACTGTATTAAACACACAAGGCTTCCATATTGTGGTAAGTAACAGTCAGTCACCCCTGCATGTGGCGCTGTGTGAGAGGCTTTGTTACCTATTGGTTTCCAAATCTCACATTTTAAATTAGAATATTTTTGTATATTACAACAAGGCTACTGAAGTAATAGGTCTATTGGGAAGGGCAGAGAGGAGTTATCAGCTATCCTTATGTACAGACCCTATCAGCATTAAAAGTTGATGGTTATTTAATGCCATGTATGTTTTTGTCAAATGCCAGAAGGACCTGATGACCTGTCAGGCCGCCTGGAGGCCTGGCTAAACAGCTTCGCCTCCCAACACTCTGCTCGGCTAGAATGCTTAGACTCAGGCTCATGGAGAGAATGCCAGGGCCGATTACTAGCCACAGTCCATCCCTGCCCAGAGGTAAATGCTTCAGTTGGCTCTAGGACAGTAGTTTCCAAACTTTTTTGAATCACAGCATCCTAGAGAATCAGATTTATTTTTTCACGGCACCCCTAGGCCAAAAGTTTCTTATTAAGGAATTTAGAAAGAGATATTAAATTAAGTAAATTGTGTTTTTATGCCATCCTTAGGGTCAGTTATGTGGTGAGGGACAAGATTTGCTTCTGTTTGTTCACATATTTTATGATTGGATGCCACCAGCACAGGTTTTGCCTATGGCATTAACTATAATAAGAATTTACTTACCGATAATTCTATTTCTCGTAGTCCGTAGTGGATGCTGGGGACTCCGTCAGGACCATGGGGAATAGCGGCTCCGCAGGAGACAGGGCACAAAAATAAAGCTTTAGGATCAGGTGGTGTGTACTGGCTCCTCCCCCTATGACCCTCCTCCAAGCCTCAGTTAGGATACTGTGCCCGGACGAGCGTACACAATAAGGAAGGATATTGAACCCCGGGTAAGACTCATACCAGCCACACCAATCACACCGTATAACTTGTGATCTGAACCCAGTTAACAGTATGACAAACGTAGGAGCCTCTGAACAGACGGCTCACAACAAATAACAACCCGATTTTTTTGTAACAATAACTATGTACAAGTATTGCAGACAATCCGCACTTGGGATGGGCGCCCAGCATCCACTACGGACTACGAGAAATAGAATTATCGGTAAGTAAATTCTTATTTTCTCTAACGTCCTAAGTGGATGCTGGGGACTCCGTCAGGACCATGGGGATTATACCAAAGCTCCCAAACGGGCGGGAGAGTGCGGATGACTCTGCAGCACCGAATGAGAGAACTCAAGGTCCTCCTCAGCCAGGGTATCAAATTTGTAGAATTTTGCAAACGTATTTGTCCCTGACCAAGTAGCAGCTCGGCAGAGTTGTAATGCCGAGACTCCCCGGGCAGCCGCCCAGGATGAGCCCACTTTCCTTGTGGAATGGGCCTTGACAGATTTAGGTTGTGGCAAGCCTGCCACAGAATGTGCAAGTTGAATTGTGCTACAAATCCAACGAGCAATCGTCTGCTTAGGAGCAGGAGCACCCATCTTGTTGGGTGCATACAATATAAGCAGTGAGTCAGACTTTCTGACTCCCGCCGTTCTTGAAATATATATATTTTCAATGCCCGGAGCACGTCCAACAACTTGGAATCCTCCAACTCGTTAGTAGCCGCAGGCACCACAATAGGCTGGTTCAGGTGAAACGCTGACACCACCTTAGGCAGAAAATGAGGACGCGTCCGCAGTTCTGCCCTGTCCGTATGGAAAATCAGATATGGGCTCTTATATGATAAAGCCGCCAATTCTGATACTCTCCTGGCTGAAGCCAGGGCCAGTAGCATGGTTACTTTCCATGTGAGATACTTCAGCTCCACCGATTTGAGCGGCTCAAACCAATGGGATTTGAGAAAATCCAAGACTACATTAAGATCCCACGGTGCCACTGGGGGCACAACCGGGGGCTGTATATGTAGTACTCCTTTTACAAAAGTCTGGACTTCAGGAACTGAAGCCAATTCTTTCTGGAAGAAAATCGACAGGGCCGAAATTTGAACCTTAATGGACCCCAATTTGAGGCCCATAGACAATCCTGTTTGCAGGAAATGTAGGAATCGACCCAGTTGAAATTCCTCCGTGGGGGCCTTCCTGGCCTCACACCACGCAACATATTTCCTCCAAATGCGGTGATAATGTTGTGCAGTCACCTCCTTCCTGGCCTTTACCAGTGTAGGAATGACCTCTTCCGGAATGCCTTTTTCCTTTAGAATTCGGCGTTCAACCGCCATGCCCTCAAACGCAGCCGCGGTAAGTCTTTGAATAGACACGGTCCCTGCTGAAGTAGGTCCCGTCTTAGAGGTAGAGGCCACGGATCCTCCGTGAGCATCTCTTGAAGTTCCGGGTACCAAGTTCTTCTTGGCCAATCCGGAGCCACTAGTATCGTTCTTACTCCCTTTTGCCGTATAATTCTCAGTACTTTTGGTATGAGAGGCAGAGGAGGGAACACATACACTGACTGGAACACCCACGGTGTTACCAGAGCGTCCACAGCTATTGCCTGAGGATCTCTTGACCTGGCGCAATACCTGTCCAGTTTTTTGTTGAGGCGGGACGCCATCATATCCACCATTGGTTTTTCCCAACGGTTCACAATCATGTGGAAGACTTCTGGATGAAGTCCCCACTCTCCCGGGTGTAAATCGTGTCTGCTGAGGAAGTCTGCTTCCCAGTTGTCCACTCCCGGAATGAATACTGCTGACAGTGCTATCACATGATCTTCCGCCCAGCGAAGAATCCTTGCAGCTTCTGCCATTGCTGTCCTGCTTCTTGTGCCGCCCTGTCTGTTTACGTGGGCGACTGCCGTGATGTTGTCCAACTGGATTAACACCGGCTGACCCTGAAGCAGGGGTTTTGCCAGACTTAGAGCATTGTAAATCGCTCTTAGCTCCAGTATATTTATGTGAAGAGACATCTCCAGGCTTGACCATACTCCCTGGAAGTTTCTTCCTTGTGTGACCGCTCCCCAGCCTCTCAGACTGGCATCCGTGGTCACCAGGACCCAGTCCTGTAAGCCGAATCTGCGGCCCTCTAACAGATGAGCACTCTGCAACCACCACAGAAGAGACACCCTTGTCCTTGGCGATAAGGTTATCCGCTGATGCATCTGCAGATGCGATCCGGACCATTTGTCCAGCAGATCCCACTGAAAAGTTCGTGCGTGGAATCTGCCGAATGGAATCGCTTCGTAAGAAGCCACCATCTTTCCCAGGACTCTTGTGCATTGATGCACAGACACTGTCCCTGGTTTTAGGAGGTTCCTGACAAGTTCGGATAACTCCCTGGCTTTCTCCTCCGGAAGAAACACCTTTTTCTGAACCGTGTCCAGAATCATTCCCAGGAATAGCAGACGTGTCGTCGGGGTCAACTGAGATTTTGGAAAATTCAGAATCCACCCGTGTTGTTGCAGCACTAGTTGGGTTAGTGCTACTCCGTCTTCCAGCTGTTCTCTGGATCTTGCCCTTATCAGGAGATCGTCCAAGTAAGGGATAATTAATACGCCTCTTCTTCGTAGAAGGATCATCATTTCGGCCATTACCTTGGTAAAGACCCGAGGTGCCGTGGACAATCCAAACGGCAGCGTCTGAAACTGATAATGACAGTTTTGCACCACGAACCTGAGGTACCCTTGATGTGAAGGGCAAATTGGGACATGCAGGTAAGCGTCCTTTATGTCCAGGGACACTATAAAGTCCCCTTCTTCCAGATTCGCTATCACTGCTCTGAGTGACTCCATCTTGAACTTGAATTTTTGTATGTACAGGTTCAAAGATTTTAGATTTAGAATAGGTCTTACCGAGCCGTCCGGCTTCGGTACCACAAATAGCGTGGAGTAATACCCCTTTCCCTGTTGTAGGAGGGGTACCTTGACTATCACCTGCTGAGAAAACAGCTTGTGAATGGCTTCCAATACCGTCGCCCTGTCTGAGGGAGACGTTGGCAAAGCAGACTTTAGGAACCGGCGAGGGGGAGACTTCTCGAATTCCAACCTGTAACCCTGAGATACTACCTGCAGAATCCAGGGGTCCACCTGTGAGCAAGCCCACTGTGCGCTGAAATTCTTGAGTCGACCCCCCACCGTTCCTGAGTCCGCTTGTAAGGCCCCAGCGTCATGCTGAGGGCTTTGCAGAACCCTGGGAGGGCTTCTGTTCCTGGGCAGGGGCTGCTTGCTGCCCTCTCTTACCCCTTCCTCTGCCCCGAGGCAGATATGACTGTCCTTTTGTCCGCTTGTTCTTATAGGAACGAAAGGACTGCGGCTGAAAAGACGGTGTCTTTTTCTGTTGGGAGGGGGTCTGAGGTAAAAAAGTGGATTTTCCGGCAGTTGCCGTAGCCACCAGATCCGATAATTCCTCCCCTTTATACGGCAATACTTCCATATGTCGTTTGGAATCCGCATCACCTGACCACTGTCGCGTCCATAAACTCCTTCTGGCAGATATGGACATCGCATTTACTCTCGATGCCAGAGTGCAAATATCTCTCTGCGCATCTCGCATATAAATGAAAGCATCCTTTAATTGCTCTATAGTCAATAAAATACTGTCCCTATCCAGGGTATCAATATTTTCAGTCAGGGAATCCAACCAGACGACCCCAGCACTGCACATCCAGGCTGAGGCGATGGCTGGTCGCAGTATAACACCAGTATGTGTGTATATACTTTTTAAGGTAGTTTTCAGCCTCCTATCTGCTGGATCCTTGAGGGCGGCCGTATCAGGAGACGGTAACGCCACTTGTTTTGATAAGCGTGTGAGCGCCTTATCCACCCTAGGGGGTGTTTCCCAGCGCGCCCTAACCTCTGGCGGGAAAGGGTATAATGCTAATAACTTTTTTGAAATTAGCATTTTTCTATCTGGGTTAACCCACGCTTCATCACATACATCATTTAATTCCTCTGATTCAGGAAAAACTACAGGTAGTTGTTTCACCCCCCACATAATACCCCTTTTTGTGGTACTTGTAGTATCAGAGATATGCAAAGCCTCCTTCATTGCCGTGATCATATAACGTGTGGCCCTACTTGAAAATACGTTTTTTTCATCACCGTCGACACTAGATTCAGTGTCTGTGTCTGGGTCTGTGTCGACCGACTGAGGTAAAGGGCGCTTTACAGCCCCTGACGGTGTCTGAGACGCCTGGGCAGGTACTAACTGGTTTGCCGGCCGTCTCATGTCGTCAACTGATTTTTGTAATGTGCTGACATTATCACGTAATTCCATAAACAAAGCCATCCATTCCGGTGTCGACTCCCTGGGGGGGTGACATCACCATTATCGGCAATTGCTCTGCCTCCACGCCAACATCGTCCTCATACATGTCGACACACACGTACCGACACACAGCAGACACACAGGGAATGCTCTTATCGAAGACAGGACCCCACTAGCCCTTTGGGGAGACAGAGGGAGAGTTTGCCAGCACACACCCAAGCGCTATAATATATATGGGAACAACCCTATATAAGTGTTGTTCCTTATAGCCGCTTAAATATATAAAAATATCGCCAAAATATGCCCCCCCTCTCTGTTTTACCCTGTTTCTGTAGTGCAGTGCAGGGGAGAGTCCTGGGAGCCTTCCTCACAGCGGAGCTGAGCAGGAAAATGGCGCTGTGTGCTGAGGAGAATAAGCCCCGCCCCCTATTCCGGCGGGCTTTTCTCCCGGAGTTTTAGACATTTGGCATGGGTTAAATACATACATATAGCCTCAATGGCTATATGTGATGTATTCTTTTGCCATAAAAGGTATTATATATTGCTGCCCAGGGCGCCCCCAGCAGCGCCCTGCACCCTCCGTGACCGTCTGGTGTGAAGTGTGTGACAACAATGGCGCACAGCTGCAGTGCTGTGCGCTACCTTCATGAAGACTGAAGAGCCTTCTGCCGCCTGTTTCCGGACCTTCAATCTTCAGCATCTGTAAGGGGGGTCGGCGGCGCGGCTCCGGGACGAACCCCAGGGTGAGACCTGTGTTCCGACTCCCTCTGGAGCTAATGGTGTCCAGTAGCCTAAGAATCCAATCCATCCTGCACGCAGGTGAGTTGAAATTCTCTCCCCTAAGTCCCTCGATGCAGTGAGCCTGTTGCCAGCAGGACTCACTGAAAATAAAAAACCTAAAAAACTTTTTCTAAGCAGCTCTTTAGGAGAGCCACCTAGATTGCACCCTGCTCGGACGGGCACAAAAACCTAACTGAGGCTTGGAGGAGGGTCATAGGGGGAGGAGCCAGTACACACCACCTGATCCTAAAGCTTTATTTTTGTGCCCTGTCTCCTGCGGAGCCACTATTCCCCATGGTCCTGACGGAGTCCCCAGCATCCACTTAGGACGTTAGAGAAAAATAATTGTAATTGGTCCTGGACCACCAACCCAATCCAACCCAACCAACCCTGCAAGTGTCCCAAGGCACCCCAGGGTGCCACAGCACACATTTTGAGAACCACTGCTCTAGGAGTTATATCATGGTGGGATACAGAGAACATCTCTTAAACTTCCTAATTTAGTTTAAATTGACTATACAGACCAACCACATACTGTAGGTGTAAGATCTATTCTAAAAGTGCCTGCCTTTCGGTTTCTAATAATTGGGCAACCAGCAAAAACTGTATTTAATCCAACAGTCAATTTGTATCTAAGAAGTCGAAAGGTGTCAAAAGATATGTGTAACAAAGTACACACAGAATATTGATGCATATTTCTCAGGAGAAGAAATCTGCACTAACTTCCTTGTTGATTTAGCTTCATGACTTCTGAAAATATAAAAAAGGAAAAAATGTCTTAGCTGAACTGTTGCAAACAGAAAGTAGATTTTTTTTTATGTATTTCTGTCATTGTCTGTACATGCCCTATAGAACCCATAAATAATCTTTCCAACCACCTGTCATAAAACTTTTAAATTACACAGTCTCCTGCAGCACAAATTATGTCAGACTGTCTTGGAATTGTTTGTTGAATTCTGTGAAGCATATTAGCTCACCAGGAAGATAACTCTTTGTTATCAGCCAGACTTTGGCTGCAGTAGAGTCTGCACCTGCACATAAAAAATGAAGCATGCACTATGCAATAATTACACTAACCTTAATTCACTGAAATGAATAGGACAAGTAAATTAGCTATTTTTCAAGAATATAAATGAAACTCTTTTTGATTAACAATATATTGAATACCTTGTTAATAGCAGACTTCCTAAACTGCCCGGATTTTGGATGATCATTTTTAAATTGTGCCCCTTGACATTGGTGGAGTGAGGACCCAAACTGAATATTTTTTGGGTGGAACATGGACATGGCTTATTTTGTATAAATTCTGCATGGTTAAAGGTTGGAGGGAATTTTATAGTTTATTAAATCTGTTCATCTGCTTATTTTAATTTGCACAAATTGCTATGTTAAAGGGCGGCTCCTTCTTTTTCGGAGCTGACAAGCCGTGATTGACTGGCTTACAGACTTGCTCTGCAGAAATGCACTGTGTGGATTGGTCAATATAAACACAAAATGCCCCCAAACTGTCCCAAATAAGATTGGGCAGTCCCTATTTGAGGGCTCTGTGTCACCCATGACTGGGTGACACAGAGCCCTCCACTGTAGGAAAACTGGAATGCATTTCCTGTTGCATAGAAGAGCAGCAGTGTACATGTTCACATTCCAAAATATATGGGTGTTTGGAGGGGAAGTGGATAAGTGGCAGCCAATCAATTTGTGATATACATGATCCTGAAATGTAAACACACCCCCATCGTGTCAAGGCCACGCCTCCACCATGATGTGGCCAAGCTCCATGTCATGATCCATTGTGCTAAAATGCTGTGAAGAATGCAGTGATGTCCCCGCAGCTTAGCTGATTGAAAACTAATCATTTTAAACTGTATCACATGCCATTAAAGCACTGTTATAAAGATGAGTGATGTGTTTCTGTCTGTAACATATTTTCCTTTATAAACATTTTCTTTTCCAAAAAATATAGACTATGAGGGGAATGGTAAACAAAACATTAAATTGTTTTACTTTCATGTATAAATTTACATTTTAGTGGCTAATTACCTAGCCCTATACAGTGGACAGTACTACATAAGATCAATTCTATGCCTCTAAATTACATATAAAGTGAACTACATATTATCGAGGCAGCATTTTTGTTTAACCAATATTATTGAGAACAAAACTTATCAATCTATCAGTCAACAGTGCCTCAGGAATATTAGTCAGTCCCCATGAGTCAGTCCCTCATGTGCTTTTCCCTCCTCACTTATACATTCATCTTCTCCCCATTGCCTACAGCGGAACTTATCACACGGGTTCTGCTGCCCTGCGCATATTTGGGAAATATGGATAATGTTTTAGAAACCTTGTTCATGTCTTGCAATGTTCTGTACTCAAAGTCACTTTATCTTGTCTTGTTCCTACTGTTTCTGTTTTTGTGCAATTTAGCAATAAAACTTAACTTTTAGCATTATTTGTTGATACTCTCCTAGACACAATATCAAATCTAACATTCTTTCTTGGCTACTTTTCTGTAGAGTTACAAAGATTTGGACAGTTATCTAATTAAAGTTTAATAATCTAGAACAGGTGGTTGAAGGCCTAAAAGTATAGTTTCCAAACATATGACATCTGTCTCAAAAAATACTTTGGGGTCATGATAACCAAAGATTAAAGACCTGTTTAAAACACATTTTATAAAAGGCCCTTAAGAAAACAAATTTAGAATTAAAGGAATAGAGGAAGCTCAAGGTCTCATGTGAAAAAACAAACAAACAGGCTTTACCGCAATTTTTTGCCCTATGTTTTTTTTTCTCGGGTAATTCAATTAAATCCGGGCAAAAAACACAAAGGATAAGTTCCCGGAACTATGTGCTTTCGCGATCATGGATGTGAAAAACTGAACTTATCAGGAATTTACATTCAAGACTTCAGAAGGTCCCGAAAAAAAATGCCAGATAAGTCTTAAGGGGGGTACTGATGGGAGAGATGTGTGCTGAGCGATCTTAACACAGACCGCTCAGCACACATCTCTCCACCCGCCCAGTACAGCGCGAAGTGCTGAGTGAGGATAGGGGGGGAGACGGACGGGGGGCCGCTCACTTCATACAGCGGTGAAGTGAGCGACCCACTAGATTGAGCCTGCATGCAGGCTCAATCTAGCACCAGCGATAGCGAATTGTGGGGCCGCGCATCGCTATCGCTGGTGGGCATACACATGACAGATCCCTGCTTAAAATCTAAGCAATCTAGTCAGATTGCTTAGATTTTACACACGGATCTCTCCGTGTGTACCCCCCTTTAGCTAATTGTATAGCCCCCGGGGGATCAATTAGCTGTGATAAATTACAAAGTTTAATTGAATTCCACCCTTAATGTGAACAGTCTCTCTAAAATGTTATACTTTCTACTTTTAACTTTTCATAACTTTTCTAGATTTTTTTGTGGAGCTCCATGAAATCATCCAATACTTTGTATGGGTAGAGAAAAGATCCAGGGGGAGTAGTATCATGCTATGTCTTCTTTACTCTCTCCAAGGCTTAGTACATAGAACCTAAAGTCCCAACCAATCAACTGCTGTCATTTTACAAACACAAACTATAACCTGACAGTTAGAAGCTGATTGTTGGTACATTATCTCTATCCAAGGTTTGATGCATCTCCCTCCCAGAATCAAACATGATGCCCTATATAGGCCAAAGCACTAAGATGATCCCCAATTACCAAATAATGTAAATAACTGCCTGGTGATGCATTTGAATAACATACTGGACTGATCTAGCCATGCAGGATCGATATGGCTTTCGACGGACATTACCTAATTATTCACTTCTTTAATGGTTCCTCCAGCCATTGTACATCCCCACAATGGAGCACATCAGGTATACTCTGTATTGGCCAACTATTAATGATGGTAGTGTGTTTCGGTTTAAGGATGTCCACCTGTTAAAGAATTATTGCTTTTCACTCAGGTAAACACTCTGCATTCTGAGTAAATTAGCCAAAGATAATGTCCTGCTAGAGAATAGCCTTCCTTTAAAAAAATTAGTTCCTCTAAAGGAATTCTTAAAACACTATCTGCCATATACAAATTGATCATGAAAAATCAGTATCATAATCTTTCTTCACTAGCATGTGCCAGCATGAAATGGATTTGTTGAAAGCAATGAAAAATTTGTTTGTAAACTTCCCATGTAAGCCCACACAGCGTTTCAGCTGACGAACACATTACAAATATTTAACCAGAAGTCCAACTGTGTTACAAAATATATTCCTGATCTTGTAGATGCAACCGAACCCCGGGTACTCCAACTCATATCTGATAGAGTTGCTCCAAAACCAAACTTTCTGGCAAACAATTTAAATAACCAAGGGTATTGGAGAAGAGGCTGTACCATTTGACACTGGTTTCTAGCTTTTTAACTTATCAAGAAAACCATAACTTTATACAGAAAAAGCCACCAACAAAACAGTTAAAGTTATTTATGCATACCCAAAGGATGGCAATAGCAGGGGATTGTTAGAGGAAAATATGATTTATTATTTGAATAAAGCATTTTTTCTTAATTTGACTCTATATCTATTTATCTATCTATCTATCTATCTATCTATCTATCTATCTATCTATCTATCTATCTATCTATCTATCTATCTATCTATCTATCTATCCAGGTAGTGTATATATCTCACTGCAATTTGGTGGCATTCAGAGACTTTAGAAAGGTTGCAATGCTTTTATTGGTCCAACGTTATATTATAAAATATATATCTCTAAAAATATATACCGTATATCATATAAAAAATATTATATATAAAGCCTCAGAGTGCCACCATATTGCCGTGGTACTGTATATTGGGGTTCACACCTTGGAGGGCACTGGAGCAAGTTATTCCCATTGTATATGGGTGAGTTTGAGTGGGCTTCCAGTCCACTGCACATGTGTGAACAGCCATTGCAGGCTTACACGTGCGCATAGGTTTTCCTGACTGGCCTTTAGAAGCGATATCACTGGGTAGTTGAGTATCAATCAGCTGCCTTGATGACGTTTTCTTATTAAAAAAATGCAGCTAAACAAGATTTCTATCACAGTGATAAGCATCAATAGAAAATCCTATCACCGCCACACAGAACTATAGTACCATCAAAGTTTTACTGCACATGACGTCAACAGTGAGTTCCTAGAAAAGCAGAGGGGGCAGGCCTCCCTAGCAAATGGACTGGCATCTCCATCCTCTACCCCCAAACCACCAAATCCTATCTCCACAGCAACCCGGGCCAACCACGTGGTTCTACCTCAGCGAAAGCACCACATAAACCAAAAGCTACATCAATAAATGTCTTTACTATGCTAATTCCACAATAAAGCTGTTTGCAGTAACTCAGAGCTTTTGTATGCTTTAGTACATTTATCACGATAAAGCATTATCACAAGCATTACTGTACTAGGGGCCTAATTCAGCATGGATTGTACCCATTACTCTAACATGTAGGGGGACGCCCAGCACAGGCCAAGTCCGCCCCGCATGCTAGGTCCTGCACCCCTGCAAACATGCAAGCGCATCGCAAGACAGCTATGCTCTCGAATGTTTAGGGTTGCCCACTGCCTACGCAGCCTACGTGAGGCAGACAGCTAACCGCCATATTTTTTATTGCTGTGGCTGCATGTGATGCATCACAGTCGCAGCGACCCGCCCCAGCAATGGTCCGGACACGCCTCCATTGTCCGGACCGCGCCCTAAAACGGAGGTTCGACGCTGCATTTTTTTGGGCGTCAATGCTTTGATGCTTCCCACCACCCCCTCAAGGTCTTAGACTGCATTCTGAAGAGAACACAGCTTAAGACTCATGCATGCATGTAGGTGAATGTGCGCATGCGCTAATGTCCTGAAATCGCTCCATAGCGATTTCAGCAGATCAGCATCTCATGCTGAATTAGCCCCCATATACCACTGAGAACACACACAATGCTTTATCACCAATAGCATTTTCCCACAATCAATGAATGTACCTCTAGCTCAATCTAGATTCTAAATGAGTAAGGCTGTTAGCCATTTAAAGATTTCCCACTGTGGTGTTCTTTTCCAAGTGGAATTCCCGCACCCCCCCCCCCCCCCCCACCCAGCCCCCAACACCCCCCCCCCTCCCCTAGGGCTGAAAAAGTGTATATTGTTCCTTTCTTCTGTTCTCTCTTACAAGTGTCAAACTACTTACCATTTCTAAACCCTCACCTTAACATATGTATATTGTGCTGGAACTCAGGCTGGGTGGGAAAATATTACTGAGAAACTCTTCAAGTCTACGCTACAAAAGAACAAATAACACTTTGCAGTCTCCAATATATCACCTCTACTGTG
Source organism: Pseudophryne corroboree (assembly GCF_028390025.1). NCBI lineage: Eukaryota > Metazoa > Chordata > Amphibia > Anura > Myobatrachidae > Pseudophryne > Pseudophryne corroboree. Next base: position 691,846,236 of record NC_086447.1, on the reverse strand, counting down.
TGACCATGGGAAAGAAATTCTATTTATCAGAGGGGGGAAAAATCACATACAGCAAAAGTAATGCAACATATTTGTTAGGATCTACTAATTATATTATTTGTGTATATTTGTATTACGGTAAAGTATTGTCAGCTGCTGTTCTGCTGCAGCGCACACGCAAACACTGATGTCATATACAGTAGGACAGGGTACCAAATATTTATTGTATATTACCACTCCGTTATATAGCACACACATATTCCGCAGCCATATTTGCCCATTTACATCAGTCCCTGCCCCAGTGCAGCTTACAATCTATGGGTGGTGATTCAGATCTGGGCTGCTAAAATTATTGTGCTGTGTTCAGATAGTCGCCGCCCAAGGGGAGTGTATATTCACTGTGCATGTGTGCGATCGCATGTGTACTCACTCACCACTAAATTATGTTTTCCACTGTGTGCAGACTGTGCGCAGCCCGGGATTTACTCCTACTGAGAACAGACTGACGTCACACTCCCTGCCTAAAAACGCTTTGGAACGCCTCCATTTTCACTGACACTCCCAGAAAACGGTCAGTTACCACCCACAAACGGCCTCTTCCTCTCAATCAGCATGCGAATGGTTGTGCAAATTAAATTTTCACACCAGCCTCTCGCTGACCAGCGATCAGATCTGAATCACCCCCTATGTTCCTTACTTCCCTACCACATGTACACGCACACACATTCACATAGTATTTGCTGGGAGCCAATTGACCTACCAGTATATTTTTATGATTGTGGGAAGAAACCAGGACACCTGGAGGAACCCACACAAGCACAGGGATAATATACAAACTCCACACCGTTGGGGCCATTGTGGTAATCGAACCCACAACCTCAGTGCTGTGAAGCTGTAATGCTAACCATTACACCATTCATACTGATCTAATGCCGGGCCTGATTCATACATGTACACAAATGCCTTGGTAGCTGCGATTCAGTACAGCATCGGCTGTGCAAAAACATGCAAATGTTGCAACATCTGGGATTTGCACTGAGACACCCACTGGCAGAGCCGGCCTTAGGCATAGGTATGCCTAGGGGCACAAGCAGATTCTGCTGATTAAAATGATATGTGGCATGCCAATATTCTGTGTGTAGCATTTCGTATGCACATACAGCCACAGTCTCACACAGTATATTGGCATGCTGCATATCATTTTAATCAGCAGAAGCTGCTTGTGCATTCTATCCACATAGCAATGCAAATAAGATGCATTTTCATAAAAAAATAGGCACCCGACGTTAGCAGAGCTGCCAGTTGATTCACGCCAGGAACTATATGCGTCATTATGTGTATAAGGGCATTAATAATGTGTAACGTGTAAGGGGCACTATGTGTGTCATTAAGTGTATAAGGGCACTAATAATGTGCGGCATATGTGTAAGGGACATTATGTATGTCATTATGGGCATTAACAATGTGCGGCATATGTGTAAGGGAAATTATGTGCATAAGGGCATTAATAAGGGTTGGCATAATGTGTAAGGCGCATTATGTTTATAATTACATTAATAATGTGTGTCATATGTGTAAGGAGCATTACTGTGTGGTATTATGTCTATAAATGCATTACTAATGTGTGGCATTATGTGTATAAGGTGCTCTACTGTGTGGCGTAACGTATAGAAAGGGCACTACTGTGTGGTCTAATGTGAATAAAGAGCAATATGGTGTGGTGTAATGTGAATAAGCAGCAATATGGTGTGGTGTAATGAGAATAAAGAGCAATATGGGGTGGTGTAATGAGAATAAAGAGCAATATGGTGTGGTGTAATGTGAATAAGCAGCAATATGGTGTGGGGTAATGAGAATAAAGAGCAATATGGTGTGGTATAATGTGAATAAGGAGCAGTTCAGTATGATGTTTTGTGAATGAGGGGCACTACTGTGAGGAGTAACGTATATAAGGTAAAGTGGTACTACTGTGTGATGTAACGTGAATAAGGGACACTATCGCATGATAAATTGTGAATAAAGTTGCAGTACTGTGAGGCATAATTTGAATTGGGGGTACTATTGTGTGGCCATGCTCCTTCCCAGCAAAAACACATACCTTTTTGGGTTCTGCGCCGAATGTGCACACTGTTCTTATTTAAATTACAGGGGGTAGGAAAACATAAACATAAAAAAGGACAGCTATAGGTGGGGGGTGATGGTGCTGGGAAAGGGGTGCAGGGTCAGAGGCGGAACCAGCGGTGGTGCTGGGGGCACCAGCCAAAATCTTGCCTAGGGCATCATATTGGTTAGGGCCGGCTCTGCCTACTGGGGACACCTGAGATCCTATGTTTGTGTGTGAAAACGCAGATATCGGATGCACGTGGAGCTTCTGAGTCACCCTATGGACGCACAGTAAGCAGTTGGAAGTAAGATGCTGGAGCGCAGTCCCAAACTGTGACACTCCCCTGACATGGTCACGACACACCTGCGTTTGGGTAGTCACTACCCGTTACCTCCCACAAGCACTCCCTGCCTGTCACTCACTTTGCAAATAAATCCTCACTGTGACTGCCATCAAAAGTCCATAGCGGCACATAACTGCGGCACATCACTCCATTGTGCACAGCACCGACACAGCCTAACAGACAATACGGCCTTGATTGCACAGTGCACTGCTTCAACTTCTATAACATAAAGTGCACTTTCTGGTGTAAAACTCGTCTCGGCAATATCTAATTGTACACTTACAGTATCTGATATATGAATCAAGAAGCTGTATGTTGCCATACGCATTTCCCACATAATCTAATATGCTATTTGGTACAATGTGCCTTTGTATAGGCTCATAATCAAATATTTTTCTACATTTCTTGGGTGGTCTACAATGATACCAATAACCTTGTAAAGATGTTAAAGATATATATATATATATATATATATTATACAGCAAAGATGAGTTCTCTTTATCCTTTCCTTTGCCTGTACCTAGCACATTCTTCTTACCCAGTCAAACTTCTGTATTTGTCAGTTGCCATGACTTATATAGAAACAATATAACAGATCATTAAATTAACAGCAGTTGTAAATTGAGCTGTCAGTGTGTTGTAATTTCTATACATGCACGCTCATGTTGACCATCTTAAAATATTTTAGGAACTCCTGTGTGACTATGAGCAGATACGCACATGTCTGATCATCAATCAGAGCTGTAGGGAGACTTGGGTCAGGCAGAAATTGGAAACCTACAGCTGTGATAGAACTACAAGTCCCAGTAAATTTATCCAGGATGTCCCATATGGTGTGCTGAAAAGTTGTTGCCTTGTTTAAAACATTTCAATCAGCAGCACTGGCCTGGGACTTGTAGTTCTATCAAAACTGGGGACGCAAACCTGGGCATGGGCGACATCTGCTCGTGTGCAGGGCCGGTTCTTGCCCTTGTGGCGCCCCGGGCAAAGTGATAGGGGCGTGGCTTCATACGGGGTCGTGGTCAGTTATGCCCCTATTTGGGCCCCTGTAGCGCCGCTGAAAGGGAAAAAAAAAGTATATTTACTATCCCCGCTCCTGATTCCATACCACTGCAGACCTCCGCCGGTGCCGCTCCTCTCCTTGGATCAGCATAGACACTAGAGGTCAATTATGTCCCCTAGCGTCAGTGCCACAATGCTGTGCGGTGCGCGATGATGTCATCGCGCACCGCACAGCAAAGGTCCCCTCCACGAAGGGAAACTAGACGCATAGCGTCTGGTTCCCTTCACAGCGGGGGACCAGCGGGGGGTACAGCGGCAGGGGGCACAGTAGCGGATCTTGCCATGGTGCGGCGCCCTCCGGGAAGGCGGCGCCCCGGGCAAAAGTCCTGCTTGCCCGTGGCAAGATCCGCTACTGCTCGTGTGGCAGCAGAAAAATAGATGTATATATTCTGTTGCGCTTTACAATTGGACATAACAGTGATAAAACAAAACTGGGTAATACCAAATAGTCATAGAGGTAGGAAGGCCCTGCTTGCCAGCTTACAATCTATAGGGAAATAGGCATTGATACACAAGGATAGGCTTTATCTATTGCATAATGTCCATAGGAAAATAGGCAGTGATACACAAGGTATATATTTGTCTATGCCAGCCATCTATTTATCCTCAGAATCCATGGAGCAGAAATTTTGGACAGCAGTGTAGCCAAGGCAGATGTGCATACAGTCCATTAGTCGTACCTGCATTGCAATTCTTATGCTGGCCATACACTAGGTCGATATCGTGTTCGAATACACGATATCGTGTACAAATACACAATATCGACCTATCATTCGACCCATTGCATGTACATCGCGGGTCATACGTCGCATCAGCTGATCCCTGGCAATTGCGTTGGTACGATAGATTGTACAGTGCAAAAGCTGGGGGGAGAGATAATTAGTACAACTCGCATCTAAAGCGAGTTGTACTAATATACAGCCAGAATTAGAGTTTTTGCAGTATCAATACATACAGTACTGACCAAATGCTACAACATACATGTAAAAAGCTGATCAGGGGGGCGTGGCCTGGCTACTGAAGACAGCAGACACGCATTGCATATGCTCCCACCACTGGCAGCCTTAAAACTCAGTTTTATAGCCTCTTTCTGCCTCTGCTTCCTGTGGTGTGGATCCCAGGTCCCCCTTGATTCCCCTAGTGTGCCCCTGCAAGTGCCGCGGAATCAGGGATCACCTTTTGGAGCTCCTGCGGATTGCGGCCTGCGGGTACTCCCCAGACCGGGACCTCAATTTACCTCCCGGACCGGAGGGCCTTCCGGGACAGTCGGAGCCGAGCCGCGGAATCCTCCCCTGCCACCCAGTAAAGGAGCGACTGCTAGACGCTACGAGAGGCGGCCCCTTGTGACTTGTGACCCGCGGCCGCACTCTGCGCCCTGGCTAGCCGGAGCCGTCAGAGACGGAGCTGAGCGGTGCCCGGCGGCCGTTCTGGAGGGAGGCCCTGCTTCGAGCTCGGAGCTTCTGCCTGCACACGGTGCCTCAAGACACGCTGCCTCCGGGTCTCCAGTGACAGCGCAGAGACCATCACGGAGCTGCTCTCCCAGACCAAAATCGTAAGTCAGCATCACGCTTTTAAAGTGCTCACCCCCGGATAAGTGCCTCTTCCTTATCCCCTACACGCCCTGGAGCCCCTACACGGCCACCAACCTCTGCAGCACCGCATGATTTACGGGCACCCTTGTGCAGAATGCATTAGCAGGGCTATAGTACGCATGCCGGCCTCTGTTGCCATTAGTTACCTCCCTGCCTCCGGGGCTACTTAACGGTGTCCTGAAGACCTGAAAAGCTGTGATTTGGCCGACTCGGAGCGGGAATCGGCCTCTGACTAGCCTCTGCTATAATTATCCCCCTTGCCTCAACGTGTCCACATCTACCTCCGGCTGGAGTCGACCATCTTGTGGATACATACTGCACCTTTTTTCTGAAGTTTGCTGTAGGCGCGGGCCGCGGCTCCGCATATAATTATGTGAAAAACTCCGGTTGTCGCCTAATGTCACTGCTGGCCTGATGTTACCTTAAAGCCACGTGGGGGGCTACTGCACGGCGACGATCCCTGTTTGTTTATGCTACCTGGGATATGTGAGAGTGTCATGCTATATCATCTTTCTTTATAAACCGATCTCATGGTGAGAGGCACGAAAAAAAATAAGGCCAAGACCAAGCCGGACGAGACTCCAAAATCTGCGGCCCGTCATTCGTCGGATCTATGTCAGTTCTTAACTACACCTATAACCGGTCCGGCCACTACTCTAGCTGTCCCTGACTCCCTGATTCTACGTACTTCGGTGGAAGACATGTCGGCTCCTCAGACTCCGCAACCTCCATTGTCCGCCTCTTTGACAGCAGAGATTAGCGAGATTCTCTCCCATGTCAAGTCACTTCCCATGAAGCAAGATTTCTTGGCGTTAGAGACTCGCTTACTGTCTACCATCAAACGAGAGGTGACTGCGCTGCAACAAGACATGTCTCAAATCGCGACCCGCGTCGACATCCTGGAACGACATGAGACATCTAGCTTCGCTACTCTCACTAATTTTCAAGAGGTGATTTCTCATCAGCGGAGTGATATTGCCTTTCTTAAATCCCGTGTCGAAGATATAGACAACCGTGGAAGGCAGAATAATATTAGGGTCAGGGGGCTCCCAGAAAGCGTCCAGCAAGCTGATCTGACGAATGCATTAACAACGATATTTGGAGAGCTTATTGATTTGGATACTAATGGGAACATTATGTTCGATAGAGCTCTCCGTGCTCTCCGACCTCGAGGCTTGCCGTCGGACAGGCCAAGAGATGTGATCTGTAGGCTCCACTATTATGCTCAAAAGGAGGAGATACTAAGAAAGGCCCGTCAACTGGATAATATCGTTTTCCAAGGCGCCAAGATTCAGTTATTCCTTGACCTGGCATGGTCAACCCTGCAACAACGCAGAGCCTTGAAACCCCTTACTGACTCCCTTCGGAAACTCGAATTGAAATATAGATGGGGCTTCCCTTTTTCTCTTCAGGTTTCCCATAATGGCAAGGTGGCGGTGCTCTCTAAACCGTCTGATCTGCCGGCCTTTCTCACGACTCTAGGCAATCCACCAATTCTGTTGCCTGACTGAGACTCTTACCATCATCAGCCTATTATATCAGCCGTGACCCCTCCAGATGACATGTGGCAACAAGTGCGATCCCCGCGGGTGCGGGGGATTCCTCCTACAAGCTCACAATCTTCGGAGCCTCCATGATTGGAACCTTTTGCTTGTTAGTTCCTGTTTCTACGGACACATATGTGGCTCTTTTTTTTTGTGCTAATTCGTGCTTCTAAAATATGTGATCTGTTTTGTTATGGTTCCTTCAGATTGGTGGTTTATTGCAATAATTGTTGCGTTGTGGTTGAAACGTATTTATTAATTTATTACCAGTTATTTATATAGCGCACACATATTCCGCAGCGCTTTTACAGAGAATTGGCCATTCACATCAGTCCCTGCCCTAGTGGAGCTTACAATCTATATTCCCTATCACATGTACACACATTCACCCTAGGGTTAATTTTGTTGGGAGCCAATTAACCTACCAGTATATTTTTGGATTGTGGGAGGAAACCGGAGTACCCGTAGGAAACCCACGCAAGTACGGGGAGAATATACAAACTCCACACAGTTAGGGCCATGGTGGGAATTGAACCCATGACCTCAGTGCTGTGAGGCAGTAATGCTAACCATTACACCATCCGTACTGCCCTAGTTAGATTGCATCCTGTTTGCCTATGCTCACGTTTCCTCACAATATCTCGATCTCTCTCTCATGTATTTCATATGGTATTCATCATTATTCCTAGGTACATTTTTTCATATTGAGTAAATTTTGTACCGTGGGTGGTCGCCGTCCTTGGCCCCCCATAGGATCCCCACTTTGCTGCATCCCCTATCTCCTTGGGTTGGGAGACGACAGGTTTCCGCTTCCATCCCCTTTGCAGCAGTTCTCTTTCTCATGTTACTGTTAACAAGGTTTACTATTGATGTATTTTGCACTGTATCTTTCTACATTGCAATTTCTTCTTCTACTTTTACTGCTTTCCTTTCCAAGCTATCGACTTTTCTTCATGCCTTTCTTTCTCCCCCCTATACTCCTGTGGTAGGGATGACTTTTGCCAATTTGTTGATGCTTATACTATAATGGGTCCGGATGATTTACATGTAACTACCCTTAATGTAAAAGGCCTGAATATTCCTGAAAAGAGATCTAAACTCCTCAAATGACGAGACGAGAAAGTGGATGTTGCCCTTCTCCAATAAACACACTTTAAGATTGGCAACGTCCCGTCGCTTAAATGTCACTACTACCACCATGTTTTCACGGCTAACAATCCTTCCGGCAAGACTTTGGGGGTAGCCATTCTATTGGCCCATCCCCTACCCATCCTTAATGTATCCTCCCACAGTTTGATTGAAGGTAGGGGGTTACTGGTTAAGTGTGATATACATGGCCAACGTTTTTCTTTTTTAAATGTTTACTCTTCCAACAATAAGCAGCCTTCCTTTCTGTCTTCAGTTTTGGAGGCTGCTGAACCTCTCCTTGAGGGGGTGGTGGTGATGGGGGGTGATTTAAACTGGACTCTCGACCCCCTTCAAGATACCTCTAAGAAGGTTGCCTTTCGGCCTGAGAAGGAGTATCGGAGAGTGAGACGTGCCCTGCTTGACCACCAGCTGATTGACTCTTGGAGGATGACGCACCCCTCTGAGGTAGATTTCTCTTTTTATTCACATCCCCATCAGACATTTTCCAGAATCGACTATCTATTTCTAAGTCATCGACATTTACATTTGATTTCTGACTCCTCCATTGGGCAAATTGTTTGGTCTAACCATGCTCCGGTTAATCTTACAATACGTCTACCGTCCGGTACACGACGTCAATGGTCATGGCGATTTAATGATACTTTGTTGCAAGACGTGATATGTCGTTCACAACTAGACGCAGCCTTAGATTCCTACATTAGCACTAACGACACGGAGGATATTTCTAAAATCTCTGTGTGGGAGGCACATAAATGCGTCCTAAGAGGGGTGTGTATCCAGTTGGGCGCCGTTCGTAAAAAACAGAGGGAAAAACTTAGAGATGACTTATTATCTAAAATTAAATCCCTAGAACTTCTACATAAAAATTCTCAAACCCCCCAACACTATTCTGATTTTGAGGCCGCTCGGGCCGATTTGAATAAATTACTCTCTGACAGGGTTAAGTTTTCTTATCGGAAGTGCCGAAGCAGATATTACCAATGGGGTAACAAACCCGGGAGATTGCTGGCTAAGGCTCTTCGCGAACAACGCGCACTTACCTTTATTCATTCAATTAAGGATGATGTAGGCCGGCCCCAACACGAGACTGTTAAAATTGCTAAGGCTTTTCAGGATTATTACTCCACTTTATATAATCTTTCTGGGCCGACTGCGCGGGCAGATAAATTATCCCATCAAGCAGATATATCTGCTTATCTGAGATCCCTAAACTTCCCGACATTGGGGGTAATTCTGAGTTGATCGCAGCAGGAAATTTTGTTAGCAGTTGGGCAAAACCATGTGCACTGCAGGGGAGGGAGATATAACATGTGCAGAGAGAGTTAGATTTGGGTGTGGTGTGTTAAATCTGCAATCTAAATTGTAAAAATAAAGCAGCCAGTATTTACCCTGCACAGAAACAAAATAACCCACCCAAATCTAACTCTCTCTGCACATGTTACACCTGCCCCACCTGCAGTGCACATGGTTTTGCCCAACTGCTAACAAAGTTCCTGCTGCGATCAACTCAGAATTACCCCCATTGTCCAAAGAAGATGCAGATGGCTTGGATGCCCCTTTCTCTACCGAGGAAGTCATGAAGGCCATTGATTCTTCACCCAATGGTAAAAGCCCGGGCCCTGACGGGTTTACTATTGCCTACTATAAAGCCTTCAAAGAAAAATTGACCCCCCTCCTTACGAGAGCCTTCAACACCATCTCTGACACGTCACTTTTCTCCTCTCAATCCCTTGAAGCTCATGTTACAGTTTTACCTAAAGAGGGTAAAGATCCCAGTCTCTGTGCTAGTTACCGGCCGATTTCGCTGCTGAACATTGATATAAAACTTTTTGCTAAACTGGTTGCAAATCGTCTTAAACTATTATTGCCGGATTTGATTCATGGAGATCAGGCTGGTTTTGTCTTAGGCCGCGAGGCCAGAAATAATACGACCAAGGTGCTTAGTATGATCCACTATGCCAACCAATCCAGGTCCCACTCGATCCTGTTATCGACGGATGCTGAGAAGGCATTCGATAGGGTGGACTGGGATTTCTTGTTTGGTATTTTGAAGCATCTGGGGTTAGGCAACGCATGTCTCCAAAGAATCTAGTCTCTTTACGCTACCCCTTCCGCCAGAATTAGAATTAATGGCTCCTTATCAGATTCTTTCACTATTTCGAATGGCACAAGGCAGTGCTGCCCATTATCCCCGCTACTTTTTGTTTTGTGTATGGAAGCTTTAGCTAGAAGTATAAGGGCCAATCAAAATATTTCTGGTCTGCTAGTGAGAGGGAACGAATACAAATTGGCCCTATATGCTGATGATTTACTCGCTCTAATTTCGAACTCGGTCACCTCACTCCCTAACCTGATGTCGGAATTTGACAGGTTCGGAGCCCTTTCTAACTTCAAGATTAATTATTCCAAATCTGTTGCACTGAATTTGACTACCTCCCCTACTGTGGTTGCGGGTTTGAAATGCTCCTTCCCTTTCACTTGGCATGATCATAAGTTGAAATACTTGGGAGTTATGCTTTCTAACGATTTGTCTAAATTATTTTCCCTGAACTTTAGCCCCTTACTGAATTTGCTCCGTGTAGATTTCCAAAAGTGGAACAGACTACGATTATCTTGGTTTGGCAGAATTCATGTAATCAAAATGAATGCCCTGCCTAGGATATTGTTTTTTCTCCAAACTCTCCCCATCCACACCCCTCCCCAATGGTTCCGAGACATTCAGAATCTTATACGAGCTTTTGTTTGGGGCAGCAACACACCTAGATTCAAACACGACATACTATTTCGGAGAAAACATCAGGGGGGGGGGGGCAGCAGCTTCCGCACATCCCCAGTTATTACCATGCTGTACAACTAAATAGAATTTTGGAATGGACTCGGGCAAAGGACTGTAAGCAATGGGTTCTTCTGGAGGAAGGCTGCCTGCCACACTATATAGAAATCACGCCGTGGCTTCCCATCCTCCCGAAGGTTTCCCATCCCACAGTCTCTCCCACGCTTAAATCGTGGAACACACTTAGGCTGAGGAGTCACATATCCTCCAAATGGTCGCCCTTAACTTCTTTTCTCTCTAACTCTGAGTTTATTCCGGGACTCCATGGAACGGCCTTCACCTTATGGGCGGGGCTGGGGCTTTTCACAGTCGGTCAGCTGGTGAGTTCGGGTAGGGTGCGTTCATTTTCAGATATTCAATCTCTTTGGAATATACCGAATCCTGATTTTTGGAAATTTCTCCAGGTTCATCATTTCTTAGCATCCTCCAAGAATCTCTCGGACATAACCAGAAATCTTACCACTTTTGAAAAAATGTGCATTTCTCCTCAACACCCCACACACACCATATCCCAAATCTATGTGATTATCATGGAGGACCTTTGCCCACAACCCTCTACTTTCATGCGTGCTTGGGAGAGGGAATTACCGAAGTTGGCGATACAATCTAATTGGGAATCTATATTCCGGAATACCCAGGCCAGCTCTCTATGTTTGTCAACGATGGAAACTCTTTATAAATTCATATATAGATGGTACAGGACCCCTCTGGCGCTTAATAAGATGTTTCCTACTCTCTCGAACCTTTGCTGGCGATGTAAGGGAGCTCCAGGGGGCTTTTTGCATATATGGTGGGACTGTCCTCTTATAATTTCCTTTTGGAGGGAAGTTTTCAAGTGTTCTGAATTGATATTGGGAGATGTAGTCCCTAAAGACCCAGAGTTTTGGCTCCTCAGCCTCACCCCGGTAGGTTCACACACCTATAAGAGCTCACTGCTGAGACATTTTAGCAATGCGGCCAAGGTCGTAATACCAACTCTCTGGAGGTCAACCTCACCTCCTTCGATCAAACAATGGTTTAACAGGATTGATTACTTTTTAGATATGGAGGATCTTATTTCCTTCTCATTAGGAAGATCAATCGATTTCACAGCCATTTGGTTCCCCTGGTATGACTTTAAGGAGTCACCTATATGTCTATTTAGACTCTCTCCTACTACTAATCCTGATAATTTCTCAGCATATTTCAGGTCACCTACCAGTTGTGCCCTCCCTCTAACCTATTGTGTGGCCCGTTTGGGCATTTACACAAGCTTACCCACTTCTACTTTTTGCATCCCTACACTCTCTCCCCTCTCTTTTCTTTCCGTTCTTTCTTCTTTCTTCTTCTTTCTCTCAGCCTCTCTCTTTCTACTGTTTTATCATACTGTCATTCCTATATATTTGTTTGGGACTGAAAATAGACAATGTTTTTTCATACTTTAGAAGACTAAGTAATGATTTATTGCTATGATTGATCTGCTAAGAATTTGTCTTCTTTTGTCAGAAATATGTTGTTCAACTTGTATGTCTATTGTCGCAATAAAAACAGTTTATGTAAAAAAAAAGCTGATCAGCCTATTTACATTGGCCCTCATTACGAGTTGATCGCTAGCTGCTTTCGGTCGCGGCGCGGCGATTAGGTGAAAAAGCAGCATTTCTGCGCATGCGTATGGGCCGCAGTATGCACGCGCGAAGTACTTTCACACAAAACTATGCAGTTTTACACAAGGTCGAGCGACGCTTTTCTGTCGCTCTGCTGATCGGTGAGTGATTGACAGGAAGTGGGTGTTTCTGGGTGGTAACTGCCCGTTTTCAGAGAGTGTGCTAAAAACGCAGGCGTGACAGGTAAAAACGCAGGCATGTCTGGGGAAACGGGGGAGTGGCTGGCCGAACGCAGGGCATATTTGTGACGTCAAAGCAGTAACTAAACTGAGTGAAGTGATCGCAAGGTAGGAGTAGGTTTGGAGCTGCTCAGAAACTGCATGAAAATTTTTACGAGCAGTTCTGCTAACCTTTCGTTCGCACTTCTGCTAAGCTAAGATACACTCCCAGAGGGCGGCGGCCTAGCGTGTGCACTGCTGCTAAAGGCAGCTAGCGAGTGATCAACTCGGAATGAGGGCCATTGTTCTGCCATAAGCACCACTTTCAATCCTTTAAGTAAGCTCATTTTGGATGTCCATTATTATAATATTTTAAAACTTCTTTTTATAAACTTTTGACAGAACAATTTTGACAAATACACACTGTAGTGTCCTGTCTCTTACTGCTGGACTGATATATTGTTGTCTCCAATCCAATGACAAATGCAGTCTTCTGGAACCTCATGTGAAGAGAATGCAAGAACATTAAGTACTCCACACAGCTACATAGTTGTTTAGGTTGACAAAATGTTCATCAAGGTCTTCCTTTCATCCACAATAACTGATCAAGGGAAAGACAAAAAAGCTCGAGAAAAAAATATCCCAATTTGCCTTGAGAAGGGGAATAAATAGCCTTGCATGCCCCATTCTGGCTATCGGACAATTCCTTGGAACAACTTACTATACTGTGTTATTAGTGACTGTAACCATATATATTTAGTTTCGTTAGCAAAATATCCATTTATTTCTTTTATTTTTCTACAGTGTCTGGCAATAGCAGTGTATTCTGTGGTTTAACACTTACAGTAATGAACACTTGTTTTATAGCTGGCGATTAGATCTCCTTTCTTTCAGCTGCAAGGGGTGACTTTGTGCGCTTTGTGGTGACAATAAAAACTGAACAGGTTACCACAGAATTTTTGGTATGGACCATTCAAATAATTTGACATTGTATGAGTTTTAGTACCAATACAAGATAAATAAATCAAGCACCAATTTTGCTCTGTTTGTATCCCACCTACAATTTGCCTTTTTTAGGACTACAGAAAGGTAGGGATTGTAGTAAAACACTGGTTTAAACAGTCACATCTCTACAGGAGTCTGAGAATAACATTTTGCAACTGTTGGTAGCTACTTGAGGAACAAAGCAAACATTTGTAGAGAAAAGCTCTACAGGGGTTCTAGAGAGAGCCAAACAGGATACTGTGAAACTCCCTAATTATTTAAAGACAGAGAACTGGTGATGTAACAATTAGTAAAAAGTAGTGCAATCTAATTTGTGGAAAAAAAATAAAATTTTGCTTCCCATTTGCCTGCACTTCGGCCATAATTGCCAAGTGTTCCTGGATTTTATTCTCTGGAAATCCATTTTATTTGCTATACTAAATGGAATCCCAACTATCTGTTTTTAATTTTTATTCGTTGTGCTTTGGGAGTTACTTGCTATTGAAGACGAACATTAAGGTTGGGAGTTCTGACTGGGTGGAAAGACTGCACTTTCCGCTGATAATCAAAACTTTCCAACACTTTAATATTCAACTGAAGTGCCGTTCTTCCGCCCTGTCGAAAATTCAGACAAGTTGAAAAACCCATAAGAGAGGGTGGAAATGAATGGTCAGAATGGGAGGGGAAACGGGGCAGAAACAGCCCACTATTGAATAGTAAAGTGTCGGTTCCTCTCCATCGGAGAGGATCCGACTTTAATTGAATATACCCATTAAAATGCAAGAAATACAATACAAACAAGTTCACCTAATATATCATCATAATGCAGATCATAGTGTACTAAGGCCCACATAGACAGTATTTAAAGTATGCAATATGTTTATATGCACCTTCGCCAAAGTAACAGTTCCCTAGAAAATGTTCTGGATGCTTGCCAGCAGTGAGGACCTCATTCAGATGCAAGTTGCTGCATTTTTTTTGTGTGCAACTTGCTCTTTTTTCATGCAAACTGAACTCCCTATGTCTAATTGGTCAAATGCACTAAATGCAAATAATAATTGCTGCACCACTTTAAAAAAATATTAATTACTCTGCATGGTAAGGGGAAGATTGCCAATAAGTTATTAGTGTGGATTTAAAAAAAGGGTTTTCATTTTACATTTACATCTAAGTTAGTTGGGTACTTATTATCTGCACTCTCCGGCCATTTACTGTAATGTGTATCAAGTGCATGTATCAAGTGTTTACTGTGTTTTATCATATTTTGTACTCAGTGGGGTCCTATCATATTCCTACTGCATGTGCACCTCACCTGTTACTTGCATGGGGAGGGAGGGGCATTTGCTATCTATGCGGAGTTGCTCATTCACACATTTGCAGCCAACAACGGGTACCAAAATGTGTTGGATTTTTTTGGTGTCTGCCTGAATTTTACCCATGTGATTGTATCCAATTCTGAATAAGATCTTTAATGCTTATATTTATAACCTCTTAATGAAAAACTGGCAATACATTGCCTTAACATTATATAGTCATTAGCCTGTGCCTCGTCAATTCATTTTTGTATATTTAAAATGCTAAAGTACAACAACTGTTAACTTCTAACTACAGTTCTATACATAATGTTGAATGTGAACTATCACAATTCATGTATAATTTGGGATCAAACGGGATAAATGCTGTTTTAGAAATTTTCAGTAAGTAGCCCAGTTAACTGACTTTGTATTCACTATTTTGCTTATCCTCTTTATTTGAAAAAACAAACAAACTATGTTCTGTTGATGATGATTATTATTATTACTTCATCACCATTATCAAAGTGATTACATTGTAATGCAAAGTTAGTTTTACAGTATTTTAGACAGTATAATAAAAGTAAGAACAGGTTGAAATATCGAAACTTGAGATAGATTAAATTACTGGCGGTGATTACCGCATGGGTATAGTTTATGGATTAATGCCCAGGGCTATGGATTACCAGAATCTATGGGTTTTCCTGTGAGTTAAGCCCCAGAGGGTCCATTTATCACAGATTTTTTTCTCGCATCTCCTGAGGATGCAGGGAAAAATCCATCTTAAGAGCACCCTCTGGGTCTTAATACACGGAGATGTTGCACTAATTGAATAGGTCCAGGCTGACAATTAGCTGCGGGGTAAACCCTGCAGCAAATTCAATCTGCCCCTTAGATGTTTTATAGGTTTTATATAACATTACTTTTCAAAACCTGTAGATCCTTTAAATCCCTGTAGCATACTGCACAAAACTGGAAACAAATCTACATTTTATTACAATGATAAGTAAAGTATCTGGTAGAAAATTACATTAAGATCACAGTTTAATGAAGAAACATTTTATTAAAACAAACTGGAGCTCTGTACTACAGGAGTTGAACATTCCTTCCTGAAAGTATGCAATGCTATATTGTATTGCAGTACAACTGGGAAACAAAAATTCTTCTCTCCATCAGCAATATAATACTCACCTTCATTCTGCGATGTGGTTTCTGTACCCTCTGGTGTTTTATCTGGCATCTCTGCTGAGACCTGGTTGGCAATACCTGCAGGACACAAAGAATTGAAAGGATTCTCATGCACAGCCAAGACATTCCAGTTAAAGGACACCTTTACACAGGCCTAAGGGTAAGGTTTCAGGATAGGTTTCCATCAATTTTACCTTTTTTTTGTCTTGCATCTTTGCAAACTCAAAAGAGCCGCCCTAGTTATTTAAGATGTGTATAGGTACGGTCATTAGAGGGGAAAAAAATAGTTGCACAGCAATTGCAGTAAATTGGTAGGAGGTCACACAACTATTAAACACAGTCATGCATTCAACTTTTCATTGAAAATGTAATTATCTGTGCACTTGGAATTCACATTTATTGTGCCAATGGGCAACACTGCCTGTTGTGATTGCCTTTTCCATTTGTCAGTTCATATTTTTGGATAACACAAAAGGAGATAATAGCTAGTAGGGAGGTTAGAATGGATCAGCATATCTTATATACAACCCAAATTAATGGAATAAAACTAAAGTGTTCTGTCCTCGGTCATGAAAGCAAATGAATGAGTGAAGCACATCATCTATAAATCACCCTGTTTCTTGTGGAGGGCTGCTGACTATACCAGTGCTATTACAATAAAGTAAAATAAGAAATCATATCAGCACGTAATGTTCTTTTCAAACATGGACAGTGACTTCATCCTTGGCTAAGGGGCAGATTCAAATAAGTGCACGTTTCCTGTTGTGTATATTACATCACAGTGGTTCCCAAACTGTGTGCCTAGACACCCTGGGGTGCCGCAAGGGCTATTGTAGGGGTGCCATGGGTTGGTGGTCCAGAACCAAATCAAATTTTATATGGTTCAAAATTCAAGAAAGTGATGTTCTTAAATTTGGGAACCAATGATATAACATGTTACTATGGTTAGAAAATATTGCCTGAATTTTGCTCACACCTCTATAGAATGCTAGAAAGAACAGGCCACCCAAATAGCCCATGTATCAGTGAGGTTGCCCAGTAATAGACATTGGTGCAGCCAATTCTTACATTTACTAAACTTGGTTTGCATTTCATTTTATTTGATTTTAAATATTTATTTTCAAAAGTATTCTTTTATAAAGTTCAGAGAATAAAATTAACTAATGAAAGTTGCATTCATTGCATGCTGCATTAGGCAATATATACTATGATGTTCAACTGAAATTTACAGTAGTTTTTAACAGCTGGAGTGCTATTTGTCATCATTGTTGATTTATATGGTGCTGAAGATTTTGTAACGCTTGGCATAGTCATACAGAAATGACATCATTTACATAAGACCTATAAACATGGGTACATTTCATACAAATAAATACATGCATAGATGAAATTAACAGAACAAATTGTGTGGCCTTCTGAAATAATTCAGCATAAGACTTGAGAGGGACAAAGAAGACTGACAGCGAGTGAACAGACATGATTCATATGGAGGAGGACAGAGGACCCTGCACATAACAGCTTACTTTCTTGAAGGGGTAATCAGAGACAAATGGGAATAAAGTGATGTTAAGTTCAGTTGTTAGGCAGGTAACAGTGACAGTGGAGTCTAGGTATTCAAAGTGGCAGGAGGGTGGCTTGAAGTATTGAGCAGGAAGGTTGAAGAGGTAAAGATATTGAGTAGGAGTGATGAGGAAGAAGGGTACAATGGGGCCTAAATTAGACTAGGAGGGAGGAGAGCATGATGGAGCTATGTTACAAATTGATACACAATTTATAGTATTTTCCACATTCTGGATAAGGGAGTGGATACATATGTTATTCATGTGTGAAATAATTTCACCGAGTTCTTCCTGTTTTTGAAACTACTTATAAGAATTAAAAATGACTATAGTCTAAAGGTGTCAGGAATGGGTATCCCTGAGTTCCACCACAATAAACCACTGTGTTTGTGTACATTATTTAATTATTGACATTAAACACATAAGCACATGAATTGTTAATAGGTGGAGTCTATTTGTTAAGTGCTTGGTGCGTGGCGGGTCCATTTGGTTACTAAAATTGTTTGTTCTTAAACAGAACAGAACTAAAATGTGTTCACTAATTTGATTTATATTTATATTATTTCATACAGTAAATAGTTTAAATAGCAGTAGAATTTCTAACAGTATATTTGAATGTATATGAAATCATCGCTATTACGCTACCAGGCTCAGATTGACACACATGCTGCGTGCAAACCACATCATATATTTGAATGTATCCTCCCCCTCAGACTCTCCACCTCTCTACAAAACTTCAAACGGGCTCTTAAGACCCATTTCTTTACCAAACCCAGCCAAATCTCATCCTAACCCTCTGTTCCACGCTCTCTATGTACCCCATCTGTGTCACCCCTGTCTGTCTACCCCTCCCTTTAGAATGTAAGCTCTCACGAATAGCGCCCTCTTCCCTCATGTGCTTATCCTTTTCTTACTTTAATAATCCTCAACTGCCCAAATCCCGCAGTTTTTTGGCCACCTGGAACATCTCTGTCATTTACTGGTGTAGTTATGCTTAGTTATCCTGTACTTGTCCTAAATTGTCTTCAACTGTAAGTCACTGTTTTCCTGTTTGGATTATGTGCATATGACGTACTCTGTAATTGGGCGCTGCGGAACCCTTGTGGTGCCATATAAATAAAGGATAATAATAATAATAATAAATATGTGATGTTTTTCTTGTCATTTCCTATGTATGTAATTGAATTTTTTGTGGATAGCTAGAGTAGTTTTTGTCTGTTTACCCACCCTGTGCAATTTGTTCTTTGATCAATTAGCATTTCAATCAGGTGACCAAATGTTCAGAGGTAGGCCTATTCTTAATCAGAGACAGTATTTCTTTAGATTCAGTTAAGGGGTCAGCTTGCTGGGGGTAGCTTGCGTGGAATTTATTACGTGTGGAATTAAGAAGTGTGTTATCCGAACAGTTAAAAAAAACAGTTGAACAAACATTGAACAACATCAAGGAAAGGTAACTTACTTTAACAACTTACTCCAACTCCACTTAACCCATAAAACACAAACAACCACAGCATGTTCATCAAACTACTGTATCTTATTTCAAATCATGGAATTCTTAACAAATTTAACACATTCTACACTCACCCTGAAACTCACCCCTCTGTACATATTACAGCTTCTATTCTCCACTCCCCTCTTCTAAACACTCATGAGCTTTATACTTACTTCTCTGCAAGTACTTTGACAACTGCAATTGGCCATCAGTACAAACACTCGCAAACATCCACCAATATTTATCTCACTCTTCTGCTTTTATTAGCTGGTGACATATCACCAAATCCAGGCCCCAACCACCTTTCCCTCTCACACTCAGCTGTCTCAAAACAACATAGAAATCCATCTAACCTCATAAATATCACGTGTCTCCCATCCCCCTCCAAGTCACTAAAATGTGCCTTATTGAATGCACGCTCTGTTTGTAACAAATTAACATCCATCCATGACCTCTTCATATCTCACAACTTTAATCTGCTGGCTATAACAGAAACATGGCTCACACAATCAGACACGGCCTCCCCTGCAGCACTGTCACACGGTGGTTTCCACTTCACACACACATCTAGGCCTAATAATAGTAGAGGTGGTGGGGTTGGAATCTTACTGTCACAGTTTTTCACATACACTGTTCTACCTCAGGTTCCATCACTCGCATTCACATCATTTGAAGTTCACTCTATCAGGATTTTCACCCCCTTCTCTCTGCGTGTTGCAGCTATCTATCGCCCTCCTGGGCAACCTAAACAACAATTTCTAGAAGATTTTTCTGCCTGGCTCCCACACTTCTTATCCTCTGATATCTCCACCATCATTATGGGCGATTTCAATATAGCTCTTGACAGTCCACAATCTGGTCATGCATCCAAACTCCTCTCTCTAACCTCCTCTCGGCCTAACCCAATGGTCCGACTCCTGTACTCACTAGGAGGGCCACTGCCTTGATCTTGTGTTCACCAGGCTCTGCTCAGTTTCCGAATTCATTAACACTCCTTTCTCTCTCTCTGATGACAACCTGATCACCTTCACAATCTCTTCTATTACTTTAAATTCTAGGACACTAAAACCAAGCAAGCCTCCTCTAACACGCAGAAATACTAACAATATAAATTTTCAACAACTTTCCACTTCTCTGCAACAACTACTCTCACCAATCTCTACATTCACCACACCTGACACTGCTGTATCCCACCTGCACCAGACCCTAGAGAGTGCCCTTGATGAAGTGGCTCCAGCTACCCATCACACTCCACGTAGGCTTAGATGCCAACCATGGCACTCTAAATCAACAAGACACCTACAAAAACTGTCACGTAAAGTAGAACGTCAGTGGCGGAAATCTCAGAATCCAAGTGACTTTCTCACATATAAGACTACCTACCACTCCTATCGTCAGGCTCTGGACACTGCCAAACAAACATATATCCAATCTCTCATCTCTTATCATGCCACCAACCCCAAAATACTTTTTAATACATTTAAATCACTTCTTTACCCTCCCTCACCTCCCTTCACTAGCTACTATCAGTGCACAAGAACTTGCTTCCTACTTCAAGGATAAGATTGATAAAATCCGAGATGAAATGGTATGCTCTAACTCAGCCAGTGACATGCTCAATTCCCTACCTGAACCCTCTGGCACTTTCTCTTCATTTGATCCCACAAGTGAAGATGAAGTATCAACACTCTTTTCATCCTCCTACTACACTACCTCTCCTCTTGATCCTATACACCCACAGGTCAGTAAAGCTTTGTCTCCTGTGCTTATCCCAACCTTAACTAAAATCTGTAATCTCTCTCTCTCTACTGGTATATTTCCCTCTCTGTTTATACATGCAGTGATTATTCCCATTCTAAAAAAACACAACTCTGACCCAAACACACTCTCTAACTACCGTCCCATTTCTCAGCTACCCAGTCCCTCCAAGCTACTTGAGAGACTTGCCTACACTCGCCTTACACACTTTCTTAACTCCCACAACTTATTGGACCCACTTCAGTCAGACTTTCGTGGCCAACACTCCACAGAGATGGCACTGACCAAAGTAGTGAATGATCTAGTCACTGCTAGATCAAAAGGCCATTACATACTACTTATTCTTCTAGATCTCTCTGCTGCTTTTGACACTGTTGACCACTCTCTTTTCATACAAACACTACAATCCCTAGGTCTTCAGGACACAGCCCTTACTTGGTTCTCATCCTACCTATCTAATCGCTCTTTCAGTGTTCACTTCTCTGATTCTACCTCCTCTTCTCTACCTCTATCAGTTGGAGTACCGCAAGGCTCAGTCTTAGGTCCTCTGCTTTTCTCAATCTATACCTCCTCTCTTGGTAAACTAATCAGCTCCTTCGGATTTCAGTATCATTTGTACGCTGATGATACTCAAATCTAACTATCCTCCCCAGATTTGTCACCATCTGTATTGGCTCATGTCACTGGATGCCTGTCTGCCATTTCATATTGGATGTCATCTCGCCACCTCAAACTCAACATTTCCAAAACAGAATTAATTATTTTCCCACCACCTATGAGTAGTTACCAACCTGATATCTCCATAATTATTGACAATGCAACTATCCACCCTACCCCACAAGCTCATTGCCTAGGTGTCACCCTTGACTCTGAACTGTCCTTTGTTCCACACATTCAATCTGTCTCTAAATCATGTTACATGCACCTTAAAAACATATCCAAAATACGCCCTTATCTTACACAAGACACTGCAAAAACTCTAGTCCATGCGCTCATCATCTCCCGCATTGATTATTGTAATAGTGTCCTTACTGGTCTTCCCAAACATAGGCTCTCACCACTTCAATCCATTTTAAATGCAGCTGCGAGGCTAATCTTCCTCGCCAGACGTTCTTCATCTGCTGATCCGTTATGTCAGTCCCTCCATTGGTTACCGGTATTCTACCGTGTCAAATATAAAATACTTTTACTTACATACAAGGCTATTGACCAAACTGCACCATCATACATCTCCTCACTCATCTCAAAATATCTCCCTACCAGACCTCTCCGCTCTGCACAAGATCTGCGTCTCTCATCCACATGTATTACCTGTTCCCACTCAAAATTACAGGACTTTACCTGGGCTTCACCCACTCTGTGGAATGCACTCCGACGCACAATAAGACTCTCCTCTAGTCTCCAAACTTTTAAACGTTCCCTGAAAACTCATCTCTTCAGACAAGCCTACCAAATTTCAGACCCACACACATAACCTTCAATGCTTCCCTATCCAGTTACATCCCCTCTGTACAGTCCACATAACCTCCCATTTTGTCTTCCAACATTGCTGGGTGATCATATCATACAACCCATTAAGAACCTAGCAATCTGGGGAACCATTATGTAACAGGTAGCATCTATCCTATATAAATGCCTATTTCCCTATAGATTGTAAGCTTGCGAGCAGGGCCTTCCTACCTCTGTCTGTCTATCTTTGCCCAGTTTTGTTCTATAACTGTTGTTCTAATTGTAAAGCGCAACGGAATATGCTGCGCTATATAAGATACTGCTAATAAATAAATAATAAATAAATAAATAAATAACAGTAATAATAAGCACAGCACTGTAATTGTGAGAGAGAAGAGAGGACTGTCACTGCTCACTTTCTCTGCACTAGCCACAAATGCAGCATGGCTACCCCTATCACTCCGTTGCCACCGGCATTGGCAAGTGTGTATGCACTTTCCGATGCCGGATCCCTGTGGCTCACAATGTGGGGCTACTTACACATCATCTAATGTGTACCCACCCTTAAACCTGTCCTTCTAACCCTCCAGCCTCTGCAACGCCCAACTCTGCTCCCCGCACCCATTTTGTATCCATTAATTTCATCTTTAAATTTGTTGTATGTTGTATCCCATTTATGCAGGGCTACTAAAGCCTTGCGGCACCATATAAATGAATACAAATAAATTATAATAAAGCTCAATGGAATTTGCTGATGCTAAATGTATACATACTGTTAATGTTATAATTTTTTTTAATAAATATAATAATAAAGTTCTACAAACATGTCATGGTGGAGATTGTAGGACACCAAGATTCACCTAGACAGGGTTATGTGTGACAGATGAGATGCGCCTACTCAGCAGCTTAGTGCCCCTGGCTTTTGTTTAAATTGTGCAACTCTGATGCATCCATACATCCTGTGTACACATACTGTACCATGAGTTTTGGCCCTTACATCACCATACAAAGCAACATCTACATAACAGAATATTCTTGGACCTTGCATGACATATGTTGATTTTTTTATAAATGATACTCATTTATCTATAAACTGCCACAAAAGTTCAGTAGCACCGCACATCATGCACGATTATATGGGTTTTATTTTGTTCCTGTGGGGACCAATGTATTTTTTTCCCTGTTGAGGCCCATATGTTTTTTTCCTGGTGGGTGCCAATGTGTTTTATTTTTCCTCAGGGGGATAATGTATATTATTATTTTCTGCTAGGTCTAATGTGTTTTTTCACGTGGGGATGTAATTTTTTTCTTGTGTGTGCCAATGTGTTATTTTGCTTCTATGAGAGACAATGTGTTCGATTTTTTTTCTTTCCTGTATGGGGCCAATGTGTTTTTACCTTCCAGAGCAATTTTTTTCCCCTGTCTGGGGTCAATGTGTTTTATTTTTTTCCTGTGAGAGCCATTGTGTTTTTTGTTTGTGGGGGTCAATGTGTGTGCTTTTTCCTGTGGGGTCCAATGTGTTTTTGTGTGTGTGTGCAATGTTTCTTGTCTGCGCATGTATCTGAGTTGCACAATGCATGCATCCCGATGGTGTTTGTACAGAGACGCAGTACAGATTCATATGCATAAAGAAGTGTAATAGAAATGTGTTGGGCATTCCTGGTCGGTTACAGGGGGTTGGCTAATCAGGTACAGATGTAATGTAGTATGGGCATGTTATTGGAGAGACATGGGCATGTTGCTGAAAGTGGTTGCATATACAGATGATGATTTGTTCATGCTGGAGGCCATACTCTGACAGATGATCTTTACCTAGCGTAGAGCTGGTGAAAGGTTCAGTGGTGTGACTGATGGTGGCATCTAAAGATGCACAAAGCACGAATGCAGCTTCTGTAGACACTGACAGTGGGCATCTCCATTATTGCATATTCGGATGCATACATGTACACCAGGGAGGGGCTATGTAGCTGCATAAAGTCACAGATGCAACTGCAGCAAAAGGTGCAAGGAAGGCTGTAACTGGGAGGGATACCACTCCCCTTAACAGACCACACACCCTCAACAGACCCCGTCCCCATTAGGGCTGCTTCCATAAATTTCCCGGGCTGGTTTTCCATCCCAACCAGCCCCTGGTCCCGACTCCCGAGCCCCACAATTTCTGATGGCAGCCCTAAGTCTAATAGCTATTCTTTTTATTTGTAGTTAACATTAAGTTAGAACTTTTTATCATGTTTGCAAAACTGATCAGCAAACCAACGTCATGCTTCAAGTTAAATTCAATTTTCACACTTTCTGCAGCTGTCATTTTGGACTTTTCTCAGCACATTTTTATAGCCATAAAATTATCACTTTGTAAATATTTCTCACCGAGTGCAGCTTAGGAAATAATAATTACCTTTGTGTCAGTCATGCAGTATTAGTTTTCAGTTCTATATGTATGGAGAATATAATTCTTAGATTATTAGGGCTGGTCTGACATACTGAGGATATGATCCTCAGTATCACCATGACAACACTTCATTCTGTACACTTGTCCTGGAAGTCACTCCATTAAAGAGTATTGAAGATAGTGGGGGCCATTTGTGAAGAAGAAGCATGCTGGCGGTGCAGCACATAAATTGTGTGCAAGTCTCATGTAACGATACAGATGCACACCCCCATTTAATAATTTGATATGCACGCGTTCAGATACACTGTAAAGTGTCACTATTTGCGAGACAGTAGCCTATTATAGCAATGCACGTGACAGCAAATGTAAAAAAAAAAAAAGTCTAATTCTTTTTCTTGTGTCACTTCTCACTACATATTAATGTTTTAATTTGGCCATAGGAACCAATCAGCTTATACCTATCAATTTATATAATGCGCATTGGAGCTGATTGGTTGCTATGGAAAACTGCTAGTTACACTGCTTGATACATCTCCATTGTTTTTTTTATTTTTATTATGTCCATAATACAGTATAAAGGGGTGGTCTTCAGTTTGCCGGCGGCCGGGCTCCCGACGATCAGCATACCGGCGCTGGAATCCCGACCGCTGGCATACCGACAGCTTTTCTACCTCTTGGGGGTCCACGACCCCCCTGGAGGGAGAATAGATAGCATGCCCGCAAGGGGCTAATTTGCACTCGCCCAGCTGTCGGTATGCCGGCGGCCGGGATTCCAGCGCCGGTATGCTGGCCGCCGGGAGACCGACCAACGGCATAACATACAAAGGTGTTCTCATGTATGAATGTATCTGAATAGTGCAAAATGGGGACTCTGTGAAGTAGTGGATATTGCCTGATCACTGTCATCTAATAAAAAAAGAAGTTATTTTGTGATGATTGAAAAGCTCTGCAGACACTGAGCAAAATATGTTCAGTCCCTTAAATGCACCGTTCCTGCCCTTAGAGGTTTATCAGAATATGTTATCTTACAATACCTTCTTATTCTGCACTGGGCGCCAAAGCAGACAGGAGCATTACTGTTCTTAGCATTCAGTAAGTATCACTACTATCCCCCAAGTCTATCTCATCAGAAGGTGCTACATTTTGCTCTCAACAGTTGTTTTCAGCCTATGCGCTATGCCATGTGCTTACCTGTAAAAACTGACACCTCACAAAATAATTTTTTTTTTTTTAATGTATGGTTTTGGAAATTGTGTTTGAGAGTGCTTACTGAAATTGGTGACATATGCTTGAGGAAGAGTGGTTCATAATGATAATCATACTGAATATTAATAATGTCGAAGTCCTAACTTAAGAACCCAGGTTATATGACTCTTCCTCATGGGCCTACCCCTTTCACATCGCCCCGGGGGGGGGGGGGGGGGGGGGTGCAGTGTAAAAGTGACAAAGTAAATAACCCGAGTCAAGCTACCCTGCATTTCAACCCGGGTTAAAAGAAGGGTTAAAAAACAAATGTACAGATGGCGCTTCAATACAAAGGTGCAGCAACCTAACAGACAGGACGGTCACATTCAGTCCCTTAATAGCTAGAAAATGTTTGTTTTTTCTGTGGTGCGCTCCCTGGGTTCAAGCAGGTATTCGTACTTATCGATCAGTCTGTAGGGTCAAGTAAATTCAAGGGTGCCTGACGCTGGATGGACCAAATCAAACACAGTCTCTGCTCTTCCACCAAAACACTTCACCCGTTCCCTACTATAGGGATTTTCACAGTCAGTATGAGAGGTAATATGTGATGGACGAATATACCATCATAGGTAGCTCTTCTCCACAGTACGATTCACCGCATCAACCAATATTGGCGTCCCCAAAAAATATAAGGAGAAGATTCGCATATAGTGAAGTACAGTTTTTTTATTCAACGAAAAAGTGCAAATGAGCTAAAAACAAATTCTTCAGTGCAAATATGCTACAGATGATAAGGTATCCAATGTGCAAATAAGCAAGACATGCAATTAGCAGCATAAGAATAGCAGCATACGTTTGATAAAAATGTATAAAAATGAATCCACCACAAATTATGTGGACCTGCCTACCAGATTGTGTGGGGTGTCAGATAGTCCACCCAGAAACGCATGGAATGGTTACTTCCCGGGATTTGCATTGGTGATTGATTGGAGGGACCTTCCAAAAACCAGAGGGGAACAAGAACCAGCCGAGATTCTGCTATGGTCATTTGGGTTGCTGCAAATCCCGGGAAGTAACCATTCCATGCGTTTCTGGGTGGACTATCTGACACCCCACACAATCTGGTAGGCAGGTCCACATAATTTGTGGTGGATTCATTTTTATACATTTTTATCAAACGTATGCTGCTATTCTTATGCTGCTAATTGCATGTCTTGCTTATTTGCACATTGGATACCTTATCATCTGTAGCATATTTGCACTGAAGAATTTGTTTTTAGCTCATTTGCACTTTTTCGTTGAATAAAAAAACTGTACTTCACTATATGCGAATCTTCTCCTTATATTTTTTGGGGACGCCAATATTGGTTGATGCGGTGAATCGTACTGTGGAGAAGAGCTACCTATGATGGTATATTCGTCCATCACATATTACCTCTCATACTGACTGTGAAAATCCCTATAGTAGGGAACGGGTGAAGTGTTTTGGTGGAAGAGCAGAGACTGTGTTTGATTT
Organism: Pseudophryne corroboree; assembly: GCF_028390025.1. Lineage (NCBI taxonomy): Eukaryota > Metazoa > Chordata > Amphibia > Anura > Myobatrachidae > Pseudophryne > Pseudophryne corroboree. The sequence continues at coordinate 691,819,017 of NC_086447.1, read as the reverse complement.
GGTCCATCCAGCGTCAGGCACCCTTGAATTTACTTGACCCTACAGACTGATCGATAAGTACGAATACCTGCTTGAACCCAGGGAGCGCACCACAGAAAAAACAAACATTTTCTAAAAGAAGGGTTAAACACGGGTCGGACCCGGGTCGTTGTGCAGTGTGAAAGCTTCTGACCCGGGATATTCAACCCGTGTCTCAGAAAAAGGTGCTGATTGGAGCAGTCCCCAGCCCCTCCTTTTATTTCCTTTGAAACCTCATCGATGTGAGCCAGAAAAGTCCATTTTAAATCACATCAGTGTTTAACATGGGTGACCCGGGTTCAGTCTGAAAGGCACCAACCCGGGAATAACCTGGGTTGAAACTGCAATGTGAAAGGGTCTGAGGCTGCTCGGACCCAGGTTCAAAAACCTGGTCCAACCTGGGTTTGTGATGTGAACGCGGTATCAGTGGAGATTATAAAGAGCAATTCTGCAGTTGTATTATCCTTTTGTAAGCGGAGGTATCCTCCCTTCCCTTCCGCTCACTTATACCCCTTTCACACCGCCAATGCCGGATCCCACCCGGGAATTGGAAGCGGGTCCTTCCCGGGTGGGATCCGGCATTGGACGCTGCTGCTGGCTTCCCCGACCCGGCAATATGCCGGGCGGGTTGCCATAGCAGCGGGGGGCGGAGCCGGCAGCGGGGGTGGAGGCGGCGCTGGGAGATGAGATCATCTCTGTGCCGCCTCTCCCTGTTGTAGTGAACGGGTCCCGGGTCGCATCGACCTGGGAGCCAGTTTACGCTGCCATTGACCCGGTATTCAACCCGGGAATAACACTGCTTTATTCCCAGGTTGGATTGCCAGGTCAGGCGAGCCGGTACTTCCGACATGGCGCTTTCACACCGCAAGCTGACCCGTGTCTCAACTGAGACTGCCCTGGTGAAAGTCACCAATGACCACTTCTCTCTGCTCATCCTTCTGGACCTCTCTGCTGCCTTTGACACCATAGATCATCCTCTCTTCCTCGGCACACTCCAAAACGCTGGCCTCTCTAGCACTGTCCTTGACTGGTTTTCTTCTTACCTCACTAACCGCTCCTTCTCTGTGTCTGCCTCAAGCACCACCTCACACCCTTCCATCCTTCCTGTTGGTGTCCCTCAGGGTTCTGTCCTTGGACCCCTTCTGTTCTCCCTGTATACCTCTTCCCTGGGGGCGCTCATTAACTCATTTGGCCTTCAATACCACCTCTATGCTGATGACACACAACTCTACCTCTCATCTCCTGATCTGTCCCCCTCTGTCCTCTCTCAGGTTTCCAGCTGCCTCTCTGCAATCTCCTCCTGGATGACTGAACGCTCTCTAAAGCTCAACATGGACAAAACGGAACTCATCATCTTCCCCCCATCCAGAGCAACACCCCCGACCAATATCTCCATCATTGTTGACAACACCACCATCTCCCCCGTTCCCCAACTCTGCTGCCTGGGCGTCACTCTTGACTCCTCCCTTTCCTTTGCACCCCACATCCAAGCTCTGGCACAATCCTGTCGTTTCCAGCTACGCAACATTGCTCGTATCAGGCCATATCTCTCCCAGAGTGCAACTAAACTCATCATCCACTCACTGGTCATCTCACGACTTGACTACTGCAATGTCCTCCTCACTGGCCTCGCTTGCTCCCATCTTGCTCCCCTCCAATCTGTCCTGAACTCCGCAGCTAGGCTTATCTTCCTCTCCCGCCGCACCACATCTGCCACTCTCCTTCAACAAAATCTACACTGGCTCCCATTCCCCTACAGAATCCTCTTCAAACTCCTCACCCTCACATACAAGGCCATCTCTAATTCCACTGCTCCCTACATCTCCAACCTCCTTTCCCTTCATACTCCCTCCCGCCCCCCACGGTCGACTAATGACCGTCGCCTCTCCACCGCCCTGGTCACTGGCTGCTTCCCATGCACGAGTTCAGGATTTTGCCCGTGCTGCACCCCTTCAGTGGAACGCACTCCCCCGCTCCATTAGACTCTCCCCAACCTTGCAAAGCTTCAAACGGGCACTAAAAACCCACCTATTCATCAAAGCATACCCTCCCGATGCATAACCCAGTGCTTAAGCCGCGCCTCCACCCCCCTGCCTCATGCCGTGAACATATCAGCTTTGCTTGCATACTGCCATCAGGCTACCTCCCACTTGCCTGCACCTCTTGTCATCTGTCTGTCGCCCCTCCCCAATAGATTGTTAGTTCTTCAGAGCAGGGCCCTCTTTCCTCTTGTTATCTAAGCCCTCGTCTCAACACATTTCACTCACAGCTCTCCCCTACTCAACGACCATCTTTATCCTGCTAGTAAAGGCTCATCTCCATCTATGGCCACCAGCCTCTAGTAGTACGATGATCACTCCCTCAATACTTACATCTTAGCTGTATTATGTCTTGAGAATGTGTGGTGCTCTGTTACCTGTACTCTATTTCTGTTATTTATTTACTGTAATGCAATGTTTTGTCCCCTGTACTGTCCTTTGTACGGCGCTGCGAAACACATGTGGCGTCTTATAAATAAAATGTAATAATAATAATAATAATAATAATAATAATTTGTGCGGTGTGAAAGGGGTATAACCTTGCTGGAATGGCTACAAGCCACCCTGCACTTCTACCTCTCCAGAATTACATTTTCAATACCTAGAACAGTGTTTCCCAACCTCGGTCCTCAAGGCACACTAACAGTCCTGGTTTGAGTGATATCCATGCTTGAACACAGGTGACTTAATTAGTACCTCAGTTATTTTGATTTAACCAGCTGTGCTGAAGCCTGGATATCACTAAAACCTGCACTGTTGGTGTGCCTTGAGGACCGTGGTTGGGAATGCCTGACCTAGAATATTGGTTCATGTGTATGGTGTTCTGCAGCTACAAATGAACAGTACTCAGCAAGGAGCTACAGTTTACTCAAGAGGATGCTTAAGCACTCAGGTATTCTGAGATGCACATGCCGCATAGCTGCTACAGGTCTTTACACACAAGCTGAAAACTACACAAGATTGCTTAGTATCCTAGGACTTTCTTTGGAACAAAGTTGAGTCTATTCTTATACTAGTATGTTCTTCTTTATTGATAATATAGCTATAATGTAATGATGACACAGTCTAGGCACTGGCAAGTAGGCAAATTGGCAAGTCATGGGCATGTAGGAAAAATTGCAGGCTATGCAAAAATGTATCAAAGATCTTGTGTACCAAGCACAAGGATGGTGCAAATAAGCAGTGATAGTGATAATGGCAATTTACACTTGTAGAAGGATAGGGGTAGTGTAGCCATGTAGATGTGGCCACATCTGAATTTATAGATCCCTTTTTCTATTTACGTCTGATTTGCATGGAACTGTGGGCCCTAATTGTTTTGTCCTGATTACAAAAATCTAAGAAAAATTATATTTTGTCCCCAGAATCTACTGCATAAACATCATGTAGATTCCATTTAAAAACAAACAAACCCAGTTTACATACCAGACCAGGTGGTGCTGGAGCAAACACACAGTCCAAGTAGGACTACAGTCAGAGCACAGTATGCCAGGAGGCTACTCAAGGGCAGGAGGCCAGTCCAAACCTGCATGTGGCAGGGTGGGCTGCCAAGCTCTGTGGATAAACTGCACTTCTGGAGCTGTGTCGCCAAGCCAGGCAGGAGCCTGTGTCACCTGCAAGGAAGCAGGCCAGACAGTGAGCCTTGAATGTGAGTAGGCCAAAACCTGTGTTATGCCTGCAAGTAGCAGGAAAGGCTGCTGTGAGGTTAGAGAAGTGAGGTCAGGCTAGCTACACCCGTGAGAGACAGGACTGGAAAGACTTTTGAGACTTTGGGCGAATGTAATGCTGCCCGAGTTCAGCGAGCATGCAGAGTGCCGGACAAACTCTGCCATTTTTTTAAAGGGGCAGTCACTTACAAGGCAAAACCATGCATTGTAATTGATTTCCCCTTTAAAAAACGTCCATGTTCGTCTGGCATCCCGCACGGCCGCCAAACTCAGGTAGCTTTGTTTGCAGACTAGCTAACCAAGGATAGTCAGGGGAAAGAAGTGAGTCAGTGTTCTGAATGGGGCTAGGTTGTTTGTTATTTTCTGTTCATTTATGTTGAATGCTGCCAGTAAGGTTTGATTATTTCATTTATTTACCGGAAAAGCTGTCTTTGGATCATGATTTACTGTAGCATCTAATACTGCACCATTACACCCCTCTACCAAGCTAATTACCCCATATCATCAAAATATATAAGTTAAGATGAGTTAAATTGCTGTGAGATGTCATTCATGCTGTGAGATGTCACCCATGCTGTAAGATGTCACCCATGTTGTGGTGGAGCATACTATTTTATAGAATTGAGAAGATCCAAAGATACAAACTTTAAACTTCACTTTTGCTTTACAATTCCATGGAATACCATTGTCTATTTGTGGGCAGCCCCACCAGTCGATGAGCTGCTGAAACACCTGATGGTGACGCCCCCACTCTCCCGGGTGGAAACCGTGATGACTCAGGAAGTCCGCTTCCCAGTTGTCCACTCCCGGAATGAAGATTGCGGATAGTGCTCTTGCATTTCTTTCTGCCCAGAGGAGCATCTTTGACACCTCTCACATGCAGGCCCTGCTTTTTGTTCCTCCTTGTCGATTGATGTACGCTACTGCCGTGACGTTGTCCGACTGTACTTGGATCGCGTGATCCCCGAGCAGAGGAGAGGCCTGAATCAGAGCATTGTAGATCACCCGAAGTTCCAGAACGTTGATCGGAAGGTGGACTGACCACCTTCCCTGGAACTGAGCCCCCTGGGTGACAGCTGCCCATTCTCTCATACTCGCATCCATCGTGAGGAGGATCCAATCCTGAATCCCGAAACTTCGGCCTTCCAGTAGGTTGGAGGACTGCAGCCACCACGGGAGGGAAATCCTGGCCTGAGGTGACAGCCGGATTATCCGGTGCATATGAAGATGTGATCCGGACCATTTGCTCAGGAGATCCAATTGAAATGTTCAGGCATGGAACCTTCCATACTGGATTGCCTCATACGAGGGAACCATCTTCCCCAACCATCTTATGTAAAGATGGATGGATATTCGAGGAGGCCGGAGAACCATACAGACCATCTCCTAAAGTGTTCTTGCTTTGTCTTCTAGAAGGAACACTTTCTGGGCCATAGTATCCAGCAACATTCCCAGGAACAGGAGCTGCTGAGTTGGCTCCAGGTGGGACTTGGATAGTGCGGTCTATATGGAGCAATAAAAGCTCCCTGGATCTTCCCTGGATTTCTGTGCTGACCGATCAGCAATGATCAGCAGCACGGCAGACACGGGGAGAGTGACAGCAGCAGTAGAGGGAAGTTTCCCTTCCCTACCGCTGCAAACACAGTTTATATGACTGGTTGCATCCTGTGCGACCAGGTCAGATAAAGCACTTGCAGGCACGGTCGCATCTGATGTGACCATGCCAGGCAAGTGGTTAATAGAGTTGCACAGGGCGAGTGCAGCATCCTGAATGCAACCATACTCACCAGAGACATATCCCCCGCGAGGCCCTCTTGAACTGGCCCTCCCAGGTGTGAATGACATATGTCAACCAGCAACCCGCTATACAGGTCTTTGTGATATACCAGCTGCTGTGGAATAGACTTCAGTGTAGCCTTCTAGTTTTCTATCCCCAGGGTCCTTCAAAGCCGAAGGAGCAAGGAACCGGTAACACCACCTCTTTAGACAGGCGTGAGACAGAGACGTCAACAGCCGGGGGATCTTCCCAGTATTTCCTGCCTTCAGGAGAAAATAGGAAAGTGTTAAGAAGTGTCTGGCCACCTGGAATTTATTATCAGGATTTTCAAGGTGAACTTTAAGCATATCAGCTAATTACTTAGAATCAGAGAAAGTGACGCTAACCTTTTCTTGTGAGGAGAAAAACGACTGCTTTACGGCATCGTCTTCTACTGGGAGTTTTAACACATCCCTGACAGCAGTTATGAGGGGCTCAAGCCCTTATGCAGGAGATGAATCCTCAATGATAGTGTACAGCTCCTCCCCCTCCTTCTGTCCCTCTTCATCAGTTACTGAGAGTAAGCAGGCAGCCCACATGTATGTGGCCCTGAGCTAGGGAGAAGGGTCTGTCCTCTGCCTCTTGCAGCCAGGTCTTCTACAGCCTGCTGCAGTCGCTGTGCCTTATGACTATTTGCAGAGGGCTGAGAGAACATGTCCACCAGGGAGTTTAACCAGGATGGCTGCTGCACCTCTCCCCCCAGCCTCCTCACAAGCCTGTGAGGGCTTGCTACATTGTTCATGAGAAGGGGTGGAGGGGGGGGGGGGGAATCTGCATGTGCATAAATGGTGTTTACCATATTCACAGGAGACAAACTCTCACACACAACACATAGACACTCACATTGGTATGTGAGTAGGAGACCCAGAGAGAATGGTCAGCACATCAAACCTAGCAGACTGAGAGAGACTGCAGGCTGTAACTTTATACTGTGACTCTGTGGAACACCGTGTTTTATCCTTATGATGACTCTTTTTACAAGTATAATAGCTGCTCTACCCCTTTCTAACACCCCTATATGTATCTCTGGAGTGTTGGAGGAGCTGTGTGCCTGCTGCTGCTGCTGGAAGCAGAGGAAGGCGCCAAGAAGCCGCTGGTCCCGCTCTGAGGTAGCTCTGCCCCCTGCAATGGCACCAGAGCTATACACTTATTTATACTGGCAAATGTCTCCTATTGGTGTAATACATAACCTGTTTTTACAACCGCTTGCCAGTGTACACAGGGGGCTATAGCGGGTCCCCCCCCCAGGAGGGTCCAGTACGCCGCACCCGCGTTCTGCCGCACCATGAACTGGGGGACCCCCCTAGCGGTGCCCCCGGTTTGTACTCACCACTGATGTCACCTTCAGGCTATCATTAGGGGTGTGCGGCGTGCTGCGATTGTGACCACAAAGGAGCAGTGTTCCGTGCTCAAACAGCATACCGAAAATAACAAAGATTTAGGGGGATATCCAATTAGCCCCGGTTTTTGTCCCGCCGGGGGCTATCTAATTAGCCCTGATAAGCCGCGGCACGCGCTGGCTTATCGGGGATTTTGTTTCACCTGCCTTCGGCAGGCGAAGCAGGATCCCCGGACACAGCCCTGTTTTCGTCCAAAAACGGGGCTGTTTCACCCAAAAACACACAGGTTTCACTGAACCTGTGTTTTTCGGAAGGAAAGTGGGTTTTTATACACACGATTTAACAGGATAGCCTGTAAAAAAAAAAATAGGTGAAACATCGGAAAAAAAGTCAGATAAACGGCCGAAAATGGCCATTTTTCGGACCCGATGTTTTAACGGGGATAATTGGATATCCCCCTTAAAAAGAAACTGAAGAAAACTCTCTGGAGCTTGCAGAGTGTGCAACTTCTCCTGAGGACACTTTTACTGCCTGTGGGAGGGGGCCAAGAGGGGAGGAGCCAGCACACCCAGTTGAAGAAATTTAAAGTGCACCGGCTCCATTGGACCCCGTCTATACCCCATCGTACTCAGGGCCGGCAACAGAAATTTTGGGGCCTGGTGCATGTATTTCTCTGGGGCCCCCCAATCAACCCGTCTCAAAACAAACACACACACACACACACACACACACACACACACACACACACACACACACACACACACACACACACACACACACATATATTGTGACAAGAACACTGGAATAGTGTTTGAGGGCAGGTATGTTTGTCCCAGGTTCTTGTCTTACATGTATTAGAAAAATGAAAACTTCTAGGAAAATGTTTTGTTTTGTCAGAACCTTTTCAGTTTATTGGAAAAGCTGGATAAGGGCCCTGAAAGAGAGGTAGGGCAAGTTCCAGACATTGGGCCCAGTTCGGGTCTTTGGCCTCACAGAGGGCTAATCAGGGCTTTCAGCTGTGCAAGAGCCTTTTAGGGCTGCTAGCCTGATTAGTGTGTGCAGACTGCCTGAGGAGACTGGACTCTCTCTGAAGAGAGAAACACGCTTCTTTATACAAGTGAGCTATACAGTGTTTACTGGAGAACTCTGTGTTTTTGTTTAGTGATAGTTAGGAACGTCTTGTGTTTAGTTAGTGCCGGACAGGCAAGGTATTTTCTTTTGGTGTTTGTTTTATTTTCTGTTTAATAAAACTGGCTGTGGCCAGTTGCACCACAAACTGGACTTGTGTGATTCCTCAGCTGCTGCTTGCTGCCATTTACCCCAGGAAACGGCACCTTGTACCCTTACAGTGTTACAACTTGGTGGAGAATGCGAGCATGCCGTTCTGCGCATAAGTGAAAGCAGCAGCTTTATGAGGCCTGCAGAAAACGGTGGTTTATGCAGATACAGCCCAGTGTGAAGTTGCTGAGACTCGCCCTGAGGATTTGATATATGTCCTGGGAGAAAGCAGCTACAAAGCCGCCTGAAAAATCTGTCGACATGGAGGAACTGCTCAAAGCCTTGCTGCAAGCTACAGCGGCTCAGCAGGAGGCCAACAGACAGCAGCAGGTGGCAATGGAGGAAAATAGGAGACAGCAGCAGGTGGCAATGGAGGAAAATAGGAGACAGCAGCAGGTGGCTATTGACGAACTTTACAGGCAACAGCGTCAGGATAGAGAGGCCTTAACAGAAGTGGTGCAGAGCCTTGCAGCCCGGATTGGAGATATGGCCATCAGTGCTCCGACCAGCTCTAGTTCTATACAGGTCAGTCACTTCCTGCAGAAAATGACAGAGGCTGATGATGTGGAGGCCTACCTGACCACGTTTGAAAGGACTGCCGAGCGTGAGAACTGGCCGAAAGCACAGTGGGCCAGTCTGCTGGCACCTTTTCTGTCAGGTGAGCCCCAAAAAGCTTACTTTGATTAAGCCCTGCTGAGGCTCGGGACTATGATAAACTAAAGACTGAGATCCTGACCTGCCTGGGGGTCACGCTTTCAGTACGAGCACAACGGGTGCACCGTTGGGTGTACACCATGGAGAAGCCTCCTCGCTCCCAGATGCATGACCTTATTCTGCTAACAAAAAAATGGTTACAGCCAGAGACATTAACTGGTCCACAGATGGTTGAAAGAGTCGTCATGGACCGCTATTTGAGATCTTTGCCTGTGGTCCTGCGCAAGTGGGTGAGCCATGGAAACCCAGATACTGCTGACCAATTAGTGGACATGGTAGAGAGGTATTTGGCAGCAGAGGAACTACTGCAACCCATAGATCCTTGACAGCGCCCTTCAGTAAAGACTGGTAAGACTGTTCCATGGGAAAACGTTGCTGGGCGGATAAGAGAACGCAATGCTGGAGAGACTGTAAACACTGGCCCTAGAGACAGGCCAATGGGGCTAGAACGGTCTATGCTGCCCAAACGGGTTGATAATCGTGTGGTTAAATGTTTTAGGTGTGGTATGCCAGGTAATGTTATTGCCAATTACCCAGTCACGCAAGAACCCATGCAATGTGATGCTGCGTTTGAATGTCGCAGAATGTCTTTCTTTGCTAGGTTAGCCTGTACTGTGGTACCTTCACCTGAGCTGGAAAAACAAATGTGTGATGTGTTCTTAGAGGGTAACCGGGTAGAGACCTTGCTAGATTCAGGAAGTTTAGTTACCCTCGTGAAAGCTGGGTTAGTGAACCCCTTAAAGGTCCAGCAAATACCTATTGGGGTAACTTGCATACATGGGGACACCCAACATTATGTCACTGCTGAAGTGAATATAGAAACTTGTTGTGGGTCAGCAATTGTTAAAGTAGGACTGGTCCCCACCTTGGTGCATGAGGCCATAATAGGGAGGGATTTTCCCCATTTTTGGAAACTGTGAGAAGTAAAGAGCCAGTTGATAATACCGGTGATTTTATGGATGTACGTGTGTCTTCAGAACTTTCTGACCCTTTGCCTTTTGCTAGTTTGGCTGGGGAAGTGAGAGATGGGGAGTCCAGTGAGGACCCTCTTGCTGGGAACAGAGACATAGTAGTTAGAACTGAAAGCGTGCTTGACCTGGAGGTAAAGAAGGATCTGTCTGCATCTGAACAGTTAAAGGATCCTACCTTATTAAAGGCTAGAGAGAATGTTAAGGTTGTTAATGGGGAACCTGTGGTACAAGGTGACAGGGTTACGTATCCCCACATGGCCATCTGTAATGAGCTCTTGTACCACATTGTCAAAAAGGGTGAGGATGTGGTGTAACAGCTGGTAGTTCCCCAGCCTTATCGGAGAACGGTACTAGATTTAGCTCATAGTCACGTTACAGCAGGACATTTAGGGGCAGAAAAAAACACTGAAAGAGTTTTACAAAGGTTCTTTTGGCCAGGGGTTTATAAAGAAGTGTCTGAATATTGTTCTTCCTGTCCTGAATGCCAGTATCATGCCCCTAGACCCCATTTCAGGAGCCCACTAGTTCCCATGCCTATTATAGAGGTCCCGTTTGACAGAATAGCCATGGATCTCGTGGGGCCCTTGTTAAAGTCTGCTCAGGGCCATCAGTATATCCTGGTAATTATGGACTATGCCACTCGATATCCTGAGGCTGTCCCTTTACGCACTATAACAACCAAGGCGATAGCTAGGGAGCTGGTGCAGGTTTTTAGTAGAGTGGGAATACCAAAAGAAATTTTGACTGACCAAGGTACTCCATTTATGTCAAGGATCATGAAAGAATTGTGAAAATTATTTAAGGTCACTCACCTCAGGACGTCCATCTACCATCCCCAAACTGACGGGTTGGTGGAAAGGTTTAATAAAACATTAAAAAGTATGTTAAAAAAGGTTGTTAATAGAGATGGGAGAAACTGGGATTGTTTGTTGCCCTACTTGTTAATGGCCACCAGAGAAGTTCCTCAGTCCTCTACGGGGTTTTCTCCATTTGATTTGTTGTATGGTAGACACCTCAGTGGGCTGTTGGACATTGCCAAAGAGACGTGGGAAGGACAGCCCACTCCTTATAGAAGAGTTATTGAACATGTAACACAAATGCAGGATAGGATTGCAGCCGTGGTACCTATTGTCAGAGAGCACGTGGAACAGGCCCAAAGTGCTCAACAGAGGGTATATAACCGGAGTGCCAAGATACGGGAATTTGCTCCTGGAGACAGAGTTCTTGTTTTGGTTCCCACTGTGGAAAGCAAATTCCTAGCTAAATGGCAGGGTCCATTTGAGATTAGGGAAAAAGTGAATGAGGTTAATTACAAAGTATACTACCCTGGAAAGAGAAAACCGAACAAATCTACCATATTAACTTAATCAAACCCTGGAAAGATAGGTTGTCTCTGTCAGCGGAGCCTTGCCCTTCGGTGTTTTCACCTCGGTTGCTTCCCGCAGTAAAGGTGTCAGAGACATTATCAGCTGATCAGAACAATCAGGTTAAAGAATTTCTCATCCAAAATAGGGAGATATTTTAAGAGCTGCCTGTCCGAATGACCATAATAAAACATGACATTGTCACAGAACTAGGAGTCAGGGTCCATTTAAAGCCATATAGGATTCCTGAAGCTCAGCGAGAAGCTGTTTCTAAAGAAGTTAAAACCATGTTAGAACTTGGAGTCATAGAGGAATCTAACAGTAAGTGGTCCAGTCCCATAGTTCTCATCCCGAAGCCAGACAGTAGCATACGCTTCTGTAATGACTTTCGTAAGTTAAATGAGGTGTCCAAATTTGACGCATACCCCATGCCCCGTGTGGATGAGCTTATAGAAAGGCTGGGAACAGCCAGGTTTCTCACCACGTTGGACCTGACGAAAGGTTACTGGCAAATACCTTTAACTGATAGCGCAAAAGAAAAAACTGCCTTTTCGGTTCCGGAGGGGCTGTACCAGTATAAGATGTTACCCTTTGGGTTGCATGGGGCTCCAGCAACCTTTCAACGGGCGATGGATAAAATTTTGAGGCCCCATAGAAAATATGCAACTGCCTATTTGGATGATGTGGTAATTCACAGTACAGACTGGGGGTCCCATTTGGTTAAAGTACAAGCAGTACTGGACTCAATCAGAGAGGCAGGGTTAACTGCTAACCCAAAGAAGTGCTGCCTCGCAATGGAGGAGGTCAAATACTTGGGCTTCACCATAGGCAGAGGTCTGATTAGGCCCTAATTGAATAAAGTTGATGCTATTAAATACTGGTCTCGTCCAGTGAATAAAAAACAGGTAAGGGCTTTTTTGGGAATAACTGGGTACTATAGACGGTTTATTCCCAATTTTGCAACCACAGCAGTGCCGTTGTCATACCTTACCAAAGGGAAGCAGTCAAATATGGTGAAATGGAACTCTGATGCAGAAAAAGCATTCCAAACATTAAAAGTGGCTTTGTGTTCACAACCGGTATTGATAGCACTAGATTTTTCAAAAGAATTTGTTGTACAGACAGATGCCTCAGAGGTAGAGATAGGGGCTGTGTTGTCCCAAACCAGAGATGGGGATGAACACCCTATCATTTATTTGAGTAGGAAACTCAATGAGCATGAAAAAAGGTATGCCATTGTGGAAAAGGAGGCTCTGGCCATTAAGTGGGCACTAGATGCCTTGAGATATTACCTCTTGGGTGGACAATTCAGACTAGTGACAGATCATGCCCCTTTAAAATGGATGTATGTAAATACAGGTCAGAATGCTCGGGTAACTAGATGGTTTCTAGCATTGCAGGATTTAAAATTTACTGTTGAACATAGACCGGGTACACAATTGGCCAGCGCAGATGCATTGTCCCGCATCTTCTGTTTGGGGGCTACAAGTGTTCCGGCTCCTAGGTCGAAACAGGGGAGGGGGATATGTGACAAGAACATTGCAATAGTGTTTGAGGACAGGTATGTGTGTCCCAGGTTCTTGTCTTACATGTATTAGAAAAATGAAAACTTCTAGGAAAATTTTTTGTTTTGTCAGAACCTTTTCAGTTTATTGGGAAAGCTGGATAAGGGCCCTGAAAGAGAGAAAGGGCAAGTTCCAGACATTGGGCCCAGTTCGGGTCTTTGGCCTCACAGAGGGCTAATCAGGGCTTTCAGCTGTGCAAGAGCCTTTTAGGGCTGCTAGCCTGATTAGTGTGTGCAGACTGCCTGAGTAGACTGGACTCTCTTTGAAGAGAGAAACACGCTTCTTTATACAAGTGAGCTATACAGTGTTTACTAGAGAACTCTGTGTTTTTGTTTAGTGATAGTTAGGAACGTCTTGTGTTTAGTTAGTGCCGGACAGGCAAGGTATTTTCTTTTGGTGTTTGTTTTATTTTCTGTAAACAAACATTTTCTGTGTGATTCCTCAGCTGCTGCTTGCTGCCATTTTCCCCAGGAAACGGCACCTTGTACCCTTACAGTGTTACAACATATATATATATATATATATATATATAGAGAGAGAGAGAGAGAGAGAGAGAGAGAGAGAAATAAAGGAGGCACTCTCCAGATTTTTCAAAATATGCAAAAAGTTCTCATTTTATTGTGATATACGTTACATATTCCACTTGAATAGTATCCTCAAGCGCTTTCGGCCCAAAACGGGCCTTCCTCAGGAGGTTATCTGTAACAGCTATACATCAGGTAATAAAACCAAGTAGCAGATCATCCCAGGTATCCAGCAGTAGAATAAGCCATATCTGACTGGCTCTATATATATACACCTAATCACAATTTAGAAATGGCGCCAAAACCGCCCATTTTATGACCTAATCATAGTGCGACTTATAAGATCCTATTATACAACCAGTACCACAAATAGTATACACCAGTGGGTGCATCCACGTCAGGAAGAAAAACTTACTTACAGAGTAAAAGCTGCTCCACCATCCGGGCTTGCCAGGCCCGCAGATTGTAGCCCATACAGTACACCGTCTGCTCCCGCCGACGGATGCACGGTGAAGCACCAAGTTCCTGGTCCCGCGTTGCTAAGCAACGACTGCCACATCCGGCCCCTGGAACGCACGCGTCACCAGGGTGGAAGTGTAACCCAGCATACTGGAACGCAAGCCGGAAAAGATGCCCGCAAGGGCGTCTAAAGTGCTAGAGCTCACTGCTCATCTCAATTAGAGCATCAGAAGTGCTTATAGCGATATATTTATATATATTAATTAATTAGTAGACCAAAGTTAAGTGCATAGATAAATAACAACAATTATTATAAGAACTAAAGACATCCCCCAACGTGGATGCACCCCACTAGTCTAAAACATAGAGCCAGTCAGGTGCAGTTAAAAAACAATGCCCATTATACCCTCATACATAAACAGTGGCTATTAATGTGGGCTGTAGCTCCTTCTTTCGCAAACAGTTACATGTGGGAAGTAGAAAGGGGCTTGTTCTTTGAAAATGCGGAAACATCAGCAGCCATGCTATTGTACTACAGATATATAGACGATCTGTTAATACTGTGGTCCGGCGATGAGTCTAAACTTATTGAGATTATTGACAAACAGAATCATTCTAGTAGTCCCATTAAACTCACGCTCACGGCCAGTAAAACAGAGGTGTGCTATTTAGACGTACTTATCCAAGTACAAAATGGCAGTATTGTAACTTCCCTCTACAAGAAACCCACTGACAGGAACACAATCCTGCACGCAGACAGCTTTCATCCCAAAGCCATCATACGTAGTCTGCCATACTCCCAGTTTTTGAGGGTATGCAGGAATAACTCAGACGTTAGCAGAAGGGATATACAATTGAAGGAAATGATTGATAATTTCTGCGAACGGGGTTATGATAGGAGTGAGCTAAATAAAGCATGCAAAAAGGCGAAGTATACAGCCACACAGAAAAATAAGAAGAAAGGTACAGAACTGGCTAAATCGGTCATTCCATGGGTTAATGAGTACAATACCAAAAGCCCCGGGTTAACCAAACAAGTGAAAAGTCTCTGGCAGATGGTAATTACAGACCCTGATTTGAAATGTCTTCAAAATCATAGACTAATGCCCAGTTATTCTCGAAGTAGAAACATCAAGGACAGGATTGTTAAAACTGATGTAACAGGTTTTTGTCAACCAAAAGCACCAAGCAACTTTCTGAGCAGAAAGAACGGATGCTTTAAATGCCTGGGATGCATTACATGTTCCTTTATGCTGACAGGTGACACAATCCCACACCCACAGACTGGTCAGAGGCTTAAAATCAGGTGGCCACTAACGTGTACTACAAAATATGTCGTGTACGTTATAGTATGCCCTTGTGGGTTATACTATGTCGGAAAGACAGAATGTCAACTAAAAGTGAGACTTACACAACACCGTTCGGCCATACGGGCAGCAATAGAATCCGGCAAAAGCGATCAACCGGTTGCCCGTCACTTTGCCATCTTGCGTCATAATCTTGCCAGCCTTAGATACAAGGCGGTTGACCATGTCCCTCCTTCCATACGCGGGGGTGATAGGGGCAAGAAATTGCTCCAACTCGAATCTAAATGGATTTTTAGATTAGACAGCTTGGCTCCAAGGGGACTTAATGAAAATATGGGACTCATTAATTTTCTATAGAAGTGGTAAATGTAAAATCCTCTAAAATAAACCGAAGTTGATATATGCCTGTATTGTCAATTTATATTAGTAGAATCCAACATACTGGTTGATCAAAAATCCCCCTTAATGTTTAGCAACAATGACATTCAAAGCTATAATGTACAGTGGCACTCAGAATCGAGTATCAGAAGTAAAACATCATATGATAGTAATTAGGTGTAAGAGCATTAGTAAAAGTAGTTTACTTTTATGGCTAAGCCAAATAGTAAGTTTGAGTAGTAGGTTGTCCGGTGCAGTTTTTATATGCACACATTGCACATCTTTTTAGTGTTTATTGTTTTTAGAGCTGGCATACTCTAGCCCATATCGGGCGCAATTGTATTTTGTATGTCTAAAATATTGTATGCCAACACGTAGAATTACGTCTCACTATGAGTTTTTATGCTTATCCAGTGTTTAGATGCTATAGATGTGTATTTATGTATTTGTTTCCTTCGTGACAGTAAGCTGCGCGTCGTCATAGCAACAGACTGACCCGATGATGCTACTTCCTGTGTTCGGGTAACGGAGAAACCGGAAGTGCGGGACATGGGAGGTCTGAAGCACCGCGAGGCGTACAGCTGAGAGTCATGGAAGGGGGGTAAGTGGCACTAATTATCACATGTATTTATATCGATTCTGTACCATTGCACCATTTCACTGTCTGAGGAAGGGGATACGTCCCCGAAACGTAACACGCATTAAAGCAACATCCACACGTGGATGTTTTTTTCACTATTTGTGCAAGTCTTTGAGTGCCGCCTTTAAAACAACCTGTATACATATGTGGGCATGCCCCACAGGGAGGGCACCTGAGCAAGCAGTGTACAGCAGGAGTGCCGGAGCCGAGCAGTTGTATATATATATATATACACACAGTATATGCATACACAGACACATATACTCTCTCTCTCTCTATATATATATATATATATATATATATGTGTGTATACACACACACACGCATATGTATATGCATATACTGTGTGTGTGTGTGTGTGTATATATATATATATACACACACACACACACACACACATATATATATATAAATATATATAAATGTGTGTGTGTGTGTATACATAAATGCACACACACACACACACACACACACACACACACACACACACACACACACACACACACAGTGACGGGACCAGGAGCCAGGAGGTACTCACCACAGCCAGGGGACAGCAGTGGGGCTGCAGGGTTGAAAGGGTTGGGGGGGAGGGGTGCTGCTGTTAAGGTGTGCCCGGCAGGAGGTGATCATCAGGCACGCTACAATCTTGGACCAGACCAAGTGACAGGATAACATGGGGGGGGGGGGGGATCTGCGCACGAATGAACGGCGCCGCCAGGGTTGTTTTTTAACTTTATTGGCAGGCGAGTAGGCAGAGCGGACACTGGCAACCTTCTTGTAAGTCTTTACCTCGGGGCCCCTGTGAACCCCCCTGTCGCCGGGACTGATCATACTAGATTCCCACAATGTCCCTTATGGATGCTAGAGAAATTATGCCTATGCTAAAAATGCTGCATAGCCTGCAGTAACCGTCAACATGCCTTAGTTAAACTTAGTCTATGTGAAAATGTCCCATAACCACAGTTTCGCCCTTTTATTTGCAAGTGGAGATGCAACTAAGTTGAGTAATCTCAGCATTGCCTGCTATTGTGTATGCTCAGCTCAAAGCAGGCGCAGTGCAAAAATATGCAATATCCATCCACAAACAGGCTCACGTTCATCTCTGTACTTTTATTTCATGGTACTTATAGTCAATGCTGGGAGGACAACAGCCAATTCACTCTCCTGTGTAATGTGTTTGCTGTAAGACTGGGACCACTGCAAGCCAAACTCTGCTACCAAAACATGCCAAATGCAGAATTAAGTTACTATTTGTTTCATAGTTCAAAGGTTTTCTCATCTCTATATATAATGAACTGGCAAGAACCAGTAGCTGCTATTTATTTCAGTCAGCCCGTCGCTTAATATAGCTCTCTGAATTGACATGCCCATTTATCACTCTGAAATCTGGCATATGTTTCTCAAGTTAGCCATACATCAGGAAGTAGTGAGGACACCTGAAGCCAGGCACTGAATGGTTGCCAGGCTTCTGACATCAAATCATGCAAAGCGATGGTAACTAGCCATTATATCGCAACCATTTGACTTTATAACCATTGATTGTTTTACTGTGTGCATAGGCAGAAGCTTCACAGAAGTACCTATCCATCAGATGTTCATCGGAGAGCAGCATCCAATGTCTGGCAACTAGCAGATTCCCGCAATTTGATGGAAAATGTACTTCCATTGAATCAGGACCACCAATAGTTGCTAATCATTGGCTTCCGATGTCCATTGAATTCCAGGAAAGGGTGTAAACTGGAAGCATGAAGAAAGTGCATAATGTGTCCTTGAAAAATTGTTATATAGTTGGCAGTTTAATGACCAAAGGCATAAACTGTGTTTCAATAATTTGCTAGCTGGTGTTGCAGAAACAATGCACAAATAACCTCCCATACAGAATGAATAGGCAGTAACCAGGGAAAAGACATACCTGCATTGGCTGCCTTCAGGGATCAGTGAGTACAGGAAGGCCTTCCATAGTGTTGAGTGCATCTACTTATCTGCTAATTGGGAGATTTATCAAACCTTTCAGAGAGATACAGTGGAGAAGTTGCCCACAGCAATGAATCAGGTTCTGTGATTGTATAGGCTCTGCTATAAAAGGATAGGGGAAGCCTAGTTGTGCTAATTACTGTACCTAGGGATATAAAATCATCTACTGTAGGAATTTTTTGAAGCAATATTGCCAATTTTTACCGAGTAACAACCCCCCAGGGAATCACTGGAAAAATAGCACGCATTTCCAAACCCAACGTGCAAATCACCATTCTGATTTTTGACATGTCAAATATACTAACTGCTAGATAATTACTAAGACACAGGAAAGGTCTCCGGAAGAGCCACCAAAAACGTGAATCTAGTTATCTTGCCTGACAGCATGCTTTATAAAAACTATATGAATGAAGCCTCCCGCCTCCCTCTTCAATGCCAGGTCGTGGCCAAGTTGTACTGTTTCACATTCGTCCCTGTCGTCTGGTAAATATACTGCCACCATTCTCTAATAGTATAATGATGATCTGAGAATTACTACTATGATGGCATGCCCAGCGGTCCCAGAGCCACTGGCCTGCCCCCAGGCTCTCTCTGCACTGTTTAGATGCCAAGCCACTGCACTGCTACACAGGTCAGCAGTGAGAGAGTGCTCCCTGCAGCTCACCCCCTTCCCCCCTCATGGGACACTGGGGACAGCAGGTGGGACAGCAGGATAGTGCCTGAAGTGCGGGACTGTCCCACCAAAATCAGGAAGTTGGGGCGATTGGCAAACTTTTCAGATGTCGCCCATTTATTTAGTGAAGCTAATGGGGGAGGGTCTTGATAGTGGAATATGCTCTGCTGTGTAATGACACAAGTTGTTAATGAGCAGAAACCGTAATGATGCGATTTGCCATGCACCTCCACTATGGGATCTCAGGCAAGTATGAGAAAGTATTTGTAAATACAGTGTAGAAAACTTAGCATCAGTTGGCTGTATAAAACATTTTATTAAAACAAATGCACAGCTTGATGGTTTGCATTTAAATTATATACTATCATAACTTTTTTTTTTATATAGATATAAAGTCTTATTGGATTAAAGTTATTTCTGATTTTGTGGCTTTGATTGAGTAACTAGTCCATAAAGTTGCTTCCCTGAAGTTTAGTTTTTAAATATGTGGCTAAATCTGTCTCTTGGTTTAAGCCAAATAACAGTAAAATGTAGCATGCTTACTTAATGTGTTACAGTCAAAAATTTGTCAAGTTTTATATTTCATACTGACCTTTCCAAAGTCACTTTTTGCTACTTTACAAGGTCATTGCACACTGAAATCACTGTTGAATTGAATATTCTTCCCCTCAACAGATAATTTTCTTGTCAGGGGTAAAACCAGCTGTCTTATCCTTTTAGACAAATAACTTGTTCTGTGTTCTCTAATTCTCCCCTACACAATGCATGTCCATTAGTTTTTCACCTCACTGTTTCCAAAAGACAATGACACATACAAACGCGTAACTGGATGAAGATTAAGGACCGAGCAGACAAAAGCCGCAACAAAAATAAATGAGATCTGCATAGTGGAATCCTCCTGGCTTTAAATTTTTTTTTCTCTGGGCTATGACTGTCCTTTGAAATGACCACTCCACAGGAGGACCCTAAACTTAAATTATACCTTAAACAGTAAAACACAAAAAGAAGCACATCTCCTATATAATAGCCCAGATCCGTGACTCTGTGCCTGTGTGGATAACACTGGGCGTGGCTAGGAGCTCTCATTGGGTTAGCAGCAGGTCTATCACACCCAGTCCACAGCTGATTGGGTGAGAAACGCCCTCCCACACAGGTTACATCCAATGGGAGGCTCTGTAGCTCCAGGCCCACACCCCAAAATAGTCCCATTGCATCTGCAGAAACATACCCTCCAACAATTTACACATAAAAATCGGTACAAATTAGAAAAGGGGGCGTGGCCACGGGTACAGTTGCGTGGCCACGCCCCTTTCCCTATACTTCCAATGTAAGTTTGGAGACCCAAACATCGGTACAGACCATAAAAAAAGGTACTGTACCTTCCAAAAAGGTACAGTTGGAGGGTATGCCACTGCATCTGCAGCAAGTCTCTGCGCTGTAGATAGAGGGAAAAAAATCCTTTTACTGCAGCTTCCTATGTCCTGCTGCCAGTCCACCTGCCCCCTCCGTCATCAACAATCCTCACTCCCTAGCCGCGAACAATCCTCACTCCCTAGCCGCGGCGCAGGAGGAACAAAGCTGCTGCAGCCACCGACATAGATGTGTATTAAAGCGGCGCAGCGGAAAGCTTTCATAGCCCTACCTGCGCCGCATACTCTCTGAGCCCTGGAGCCTTCTCTGCGTGTGATGTCACAGAAGTGGCTCCCTGCCACAGCCGTGCTCAGATCCCCAGAAGCTCTGACTCCGCAACACAGCACCTGGGCTGGCCTGGAAGCCCCAAGATGGCTAATGTAACGGATAGAGTTGGTGATATCGCGGAGGGTAATGTCTGGATGCTGAATCAGTGTAAAAGGTGACAGTGCTGTGCAGTGCAGTGGCTGTGTAGTGTCACTGACACTGCACAGCACTCTCACCTTTTACATTGATTCAGCGAGTTAGTCAGTTCTGCCAGCCAGTAGCTATTGTTAGCGCCGGTGTCCCAACGCGCCGCATTACAGGGAAGTAGATGCACCAAGTAAACTACACCTCCTAGCAACCCTTAGCGCCAAAGCATTCTGGCGCTAAGGCCTGCTGGGAGCTGTAGTTTATTGAGTGCATCTTCTTCCCTGTAATGCGGCGCGTTGGGACACCGGCGCTAACAACAGTGACTGGCTGCTTGGCTGCTGTGCGAGTCGCCGGGAGAGCCACTGCCAAAGGGAGGACAGCAGCTTAGCTGCTTCCAGGAGGAGAAGCAGGAGAAGCATTACCCGCCCCTCCCCCACTCACAGTACCTCCGGGCCCCATCCGCGGCACCCGCACACACCCCCTCCACCACCCATTGTTTAACCTTGCTAGCTCTATGTAAGCAAAAAAAGACTGCTTTATTCAGAAACACAAACAACACAATTGTGCAGCAATGTAAACATTGGGATGTATAGTATAGCCACCCCTTCTTCCCGTGAGTTGGGATCTGATGACTACTTATTTATATAAATGATTGTTCTCAGCAGATGCTTGCAGGCTGATCTACACTTCTATTGCCATATGATATATTTGATGTGGATTTATCATTACTATTTTATGATTTACTCTTAGAAGGATCTTAATAAAAGTTACATTTTACATACATTATATTCATTAATTAACTTTTCTTATACAGTACAAGTGTGCCCCAGGACAGACATATAGTCGCTTCTGCTTTTCCTGCGTCTTTGCAATAATAAGTCCTTTATTGATCTACACTTCTACCAAGAGAGTAGAAACAAACATTACAAAATACACAATATACACTACATCACCATCAAACAGTTCCTATGATATCATGCACTTACTGAACTTGTCCAGCAACATTTTTAGGAGTCCTTCCAAGAAACATAGAAACTGTTCATAACTTACATGATGACAACTTTAAAGCATAGATAAATAAGGATGGTCATAAAAATGGGGCATTGTATTCAGAGATTACACAATTCTTACAAGGTTTATATATTATTTGCTGCCATATTTTCCTGTTCTGATGCAGGCTTGAAAACTCTATGCATACAACAACAGCCAGAGTTCCATCACTTCCAATGGCTATATCATATGCAGTCTATGCTGCCTCCCAATAAGTAGGCCTGCCGTTAAAGTATTTGCCTCCCTTTGTTTCTTTTCTGTGCTGCTACATAATACCCTGCCAGCCCACATCAATGTAGCTCTCCATGGTGCTTTCCCTAATTAATGCATGTACTAGCAATTTTCAAATAATGGGAACGGGGAGGTGGGTGGAAGCTATGTTGCAGACTGGATAGATCAATTTTTTGGATATGTTATTCTACGCAGAAATAACTTAAATCTAACTCAGCATCAACTACTTTGTTTAAAAGGATACAAAAAAAGCAACAACAGTAGGCTAATAGGTTGATCAGATATTCATGAAACCAGATCTGTGTATTACCTCACACATATTGGGAATGATTCAGACGTACACGCAATTTGCATGCAATCCTTATGTTCACGTTGACCGATTACTTGCACAGAAAAATTTGGAAAATTCAGAAAGCGACTATGGTGCATGCATTATACAGAGTGAATGCATAACAGTTGTGATCGAGACAGGCGGTATCAGAAATGAGGTGGTGACTGGGTGGTGACTAGAAGTGAAAGCAAAAAAGGTCATATCATAGGCGTGTTATGGGAATGTTGTGGGCGTGTCAGTTATAGCAGCTGCATCCCAAACACACAACCACAGCCACAGACACCATAGTCAGATGGAGAAACTGCACCTCTCATGTGGCTGATGCAAGTGACGATGGTGAGCCGGTGGTGGCATGTCAAGAATCATACAGAGATGCTGAAAGTGGGCATCTCAGTGCTTGCACACACACAGGCACCAGGGGAAGGCTGAAAGTAGCATCTGCAGAATGATTATCGTAGCCATGACTCCAGCAACAGATGCTAAAGCATTGTTCACACTCAGAATCAGACCAGTGCGTCTGTGTCAGTAAAAAAACATTATCCCTGATATAACTGTTAAAATAATAATAATCACAACCTCTAAAATAACATTGAAATATAGAAACGTATTATAAGCGCGCATTAACAATGGGCCTGATTCTGAGTCACACGCATTGCTGATGTCAGACGCAGTGGAACAATGTCTTTGTCGTGCGCCTGTGTTTATGTCACACCATGCAGGCATGCCAATTGTTAGAGCACAGAGTGACAGTACTGATTCAGAAGCACAGTATCTGACATGTATTAGACATATATTGGGTGACAAGGGGGTGGCCAATCAGACGCACGGAGATGCTGCAACTTATGGTAATGTTATGGAAGTGTCTGGGTGTGTAGCTGAAAGTGTCTGCATACATAGATGCTTCATCACTCATACTCAGATGGAGAATCTGCGCCTACCATAGGGTATGGGTCGTTGGGTCGACACAACTTAGGTCGACAGTCATTAGGTTGACCACTATCGGTCGACATGCATTAGGCGTACATGGTCACTAGGTCAACATGATCATTAGGTCGACATGTACTAGGTCGACAGGTCAAAAGGTTGACAGGAGTTTTTTTAACTTTTTTTGGTGTCGTTTTCTCCGTAAAGTGACGGGGAACCCCAATTAGTGCCCCGTGTCCCCTCGCATGGCTCGCTTCGCTTTCCATGCTTCGGACAAGGTGCCTCGCTCCGCTACCGCTGCGCTCGGCACAGGTTACCGTTCCCAATTTTAGCCCACATGGATCGTAAAGTATGAAAAAGTTCAAAAATTTGAAATTTTTTTTGAAAAACTCGACCTTTTGAACTGTCGACCTAATACATGTCAACCTAATGACCGTGTCGAACTAATGCATGTCAACCAATAGTGGTCAACCTAATGACTGTCGACCTAATGACCGTATCCTCTACCATAAGGCTGGTGCAAGTTTCAATGTTGCGACCATTGGTGGAATCTAAAGATGCATCAGGCGATATTTCAGCCTCAAAAGACACTGAAAGTTGGCATCTCAATGCATTCAGATGCACGGCTGTGTCCAAGCTTTAAATTCCACGGCACAGTAATCTGGTCGCAGGATTGGTCCTGCAAATTAGTGGGGTGTTCTCAACAGTTATGGATCAATGGGTAGACCTGGATAAGGTCGACAGTCAATAGGTCGTCCGCTATTGGTCGACATGGTAAAAAAGTTTACATGGACAGGTCGACACATGAAAAGGTCGACATTAGATTTAAAAAAGTTTTTGGTGTCGTTTTTGCATAACATGACCAGGAACCCCAATTAGTACACCGCGTCAGCACAGGTTACTAGGGGTTATTCAGAGATGGATGCAGATCGTTGCATCAGCAGCAAGATCTGTGTCCATCTCCTCATATGCTGGGAAAACGCAATTGAGACGGCTGAATCGATTAGAGGTTGACCCCTGCGCGCTGAGTGTGATGCCACACAGCCGCCCCGAAAATGCTTGCGACACGTTTCGGCCACCATGCCCCCACAATGCAGAAACGCGCCCCCCAAACAACCATCGCTGTCAATCACCTAGTGCCCACATCCTGGCCGGTACGCAGACCAGATGGATAATATTGTAAAAAAGTCATGTTGACCTTTTTCCCATGTTTACCATGTCCATATCGACCAACCATCTGGATACCTTCTCTACTGCCGCCTTACCCACTGCAAAGTGGAAGCCGTGGTTTCACGTCGGACATCCTGTCACTGGCCTTTTCTTAAGTATGGTATACAGTATGATCTGCATTGCAGGGTTGCAGTGTGAGTTGTCTATGTATTGTACGCAGAGACATATATACATAAAGTTACAGTAAATACCTGATTACATAATTATTATTACACATCTGTTGTATTTAAATGTTATCTTTATATGACCACAGTTACCAGCGTACCAGCTTCATTACTCCCTTAACATACCTAACCTTCATTCCAATTTAATCAGGTGCCCGGTTTTATCCACAGATGAGGTTGGCTGCTTCTGAATAGCGTAGCTGCTATACAAAAGGTATTAATGACAATCCCATTTCCAGTGCATTGATAATATTGGCCCAGTTCCCCTCTCTCTTGTGCAGCTGACAGATAGTAAGCTTGGCTTCAAATGCTTGCTGGCTATTGATAAAGAAAACAATGCTAATGGCTGTGGACTATTTGGATGTTTAAATAAAAGAGGGACAATTAAGCATGGAAAGAGAGTCCACATGAAAGAGAAGCGTCAGTTTGTAATTTCAGAATAGTATAATGGCTCTCTCCATCATGCTGGAACTCTATGCTGTAAAAGGTGTCTACTTATAACTGTTTATATGCTGTGTTGTTAGACTACTGTGTTTATTTTCATTCATTAAACAGAACTAAAGAACACAGGGCCTAATTCAGACCTGATCGTAGCCCTGCCAAATTTTGCAGGGCTACGATCAGGCACACTGACATGCGGGGGGACACCCAGCATAGGGCTTGTCCACCCCGCATGTCAGGCTTGCCCCCCCCCCCCCCCTTCCCCCTGCAGAAGTACAAAAGCATCGCACAGCAGCGATGCTTTTGCACTTCAGGAGTAGCTCCCGGCCAGTGGAGCTTTTGCGTGCTGGCCGGGAGCTGTTCGTCGATGCCCGGGTCGCAGCGGCTGCATGTGATGTCACGCAGCCACTGCACCCTCCCACCCAGTGACCGCAGGCAGAGTCGATCGCTAGGCAACGAGAGCCGTCGGCTGTCAGCCATATGCCGGCGCACTGCGGCGCATGCGCACTTCTGACCTGATCGCTTCGCTGCGATAAACGGCAGCGTGCGATCAGGTCAAAATGACCCTCACAGAGCTGAATACATTTAAATGTCATCATAAATCTCCTGAGTCCATTTTGATGAGTCTTGCCTATATTAATTTTTAGAGGTTAACAGCTCCTACCCTTAAGGACACCCCTGTGCTATTAACCTCATAGGTGTGTGGGGGTGGTGGTGGGGTGTTTCAAACCTTGGAGATATAAAGCGGAAAGGGATAAAGGGGTTTATGCATGTAGCAGAGAAAATCCCTGTTTTGCGGTAAACAGGGCTTTTCTCTGCTTACTGCAATTCACAGAGCGGGTTACCGTGGAGAAGTCCCTAACTTCCCCAGCGGCACCTCCGCTCTGTGGCTGAATCGCATCACCATACGTTTGTATGGTGACTGCAATTCATGTAAGAACGGAAAGCCCAGTTTTCCGTTACCCTTCGCAAAACCCCATCGCCATCTCAGACAGGCGTAGGGAGGCTTGTACAGGAGAAGAGCAGTGAAGACGTCCGTCTCCTGCCTTCTCCCCGCCCCCTTCCATGACAGGAGCCAATCAGAGGAGCCCAGGGCATATGCATTTGCATATGCCGGGTCACCTCCTCCTTGCTGCCCTTACCCGCCGCTGGAGGTCTCGTTTCCCCGGAGCATGCGCAGATGACACCTGGAGGCAGGGGGGGATACTGCGCATGTGCAGAAGACCCCAGCCGCGGTATGAAGAGAGAAGACTGGAGAAGCTGGGTTCGCGGAACAGCCGGATACCGCATCACATCAGGGAACAGGTAAGTATTAATGAATTGAGTTAGAAATCTGAAAAAAACCCTGAAATAAGAATGCGATGTTTAGTGAAAAGTTAAACATAAACATCGCATTCTTACATGAATAGACCCCAAAGTACCCACCAATCGGCTTTTACTGTTATTTTTCAAACACAGCTGTAAATGACAGAAGATGATTGATTGGTTGGTTCTTTAGCTTTCTTCACTTTTCTCTCTCCATTGTTTGATACATCTCCTAGTCATTCCCTGTTCAAAATGATCACCTGTGTCTATAGATGCTCCTGCCCAACCGAACACTGACAGCAGCGCCAAATGAGTGCTGTCAGCAATGGAAGTGAACGTTAGACAGGATATTCCCTGAGGAATAATATGGCTCCTGATTGGACAGCAGAAATAGCTAATCCAGTTAGGAGCTGCATTTTCTAGATAACTTGCTGTTTGAACAGCTAGGAGGGTTTAGGGCAGGGGTAGCAAACTACAGTCCTCGAGAGCTACAAACAGTGAACTTTTTCCAGGTCTCCTCACAGAATCACAAGTGATGTAATTAGCTCCACCTGTGGATCTTTTAAAATGTGTCAGTGAGTAATGACTACACCTGTGTGTGCACCTGCTAGGTGGGCTGGAAAATGCGAACTGTTGGTAGCCCTCGAAGACTGGAGCTGGCTACCCCTGGTTTAGGGTCTGATGTATCAAACCTTCTAAAGAGTACAAGTGGAGAAGTAGCCCATAGCAATAAATATAATTCTTGCTACAGTGTCATTTATGTAGTACATTCTATAAAATGATAGCTAGAATGATTGTTTCTATGGCCATCTTCTCTACTTTTCTTTAGAAGGTTGGATACATCTGACCCTTGTCCTGTGACCACTGATAGGTCTCTGTCAGTGCTGCACAGCTACTTTCTTATTCCAGAAGTGCTTAGGGAAGAGGCCTCCACTGTGAACGTTTTCTCTGGGTTCCTGGGGTAGGTTGCTACTACAAAGCAGAACTTATCGGAAATAGGATAACCCATGTAACGTTTAAGGAATTGTTTAAATGGCAAAAATAATTCACTATTCAGTATTTTTTACACTTCGAAATATAGAATATTCAGAATGTCTTACATAATGTGATCTGTGCTTGGGTCCACTTTTCCTTGGCTTCTCTTCTTGAAAATAAAGCTTTAATTTACATTTGTCAAAGTCTTTTATTTGTATATACTCCAGAAAGGGAAGTAAATGTTACATCTGGCAACTTTTGTTCTTCAATAATCCAAGCGACACCTCCAAGAACGTGTAGGAGAGGAACAGCGAAGGATATTTAAAGTATCCTATTGTGCTTAGTCAGATTCTTCATTTCCCAGGGTCTTTTGACCCCACACGAAGATGTATTTCTACAAAGCTTCCAATCTACCATTTATGTGCCTGCAAAGCTCCACCATGGAGTGCCTACATTCTTTCACCCAAGGTCCTTAAGAATACACCAAAGACTGTTAAGTACTTCTTCAAACTCATGAGCACAATCCTTTCACTGGACAGTAAATCTCTCTAATAACCATAAGTGCAGTATGATTGTGTTTACAGCAAACTGACTAAACATTTAGAAATCAAAATATTACAATTGTCCTTTCATCAGAAAGCTTAGGGGAGACTGGAAATTGTATTCTACAATGATTAGTCAGTTGGTCATATTACGTTTTCACCTGAAGTCATTTATGAACAGCAAACACCACCCATCAGTTAGTACAGCAAGCTTGTCACCGTGCAAACGCTGCTGTCTTAGCCTACAAATACATATTCTGTCCTGTAACCTGGACACAAGTATGTGTGTTTCATCACACAGGATCATTTGCTTTGCAGTGTTACACTTTTGCATTGTAATCGCAGCTTAAATGATATGAGGCTCAATGATGTCTGTAAACATTTTAAAAAGTATATAGATAAATTAGTTACATAAAATAGCAATATCCACGCAACCACATATTGGCTTTTTAGTGACTTCATATACCAATTCTGAGGTTAGCCTTTTCTCTATTAACTCTACCTCTATGCTGCAGTACTCGTGTATTCTTGATCCCCCAATTCACAAATTTGACTTTGTTGTCAATAAATAGGAACAGTGGGCCTAATTCAGATGTGGTTGGAGGGTGCATTGCTGATGCTTACTTGGAAGCGACCCTAACCTAACCCTATCCCTCCCCGCATAGTGCCAAACCCCATACCCTCCCCTATACTGTCTAAACCTACCCTTCCCCAGCCTTACCCCATACTTTTACTCACACACAAGGCCATTAACCAAACTACACCAACGTACATCACTTCGCTTATCTCAAAATATCTCCCAACCCAACCTCTTCGCTCTTCACAAGACCTGCGTCTCTCTTCCACACTCATTACTCGCTCCCACTTACGATTGCTGGACTTTCATCGGGCTGCACCCACTCTGTGGAATGCCCTACTACGCACAATAAGACTCTCCTCTAGTCTCCAAACCTTCAAGCGTTCCCTGAAAAGTCACCTCTTTAGGCAAGCATATCACATTATAGAACCGCCCACATAACTTTCATAAACCTTCCTATCAAATTGCATCCACTCTGTATGGTCCACATATATCCTCACATGTCTTCTCACTTCACTCTTCCTTCCTCTCGACCCCGGTTCACCATTGCTGTATGACCATATCATACAGCCCACCAAGAACCTCTGCAATCTGGCGAACAACTATTCAAAAGATAGCACCTTTCCTTGTGTATACATGCCTATTTCCCTGTAAATTGTAAGCTTGCGAGCAGGGCCTTCCTACGTCTGTGACTGTTTGTTATCACCCAGTTTGTTATATCATTGGCCCTCATTCCGAGTTGTTCGCTCGTTATTTTTCTTCGCATCGGTGCGATTTTCCGCTAACTGCGCATGCGCAATGTTCGCACTGCGGCTGCATCAAGTAAATTTGCTAAGAAGTTTGGTATTTTACTCACGGCATTACGAGGTTTTTTCTTCGTTCTGGTGATCGGAGTGTGATGGACAGGAAGTGGGTGTTTCTGGGCGGAAACTGACCCTTTTATGGGTGTGTGTGAAAAAACGCTGCCGTTTCTGGGAAAAACACGGGAGTGGCTGGAGAAACGGGGGAGTGTCTGGGTGAACTCTGGGTGTGTTTGTGACGTCAAACCAGGAACGAAACTGGCTGAACTGATCGCAGTGGCAGAGTAAGTGTCGAGCTACTCAGAAACTGCTAAGAAATTTCTATTCGCAATTTTGAGAATCTTTCGTTCGCAATTCTGCTAAGCTAAGATTCACTACCAGTAGGCGGCGGCTTAGCGTGTGCAATGCTGCTAAAAGCAGCTTGCGAGCGAACAACTCGGAATGAGGGCCATTGTTCTTTCCAATTGTAAAGCGCAACGGAATTTGCTGCGCTATATAAGAAACTGTTAATAAATAAATACCCTCCCCTATACTTCCTAAACCTACCCTTCCCCAGCCTAACCTTAACCTCCCCTATACTGCCTAAACCTACCCTTCCCCAGCCTTACCCCATACCCTCCCCTATACTGCCTAAACCTACCCTTCCCCAGCCTAACCTTAACCTCCCCTATACTGCCTAAACCTACCCTTCCCCAGCCTAACCTTAACCTCCCCTATACTGCCTAAACCTACCCTTCCCCAGCCTTACCCCATACCCTCCCCTATACTGCCTAAACCTACCCTTCCCCAGCCTAACCTTAACCTCCCCTATACTGCCTAAACCTACCCTTCCCCATCCTAACCTTAACCTCCCCTATACTGCCTAAACCTACCCTTCCCCAGCCTAACCCTAACCTCCCCTATACTGCCGCAGCTTAACCCTCACCAGCTTTGGCATAAATATGCCGACAGTCGGGATTCCGGCACCGTCATTGCGTTCTATGTTGGGATACCGGTGTCGGCCTTCTGACCAGTGTTGGCATTACAACTGCCGACATCCCAAACGCCAATATGCAGACTGGATACTGTTAGAATGCATTCAAGTTATAATGCTGTAAGTTGCCTTTTCACCAAGTCAGGATCCTTATGCTGGCTGTCAACATAGTGCCCAGGGATGTTCGGTGAGGTAAATGGCTCAGGAGGCATTGGCTAGCACCAGAGCCAGATTTACACACACTATATGAGCCAAAGGTGCATCTGGCCATTATACACCTGTGCAGCAGTATAAACGCCAGGAAAGTAGGTGAGGTGTGATCAGAGATGTGCAGAAATGATAAGCAGGGAACGCACTGCCTCACCTGCTATATACTTTTTACTTCAGAGTTTTGGCTATAAAAATGACTAGAATAATGCAAAGAAGATATTTCAAACAAATTATTTGTATTTTTCATATACTTTATAAAGTCAAAACTCTGGCACAAACGTTAGTATGACTCTGCCTCACCTGCCTCACCCCACCGCACGTCACTGACAGTGACTATAGACAACCAGACTGCATCCCTTACAGCATAATGTTCTTTATATTTTGTTGTCCTTTTTCCACTTTTTAGCGCCACCTCACAAACACACATTTTCCATAAAAGTATATTATTTATATATTTTCAGTGAAAGTAAAAGAATGGGATTATTGTGAAACGAATGTCTCTGTGTTCCCTATGCCATCTAAGAAATAACAAATAAGACATTTTATGATTGTGGTATAAGTTATACTGACCTCTTCTGTTTGCTTTGCTTGGCTTTTATTAACTATCCTTGTTTAATTTATTACTAAAAACATGTGGTTTCGGCAATGCTCGGTTAAACTGATGTGATTTACAATGGATCCTTTTATAAGAAAATCAGTCTGACAGTTTCAGGAGCCCATGATGGGACAATTACAAGTAAGAATTCTGAAATATTTTTTTTTGTGTAGTTTTCATAAGACTTGGGCAATTTAGAAGCATTTGCCTTTTCTTAATATAATAAAAAAACAACAAATGTACATGTTAGCGGTATTACCCATTTACGACAATACTAGCACTTGCTTATGAAGCCTCTATTTGCACTGTTAGTAAACTGGATCTGATTAGTGATGAAACGGAAATGTGATTTATAACAGTTTACTTGTGGAAGTTTCTGCAAAGTGATCTCTAAGTTAAACAAAAATGTAAAGTTGCAACATTAGAGAAAGCTGATTGTAAATGAGTCAAAAAGTTCTAGGAATATATTTCACAGACGCAGCTTAGCAAAAGGGGTGAGGACAGGTTAGAGCGTGCCTAGCGTTTCTGAAGTGCTTTGTCATCCTCATCCTCTGCTTTGCAGTAAAAACACCCATGGATTGTTGCTCTTACAGACACAACTTCCAACAGTCCTGGCAGTTGGGACAAAAGTCCTGACTATCAGTATGGCAGCACAGTTACCTAGCAGAGGTCCGCTCGCCTAAATTAGGACAGTAGTGAAGTATGGTGTATTGATATCACCTGTTTATGACAATTCGGACCACCCCTAAAACATTACTCTCCTAGAAGTTGCGGGAGGCTCCAGATTCTTGGGGAAGGCCCGCGCACCCCTGGAAGAGCAGGCAGATCTCCTACATCCTGCCAGCTCCCTAGTAAAGCGGGCAGGATGGATAGATAATCACTGGCATTCGTGTGTCTGTGGGGAAGGGATAAAATGACAGGAATCACATCATGTTAGCCCTGCCCCCTTCCAAGGGACACGCAAATCGCTGTGTTTTCCCAGGGTGGGCTTGATGCTGTCAGAGCCCGGCCTAGTTCCCTGCAGCGTCTCCTCTCCGGGCTTCTCAGAGAGGAGAAATG
The DNA here is from genome assembly GCF_028390025.1 of Pseudophryne corroboree. Lineage (NCBI taxonomy): Eukaryota > Metazoa > Chordata > Amphibia > Anura > Myobatrachidae > Pseudophryne > Pseudophryne corroboree. The sequence continues at coordinate 691,787,059 of NC_086447.1, read as the reverse complement.
AAAAGTACATAAGTATGCCTTAAAAAAAAGAGACTGTCATAGGAAGGTGAAAGTGTGGACGCAATTTAGAGCTGATGGTGGTCTGTTTAGACCCACCAACGGTGCTATTGCATACAGGGCTCTCTCCGGTGCTTCCTGCTACACAAGGGGAAGGCTGAAACTAGCATTTGTATATTATCACACCCACAACTGCACCAACAAGCGTAAGAGCAGACACACCAGCATCCGAAGAGACGCACCAGCTCTGAATAAGGCCTAAAGTCTGTAGGTTGATGTCATCAAAAGTATTTTGGAGAGTGGTACGCATGGTCACAGAGGCATGATAAAAAAGTATGTAGCACAATACAGGGATAGAACAGTGTATTGCCAGGCACTATAGCAAAATCTGGCCAGGGGAGGGAGATATTACTCTAGACTCTCAATAATCAGATTTGCCAGTGCGGCAAATGCGCCCAGTTCACATGAACCGGGTGAAGGCTCAGTAGCGGCCTCTGTTCAACTCTTTTGAGAGTAGAGGATGTGTTAGATACTTGACTAGGTAGAACAAATGATATGAATTATCTCACATTTGTGACCTTGTCAATTTTCTATTTTTCTACTCCTAACTGAAGAAAAAGGCAGTCACAATTTATGTCTTGCTTTGGTTAGAGAGCAAAATAAGCAGGATACACTATTAACATGAAAAAAAAATTAAAATGTTTCCATCTACTTGTCCTTTGCTGGAACAGAAAGCTCATTCACTGGCAGACCATATGGAAAGTAACTACGTGTTGCAGAAATGGTGATTTCCTGAATCTGAATGAAAGTTTTCACTGCATGGCATCCGGAGGGCTAAGAAGAAACCTTAACAAAAATATCAATTGCAATCAGATATTCATGGACTGGGGCCCAGATATGTTGAAATATACTGAATACAGAAAAATATGTATTAATGCAGGTAATATTTCAATAATAAAAAAATTCATACTCAATTTATTTCACTTGCTTTAAGAGAGCAGAATTTAAAAAAATCTAATACAAATACAAATAGTCACAAGTATAGTAGTTATTAAAGTAAGCATGACAATAAATAATAAAACAGATTCTTGACTAGAATAGTAAATTACATTTTCTTAAGGAAAAGAATCATTAAAGCATGGCAAATGTCTTCTATCTAAATCTAGTTATCTTAGATTCTTTTTTGCTGCCTTGAACTATTTCCAAGTGTAACATTTGCCGCACACTGGGTTCCAGATTATGATATCTCCCCTTGTATTGACATTTTATATTTTGTGCCATTATTTTCTATAGCTGAGTATAAACTATAAGATAAATTGTACGCTATATCATACCGACGCAGATCAGAACAATATATGTCATGCATATCGTATCGTGTACACCCTCAATCCTTTGCTCTGGGCTGTCATTCATTGCATTGTCCCAATTGAGTGATTCCACAGTTAACGCAGTGTTGTTACATTCCGCATCGTACAACTGATCCCGTAGCATGTATGGCAGATGCAATGCATCGTTTCATCACAATGGCTGCATCACTGGGTCACATCTTTGTATGGTGTGTACTGTACCATTATTATTTGCAGTATGTTTTGGTATATTCATAATTGAATTATTTTATTAAGTCCCTCCATAAGTGCGAGGGGATTCCTTGTAGGGAACAAAAATGTTACTCTGGGCCATGTCACAAGCAAACTGATTTCATTTTAAAGCATATCATTTTCAGGGAGCTGTAGGGGATTATTGCTGCCCACTTGCGATTTTGAGTGGTTAGCTAGAAAATTATTGGAGAGAAAAGTTAGACTCTATTTGTCATGGTTAAAGAGACCTATAATGTCCACCAAATTAATCTGCATCTCCAAATATAATAAAAACAGTACTCTAATCCATCATATATCTTAATAGTAGTAAACATATAAAACAGGGACACATACCTAGGAGTAGAATCTAAATACACTGCATATAAGGGTTTTATTGAGCTAAGGACCCAATGGTCACTATTCTGTCACAATTATTGCTTATTGCTGTACATGAGACAATAAAATAGAAAAAAAAAACAAATAAAAGCATTTATTATAGTCTACAATACAGACATTGGTCCTAAAGAACACAATTGCATATTTAAAATATTTTAACTATTGCCTTTCTCATAATGTAAGTTAAGATGACAAACTCTGGTGTCAATCCAAAAAAAGAGGTTTACTAATAGACCTTAAAATCCTTCCTGCCTAGAAGAATGCTGTCCCATACTGACCAGCTGGAGGCTACAATATCCAGTATGGTTTACTGTATATTATTGCTGTATGTTGTATCCATCTGTGATTGACAGCCATTAGGCTAGTGTCAGAAGTCAATTGATTGTTACATAAAGCCAAGTTCAAGTCCTCATGAGAGAATCTAAAGCATCTTGCATGTATCTTTAATTGACTCAGAAGACATATTGATTATGTTCCAACTTCACAAGGCAAAAGCCCACATCCCAAATCCCCTGAAAAGTCTTCCTAACCAGCTGGCATGTAACTGCATAGCTGTGCTAATAATGATTGCCAAGTTTTAAACAAGGATAATAGGAACACTTATCAGCTATGTCCATTGCAAATTATCTCCTGGCTGCATCTGAGATAGCAGTAGCGTGTGGCTGGTTCAACTTAAACTGTCACTGAACAACTCTCTTGGTGATGATCTGTAGGAAACCAGGACAGAGGGAAGTCACAGATGCCCAGGGAATGGGTAAGTCATGGATGCCCGGAAAAGGGTCAAGTCGTGGATGACCAGGGAAGGAGTAAGAAACGGATGACCAGGGAAGGGGGAAGTCTCGGATGATCTGGGAAAGTGGAAGTTGCGGATTTCCAGGGAATGGGGAAGTCGCGGATGCCCAGGGAAGGGGGAAGTCCCGGATGCCCAGGGAAGGGGGAAGTCACAAATGACCAGGGAAAGGGGAAGTCACGGATGACCAGGGAAGGGGTAAGTCACAGATGACCAGGTAAGGGGGAAGTCATGGATGCCCAGATAAGGGGGAACTCATGGATGCCCAGGGAAGGGGGGAAGTTGTGGATGCCCAAGGAAGGGGGAAGTCCTGGATGACTAGGGAAGGGGAAGTCGTGGACGCCTAGGAAAGGGGGAACTTGTGGATGCCCAGATAAGGTGGAAGTCATGGATGACCAGGGAATCGGTAAGTCGCGAATGACCAGGGAAGGAGTAAGTCACAGATGACCAGGGAAGGGGTAAGACATGGATGACCAGGGAAGGGGGAAGTCACAGATGACAAGGGAAGGGGTAAGTCATGGATGCCCAGAGAAGGGGTACGTCATGGATGACCAGGGAAGGGGTAAGTCATTAATGAACAGGGAAGGAGCAAGTCACAGATGACCAGGGAAGGGGTAAGACATGGATGACTAGGGTAGGGTGAAGTTACGGATGCCCAGTGAAGGGGTAAGTCACGGATGCCAAGGGAAGGCTGAAGTCACGGATAACCAGGGAAAAGGTAAATCGCAGATGCCCATGCAAGGGAGGCTTTGGAATACACTTTATCTACCTTATTTTTTTTAACCTCATTCTTATATATCCTTATACTGGCATGGAGTAACATATTTACAAATGTCATTGGGGAAGTCTGTGTACCAAGTATAGTAGCCATACTTATACCCCTCATCTTAGTATGGTAATAATAGAACAGAAATATAAAAAATATTTTACTAATTGAATTAACCATTTTCTAATGTAACATGGTTAATGTTAATTACATTTTTTATTTAAGGGTCAGCTCTTATAGGAAAAGCTGTATAATAATTCTTAATTATTCATGCATACGGCATTAATAAAAGCAGCTATGCATGTGGTAAGGGGACGGGATGTCTCGCATAGAATATATGATACATCTCACCCATATTCTTTTATAAACACATGTGATTGCACAATAAGTTGTCTCTGCGATGCAAAGTAGAGTAATAAATATGCTTTATAGTTTGATTATAGGACCCATTTATCACTAGGATAAGCAGTATTTTCTACTGCTGCTTTTCATAAGCAATAAAAGAAAAGAAATAACTTCTTACCACAATTTACCAACAAATATTGGAACTGCAGCATTTGTTACATACGCTTCCCTGTATAAGGAGTATTATCATCTATAGGTGGTTATAGGAGAACCAGCAGCCAAGCCTCCGGAAAACAAGTCATAGGCATTCTGATACCTAAGAAAAAGTAAGTAGATAAAAATATAATGGCATGTGACTGGATATGAGAATCCCTGTAGACTCTGTGCAGAGAGAGCAGGGTGCTGGTGTTATGATGGAATGTCATATAAACTCTTCTGCTTTGGATAAATTCAGTTTAGGTAGGTACAGTAGGAACAATCAGCTTTAAAGAACACATTCTTCCTCTTCCATAATTAATGGCTCCTAAATTTCGTATGCACCTCAGCTGCATCTCCACTAAGTAATTGTAACTGGGCAGCTACGCGGGCAGTGTCATGTAGGTTAAGTGTCCAGAAAGTATGAAGATTGAATTGCGGGCTCTTCATAGGTGAGCATATGCAGAGATGCAGTCAGAGTTATCCCTTGCACCAAGGATAGGGCTGGTGTAAATGTGCACTGATAATAATGGGGACTACTTTCACAAGTGGATGGATATTTGTGGTATGACTGCATGGCTGCGTGTAACTCTGAATACAGGCAAAGATGTAGATTTATTTCTGAACACGTAGTGCAGCCACATCTTCGACCAACTTGCGTGTAACTTGGAATCGGGGGGAGAAGAGGGGAAGAAGTACAGCTGCACATCCGAAATTAGGGGGCACGGCCTTCCAGGAAAGCCATGTCACGCTAAGCAGAGCAGCAAGTGAGCGGGTGCCTCCCAACGTCCCCTCACCCCCACCGCATAACACTGCTTCCCACAGGTAGGATAGTGGGACAGTGCCCGAAAAACTTGACTGTCCAGCTGAAATTGAACAGTTGCGAGGTCTAATGAAGTATAGAGTAAGGATGAGGCAATATTTACCGATAAGGCAAATCTTACTTTCATAGCAAGCTGTGAAGCAGAGGTGCAAAGTTACAGCAATTCCACGTTTGAGTTATGTTTTGGATCCCCATTCTGTAGAACAGCTTTCACACTTAACGCTTCATGCCAAATGTTGCAAGTGTTAAGGGCCCTACACACTGGGCGATTTGAACGATGAAAGATAAGAACAATGAACGATTTTTCAATAACGATTTTTTGCATACACCCTGAACAATTTGTATGAACGATTTGAATGATTTGACATTGCAAATATCATTATCGTCCAAATTGGCTTGCAATGATAAACGATGATATACCAACGATGAACGACTTCGGGGACGAGCATCGTTCATCGTCGGTGCCTCCATAATGAACGATATGAACGATATATTGTTAATTTTTGAACAATATTTTTCATATCTTTCGAAAATGTCGGCCAGTGTGTAGGGCCCTTTACTGATGAGACAACTGTTACAAAATAGTTTTGAAACATCCGTACTGTATCTCTGTGAGTGGAGACTATTGAATAGAAGAGTTTGGAAAACTGTATCGTAAAATTTGTGAAATATAAAGTTCTAAAAAAAAAGTAAAATAAATACTGAAGAAAGAGAAATCACGCATATGGTAGACAAAAGAAAGCCTTAGTTATTTTTATCCCAGCAATGTAATACTGTAGGATTTGCTTAGGACGTTACCAAATAGTCAAATACTTTTCCATGCATAGTTTCAAAATTAATATATCCTTAGGCAATGTATTCAAGTTTCAAGCTTCGCTGTACAACATCACATTTGCTCATCAACTGCACCTGGATTAGAGGTTTTGTACTTCTAACTAAATGCTAAATGTAGGAAAATATAAGTACAGGCTTCATTTATCTATCTATCTATCTATCTATCTATCTATCTATCTATCTATCTATCTATCTATCTATCTATCTATCTATCTATCTATCTATAATGTTTGCATTACTCTGCTGTTATAAAACATAAAGAGGGGAAAAAGTGCTCTGGGCTATGAGTAAAATTGTGAAGATATGCCTGCCAATGACTGTTATGCCTATGTTAAGATATTTTTACGGTTTCAAGGAATTTATAGCTCTAGGTTTTACAGCAAAGCAAACGCTTTAAATACTTAAAAAATGCAGATATGTCCATTCCATGTTTTTGATGGAGAAGCTGCAGAAAAGGCTTACTGCAAAACATATTAAAGGCCGTTTCCAAGTGCAAACTGGCTTTCGTTGTCACAGTCAGTGTTATGGGCTGCACTCTCTCAGCAGTCAAAAGTTGTGCTACATACAGGAGTATAGCAAGCTAGCTGGACTATATGACTCCCTGGTGTTCGGAGATATTGGGGCTGATTTTATGTTGAAGCAAACAAGCAACAAGAAAGTAACTTTGTATCATACTTGCCTACCTGACCATCTCCATGAGAGAGAAAATGCTCTGTTCCTGGACTTTCCTGGTAATGTATGATTGCCATCACCTGTGGTGAGCTAGGTAATTGATAAGAAAGGTGTTTCACCACAGGTGATGGCAATCATACATTACCAGGAAAGTCCAGGAACAGAGCATTTTCTCCCTCATGGAGAGGGTCAGGTAGGCAAGTATGCTTTGGGCTAAAACACACGAGCCGGGAAAAAGACGGATGGCTTTTGCCCGTGCCAGCATTGTAATGAACAGTGTGAGGTGTAGTGTCCTTACACACTGCACGGCCCCGCCCCGGCTGCCGGGTTGCAGCCGGAACTATCCACTGGAAGGTCCGGCTGCCGGGTTGGCGCCGGGCCGTCTTTGCAGCCAGTGAACCGTGTGTGTGTAGGGGAGCTTTCACACACAACGGTTTTTTTCCAAGCCGTGTCTAATGCTGCGCATGCGCACAGCATCACACACGGCTCAAAGCCGTTGTGTGTGAGACACTCTGCTGGTTCCTCTCGGATGGCCAAAAGCCGGACAAAGTTTGTCCGGCTTTTTGCCATCCGGGAGAATCCGGCGCGTGTGTTACAGCCCTTTGTATGTGGAACAAACCATTGCAGTGCAATTGGTGCAAATACATTTATCACATCCCCTGCATGTGGCTAGCAGGATGACTGGAGCGGCACCCTGCAGCCAGTAGCACTGTTGCAGCGCTGCTCGGAACATCCAAAGGACATCCAGGCACACACCCTACAGTGTGTGTAGCTGCCCAGAGAGTTCAGGCAAAGTCAACACTTTCTCCTGTCACATCCCCACCCCTTCACGTGGCATCATTGGTTCAGGTGCTTGCTTTTAAAAAAATATGGACATTATCGCCCGAATTACTGCAACTCGGACTCTATTAAATTTACCCCCATATCTCTCCGTATCTGTTTTTATTGTTCACAATCTGCTATAACTTGATACTTTGTCAGTGCTGTGCGTTTTGAATTAATACCACTATTGAAGTTTATCATACTTTATCATTTACATATGAACTATGCTGGGCTTGGATCACAGACACTTCTGTTGTGAGGTTTTCTCTAAGTTACTGCTGAGAAGCTAATCTTTTTGCAATGGTAAGTCTCTTTTTTGTTTCATCTGCTTGCATATTTTGTGTTGTTTTGTATAGGTTTTTATGTTTCTCCTGTCTGTCCTTTATCTTCTCTTGTCCACCCCCCCCCCCCCCCCAACCTCCACAACCATCCTTCCTCCTCGTAGATCTTACCGCCATATGGTTTTGATCCCCTATAGTGTGCCTGCTATATTCCCCACTTAATTATGGTGGATAAAGTCTAGTCTCAAGATAGGGTCTTGGAATGTGGGAGGGATTAATTCTCCAGTCAAACCTAATAAAATACTGTTATATCTGAATACGTTGAACTTAGAAACCAATATTTTATATAAAGACATTTTCAAAGTGAATATACTAAACAGGACTGTGGTGGCATCTGCTCCTTTCACTCCTAGGCTAGGGGGGTGGTAATCCTGGTGACAAGACACATGCCCCTATAGCAGAACTGAGGGTACATTTCTTATTTCTGATGTCTCCATTGACCATTCTCGCTATATCCTATGTAATGTATATGCCACTAATGTGTACAGTGAGCAATTCAACAAATATTGTCAAAATTTTACCTTTTGTCTTCTTACCCACTTATTACAGGTGGTGATGTCACTGATATTTGGAAAACGTGGCATACAACTGACTAAGATTTTACTCATATCTCTGATGCCCATGGCATACTTTAAAGAACTGATTTCCACTTTGGGGGGGATGTATTAAAATACATTGCCGCCCCTCGCAGCGATGCTAATCGCATATGTACTAACATATATGATTAACATTGCAATGCGTTAACAGAGGCAGGGGGGTCGGAATGGTGGGGGGGGGGTCAAGTGGGCAGTTCGCTCCCCCCAAACATGAGGTAGGCGCCATCCACCCGGACCCGCGATTGCCCGCCTGAGCCTGCAGCCGCCGCCACTAGCAGCAGCGTACCCCGCAGTGTAAAGTGATAGCAGCGGTCAGTGCTGGCGCATCCCACTGAGCAAAGGTATGTGGCCAAGGCAAAGAACGGTGGCTCTGCTGTTTTCTACTCTAAACGTGTTTGCATACAGTAGCTACTGTATAAGCACAACACATTCTGACCAAACAGCGGGTGCTTCTCTAAAAAATAACGCGACCACTGACTGGAATGTGTTGTGCTTATACAACAGCAGCTGGAGCGGGAAGCAGGGCAGTGAGGGCAGCAATAAAAATGGCCACTGGAGGAGCGCTGCTGCACTTGCCCAGCCGCAGCAGCTTCTTCTCCTACCAAACAGTCCCTACACTACAGCCTGCCAACCACGGAGCCGCTCTTATCCCCTCCCCACAGGGAGCAGAGCCTGAGGAGCGGACGCACAGCTAGCCAGTAAGCTTTACTTTTGTAAAAAAATGTTTTGTTGAAACTTAAAGTCAACTCAGCTTGAAGTTAAGGGTGCTGAGCTGCCTGCTGTGGTGGATATACAGGTGCTGTGTGCTGGCCGGATGAGGGGTGATTGCTGTGATTGCTGTTGGGTGTTACTGTGATCTGTTCTGCTGGGTGAGGTGTGCTGTGGTAGGAGAGGGCATAGAGTTTCTGTATGAGGGGGTCACTGTCACCCTGTGTATATGTCCCTCTGTCCCCGTGTATGTCCCTCTGTCTCCCTGTATATACGTGCTGCCGTCACCCTGTATTTGTCACCCTGTGTATATGTCCTTCTGTCCCCGTGTATGTCCCTCTGTCTCCCTGTGTATATGTGCCGCTGTCACCCTGTGTATACGTGCCACTGTCAGCCTGTGTATGTCCCTCTGTCCCCCTGTGTATGTCCCTCTGTCTCCCTGTATATACGTGCTGCTGTCACCCTGTGTATATGTCCCTCTGTCTCCCTGTATATATGTGCTGCTGTCACCGAGTAAATATGTGCCACTGTCCCCCTGTGTATATGTCCCTCTGTCCCCCTGTGTATGTCCCTCTGTCTCCCTTTATATACGTGCTGCTGTCATCCTGTGTATATGTCTCTCTGTTACCCTGTGAATGTCCCTCTGTCACCCTGTGTATATACTAACCGTGGGGTAGGGAAGTAGAGCACAGGGATGAGAAGGAGAGGAGAGATGAATGAGGAGGAGGAGGCGCTCTACAATGTATATAATTGGCTTTGTCAGGCATATTGTGTGTAAGGGGGTTCTACCAGACATGTATATAAGAAGCCACTCACTCCCAGCTGCTCCATAGAGTTCCATACAGATACAAGTGACCCGTCTAAGGTGTCCAGTAATTAGGGGCGCTAAACTGAGATTTTATCTTGCCCCCCCAATCGAAAAACGTGCTGACACCTCTGAACAGAGGCCCCCCGCAATACCTGTGAGGAGGTGTGCGGGGAGTCTCCGTCACCTCCCAGGGGTCTCTGTCGCCTCCCAGCCCTGGGAGGTGACGTCAGCAGTCAGTCACATGGCTCCTCCTCCTCCTCCCTGTAGCCGGAAGGACCTCTGGCTGTGTTGCTGGGGGAGGATTGAGTTTGCAAATGCAGGGGGTTTTAACGCATTTTTTCTTGGTACATCCCGCCCTTTGTCTCAGATGTCTTGTTCCCCAGAGTCCTAGCCATAGAAACTGAACCTAATAGTTTGTCAGATCACGCTTTAGTTCAGATGTCTACAGCAACTACGACAGATATAAGCCCATATAGACAATGGAGGTTTCCAACTCATCCATATAACTCTGAAATTCAGGAGTAAAGTCTTGTTGAGTCTTGTTGGCAGGAGTTTAAACATGATAATATGCAATATGAGTAGGAATCTTATTTATTGCTTTGGCAGACTTCAAAATTAGAGGCAGTATTATCTTTTATACCAGACGCTGTCAACGAGATTTTTTGGGAGCATACCAATCAGCCCTAACAGACTAGTACCAACTGTTTAATATCCCACACAGAGTAATAAACTAGTGTATTGCTGCAAAACAGCACTCTGATGAGGTATGCACTAGGGTGGGTGACAGGTATTCCTTTCAAAAGAGTATAGGTTCCACAAATTTGGAAACTGAACTGGGAGTCTGCTTTCTAATCTCCTGAAGGGTTCTCGCTCTATAGCAATGATTAAAACCCTGAAATGACCTGACGGTACCTTTACCACTACTAGAAAACTACTGACTTGCTCTATTCATTCTCTAATTTTTCTATTCCCACCCTTTTTCTATTCCCAGCCAATAGATTGGCACCGAAGGCCTCCTATTGCGATGTCTATGACTACACTGGCTAGACTTCTCTGATAGAATTTGTGAAACTCTTCTGGAAGTATTTAACTATATACTGAAGAAGTACTTGATCCCTCAGTAGTTTAACTCAGTTCTACTCAGAGTTTTACCTAAAACTTGTAAAGATTTGGAATTACTGGCTTCCTATCACACAACATCACTCCTGAACTATTTCTCAAACTGTTGACCACAATTCTAGCTGAACGACGCAATCGACTTGTACCCCATGTCATACACAAGGGTCTGGGGACGCCACTTTCTTGGCAACTTTACACTCTATTTGTAATGGTTATCTCTCTGACCCATTCTTTATTCACAGAGGAACACTACAAGGGTAGCCCCTTTCCCCATTACTTCTGCGTGTGTGCAGCCCGGGAGATGCGATTGTATTGCATTGATGCGAACACCTGTGCCTGATTGACAGACAGAGGTGCTTGCGGGGTGGCATTGTGGGGGCATGGTGGCGAAAATGGGGATGTGTCCGGGCCATTTTTGGGGCAATCATGTGATGTCACGTGGCCGATGTGACAGGTAAGATGGCGGCAGTCCGACTGTCTTTGCAACCATGCTGTGCAGGGAGGGGGCTACCCTTATTTTGCCGGATCAGCGATCGCATCGCTGGCGGCAATTGGCAATCTGGGTGGCCTTGCCCTGTGCTGGGCAGCCCCAGCACGCGAGTGCTACCACTTGCAGTTTTGCTAAATTAGCAATACTGCAACTGAAGCTGAATAAGGCCCTAAAATACTTATATTGGGATTGATTTATACACATCTGACCCAACTTTGGTGTAAAACAAACTCCCAGTAACTCTCAGATTCTCCTGAAATGTTTCCATCCGCAGTAAAATATAATACATACAGATTCAGCATTGAAATGCCTCCCATCTGCCTTGTATGTGAATTGTATGACCTTACAAGTGCATCTTCTTACAATTCACATACAACACACAGAGCTTATATATCACAAGGTCAGCAAATACATATGGTTCAGGAGGGATCTGGTCACTGCCCAAAATGTAAAGCCCTGTAGGCCTTGTTTTTCCATAAATTTTGAGATTGCATCAAGATCAGAGATTCTTGGAACAAATTGATTAACTTCCTCAACACGATCTTTCCCTCTATCTGCATTTAGACTCACTGGCCTTAATGTGTGTGAATTTTACTAACTAGCATTCCATCTCCTCCCACAAGAATCTAATCCCATTTCTCATTGCTATTGTCAAGATAGCAAAGAAGGCAATCCTCCTTAAATGGACAGCACGCCCCTCTCCTCTTTACAGACAGTTAAATTGATGTTATTAAAAAACAATCTAGACTTGTAGATGTTGAGAAGGGAGTCATCCTCTTTATAAGAAATGAGGGCTATATTAAGAGTCCCTAGGCACAGCCACCAAATAACACATTATTTCACTTTGTTTTCAAATCCAATGATTGCTATTTATACAGCAGTTTCTTCTTATCCCTAGCTAGATGCCATGATCCATCTTTTTGGGGTACTTTTTTGCCAATGGTCATTTAGCCCCTGTTCCCTTCAACCCCCCACCCCCTTTGTTCCTTTGCTTATCTGTCTTCATTTTATCCATCTTACCAATGTTGTTCTTTGATTCATATTTGTATGCAGATTTTATTGGTTGATTTTCCATTTAGTGAATATGACATTCTATTTTGGGAACTATAGTCCCTTGTTGACATAAGATATACTTTTGTGAAACTTTTTACTATATGTATTTCCACTTTGTTTCACAACCTTTGTTTGTTTGTTTGGAAAACCCTAATAAACAGATGTTCAAACAAACGTTACTTGTTAACTAACAAACAACCATTAGGTTTACAAACAATATACAGACTTTTCCTTCTAGTGATTTTGCAAACACTAGTCATGAGAATAAAGTTATGGGAAACTCCTTGCTGTTCCATTGTGCTTGGTGTTGTTGCTTTTTCTGTTTAGATGTGTTTGTCTTTGATGAGCAGAGGATGGAGTCAACATGGCATTAGACTACATTTAACAAAGAATGTTTTGGCTGGCATGATGGGAAACAGCAGCTATTCTATATATACACCAATATATAAGTGTGTTTTTGCAAAGGTATAGGCAATGTTCCCTGTTTGGGTGCCAGATGTTCAGTATTACAAATAAAGAAAAAATTCTGCCGTTTCACACCACCATTATACTGAAATGCAGCAAACTTATTGAGGTTAGTAAATGTTGTAATATTACACACCTGATACTCATTATGCACAGGTTATACTGATATCACACACCTTATATACGCAAATCACTATACAGAGGATACACCAATATCACATACCTGATACATACAGAGATCTCTATGCAGAGGTAATGCTGATATCACACATGGGACAGACTAATCACTATACACAGGACACACTGACATCACACAATACCTGGGACACACTGATCTTTATATACAGGGAGCCTTAAAAAATGTCAATATGAGTTTACTTCATGGTTGCCGACATCCTGGCTGCTCTCTCCGGGAAAGCAGCCAGTTCGGCTCAGCAGGGGGGCAGAGTGGAGGTATAACGAGTCAAGGGGGCGGGGTGGAGCCGGAACAGGGACGTGGTGACCATCATAGCATCATTGTAGCCACATCCCCGCTCTGTAATGCATAGATAACTGGCATTATACTGCAGGGCGCGTGGCTATGATGACGGGATTCAGCGAGAATCGCGTCATTGATTATTCATATCGTTTGGGATAGAGAAATGACTACGCTTACTTACTAACTAACTAACTAACTAAATAAAATAACGCAACAACAATCAAACAGCATCAGCATACAGGTTATTTGAACACAGGTATATCATCTGCAAAAAAAGTCTTATAATGACAAGAAATAGAGCCAAGAAACATCATGCAATAGCCTAAAGTAAATGACTCTGGTGATGACAGTCTCAACAGCTTAATAACTAGCAGTACAGGATAGGGTCAGCAATGCATGAGTAATCTGAAGCACACCTGGTAAAAAGGACCCACATCACCCGAGCAGATGGAACACAATACAGCTATTTATATGTTGTCCGTCGTATAGCTGGAGGGCCTGCAGTTCATTTAAATGGAATGTCCCAGCATGTAAAGGGTTATGGCACATATCCTGTAAAGTCCTACTGTCTACCAAAAGTCCAAATGCCCTTAAATTATGTAGTAATACCTAAGTTATAGCCCTATTTACATGTAATTGAACACTAAGGAGCTGATTCAAAGTTGGGAGCAAAGCAAAAACAGAAAAAGAAGCAGGTTTGCACCTGCACAAACCAGGTTACCAACTATTGAAAAATATATATTTATTTACTGTGGGGCTGAAGTAAGAAAATTGCTAATCGCCGATTTCCGCACTTCTATGCATGCGCACGCGCTGCTGCGCGCATGTGTGAGGACTTAGATTGCGATTGCAAGCAATCGCAGTCTAAGTACTGGCAGGGGATGTGACGGGGCGGCATTGTTTGGGCATCGATGCAGCATTGGGCAGGCGCAGTCCGGATAATAGAGGCATGTGCGGACCATTTACGGGGTGGGCTGCGATGGCTGCATAGCGTCACATGCAGCCGCTGTGACTCAAAACATGGGGGCCCAGCAACTGCCTTCACAGCTAGGCTGCGAAGGCAGGGGACTACCTTAAAGATGCGAACACATCACTGATTTGCGATGCGCTCGCATTTTAGCCGGGGGGGGGGGGAAAGACCCGGCATACAGGGAGGCCTTGCACCATGCTAGTAGAAGGAGTTGTATTTTTTTTTTTTTTTTTTCAAAACTACAACTCATGCTGAATCTGGCCCTTAGTTAGTTAGTTAGTTAGTTAGTTAGTTAGTTACTTAGTTAGTTAGTAAGTTAAAATACTGGACAGCTTTATTTTTATACTGCAGCTCAGAGTTCCGCTAGGACACACCCCTACCAACCATAAAGTTTGCTGCACATTTTAAAAAGGCCCTTCTGCAGTGCAACATGGTTTTTGATTTTTGTTTAATTATACTTTGAAAAAAAAAAAAAACTTCTCGTCTGCTTGTACTTACTTTAACCACAATGGGGAATTAAAGTTCCACTAAACCCAAAATATAGGATTAGTTATATAAAAGATGGAATAATATCAGTAAGTGTAGGCTATTGTTTTATGTTATCTACAAGTGTATCAACTAATGGGTGTTATAATCCAGGACTTTTCATGGTCCAGACCAGTAGTCAACGACATACAAGTATATGAAATTACTCCGCATACCATATATTGTTGTCCTGTATACGAGTTAACAACAGATCAATTTTTTGGGGGATGGTCTAATTAAATATATATTCCCATATATATATTCCCATAGACCAGGCATATCAAACTCGTGGCCTTCCACTGATCAGCTGGTAAAGCATGCTGGGACATGTAGTTTCACAACAGCTGGATGACCATGAGTTTGACAAGCCTGCCATAGACTTTGACCCAATAAGTGAAATCCCATAAACTTACCCCAAAAACGATTCTGCTAGATCTACTGAACATAGGAATAGCAATATGTGTACTTTATGGAAAGTATGATGACGTTATTGGCAAAGGTGTCTTTTATTTTTTATTTTACTTTTATCACTTTTACTTCTTTACTATTATTACTGTGTGGCCAATTAGAGGTATCTTGTGTTGCCAGCACTGGTAGATTCAGTGTAGTCTCATCCTACCAATTGGGATGGTAGTCACTGCTATAGTAAATTATCAGGTGAGCGGTGTACCTAGCATGGTAGCAGGGATGGCTCTGCTACAGTGCCTGGTAGATAATAGGTCCCACAAGAAACCTCTATAAATTGCCACCTGTGCTCCTTTGGGACCTTACTCTCCTCTAAATTGACTGTTGCTAGCAGGGAGCTAAATGAGCGCTCTGCTATGTTACAGCTAACCAGGGCCGGATTAAGCTTTGGGGGAGCCTGAGGCATGTAAGACAAAGGGGCCTGGGGAAGGGTGCACATTAGATTGTGCATATCACCCAACATGACCCATTCTAGGTGGGACAAAATGCTCTTCTCCCGGGCTTCCCTCTTATTATATGATTGACGTCACCTGGGTTGAACTATTTAATTGATAATAGAGGTAGTTCAACACAGTAGAGGAGATGCTGGGATCCTTGGATCACAAACAGCTCTCTCCCCCCTCCTATCTCTCCTCTGGTGGGGAAGCTCCATTGGTAGGTCATGAAACCTGATACTTCTATAGCTCTGACTGTACTACATACTGTCCTTCTCACATTCTGGTTGACTGGTTTTGCTGTTACACAAGAGGGAAAGCTAGTAATGTCAGTGTGCTCCGACAGCGGGTCCCCTGAAAGAGGGGGGCCCGGGGTGCAGTATCCCATATGCTGCTAACACCGAAGGAAGCAGCTTGCATTCTAAGACTCCAAAACCAAATTCTGATCAGAGTGGACGGGAATGCTGATGTGCCACCCCTTTCTGATCAGCAAGATAAGTGCAGTTAGGGATGTACATCTTGAGAAAGCCATCAAATGATGGCTGGGCTTCCACCATCGAAACTCTAGATGCAAATGTAACGTTTGTGGCCATTCTCGATGTTAAACAGCTGAATTCAGCTGTATTTTATCATTGAATAGCGTCACATCCACAACCACCACTGATATATATGTACAGATGAAGGGCAAATTCAAGAGAAATGGATACTTATTTTGGCTATTTATACAGTATATACTCGAAGTGATTGCTATTTAAAATCCCACTTTCACATAGTAATTCCTGTTAGAGATTACAGTGACAATGCTACGTCGTAAGTAATACAACAAACAACTGCAGAGACATGTTCATTAGTCACAGTGAGAAATGTTACTGGGCGGTAGGGAGACACACCTTCCACTTATGTAACTGGCCATCTGAGATGTATTTCTGTATTCCTACAAGGATACTAACATCACTTTCCCTGCTGACATTTCTATTGTATCACACAAGTGATCGTGGAACAACGTACACTTCCTCTTTTAACCACAAGATAAAAAGTCTGCTTGGGTGACACAAGGGAAATGAGTGGGCAACCTTGATTATGATCCAGCTGTTGTTTTGTCCTCAGCATCCTGTACAGGAATGAAACAATCCCTAACTTTTTTCCGTTAGCTAGTAGTAAGAAGGGGGTATACTTAGGAGCACTTCCTAAACAACACAGGTGCAGATGACATAATGGAAAGATACTTTAACCCAAACAGTGTCCCTGTAGCGTGAGGTTGAGCGACATTGTAATGACCTGTTGAGGCTATAAAATAATTTGGGAACAGTGACACAATAGTGGATCCTAAATGTCTATTCTTTAAGACTACAGTAGTTGTAAATACTTCTACCAGATGGGTTACTTTGCGTACAGACGCGCGGCTGCGTTCCGGCTTGAATTAGTCCTCAGACTGGTGTACACAGACAGTTAAGCGTTTTGTCTTTTTAAGGGTCTATTTATTAGATAGCAGGTTTTTAAATCCGCCAATTATCAGAGTTTTTATCCACAATCAGGAGTGTTTTACATGTAATAATATTGCTGTTTTAAATTCAGCAATCAAATAAACCCTTTAGGGGTATATTCAATTAAAGTCGGATCCATTCCGACATGTATTTGTCCGAATGGATCAGACAACCCCTATTCAATCCCATCTAAAATTCGACTTTTTCAAGTCGAATTTAGATGGGACCCAGAGGAGGCGAGGGGGGGCGAGCCACGGGGGGACAACCGGCGGCAGCCAGAGGAGATCAGTGCTACGGAGTAGTGCTGCAGCAGGATGTCACTCAGCCGCCCGACCTCACGGCAGCTTCCACCCGGCTCCAGCAGCGCTGATCTCCCTGTATGCCCGCCGGTTGTCCCTCCGTATCCCTGCGGCTCCCCCCCCCCTCGCCTCCTCTGGGTCCATCTCATTCCGACATCATTTTGATGTCGGATTGAGATGGTCGAAAAGGGGGCCAAAACCTCTCAGATTTGGCCCCGTTTTCAACATCGACTTATTTATTTTTTTCATGACCAAAAAGTTTCAAGATTAAGGGGTATATTCAATTGAACTCGAAAACTGCCGTCTGTCGAAAAGACAGCAGTTTTCGACTTTTTAAGGTCGAAACGTGATTCGTCCTATTCAAAGCTTTTCGACAAGTCGAGGCATTCGACTTGTCGAAAAGCACGTGGATCGGTGGAATAGCCGCCGATCCACGTGCTTTTCGACAAGTCGAATGCCTCGACTTGTCGAAAAGCTTTGAATAGGACGAATCACGTTTCGACCTTAAAAAGTCGAAAACTGCTGTCTTTTCGACAGATGGCAGTTTTCGAGTTCAATTGAATATACCCCTTAATCTTAAAACTTTTTGGTCATGAAAAAAATAAATTACTTTCATTGGTAGCGTTCTAAGCATTTTATGTTTTACCAATCTCAATTTTGCTAAAAAAGAACATTGTAATGAAGCAATGTCCTTCAGAGTAGAATGTTACAGAACTAAAACATGATAATATGCAGTGGTAACGATATGTTTGGTACTGTAGTCTGTATGTATGCATGGTAAAACAACTGTATTATGATCATGCTCAATGGTTAGGTCATGATGAAGTGCTATAGTAACCAACCAGACGGTCACAATCCCGACCGTCAGAAAACCAGCTACAGGAGGGATGGGTTAGGGTTGGTGTTAGGGTTACCTGTAGCATACTTACATTTTCACCATGGGGATTCTGAGCGTTGGGGTTCCGTATCCAACCCATGGTGAATGAGTTTTGTGTTCAGTGTCTTATCGAAGTACAATAGAATAAATTGTAGGTATAAGTATGTCCAGTGGCGATGGGTGGCTGTTCTATGTTTAAATAAAGTTTAATAACAAAGCATTATAAATCTATCCAGCGCTCATGGTACCTTTGCTGGGTATAGTGTCCAGTATCTGTACAGAGTGGAACAGAATTATGGCAATGCCTACTAGTGATTTCATGTTACGTACGTGTAGTGATAGTGACCTATATTATGTCTTTGTGTAGAATATCACAGCAGTGATGATACATTGGTAGAGTAAATGATCTATGTTTATATATAGTGGTCTGCATGAAGGGCTATAACTAGGGGTGTGGAAATGGTGCCATTGCCCAGGACGCAGAGACCTGGAGGCAGCACTGTTGCTACCCCGCGATACCTGGGCTTGGGGGAAGGGGGGGGGGTCATTCAGATCTGATCACTGGGCTGATAATTTTGGTGTCCTGCGTTCAGATAGTCGACACCTACAGTAGGAGTGTATTTTTGCCATGCAAGTGTATGATCCCATGTGTACGCTGAGCTGCTAAAATCCAGTGTGTGCAGTCTCTGCGCAGCCCAGTACTTACTCCTTCAGTGCGATCTCATCAGGCTGATCGGGGCCGGAGCTGACGTCAGGCACCCTCCCTGAAAACGCTTGGACACACTTACGTTTTTCTGGACACTACCAGTAAACGGTCAGTTACCACCCACAAATGGCTTCCTCCTGTCAATCACCTTGCGAACGCCCGTGAATTTTCTCACCATCCCATTGCTGGCTGGCGATGCCGTTGTTGTTGTCCAACACGCGTGTGTGTTGGGGTGCATAGGCATGCGCATGTAGTACCTGATCGAAAATGCACAGCAGCGATCAGATCTGAATTACCCCCTTGGTTTGCAGGATGCCTGGAACAGCACCCTGAAGTCTGTAACGCTGCGCAGAAGTGCCTGGAGCGTCCTTTGAACTGTTCAGGCATGCACCCTGCAGCCTGTCACTTGGATGCTCTGGGCAGTGCTGGGGGTGGCACAGGTTTATGGTTATTGTTTTCTGTGAAATATGTTTCTGATCTACTAAGGAGGGAAGCCATTTTTCACCTGTGACTCTATCTATCTGATCTACTGTATATCAATCTATGCAGTGTTTTAATTTATAATTATTTGGACATGGAATACACTATTCTCTCAGCTGTTTCTGACATGTTATGTTTATAATCAATCCTGTGCCTGTGAATAAGGAGTTTTCAGGCTGAGCGTCCTTTCCATTTGGGACTGCACTGCTATTTCCATGTGTCACGTTGTTTTTGTCTCATTCAGGTCCTAATCAGACAATGTACTTACAGTAGCAATGCTATATATACCATACATGCATTTATACCCACAAATTATTTATCCTATTGTTATCCAATTGTGTTGGCTTTATTATTATTTTTATTATATGCATTTGAGAACAACAGAGGTAGAACTTGAATTACTGGATCTATCAAATTTGCTTTTATCTTCAGAGACTTTAGTCTCTTCTGTGTGATATCTGTATGTTTGTTTTGAGAACTATTAAAAGTTTTAACATTCCTACACATTACCTCATTAACCGCTACTCTGGTAGCAGTATAACTTAGCACAGTCATGTCTGTCCCGGCGCTACTAGTGAATTGAGGTTTATTTATGCACACAAAGAAGTCGGCATACTGCGGAGGGATCCAAACACGGAAGTCAGAAATCCGTAAGGATCCCTTTTCGCAAGCGGGTCCTCCTTCCTAGAGGAAGAAGCAGGGGTCCGAGAATCAGCGTTATCTGTAGATAGCGAAGGTTCCCACTGTCAAGCTCTGAAAATTAAGTATTTTTGGAGCTTGATGGATATTACTCCCCATACAATAGTATGGGGACAGCAGGTCAGATAGGGACTGAATGGTAAGGAGGAGATATCCTTGATATCTCCTGTGTTACCTTTATAATGAATGGTCCTATTACTGAATTTCTACAAAAGTAGGTGAAAATGTTTATTTTTCATCTACTGTTGCAGAATTGAAGGGATACTGAATAGACCACTAAGAGTGACCCGTTCAGGAGACCGACGCCGGAATCCCAACACCCGCCCAGTATTCTCACTCGGTTGGTGGGTCCACATCACCGAGTGGGAATAGAACCTGTGGCAAGTGGAGCGAGCCACTGGGCCCGATTCATGGCGAGCGCAGAGTGAGCCCACATAGGGACTAGCTGTCTCGCTGCCGGAATTCCGGCAGACAGGATGGCGCTGTCGGTATTGTGACAGCCAGCATCCCGTCTGCCGCGATATCATATGTATCCAGATTTATATAGACAGTGTAGCTTTTCATAAGCAGGTGCTTAAAATTCTTGTACTATTAATGTGTGTGTATACACATATAAATATATATACCAAACACAATCACATACAGACATAAATACATATGAATATAAGAATATCTTCAAAAATGTGATTTTGAATAACCTGTACAAGGCAAGAAAGCCAGTTTTGTATTCCTTTGTTCTTTCCTTTAAAAACACAAAAGCATCAAAACTATAGCTAAACCTCATTAAAATATAAGCTGAAATATTTCATCCGTTCTTAAGAATGGGTGTGGTTAAAAATGTCAGCTTAATGTCATATTAAATAAAACTAGGCTTGTACAAAAATAATGTTAAAGTCAAAAGTATTGTGTAGATAATTAAAGGCTTTAATGTTGTTTCTCACATAATAATTAAATGACATTTTAAATTTTTTTACAAATAGTGATACCAAATGAAGTTCTTTATTAGTGTTGCTACGGGGGGGGGGGGGGGGGGGGCACTCGATATCCCGGCTGTCAGGATCCTGGCGCTCAGCATACTGGCATCGGGATCCCGACAGACAGGATACAGACAACTATTTTACGGACTGACTCTTGGCAGACAGCTTTAACACAATGGAGGTAATTCCAAGTTGATCGCAGCAGGAATTTTGTTAGCAGTTGGGCAAAACCATGTGCACTGCAGGAGAGGCAGCTATAACATGTGCAGAGAGAGTTAGATTTGGGTGTGGTGTGTTCAGGGCCGGTGCAAGGTTTCCCAGCACCCTAGGCAAATCATCAGCAAACCCCCCCCCCAAAAAAAAAAAAAAAAAAAAAATATATATATATATATATATATATATATATATCAGAGGCGTAACTAGGGATTTTGGAGCCCAGGGCTATATCATTAATGGCGCCCCTCCCCCAAAAAAAAGCGAAGGGTGAAATCATGCGCGCGCGCTCCGAAAAAGGGGCCGTGGCCACTAAACGGGGCATGTCCCTCAGTGTAGTAATACCCCTTATACTCTCTAGTACTGGTGCCCCTTTCAAATTTTAGCACACTGAATGAGCCGAAATTCACATTGTAGCACACTGAATGAGCTGAAATTCACCTTGTAGCACACTGAATGAGCTGAAATTCACATTGTAGCACACTGAATGAGCTGAAATTCACCTTGTAGCACACTGAATGAGCCGAAATTCACCTTGTAGCACACTGACTAAGCCGAAATACACATTGTAGCACACTGAATGAGCCGAAATTCACACTGTAGCACACTGTATGAGCCGAAATTCACCTTGCAGCACACTGACTAAGCCGAAATACACATTATAGCACACTGAATGAGCCGAAATTCACCTTGTAGCACACTGAATGAGCCGACATTCACATTGTAGCACACTGAATGAGCCGAAATTCACACTGTAGCACACTGAATGAGCCAAAATTCACATTGTAGCACACTAAATGAGCCGAAATTCACACTGTAGCACACTGAATGAGCCGAAATTCACACTGTAGCACACTGAATGAGCAGAAATTCACACTGTAGCACACTGAATGAGCCAAAATTCACATTATAGCACACTGAATGAGCCGACATTCACACTGTAGCACACTGAATGAGCCGAAATTCACCTTGTAGCACACTGAATGAGCCGACATTCACCTTGTAGCACACTGAATGAGCCGAAATTCACACTGTAGCACACTGAATGAGCCGAAATTCACATTGTAGCACACTGAATGAGCCGAAATACACATTGTAGCACACTGAATGAGCCGAAATACACATTGTACGACACGGTATTCTAGAGGGGGGACATGTGGGGAGATAACAAGGGGGCATGGAGAGAGAGGCATACAGAGAGAAAGGCATGAAGAGAGATGGGGCATTAAGAGGGAGAGAAGAGGGGGGCTTGGTATGAGGAGAAAGAGGCATATGGGGGGGGGGAGAGCGCAAGGGAGTGAGATTTCAGAGAGGTGCTCTGGAGAGCAGTTACACATACAGACAGTACCTTCAGGTGGGGAGGCAGCTCCGTGGTGTCACAAGCTGGGCGATCTGGTATTATTTGCAGTGCTCAAATGCTTCTGGACCCCGCAGCCCACCAAAACATTATGCGGTCAGGGGGGGTTATAAGATAAGCGGGAGGAGACGTAGAAGGCAGGAGGAGGCAATGCGGGAGATTGACGGGGTCACGGGGATAGGCAGAGAGAAAGGGAGAATGACGGGGATAGGCAGAGTTGCGCAGCGGCTGATCCAGGAGTCCAGGACAGACTCTTCAGACTTATACTGTCCTGGTCTCCTGGATCAGCCGCTGCGCAACTCTGCCTATCTCCGTGTGAAGTGAAGAGGAGCCGAGCCCGCTTGCCTGTGTACAGCTCCGGGAGCGCTGCGGTCACGCTCCCGGCTCCCAGCAGCAGAACACACATGACGGAGGCAGCATAGTGCGCCAGCGCGGTGCGGAGCTATAGTAACGGGCGGCAATAGCGGGGGCGGGTGGTGACGGATAAGAAGTCCTTTCCTCCCTGGGTGAATGTGCCGCCCCCGGACATCGGGGTGGGTATGAGAAGGGAGGGGGAGTCAGTGAGCGACGCAGCAGTGAAGGAGCAAGAGGTGAGCCGGAACGCGGTGGCCTTACATTTTTTATTTTATTTTTTTACTCAGCACCGCCCTTAAAGTGCCGGCGCCCATAGGCAGCTGCCTAAAGCTGCCTAGTGGTAGCGCCGGCCCTGGGTGTGTTCAATCTGCAATCTAAATTGCAGTGTAAAATAAAGCAGACAGTATTTACCCTGCACAGAAACAAAATAACCCACCCAAATCTAACTCTTTCTGCACGTTATATCTGCCTCCCCTGCAGTGAACATGGTTTTGTCCAACTGCTAACAAAAATCCTGCTGCGATCAACTTGGAATTACCCCCAATATCACTTTTTCAAGGTCGTAATTTATTTTATAATTGTTAACCTTTTTGAGAATATCAATTCTTACTAATCTACTGCCTCTGGGGCTAATTCAGAGGTGGACGCTATAGCACAGCAGTGAAGAGTCGCCCACTGCAGGCTTCTGTGATTTGCTGCTGCATCCAAAGACACATATGAGTAACCCTCCGGTTACTCAGGATGTCTGGCCAAATCATGCTGCTGCGACCAGTGAAGCCTGAATTGGCTTTGGCGTGACATGCCCCCGTTTTCTGCAATGCTTCCTGCTGCCTCATCACCACCACCATATGCCAGCAGCGTGTCATCATACTGCGGCATTTGGGACAGTGCCAGTGTCAGTAGCGGAACTTACAGCGGTGCAGCCGGTGCATTGCACTGGGGCCCCGCCGCACTTAAGGGGCCCACAACTGTCGGCATTACAGTGAGTCACTTTGACTCATTGTATATGGCCGCTGCTGCCACCAGCACTGTGCCCGCTGCCAGTGCCCCTCCTGTTCATCCTTTTAACAATAATGCAGCAGCAGCACGGCTGGAGATGGAGAAGGGGTCCTGGCCGGAGATGGAGGAGGGCCGTTCTTCCCTCTCCTCCACTCTTGCGTGCTTCTTCCTCTCAGATGTCGTGCTGCTGCTGCCGACAGGCGCTGAGTGCCCATCCAATGGGGAAGGAGGAGACACTATCTCAGCTCCCCCCTACCCCAGTCTCCGTCCTGTGTCTCATGAATGAAGCGCCAGATCATGAGCCAATCAGAGCTCACGAACCGGCAGCCAATCCGGAGCCGCAGCTGCCGGTCTGCAAGCTCTGATTGGCTCACAAACTGGCGCTTCATATGACAGCAACTTCGCTTCATATGACAGCAACTTCGTCGCCGGAGACACAGGACGGACACAGGAGAGGCATGCGCTGTACCCTCCTTCCTGTACTCACACACAGCACTGCAGCACATCGGTGAGCGGGGGGAGCATGTGTAGCCGGCATGTGTAGCTGGCACTGGGCATATGTGGCACTGGGGGCAAACTCCTAGCAACAAGCATTACCCCCTGGTAACAAACACGACAACCAGCTCATGAAATCCCTGGCAACAAGCATTACCCCCTAACAATGAGCATGACACCCAGTGCATGAAACCCCTGGCAACGAATATTACCCCCTGGCAATGAGATTGACACCCAGCACATGAAACCCCTGGCAACAAGCAGAACACCCAGCACATGAAACCAATGGCAACGAGCATGACACCCTGAGCATGAAAACCCCTGGCACCGTGCATGGAACCAAGAGCATGAAACCCCTGGCAACGAGCAGGTAATATAAAAGTAATTAGAAGCCTTACTGTAGGGCTTAATGTGTAATGGGCATTGCGGTGTGTGGCATAATGTATCACGGACGTTGCGGTGTGTGACATAATGTATCCCGGACATTGCGGTGTGTGTCATAATGTGTCACGGACATTGCAGTGTGTCCCCTATTGTGTCACAGGCATTATGGTGTGTGGTATACTATATCACGGGCATTATGGTATGTGGTATAATGTATCAAGGGCATTGCAGTGTGTGGCATAATGTATAACGGGCATTGCGGTGTGTGTCATAATGTGTCACAGGCACGACGGTGTGTGGTGTACTGTATCACAGGCATTGTATGTGCTATAATGTCTCAGGGTCATTGCAGTGTGTGGCATAATGTATAACGGGAATTGCGATGCACGGCATAATGTGTCACAGGCATTACGGTGTGTGGCATAATGTGTCAGGGGCATTACGGTGTGTGGCACATTGTGTAATGGGCATTATGGTGTGTGGCATAATGTCTAAGGGCCATTGCAATATGTGGCATAATGTATACTGGGCATTACTATAAGGAGGAAAAATGACAAATAATGTAAGGGGCAAAGAAACACCCATTTTAGCAAGGCCATGCCCCTTTTTTTGTGGCGCGCACGTAGATTCATTGCTTTTCTAGTGGCAATTATGGATGGGGTGGGGGCGCCAGAGGATGTTTTGGCTTGGGGAGAAAAATTTCCAGTTTACGCCACTGGCACTGGGGGTCTGACAGCGTCACACCAAGATCTTATGACAATCCCAGGCACCTACTGTCGTAATGGGGGCCCAAAGCATATTGCTGCACCTGGGCCCACCACTCTCTAGTTCCGCCACTGGCCAGTGTTAAGGGGGTTCTCACGAAGAGATCCATGCTTAAAATCTAAGCAATCTAACAAGATTTCTTAGGAGTTAATCACTGATCTCTCCGT
Organism: Pseudophryne corroboree; assembly: GCF_028390025.1. Lineage (NCBI taxonomy): Eukaryota > Metazoa > Chordata > Amphibia > Anura > Myobatrachidae > Pseudophryne > Pseudophryne corroboree. The sequence continues at coordinate 691,761,134 of NC_086447.1, read as the reverse complement.
GTGTACCCCACACAGCGATAGCGATGCGCGGTCCCGCGCATAGCTATCACTGGTGTTAGATTGGCCTGCATGCAAGCTCAATCTAGCACATCGCTCATTTCACAGCTGAGTGAAATGAGCGGCCCCCCTTCCTCGCCCAGCACACATCGCGCTGTGCTGAGCAGGGGGAGAGATATGTACTGAGCGGTTTGCGGACCTTTACCGTATCCCCAAATCTGCTCATGCTCAGTGTGGCGCCTGTGCATCTGCAGATCCAATTCAATCTGTAAATTGATATACAGTAATGCACACCTCTTAATCAGCCTCTATGTTCATTGTACCCTACACCAGTCAGACACCTGTAATCAACTTGAAATGCACCAATGCTTGTTATACAGTATTGCTGAAATTATTATGTGCTTTTTTATACAGGTTGAGTATCCCATATCCAAATATTCCAAAATACGGAATATTCCGAAATACGGAATTTTTTGAGTGAGAGTGAGATAGTGAAAAGTTTGTTTTCTGATAGCTCAATGTACACGAACTTTATTTAATACACAAAGTTATTAAAAAATATTGTATTAAATGACCTTTAGGCTGTTTGTATAAGGTGTATATGAAACATAAATGAATTGTATGTATGTACACACACTTTGTTTAATGCACAAAGTTATTAAAATATTGGCTAAAATTACCTTCAGGCTGTGTGTATAAGGTGTATATGAAACATAAATGCATTCTGTGCTTAGACTTAGGTCCCATCACCATGATATCTCATTATGGTATGCAATTATTCCAAAATACGGAAAAATCCGATATCCAAAATACTTCTGGTCCCAAGCATTTTGGATAAGGGATACTCAACCTGTATAAGTAAATAGAAACATGAAAATAGGATTTTAATTACCTACCGGTAAATCCTTTTCTCGTAGTCCGTAGAGGATACTGGGTTTCCATTTAGTACCATGGGGTATAGATGGGTCCTCTAGGAGCCATGGGCACTTTAAGAATGTGATAGTGTGGGCTGGCTCCTCCCTCTATGCCCCTTCTACCAGACTCAGTCTACGAAACTGTGCCCGAGGAGACGGACATACTTTGAGAGAAGGATATAAAGGATAGTGGTGAGATTCCGAACCAGCACACACAAACCAGAGGAAAGCTATGCTAACCCAACTTTAAACCGAAACAGCAACAGCAGAACCAACAATACTTAACCAAGTAACAGTGCAGGAAGAACGAAGCACCGGGCGGGCGCCCAGTATCCTCTGCGGACTATGAGAAAAGGACTTACTAGTAGGTAATTAAAATCCTATTTTCTCTTACGTCCTAGAGGATACTGGGGTTCCATTTAGTACCATGGGGATGTACCAAAGCTCCCAAACCGAGTGGGAGAGTGCTGAGGTTCCTGCAGAACGGATTGACCAAACTGAAGGTCCTCAGAGGCAAAAGTATCAAACTTGTAGAACTTAGCAAATGTGCTCGAACCAGACCAAGTAGCCACTCGGCAGAGCTGTAAAGCCGAGACACAACCCGGGTAGCCGCCCAGGAAGAACCCACCGACCTAGTAGAGTGGGCCTGTACAGATTTTGGAACCGGCAAACCTGCCGTACAATATGCATGCTGGATAGTGAGTCTGATCCAGCGTGCAATTGTCTGCTTTGAAGCAGTACACCCAATTTTCTTGGGATCATAGAGAACAAACAGCGTATACCTTCAAAGCCCTCACAACATCCAAAGACTTTGAAGTAGCAGAAGTGTCAGTGATATCCGGAACCACAATAGGTTGGTTGATGTGAAACGCAGACACTACTTTAGGAAGAAATTGCTGATGAGTTCTGAGTTCAGCTCTGTCCTCATGGAAAATTAAATATGGACTCTTGTGAGACAAAGCTCCAGCTCCGACACATGTCTTACTGCAGCCAAGGCCAACATCGTGACGGTCTTCCCCATAAGATATTTTACGTTCACCTCCTGTAACAGTTCAAACCAGTCCGATTGGAGGAACTGCAGCACCAAATTGAGATCCCAAGGTGCCGTGGGAGGCACAAAGGGAGGTTGGATGTGCAGAACACCTTTTAAAAACGTCTGGACCCTAGGGAGAGAAGCCAATTGTCTTTGAAAGAAATCGGACAAGGCCGAAATCTGGACTTTTATGGAGCCCAAACGTAGGCCTACAGCCACACCCGATTGTAGAAAAAGCAGGAAATATCCCATATGAAATTCCACCGCAGAATATTTTCTGCTCTCACGCCAAGAGACGTATTTCTTCCAAATACGGTGGTAATATTTAGATGTTACCCACTTCCTGGCTTGGATCATAGTCGGGAAACTTTGTTAGGGATCCCTTTTCAGGCCAGAAACAGCCGTTCAACCTCCATGCCATCAAACGTAGCTGCGGTAAGTCCTGATAGACGAACGGGCCCTGTTGCAGAAGATCCTTGCGAAGAGGTAGAGTCCACGGATCTTCGAGGAGCATCTCCAGAAGGTTCGCGTACCAGGCCCTTCTTGGCCAGTCCAGAGCAATGAATACTTCTTGAACCTTTTCCCTTTTTATTCTTTTTAGAATTCTTGGGATCAGAGGAAGTGGAGGAAACACGTACACCATCTGATAGACCCATGGAGTCATCGGAGCGTCTACTGCCACTGCCTGTGGGTCTCTTGACATAGAACAATACCGCTTGAGCTTTTTGTTGAGACGAGAGGCCATCATGTCGATTTATGGATATTCCCACCAACGTGTCAAGCACCTGAACACTTCCAGGTGAAGGCCCCACTCCCCTGGGTGCAGGTCATGTCTGCTGAGGAAGTCTGCTTCCCAGTTGTCTACTCCCGAAATGAAGACTGCTGACAATGCCACAGCATTTTTTCTGCCTAGAGGAGAATTCTTGATACCTCTGACATCGCTACTCTGCTTTTCGTTCCGCCCTGTCAGTTTATGTATGCCCCTGCTGTCACATTGTCCGGCTGGACCTGAATGGTTTGATCGTGAAGAAGATATGAGGGCTGCAGGAGGGCATTGTATATGGCCCTGAGTTCCAGGATGTTGATTGAAAGGATGACTTCCTAACTTGACCATCTTCCTTGAAACTGCACCCCCTGGGTGACTGCTCCCCAACCTCTGAGGCTTGCGTCCATGGTTAACAGTATCCAATCCTGAATTCCGAACCTCCGACCCTCTACGAGGTGAGAAATCTGTAGCGACCACAGAAGGGAGATCCTGGCTTTTGGCGACAGGCGGATCCTCTGGTGCATGTGAACATGCGATCCAGGCAATTTGTCCAACAGATCGAGCTGGAAGGGTCTTGCGTGAAACCTTCCGTATTGAAGAACCTCATAAGAGACAACATTTTCCCCAGAAGGCGAATGCAGAGATGCACCGATATCCGGGTTGGCTTCAGGACATCATGTACCATCGAATGGATGACCAATGCCTTTTCCAACGGAAGGAATACTTTCTGCGACTCCGTGTCCAGTATCATACCCAAGAATGGGAGCCTCCGTGTTGGCTCTAGGTGAGATTTCGGAAGGTTCAGAATCCACCCGTGATCCTGGAGAAGTTTGGTTGGGAGACAAATGCTGTCCAGCAACCTCTCTCTGGACGGCGCCTTTATCAGAAGATCATCCAGATACGGAATTATATTTACTCCCTGTTTGCGGAGTATAAACATAATCTCTGCCATCACTTTGGTGAATACCCTCGGTGCTGTGGAGAGACCAAGTGGCCTGGAAATGGTAGTGACAGTCCTGAAGTGCAAACTATAGATAAGCCTGATGAGGCGGCCAGATCGGGATGTGAATGTAAGCATCCTAGATATCCAGAGACACTAGGAATTCCCTTTACTCCAGACCTGAGATCACCACTCTCAGAGACTCCATCTTGAACTTGAACACTCTTAAGAACGGGTTCAAGGACTTGAGGTTCAGAATCGGTCGTATAGTACCCCTTGTTGTGCAGATGATGTGGAATTGGAACAATGACTTGACTCTGTACCAGTTTTTGGATGGCATGCTGTAAAGTTATACTTGCCTCTTGTGAAGCTGGTAAGCCTGATTTGAAGAATCTGTGAGGTGGGAGCTCTTGGGACTCCAGTCTGTAGCCCTGAGAAATAAGATATATGACCCAGGGATCCCGGCACGAACTTGACCAGATGTGACTGAAGAATTTTAGTCAAGCTCCCACCTGGCAGTCCTCCAGGCGTCGCGGTCCACCGTCATGCTGAAGGCTTTGAGGAAGCAGAGCCTGAGCTCTATTCCTGAGCACCTGCAGTTGCTGGTTTGCGTGGTTTACCTCTTGCGCCTCTGGAGGCCGTAGAAGCACCTCTGGATTTTCCCTTAAACTTGGCCGTCCGAAAGGACTGTAAATTTGAAGCTGAATAAGCTTTCCTGGCTGGAGGAGCTGCGGAAGGAAGATATGTAGACTTACCCGCAGTAGCTTTGGAGATCCATTTGTCTAGTTCTTCTCCACACAATGCCTCTCCTGTGAATGGTAGGCCTTCCACGCCTTTCCTGGAGTCCGCATCAGCAGTCCACTGGCGTAGCCACAAGCTGACACTGCCATAGCGATGGTGCGTGCATTAAGCAAACCCATCTCTTTTATGGCTTCCACCATATAGTTCGCAGAGTCCTGTATATGCTGCTGGAGTAAAACAACATTCCCCCTAGACAAGGAATCTAACCCCTCAATTAGGTTACCAGACCATTTAGCAATGGCTTTTGTGATCCACGCACATACTATAGTGGGTCTCTGGGCAACCCCAGCGGCTGTGTACAATTATTTGAGCGTAGTCTCAATTTTACGATCCGCCGTGTCTTTTAGGGAGGCTGCACCAGGGACAGGCAATCTGCTGGCCAGGACGCCGGCTTTGTACTCACCACTCCTCATTCTTCTGGCTCTGTTAGGGGTGGCGGCGTGCTGCGGGAATGTACGCTCGCCGTGGTGGGGCTTGCGAATAGTTCCCTCAGGAGCTCAGTGTCCTGTCAGCGGGGAACGGGACCATTTACCCTTCAAGAGGTTGGGCCGTCCCCCCCCCCCCCCCCCTCCATAAGTCCGTCCAGGTTGGTGCCAACCAGCCCTGCCTGAAAATAACAAACATATAACATAAATGCAGAAACCTCTTCAGGAGCTTCCATAAGCGTGACAGGCTCCTCCGGACACATTTTCTAAACTGAGTCTGGTAGGAGGGGCATAGAGGGAGGAGCCAGCCCACACTATCAAATTCTTAAAGTGCCCATGGCTCCTAGTGGACCCGTCTATACCCCATGGTACTAAATGGAACTCGAGTATCCTCTAGATAGAATGTAAGAGAAAGAGAGAGATACAAGCAGTTAAGGACAATGGTAGTTCCTCTTAATACCCTTAATGGTAGCCTTTCACATATCAGCTATGGAGTGACAGTGGCGCTCATTACATAAAAATCCCCTAATCCTGATTCGTAACACTCCTGATGGTTAGGAAGAAAAACCTTCTAAAAACCTCCAAGTTAGTGAGACTGTATTACTATATTAACACGGATTTATATAATCTAGCACCAGGTATTGGTACATTTGTAACACGAAATATAAATATACATATATGACCTTTTTCTATTACTCTTCCTATATTATTTACAATCTTTCTGTTATCAATAAAGCAAAATAAAAAAATAAATTAAAAATAGTGTGTGTGTGTGTGTGTAGAGGGGGGTGGTTAGAAGTGTCAGCATGTAAATCTGATCACATGTAATCGCCACTATTTAAATCTTCGTGCTGTAACTTGCCAAATCATCTGGCTGTGTTAGTTAGATCAGTCTGGGGTTTGTTTTGTAGCCATAGAATTGAACCACTTTCTAAATCTGAGTTTGGGAAATGAAGTTAAAATATGCACCACTAGTCATTTTAAAAGATTTACAGCAAGCAAAACAAAACAGCTGACAGCGCAGCTCTCCTTTTCTCACCTGCTCACTACAGATGCGGCAGTTATACTGGCTTAGTATTTAGGACTTGCAATAACATGACATTGTTGTGATGAATCAGCATGGGTTCTCATTTTTTGGTGGAATAATTTGCCCGTTCATAGTATATACCCATGGGGGTTAATTTAAAACCGCATGCAAAAACAATTTGATACCCAATTCATACCTGTTGGAAGGACTATCCCACCATCCTAAATAAATAAAAAAATAAACATTTTCATATATAAAGTATAAAGGTAAAATGATATGTTCCTCTGACTTTACTATCACGAGTACTGATATGGTTCATCTTTGACTCCGCTACTTATTTCTCTATTCATTAAGCCGGTCAGGGCTGCCATCAGGGGGGCACAGGCAGTACACCTGTGACGGGCTCTGGCTGACAGGATAGGGCACAGGTCTAAAGTTTTATTTTCCTGTTCTGCTGAGGCCCTTGCTCATTCTGAGTGGGGCCCCAGTTTCATAGGAGCAGGGAGAGCTATGTGAGACCTGGTGCAGTGGTCTGGGAGAGCAAAACATTTGCTGTGGAATTGCTGTGGATGCTTTAAGTTCACGGAGGCTGGCAACTGGGAACTGTCAATAATCAGCAGCTGTCTCCCAACCTCTTTACATTCCCCCCTCTGCTTTCCATGTGGCCACCCTCAACCTTTACTATTATGCACACTGTGAAGTGTAACACCTCCTCCACTGAGGTCAGTGATGCTATGAATGCCTCCCAAATGCCTGCTTTATTTAAACTTACCACAACAACACTGATGTGGTAATAGAATCACCATGTGGACATCTGCAATGGGATAACTCCAAAGTGTCTGAAGTGTGGAATACTGAGAGGATAAGTACATGTGAAGACTACAGAAGATTAAAATAACTTCAGTACCTTAAAATTACTTTGTTCTTTTGTACATTTATAACAAAGATTTTTAAATATATATTTTATCTAATTAATTTTTTTCTTTAACTGTGGAGGTGTGGTGGCATGTGGGGACACATCTGTATTTTGTAAAGCGCTTTATTACCTGAGCTTGCTCTGCACACCAGGATGCTCTCTGCTTCAATGGTGGAGGGCCCCTACCTGATTCAACTGTACTGGGCACCACAATTTCTGATGTCGGCCTTGTAGGTTGTTGTGTTGTTGGTGTTCCTGGGAAAGGATGCAAATGGAGTACAGACCTCTGCACCAGTGTGTAACTACTTGAACCCCCCCCCGCCTGCGTCAGTAGAGAGGAGCACAGTCTTTGAAGGACCCGTCAGATCAGGGATGTGCCACAACAAAAGGATTGTTTTGCTAGAACTCTGTTTATAATTGCTGTTTGTGTGAACAGCAGAGCTCGGCCTGGAACATTTCAGCAGTGTTTTCTGCTGTACTAGTGGAACATGTAGAAAGGTTATTTATTTTTATGCCGCATCTTGGAATATGCTCTTTTCAGGGAGGCATTTGATATGCGGGCTAACGGGATCCCGGCGCTCAGCATACTGGCGCCGGGATCTCGACAGCCGGCACACCGACAACTATTCTCCCTCTTGGGGTGTCCAAGGGAGAATAAATAGCGTGGCGCGTAGCGCACCACTGTGCCATCAGCATGGCAAGTGCAGCGAGCCTGCAAGGGGCTCTTTTGTGATTGCCTCGCTGCCAGCATGCCGGTGGTCGGGAACCCAGCGTCGGTATGCTGGGCGCCGGGATCCCAACAGCCGACATAACGTAGTAGACCCCTCTTTGCAATACCATTTTTGTGAAAGGAATACATATTTCTTTTACAAACTTTACTATACATATATTGTTCCATGATACATATGGAAATAGGATGTGACCTCGAGTTTGTGGCACACTATCTATTGCAACATGAACTAAACATGTACTTAATACCACAACATTTATTTTATTGGGCCAAAAAATGTAACACATTTTGTAACAGCAGCATACTATATGACTGATTCTGAATCGGACACATTCCCATTCAAATCTGCAAACTTTATGCTAAATAATAGAATAAGCCCTTCCCTGGTGTACATGCTTGCTTCTGAATGTGCAACGACTGTGGGTGTCATTCCGAGTTGATCGCTCGCTAGCTGTTTTTTTGCAGCCGTGCGAACACATAGTCGCCGCAGGGGAGCATATTTTAGCTTTGCAAGTGTGTGAACGCCTGTGCAGCTGAGCAGTACAAAAACAGTTTGTGCAGTTTCTGAGTAAAGTCTGAACTTACTCAGCCGCTGCGATCACTTCAGCCTGTCCGGTCCCGGAATTGACGTCAGACCACCGCCCTGCAAACGCCTGGACACGCCTGCCTTTTCCCAACCACTCCCTGAAAACGGTCTGTTGCCACCCATAAACGCCTTCTTCCTGTCAATCTTCTTGCGAACGGCTGTGCGAATGGATTCTTCGTTAAATCCATCGCACAGCAACGATCCGCTTTGTACCCGTATGACGCGCCTGCGCATTGCGGTGCATACGCATGTGCAGTAGTGACCTGATCGCAGCGCAGCAAAAAACGGCAGCGTGCGATCAGGTCGGAATGACCCCCTAAGACTTTAGAGGCTACAATCAGGCTTGTGGTTTTTTATTAAGATAAAAAAAACTCAGAATGATTTAGCCAAGGTGCACAATGGCGCTCTCTAGCAGGATTAATTACTAGTGTAGGCGAAATAGGCCTTTTACCCATTCTATTGCTTAATTTACTGTATGACAGTGGAGCTGCTTGATATAATTAGCAAGAGTCTGTACATACATATAAGACTTTAAACCGCCTTTGTCACCCCCTGAGAGATTTAGCTTATTGTATAAATACAGATGACAAATTAACTGGTCATATATGTTATGTTAAAACTGCAAGTGGAAACAGCGTCCAATCACCTGCAACTGATTTCCTGTACAGTCAAATACAGCATCTATTCATCTGGCTAAGGCCATTGCTGAATCTCATACAAGTTACTGGGAAGCTCGGAAGGTTGTTACTGATGCTTGTTCCCCTGCCAGAAATAACAGAATTCCTTCACTGATCCAAACTCCACAGTGTTTTGCTTAGAGCCACAAACTCATTTATGTAAAATACTCAATGTTTTTTAAGACGACCCCCCTAGTCTGGCTCCAAAATAGTACACAGGGTACATAAGGGTAGTGCATACTTTCAACCTTTTACACTAAACCGTCCTCTTATGAACACAAACACAGTCTTTTTTTCTTTTAAAAGGCAAAAAAAAGCCCCAAAAAACAAAACCTAAGATAATTTTTCACAAAAGCTTTTGATTTGACATGTCAACTTCAACAGAGGAAACAAAGTTGAAACATTTCTCTAAGATGCTTTGATGTCTGCAACTAATGGTTATACAAGATAAGCTACAATATTTAGAAATTTCAATCCACATCTGGGTTGCATTGATAGAACTGTAGCTCTGTATGCACAGACACGTCAAACGTTTTATCTTAGCAGATGAAAAACAAATCTTGCATCCTGATAAGCATTCTCTAAATAAGGTGTGCATATTATTTGAGGATTAACAATGTAGGGCTGCGCACGTAGTAATACTGCCGATGAAATCAAGTATTTACACCAATATCAACGAATCTGGCTCCAAATTGCCCAATAATAAAGTGTTCAAAATCAAATGCAATGTTATCAGGCATTTATTAATAGGGCTCCGGATGATAGGTTAACAGTCAATTGGTTAATAAGTTCAATAAGTTGATCCCATATGGTCAACATGCATTAGGTCAACAGGTACAAAAGATCGACATGTAATATGTCGTTAGTGGTTAAGGTCGACAGGTACAAACGGTAGACAGGTTCAAATGGTCGACATGGCAATGGTCGACACCAGAGCCGGCCCTAACCAATATGATGCCCTAGGCAAGATTTTGGCTGGTGCCCCCTAGCACCGCCGCTAGTTCTGCAGGAGATGCCTGGCATGAGTCAGCTGGCAGCTCTGCTAACGTTGTGCGCCTTTTGTTTAAGAAAATGCATCTTATTTGCATTACTATGTGGCTAGGATGCACAAACAGGTTCTGCTGATAAAAATGATATGCAGCATGCATATATTCTGTGTGCGACTGCGGCTGTATCTGCATACGAAATGCTACATTACAGTGATTTCCAGGAATAAACTGCAACTTAGCATTTCGTATGCATATACAACCGCAGTCACACACAGAATATAGGCATGCCGCATATCATTTTAATCAGCAGAAGCTGCTGGTGCCCCTAAGCATACCAAATGCCCTAGGCATTTGCTTAGTTTGCCTATGCCTAAGGCCGGCTCTGGTCGACACGCATAATGGTAGATACACGTTTTTGTTTGTTATTTCAACTTTCTCATCATTTACCATCCATGTGGACGACTGGGAATAGTAACCCTGCCCGAAGTGTGGTGAGCAGTACACTAATTGGGGTCACGTGCTTTAACATAGAAAATGACCCCCCCCCCAAAAAAAAACAACAACTATTGACCCTGTCGACCTATTACATATTGACCATATGACCTAATTCTGTTTGACCTAATGATCCACACCCTATTAATAGGTCACTGCTTCTACATCGATAACAAAGGATTTTTTTTATTAAAAAACAAAACCTTATTATTTATTAACAGTTATTTATACAATGCTTCCATCACTCGGAGCTTTGCAGAGAACATTTTAGTTCTTCTGATCAGTCTTTGCCCCAGAGCCTACAATCTGCTTTGGCTGCAGGTGTGTTCTCATATACCTAGCGCATAGGGGTTTCTATAATGGGTGCGGTGTGTTCGGTGCACATGGGCCCCTAGGTCCGGGGGGCCGCACACACTGCACCCATAGAGTATACTTATCCCTCTGGAGTCCCGTGGTGGAGGCCCTGCAATGGGCACAAATCACTTAGAAAATGGCGGCCTCTGCCATTTTCGAGTAATTTTCTCATGCGCACTGGAGATGTCCTCGGGAAAAGGGTGTGGGCGCTATCCTCCCGGAGACCTGTGCATGCGCAGTATACTCTAGCTTCATGCCAGAGCCTACTGCTGCCAGAGAGGAGGGGGCCCGCAATGGAGGCTGCACACTGGTCCACTCCTCTCTTAAAACGCCCCTGACCTTTGACCAAAGTCAGAAAAGGTTATTTAATATTAGGGGGGGACTTCAATACTGTTCCAGATACCGACCTAGATAAATCTTCTGGTCAGTTCCGCCCTCAGCACGATTCGTCCTCACGTTCTTTAAACAAACATATCCGCGAATCTGGCCTCTTCGATGTCTGGCGAGCCCTCAACCCAACTGCTAGAGACTAGACCTTCTTCTCGACCCCGCACCAATCATACTCTCGAATCGATCTTTTTTTTTGCGGCACACTTGTCTCTAGGCACGTAATGGACTCATCTATTATCACTAACCCTTGGTCGGACCATTCCATCATCACTGCCACCTTTGACATTCTCGACACCCCGACAACTCGCCCCAATTGGCGATTAAACGAGATGCTTTTGAAAATCCCTCAGTTCCAGGAAAAAATCAATCTAGCTATCACTGACTATTTCTCCTTAAACATAACAGATTCTTCTTGCACCCCATTAATCTGGGAAGCTCACAAAGCCGTCATTAGAGGGCACATTATTAGCTATGCATCACATAGGAACAGGGATCGTAAGCAAAAAATATAATTCCTCACAGTTGAGGTCCACAACTTAGAAACCCTACATAAACAACGACCCTCACGATCTCTATATTCACAACTCACATCTACCAGGGCAACATTGAACGCTTTGCTAGCCGAAAAAACCGAGCACTCACTCCGCTGGCTGAAACAAAAATTCTACGAAAAAAGTAATAAAGCCGATTCGCTAATGGCCGGCAGATTGAGGGCTCGGAAGACGCACACTGCTATCCCGGCTATTAAAGATGAGAACGACTCCCTTCAATACAATCCAAAGACTATTAACTCTCTTTTTCGGACTTATTATGAGCGACTCTACAATTTGCCCGACACCTCCTCTTCTTTGGACCTGACCCACCCCACGATTTCTGACTACTTAACTTCCTCTGATCTGCCTCGTATCGACTCCAATACCTCTTCGGACCTTGATAGACCTATTACCCCCGAAGAAATAAACCTTGCCATCAAAAGTCAGAAACCATCTTAGGCCCCAGGTCCGGATGGCTATCCAATGTCATATTATAAAACTTTTCAATCCGCACTACTTCCTCACCTCACGACAGTATTTAATCTTATTCTGGATGGGTCTCCCTTCCACCCCCACACTACTAAGGCCGTCATTACCGTGATTCCAAAACCCAATAAAGACCCCCAGCTTCTCTCTAACTACTGGCCCATATCACTCCTGAATTCTGATCTGAAAATCTTCGCCAAAGTGCTGGCTAATAGACTTAATCATATTCTTCCCTCGCTCATACATCCCGACCAGGTGGGCTTCGTCCCATCCAGACAGGCACTCGACAATACTAGGCGTGTTGTGGATATCATTCATCACATTAATCTTCATAAGATCCCGTCCTTGACTCTTGCCCTGGATGCAGAGAAGGCCTTTGACAGGGTTTCATGGCCTTTCATGCGACAGTCTTTACAACGTTTTGGCCTTCAAGGTAAATTTCTTCAGGCCATACAGGCCTTATACCAGAACCCTTCGGCATCGGTTCATTCCAACGGCCTACTATCAGACCCCTTCAAAATTTCAAATGGAACCCGACAGGGGTGCCCACTAGCTCCCCTCATCTTCGCACTTGTCATTGAACCCCTCGCAAATCGCATCCGGACCAATCCTGACATCTCGGGATTCCATATCAACCACACCCAATACACCATCTCCCTCTTCGCCGATGATATCCTCTTGACTCTGACGAACCCGCCTATTTCCCTCCCGAATCTCTTCCGAGAACTATCCATATATGGCAACCTCTCGGGATATAAAATTAACCAGACAAAGTCTGAAGCTCTCTCCTTACACATCCCCAAGCTAACTAAATCTCAATTACAAAAGAATTTTAACTTTTCCTGGCGCAGACACTCCCTCAAATATCTAGGGGTCTCCATCACCAAATCCTACAGTTCTCTTTACAGGGCTAACTATCCCCCACTCATTACATCAATCCTTAATGATATCCATCAATGGGAATCTTACTTTCTCTCTTGGGTAGGATGAATTAACGCTATAAAAATGAATATCCTCCCCAAACTTCTGTACTTGTTCCAGACGCTTCCAATTTCGGTGTCCCCCCCCAGACTCTTAACACTCTCCAATCTTCCTTATGCAAATTTATTTGAAGTCATAAAAAGCCTAGAATCCGGCGGGATATCTTAGCTAAACACTCTCGAAACGGCGGTCTGGGCCTTCCCATCCTCCAACGTTATTATGACACGACCAGGTTAAGCCAAATGGTTGCCTGGCATGACCCAAAGCATACTAAAAGATGGGTTGACTTGGAGAGCGATCTATCGGGAGTCCCATCTATCTCATACCTGCCTTGGCTCCCTAGAAAACAACGCTCCCCACCCCACTGCATCTCACCTGCAATAGAATTGACAATTACACATTGGTGGAATCTGAACAAAAAATTAAAATTATCTACCCATCCCTCCCCTTTGACTCCCATCTGGAGCAACCCAGCATTTCCCCCGGGACTCTCTCGGGGAATGGCCCGCCGATGGATCTCGGCAGGTGTTACCAGAATCCACCACTTCACAGGGACGCACTCCATTAAATCATTCTCCGATCTACAAACTACATACGATCTACCCAACTCTCTGTTTTATCAATATCTACAAATCCGCCACTTCCTTTCCTCTCTACATTAATCATTCCCTCTATCGGGTCCCACACCTCTCGAGAGACTCTGCATTTACAACTCTACTGGTAGGGGCACTATCTTCTCTACAAAACCACCCTCAACCCTGCACCCCCACCTCTTGAACCGCACGAGCTGGCGTGGGAGGCGGATATGGGGTATCACCTAGGGGAGGAGGGTTGGGACACAATCCGCACTGCGATCTCACAATGCTCCATCAGCGTGGCCATCCGCGAAAAACTCATACAAAATATACACAAGATGGTACTTAGTACCGGACCGGTTGCATAGGATCTATCCTGACACCTCCAATCTTTGCTGGAGGAACTGCGGTCAAATAGGCACGTTTTATCATGTTTGGTGGACCTGCCCGGTGATTGCTCAATATCGGGCGAAGGTCCGCAAGCTCCTCTCCCGATTAATTGATTTGCCAGCGCCTCTTTCACCCGCGAACCTCCTCCTTTGCTCTCCACCCGATCACGTCTCTAAAGACTCGAAAAACCTGATCCTCTTTGTATCTTGCGCAGCCAAATATCAAATAGCGCGCAATTGGAAGAACCCCGAAGCTCCCAACCGCCAGGCACTTACGAATAGAATCTGGTTTGTCGCAAACATGGAGTATATTACCAGTCTCCACCAAAACACAGTAAAAAAATTCCACTCCACCTGGCTCCCCTGGTACAGACACCACGACCACCCCCTCCCTGGATAAAACGAATTATGGACTCCGCTCTACAACTATTACCCCTTCCCCTATACCCCCCCCTCTCCTTTTTTTTTCTTTTCTTATCTTTCCCTCAGACCCCCGACTCTTCGGAGAAACCGTCCTTTTCCTTTATTTTCCTCCTTCTTCTATAGCACTGGATCTCTCTTTTCAGTTCCTCACTTTCCACATACTATTACTACGCATCACTCAACATACTTACTGTCTCCTCCACGGCTTGGATCCTCATGACCCCACTCCTTTTTCTGTCCTTACATCTTTCTTCCCCCCGAAAACGCCCTACTACCTATGTTTCCAGCCTCCTTATACAACGATTATTACACTCAATGGGGTATATTTACTAATATTCGTGTTTTTGACGTTTTTAAGGGTGTTTGAACTCGAATGGTATCGGGTGCATTTTACTGCAACTTTTTGAATCCTGATACGGTCAGTTACTAAGCTGCCGAGTTTTCCACATTCGTCTTTTCCAATGTCGATGTGATTCGTAATGTCAGGCAGTGTTTTACGGGAGTGATGAGTAAAACACTGCCTGACAAAACACAAGGAATCCTGGCCGGATCTGTGAGATCCGTGCAGGGCTTCATTGTGCACCTTTTTAAAAAAAATTAAAGTGTTAAAAATCAAGAAAAAAATTGCGTGGGGTCCCCCCTCCTAGGCCAAACCAGCCTCGGGCTCTTTGAGCCGGTCCTGGTTGCAAAAATATGGGGGGAAAATTGACAGGGGTTCCCCCCATATTTTAACAACCAGCACCGGGCTCTGCGCCTGGTCCTGGTGCCAAAAATACGGGGGACAAAAAGCGTAGGGGTCTTAGATGTTCCGCCATGGATAGCAATTCTTACTTTTTCTGGAATTTTGCATATTATTAATATTATAGCCACACACATATTCACTTATAGAGTCCTAGGTACTTAAAATTACTTACTAGGTACTTAGGATTAGTATATTTGTCACAAAAAAAATAGTATTAAGATTAAGCATAACGATGTTCGGCGTGAGGCATGACACGTCTGATTCATATTGGATCACTACTTTTTACCCAGATTAGCGAATTATTTGCACACATCAACTGTATCTAGGGTACCCGTGCATTGTACTTTTGTTACTTTAGTGATGAGAATAAGACAAATAGACAAATAAGACAAATACTCTATGATGTGACAAAGTCTCTGGCGGGAGGCATGGCACAGCCAAGTCGTGAAGTCCATGGCATGCCAAACGAGCTGTTTGTGAATAGGTGTATGTGGGCACAACTGTACTATATGTGCACACATACACAATAGAGTTATTTTTTATTATTATTAATAAAATTTTAATAATAATAATAACAACCGTTTCTTATGTAGCGCAGCATATTCCGTTGCGCTTTACAATTGGAACAGTAATAGAACAAAACTAAGTAATAACAGACAGACATAGATGTAGGATGGCCCTGCTCATACACTTACAATCTATAGGAAAATAGGCATTGGAAAATAGGCATTGATACACCTATTGCATAATGGTCCGGCCAGATTGCGAAGGTTCCCTATGATACGGTCACACAGCAATGTTAGCCTGGGGTCAGGAGGATATAAGAGTGAAGAAAGACAAAATGTGTGAGGTTATGTGTGGACTGTACAGAGGACATGTAATTTGATAGGGAGGCATTGATGGGGATGTGAGTGTTATTGGAATCTGATTGTCTGAAGAAGTGAGTTATCAGGGACCGCTTGAAGGTTTGGAGACTAGAGGTGAGTCTTACTGTGAGTGAGAGTGCATTCCACAGAATGGGTGCAGCCTGGAAAAAGACCAGTAATTTTGAGTGGGAGTGAGTAATACGTGTGGAGGAGAGATATAGATCTTCTGCAGAGCGGAGAGGTTGGGTAGGGAGATATTTTAAGATGAGCAAAGAGATAGATGCTTTGTTAATAGCCTTGTGTGTAAGTAAAAGTATTTTATATTGAATACGGTAGAATGCTTAAGTTACCGGTTTGCTAGACCAATTTCTGATGATATTGCATGTGTGGGCTGGCTAGAAAAACATAAATGCAGTAATAATGTCAGTGGTCATCATGGTTAGGGATTTAAAGCCTCCCTGTAGGGCCACCCTAAGTATGGAGTATGTACAGTAGTCCTCTCCAACTCCCGACAATCCCATTCCAACATCAATATCAGTAATTATTTTTTCAGTTACCGCACACAAATTCTACCTTTTAATTTGTTATTTTTTTTTAAGAAGGCTTTGAAATTGATTTCATAGCATTTGTATGTTTACTTCTCACAAAGCAAGATAATTTGCCCAAAATACCCCAAAAAGTTTTTGGGTTTAATTGAACTTAAGTAAACTAAAATTAAAATGTGTGTATTTGTAGTTTTCTGTAACCACCACAAAGTAATACATAGTGGTTCTTGCTTCCGTAATTAATACACTTTCCAAAACAGCAAAAAAGCAGGTTTTCAAAATTAAATGCATATTTGAAATGATGCATTTTATTTCTTACATGTTTGTATGAAATGCATAAAATGTGTGTGAATACAAGTCAAGTGATACACACACTCTGCACCATGGCTCTAACTGTATGGAGTTTCTATATTCTCCCCGTACTTGCGTGGGTTTCCTCCGGGTACTCCGGTTTCCTCCCTCAATCCAAAAATATACTGATAGGTTAATTGGATCCCAACAAATTAAACCCTAGTGTGAATGTGTGTGCGTGTACATGTGGTAGGGAATATAGATTGTAAGTTCCATTGTGGCAGGGACTGATGTAAATGGCCAAATATTATCTCAGTAAAGTGTTGAGGAATATGTGTGTGCTATATAAATAACTGGTAATAAATAATAAACAAAATAATACTGGGATTATTCACATTTACAGTACTGTATACTAATGGGGGTTGTTACAATAGTGTCAAGTACTGTATTTTACCACTGTGCAACTCTTTTTGAGTACTCCAGCTCTGAGCTGTGCCTCATTGTCCTTCCATATTAAAACTTTATTGTGGCACATTTAATGGTAAATAATAAAATATCCATGGCTATCTGCCTACTGAATGTTAATTAGAATTATTATTAATGATGTAGTCTTTTACCCTGCCATAAGTAGCGGCGCTGCAGAGGAAATTTTTTCTTTTACATGCATCATTCTGAGCCGGCCCAGCCCCAGCAGGTTGTCAGCGCATGCTGATTGGACAGCTTCCGCTGGGACCAGAGCCAGCTCACGCCCACAGTGTGTCCACTCCTCCATGTGACTGACCAGCAGCATCGCAGCACAGAGACCGGGAGATGGAGCGGCCTGCGGGAGGAGAGAGGAGAGCTGCTGCCCAGCCATAGGAGAGAGCCTGGTCACTGTCGGAGGATTGAAGGAGGAGAGCTGTCAGCACTCAGAGGCCCTCATTCCGAATTGAATGCTCGCAAGCTGCTTTTAGCAGCAGTGCACACGCTAGGCCGCCGCCCTCTGGGTGTGTATCTTAGCTTAGCAGAATTGCTAACGAAAAATTAGCAGTTCTGCTATTAAATATTTCCCTGCAGTTTCTGAGTAGCTCCAGACCTACTCCTAGATTGTGATCACTGCAGACTGTTTGGTTCCTGGTTTGACGTCACAAACACACCCTGCGTTCGGCCAGCCACTCCCGTTTCCCCAGGCACGCCTGCATTTTTACCTGACACGCCTGCGTTTTTTAGCACATTCCCTGAAAACGCTCAGTTACCACCCAGAAACACCCACTTTCTGTCAATCACTCACCGATCAGCAGAGCGACAGAAAAGCGTCGCTCAGCCCTGTGTAAAATTGCATAGTTTTGTGTGAAAGTACTTAGCGCGTGGGCCCTGCGACCCATATGCATGCACATAACTGCCGGTTTTTAGCCTGATCGCTATTCTGCTAAAAATGGCAGTGAGCAATCAACTCGGAATGAGGGCCAGAGTGTATCGCGGCAGCAATCAGCCCCCGGGCTGCCTTTAAAGTGTGTGCAGAGGCGGCTTGGGGTGGTGAAGCTAATTGGGCGATCCTCATCCTTCCTGCTTCTTGATGGGGGCCGAGGGGGAGGGGGGGCCTGCCAGTGGGGGGGCTCAATCGGCCAGGGGTGGGACTGACAGTGTGTCTGCCACTGCCAGTACTACTGGAGGTGAGAGTGAGCCCAACAATCAGCATGTGGGGGCATGGGTGCTGTGGGAGGGTGGAATGTGTGGCATAATGTATATTTCAGCTCATACTGTGGTGTATAATATGCATTTTTACTGATACTGTATGGTGTAATATGAATTTCAGCTCATACTGTGTGGCATAATGTATATTTCGGCTCATAGTGTGTGCATTTTGACTCATATCATGTGGCGTATTGTGAATTTTGGCAAATACCGTGTGGCGTAATGTGAATTTTAGGCTCACACTGTGTGGTATAATGTATATTTCGGCTCATACTGTGGTGCATAATACGCATTTGTACTCATACCGTATGGCGCGATATGAATTTCGGCTCATACTGTGTGGTGATAATGAAATAATATGTTTGCACTGTGTTTTTACGTACCTTTTTAATGTTTGTGAAGCCAGTAATGTTTAAAGTTTTAAAAAGTAGAATATAAGGAGGAAAAATTATAAATAATGAAAGGGGAATAAATCAGGAATGAAAATATAGTGTTATGGATTGTTTGAGGAAGGGGGCCCCAAATTGGTGTCTTGCTTAGGGCCCCATGAGATCAAAAAATCCGCCTCGGAAACTGACTCTTGTACACCGCCACTTATACACCGCTACTACTGCGCTGCATGCTGCCAGTGCCTCCTGGTCCTAGTAAAATAGAATGAGCTCATGAGCTGCTGCCGTGGGTAAGGTTTGGCTAGAGGAGAAGGGGCCTCCATCCCCTTTCATCTTTGCTCCTCCACGCTACTCTCCTCATCTCATCCCAACCAGCACAGCTCTTCTTATCTGAGGTTGTCCTTGCTGCCAGAGCAAGGGATCTGACGTCACAATCTCATGACCATTCCTAATGTAAGGACGAGAAGCCGCCCCCCAAGCTCTACACTTCTAGGCCCAGGTAAACCAATTGTAATATATGCAATATACCTATTACCCACTGGCTGTCACATTTTCTGCCTATACCCTGCCTCTCCCTGCCACCCACTGCATATGTTACCCACTGCCTTTACCTGTCAACCACTGCCTCCCTGTCACCCACTGCCTCTCCCTATCACCCAATTTCTATCCCCATCAGCCACTGCTTCACCCTGTCACTCACTCTTCTTCACCATCTGCCTCTTCCTGTCACGTTCTGCCTCTCCCTCTCAAACTCTTCCTTTCACTGTCACCCTCTTCCTGCCACCCTCTGCCTCTTCCCAGCATATTGTGAACTTGGGGTGAAGCGGAGGAAGGGAGCCCAAAGCATATTTTTGCGCCTGGATCCAGCACTCACAAGTTGCGCCTCTTCTGCTCCCAAGTATACTAATCTACACCTGCTCCTCTTGTCTGAGATCTGCCTTCCTTACCCTTTGTTTTTACCCTTGCATTTTGTTTTCTACTTTGTATGTCCCGATTCCATGCATGTTATGATACCTGCACTGTACAGCACCGGAGAGCACTGTGGTGCCTCAAAAATTAACAAGCACAATGACAGTATTAACAAAATGACCAATATATTCATAAGGGTTGTACAATAATGATAGGTAGTAATACAAGCAAATTGCAGACACAAAATACAGCCCAAATAAGGATCACATTCTAAAGGGTAAATGGTAACTGAGTTGGGGGATTAAAAATATTTTTCTATGTTTTTATGCAGTACAGTGAATAGTGAATTTGTGGAACAAAACCGTGTAACTTCCAAATATGTGATTTCTTTTCTTTTCTTACATTTTGGTTCAAACATAAACTGTTCTTATAGCAATACCAATGTATTCTGATGAAGAATTATTTTTAAAAAGCTTCTAAGACTTTCATATTTTTTAAATATTTACATTAAAGGCCTGATTCAGAGTCACGAGCAAAGCCGAGATTCACATAGTTGTGTGATTTTTTCGCTACTGCACAAAAAACCCTTACAACTCCTTCGGGCTGCGATCGCTGCCATTGCAGGGATCAGCTCTGAATTAGGGCCCTAGTGCCAAAGATAAGGAGAACCTGGGTGGACACCCGGAATAGGATAAGAATGGAAATGGAAGTTAGGATGGAGTGGTGCAGGGGTGGAGGTATATGATGAGCATCAATCAGAGCTGGGGACATACAGCTAAAAAAGGGTGGTGGGCTAGATCACGGAGGGAGGGGTGTGTGCAGACTGAGGTGACTCTTTACTAGTATGACATAATATAATAAGATACAACATTTTTTATTTTTAGCTAGCTGGAGTACCCGGCATTGCCTGGGATTTTAAGAATGTATGTTTACAAAAATAAATGTTAATATTAAACACATAGTATAAATAAAGGTGGGTACACACTAACAGATATATCTGCAGATCAATTGATCTGCAGATATATCTATGGACGGATCGAGCAGTGTGTTCAGCATACACACTGCTCGATCCGTCGGGGACTGACGTCATGAACTGGGCGGGCGTGTACACACGCCCGCCCAGTTCAGCTGTCAATCACCGCCGGCCGCCGCAGCATGTGTACGTACACACACACAGTACACACACAGCGACGCGCCAATATATCGGTAGATATATTGGCCGTCGGCTGTGCTGCGCGGCCGTCGCGATACGTCTGTGATCGACGGAGTTCACAGACGTATCGGCCGTACACACTGGCCGACGGTCCCGCGATATATCGGCCGTTCAGGAGAACGGCCGATATATCGACCAGTGTGTACGGGCCTTAACATTGTAGATAGCTGAATACCCGTGCTTCGTTATGGGATGAGAATGGTAAATGAAAATGATAGTTGTTCATTAATTTACGTTGGTTGGAGATCTAGTATATAAGCATATCTTGCTTCCCTGACGCACTTTGTATAGTGGCTGGACCCCTTTTTGGTCCCCCAAGGGACACTGCTTTTCCCACTATACAACTCTCAGTCTGTGGCTTCCTGCTGCCTCCATTCCCCTCCTCACATCATGTCAGTGCCCCTGCGAAATTATCGATTTATTTACAGTTTCTTATACAGCGTAGCACATTATGTATCTCCTGATATACTCTGTGCTGCTGGGGGACCGTGCTACTTCCACTATATAACTGTCAGTGTGTGGGTTTGTGCTACCTGCATTCCCCTCCTCACATCATGTCATGGCTTTGTCACATGGAGCCCTGTCATCACTGACATATCATACATGTCCTGATATAGTGTGTGCTGCTGGCCCACCCCTAGGGGTGCTAGTTGTGTGTTACCCCCACAGTGTTTGTTCTCAGAATGTAAGTCATATGTGTAGCAAGTTTGGTGTAAATTGCTTCAGGCATTCCAGAGTTATGCTGTCTGCTGAAAAAGCCTGTGCTGCTGCCTCACCCCTAGGGGTGCTAGGGGTGTCTTATCCCCACAGAGTTTGTTCCCAGCTTGTAAGTCATATGTGTACCGAGTTTGTTGTAAATTGGTCCAGGCATTCGGGAGTTATGCTGTCTGCTGAAATACTCTGTGTTGCTGTCCCACCCCCTAGGGGTGCTAGGGGTGTCTAACCCCCACAGAGTTTGTTCCCATATTGTAAGTCAGATGTGTATCAAGTTTGGTGCAAATTGCTCCAGTCCTTCCAGGTTTGCTGTCTGCTGACATACTCTGTGCTGATGTCCCATCCCTAGGGGTGTCTGACCCCCACAGTGTTTGTTGCCAGATTGTAATGTATATGTGTACCAATTTTTGAGTACATTGCTCCAGGAATTCCGGAGTTATGCTGTCTCCTGATATACTCTGTGCTGCTGTCTGCCCCCCTAGGGGTGCTAGGGATTTCAAATTGTTTTAGTTGCCTCCACCGTGTTTTAATATGCTCGTATGTAAAATTTCACGATCTTCGCTTGTAAACTGTGGATTTGTATAGAAAGACAGAAGGACAAATTTTCATTTTTATATATTAGATGAACACTTTTCTATAGTAGATGTCATGAACTTGTGATCATGCCTTTTCACGCTGACAGTGGGAGCATAGTTTGGTTGTGCAGTCAGCGCCATCATTAATCCATTGACATAAAGAGTGCCACAGTTACTTCCAGTGCCAGTATACAATCAAGATTATATATATTTTGAAAAGTTTGACCACTACTTCTTTCAAAGTACAAATAAAAGACTCCGTAAGAATATGACTTTCAAAGTTAAAAAAAAATCAATAAAAATTCCACAAAAACAATGGTGGTATTGAGGGGAGATGCATTCTTGAGCAGAAGTTTATAAAGTGTAATGGTGATAATTTATAACCTCACTAATGTACGACACCTTTAAATAAGAATGTTGGCACAGTAAGGTACACTAATCAAAGGACCAAATTAGTAGCTGCCATGATGAAAGACTTTTGCGGAAAAAACAGCATTATTATCCAAAAATATTTGACATAAAATTAACCTAAATATAAATTGTACATCTGCTGAAGGGAAAGGCCACCTGTGCAAAGAATGTACGTGTTACATGCATGACTCAGTAAGGAAGCATGTTATAGAAATACAAGTAACTGAAGAGAAAAGCAGTGTTGGACCAGGGAATGCCAGTAAATACAGTTAAAGTCGCCCACCGTAGAATAGAAAATATATTTTATATGGGATGCCTTCTTCTGGTGCTCAGGAATGAACGGAAATAATTACAATTATGGACCAGTAGTGGTTCCCTCTCCCAGTGATAGTAAAGGGATCCTACTAAATTTACAAAAAAATAAACAAAAAACAATGCAATCTTATGGGCCCTACACAGTGGCAAACGCAGGATTTCCATGGGGGGGGGGGGGTTTCCAAACGTGTGTGTGTGTATATCTCCGGTTTCCAAACGTGTGTGTGTGTGTGTGTGTGTGTGTGTGTGTGTGTGTGTGTGTGTATATCTCCGGTAAAAAAGGCAGGGGTACTCAGATTTTATCAAAAAACTATAATGGTGCAAAATTACAGCATACCAACGTGTCGTGGCTACGGGCCCCGAAACGTTGATATGCCGTGACTTTGCATCATTACAATTTTTTGATAAAATCTCTGATTGCCCCTGATTTTTTTTACCGGTATTACAATTAATTACAGAGGGCACTTGAGTATCATTTTGCATGTGAGGAGTGCTGGACTGCCATATATACACATACAGTAGCATACTTACAAACACAGCATACATACATACATACATACATACATACATACATACAAACATACATACATACATACATACAAACATACATACAGCACACATACATACACAAAGTATACATGCACACAAACACACAGTATACATGCACACAGCACACACACACACACACACACACACACACACACACACACACACACACTATACATGCACACATACATACACAAAGTATACATGCACACAGACATACACACAGTATACATGCACACAGACATACACACAGTATACATGCACACAGCACATACATACATACATACATACATACATACACACACACAGTATACATATACACAGACATACACACAGTATACACGCACACGCACACACACACACACACTATACATACATGCACACATACACACACACACACACACACACACACACACACACACACACACAGTATACATGCACACTGCATACATACACAAACAGTATACATGCATACATAGCACACACACACACGCACCATCCACATGCTACTAACACTGCTGCAGTTACAGGAACAGCATGTACCTCTCCTAGCCAGCATATTTTATTAAAGACCACAGGCCTCTCCTTCACCCCCGAGATATGAGAAAAGCACATGGAGTCAGTGACAGCATCATACAGCTACTGCCCGATGCCCAGTGTCCTCACCAGGCTCTCTGCCTCTTTCAATACCCCACAGGCCACATGCTGCCTGAGAGGAGCTGCGCGCTGTCGTAGCAGCTCCCCCTACAGGTACACAGCAACAAGCTTCTCTCACTGGTACAGTAGTGTATGGAGGGAGCTGCTGCTGCAGCAGCCGCGTGGGTGCCCTCAGTCTACCTGTGTGAAACATCGGTTAGCAGAGCAGATGGATCGGCGGCCAGGGGGGGTTTCTAGGTACTCAGAAACCCCCCCTGCGTGCGCGTATGCTACACACTGGGCGATGTTACTGAAAGATATGAACGATCTCGTTCATTATTGAATGAGATACCGTTCATATCTTTCAGTGTGGAAGCACCAGCGGCCCCACGCTCGTTCATCGCTGGTGCCCCATCGTTTGTGCATGCAGGCCAATATGGACGAGACCATCCATATTTGCCTACACTGCTATGGAGCCGGGTGACGGGGGGAGTGAAGAAACTTCACTCCCCCCGTCACAAAGTTTTGTGTGAAAGTACTTAGCGCATGCGCATGCGCAGAATTGCCATTTTTCAACCTGATCGCTGCGCTGCGAAAATCGGCAGCGAGCGATCAACTCAGAATGAGGGCCTATATAAAAATGACTCTACCATGGTGATACAACATCACTTATCACTGCAAATTATCAAGAAAATAATGCTGGGTCAGCTGAGCAATACTGGCATGGACTGGTATGGGCCCACTCACTGAGCCAATCTCAGTCCATATTCTAATGCAGGAGCCAGCTAGCAGCTTTCAGTTCTGTTAATTAAAAAAAAAACCAAAAATGTGAAAACCCAAGATTAAAATATAAAAAATGCAACATAAAAAGAAAAAACTCTTTCAAAACTTTTTCTTTCTGTTATCACCAACCTGGGACAGGTCAGGTATTGCAGTGGTACATGAACAACTACAGTGCTTGTTAAATTGGATTACACCTATAAAATGTTGCCTCTTCTAGGGTTACTGCTGGCAATAGTAGACCTAACATTTGTGGTAGCTCTCTCATGGGCAAAAATCCCCTCAAAAGCTAAAAAAAACAGTTCTCATTGTTCATCCTTTAATATAAATGCCCCATACTTCTGAAAACAAGCAGAGGTAAATGCTCAATTTTCAGTGTTCCCAATTAGAAATGATGTGTGTGCAGGTGTTGATATTGCTGAGTTACATAAGCACACACTAGCGGATGACTCAAACTATGAATAGCCCAGTTACTTAACCAGTGGGGTTAGTTTATTAATAGATAGCAGGTACAGACGTACTTACTGTTACATGTACATTGGTGATAGAACATAGACTGAGCGGAGAGAGGCTTCATACAGAACACCAGCCGGTGAGTGCATATTGCAAATAGGCAGTGGTGCAGGGATGCTGGAATAACTTGTACATTTCAGGTAATCGCAGGTCTCTCTCAGTAGTGGATCTTGCTACAGGCACGCAGGATTTTTGCCCGGGGCGCCGCCTTCTGGAGGGCGCCACCGCTGTCCAGAGGTCGCCCGTGGCAAGATCCGCTACTGATGGTGCCCCCCAGTTCTGTGCGGTGCGCGATGACAGCATCGTGCACCGCACGGCATTGTGGGACCGGCACATAGACGCTAGGGGTCATAATTGACCTCTAGTGTCTATGCTGTGCTATGGAAGAGACATCATTACGTCTCTCCCATAGATCTAAGGAGGGGTGCCGGCTGCCGGAGACGGAGGACAACAGTGGTCGGGAAGCAGGAGCGGGGATGGTGAGTATTTTTCTATTTTATTTTTGTATTTTTTGGGGTGATCGGCGCTACTGGGGGCACAGTACATGGGGCACAACTGCTGAGGGCACAGCTAAGGGGACATAACTGACCTTGCCCCTTCTCCGAAGCCACTCCCCTATTTTTTCGCGCTGGGGGCCACAAGGCCTAGTTCCGGCCCTGGTCTCTCTGGACCTAAGTATGAGACTTTTGTCTCCCACCATGTCACTCACTATACACAGTGAAAAAGCTTGATTATCCTTGCACATCTTGGGGCAGGGCATGAAGTCTTCCTGGAGAGCAGGAAGGCTGAAGTTCGCACGGTAGGGCACTCCTCTTTCAACACTACCTATAGTGAAGGTAATACTAGTGCAACATCTTGTGTTCTATATGTCACAAGTTTCTCTTTGGTATGCACAGTAGATGCGATTTATCTGCTTTTAAATAAATTGCATATTAACCAGGAGAATAATAAATAGAAGGTGAAGGCTAAGTTTATACATAGGTGAAGGCTAATCTTATATATAAGTATTTAAAAAGTATTTGAAGCTTTATCATTTTAAAATTCTGTGGTAATTTGTGAAAATCAGTATTTCGACAATTAGACCAATCAGATTCTACTTCTCATCTATCTAGCACCTTCTAGAACACAGGTTCTCAAACTCGGTCCTCAGGACCCAACACGGTGCATGTTTTGCAGGTCTCCTCACAGAATCGCAAGTGAAATAAATAGCTCCACATGTGGACCTTTTAAAATGTGTCAATGAGTAATTAATACACCTGTACACTTGCTGGGTTACCTGCAAAACATGCACTGTGTGGGGTCCTGAGGACCGAGTTTGAGAACCACTGTTCTAGAAGATACATGGAATCTGATTGGTTGCTATGAGCAACATCCCATCTTAAATAGAACTCTTGGTAAATCTACCCCAATATATTCAGACTTGGAAGAGAATTCTCAGAGAATGCCATCCCCAAGATGTATGCAAAACATTGTACTGCGTTCTATTTCAATGGTTTGTATTGAAATCCAGGCACTCATAATGTAAATTGTGGGCAAGAGATTAGACAGAATGCCAAAGGAAATTTAGTAGCGTACAACAAAATTATTTCACTTAAAACTACAAAGAACTATTTTTTTATTTATTTCTGGTATAAAAGACCTTTTACTTGATGTATAACACAAATTACATTGCTAATTTATTATGGTATAAACTTAGAATTTCTACTTTAACAAGTTGCTTGTGGTTGATACACCAAGCATGACTAACAGGCTGAAAATCTGCCTGCGACCTGAGGCAAATACAATGCACCGCACAAGATAGAAACAAATTCCTACATTGACGTTTGAATGTAATTTGCTCTCTGAGCACAAATACACCTCTGAAATCAATATAGCCCATTCTTCCATATGATGCAAAAGATAAACTGATTGGACAAAATTATTTTTGTGGCAAAGCCCTAAGTAAACATGTCTAACACATTTAGACTCAAGGAAGGTTTATCAAACATTTGCTGCTGATTAGGTAAGGGATTACCAAAGACATGGCTAAGCCTGAAGCCAAGTGACAGACTGAAAATGTACTACTGGTGTAAACAAAAGGAGAATTGAGCCAAGACCACCAATACTACGCTTATGTTACATCAAATGCAATTTCACTGAACAGTCTCAGATTCAGCTGTATGGCTCCTGAAATAAATTTAGCTCCGTGGATGGAAGATTTTAAATTTCGCTAAGCACCAATCAGTCTGGTTTGTTTTTGTACTACTTCAGGATAATTTGTATCTAAAATAAATAAAAGATAATGATAATCATGTAACAGAATTGAGGCAGAATATGCAATGAATGACGAGCCATGATCCAGCCTATTAATTGTCAATACATAAGTATGCATGAGCTTAAAATATTTCAAACAACAAATGCAAAGATAAAGAATGAATCCATTTGTGTCTGAATTTCACAGTGTACACTGTAGATTTCGTACCGTCCACCTTCTTCCTTCTGACCTCATGTGTCTGCTTTCATGCAAAGTAAGGTGGTAGCACGATATCCGGTCTTTAGGTCGACAACACGTAGGCTGCCACTCATTAGGTCGACCACTATTGGTCGACATGCATTAGGTCGACATGGTCATTACATTAGGTCAACATGGTCACTAGGTCGACATGTACTAGGTCGACATGAAAAGGTCTACATGAGTTTTTCACTTTTTTTTCCATTTTTTGAACTTTTTCATACTTTACGAACCACGTGGACTACGATTGGGAACAGTAACCTGTGTCGAGCACAGCGAGGCACCATGCCCAAAGCATGGCGAGGGGACACGGTGCACTTCCACATAGGCTGGCCGCCGTCACCGTTGTGATGAGGGAAGCACATCCCAGCATTCACAGCGGCAGTGGCCAGCCTATGTGGAAGGAGAGGGACAGCTGCAGTGGCGCCTCCACCAATTACATTGCGCTGCTGCAGCTCCCGAGTTCCCCTCCCTCCTCCTCCTCCTTCCCCCCGTGGCTGCATCCCTGTGCTCTCCTCCTCTCCTCTTCGGCGGCCCGCAGCACACAGCAGCAGGTGGCATGTAATGAGTCAGTTTGACTCATTACATTCCGCTGGCTATGGGCCACTTCACAGCGGCAGGCCCCAGTCAAGGCACCGCTTGCACTGGTGGTAGTTCCGTCACTGGGCACTAGTGCAAATGAGTGAACTAGATTAGTGTTTACACTTAATTTCAGAAAGAACTTAAAGTAATATATTTAATCAAAGAGACACCTACCTGTGATTACATATCAGCAACATATCAGCAATCATTTTAAACAAGTGTTACAAGCTATAAAAACTAAATATGACAATAAAGCAGGAGGAGCTGGGGGCCACAGTGGTCCCAGGGCCACCTGTTAAGCTGGGTACACATTAAACGATAATGTGTATCCAGTAAGATCGGGAGCGACGGACCCCGTGGGAGTGCTGGCGTCAGCAAGTGCCTACACACTTGTAGATGCCAGCAGCGCCAGTGCAAGGAGAGCGGGGCAATGCTGCATTTGGTAGCATGGCATCGCTAGTGACATCCCCAGTTTGGGCTGCATGTAAAGACAACAGGGGATGTCTTTAGCGAGCAGGAGCCCACATGGCTAGCGATGTAATGGGTACACATTAGGACGATTTCAACGATTTGTCCTAACGACTAGTCGTTATCGGGCAATTTGCTAAAATTGTCGGCTAATGTGTACCAAGCTTTAGTATCACTGCACTAGATAACTGGTGGATCAGACGGTTTAATATGCAGAATAATTTAGTTGCAACTCTTTGCCACTGCAGCTGAGTACACAAGATTGTTTTTAGTGATATATATTTAAACTACCTGCATGATGTGGAAAAGTTGAAGCACAGCGCAAAAAAACACGTTTTAAGGCCAGATACAGGTGACATTAACCATTATTTCAAAGTGGTGTATTGTGTGTATCCTAGACATACAGAATGCACCTGGCTGGTGAAACTTGCAAATAAACCAATGTGGCTAATTTTTTATAGCGAAGTACACATATATACAGTAAGTCACAGTAAGAGACCATATGCAAATTCAGGGGGGTTTCCAGTTGCCTGGTAAGCAGCTTACAATGATCATTGGCACTGTGTATGTCTGAAATACTTTGTATATTACATACACTGTGATACCCCGCTTAAGGTGATGATACGGATGGTGTTGAATGGGTGTAAATTGGAGTTACCTCTCTAATAGATCAACCTTCTAGTCTTTTTTTGTTTGACAGCAACTTCAAAATCAGACCATAACCCAACACAGAAGCCAGGGTTCTTTCCCCAACACAGCAAATGCACAGCCAGGCTAACCAAGAATAGAATATTTAATTTAAATGACTCCAGGTGAGAACTGGAATTGGGCACCAGGTTGCTTGTAATAAATGAACTGAATTTTGCATGTATATTCCGTAAGTTCACTATAATGAAAAACCGTCTTATGGTTACTAGTAAATGTATCACTAATGAACTATCATTATAAAACTACAGAATGTTTCTGACAAATTCTTTATTCACAAAATACACAAAAACTGGATATTCACATAAACCTAACATAATATGCTTTCTGCTAGCAATCTTCAAATGCCCCTATAAGTAATGGAAATACCAAATACCAAAGTCCTCAACACTGTAAATTTGATACAGACTCTGCAAATGATGAGAATACTGGTAATATGGGTCACATCTACACCTTTGTGTACACAACCAGAAAAGTGGAACGGCTCCCAAGCACTGCTTTATATGTGTACACGAATCACTTTCTGTTGGATTTCAAAACTATAGATCCTCAAAAGAAAGAGAGAAATATATTCATGCAGTATCAATATCCATATGCGTGTTTATTGTTCATATCGATGATCCCCAACTGACCTTTAGGCTATGCCCTATGTTCACATCAAGGTTTCTTTATGTCTCCAAAATTCATAGAATCACTTCTTAGCTTGTTGGTATATGGCTTGCCTTCGGTAAATGCCCTATGTGCATCAAAAGGTTTCTTTCTGGTACCCCATTCGTCAGGATCAGACTGAACTCTGTCTGGCTCTTATATTCTCACGATATATAGAGTACATCAAACCGATAGTCCATGCAGTATTGGGTATAAACCGATTTATTTGTATAAAAACATATGTAAAAATATACAATCCACTATACCATCGGTCACAGGAATGCACAATGTTCCCAAACGGCAAGGTCTATTAAACCGCACACCCCTCAGATGAAAAAAAGGGGAATGGTGTATAAAGTAAAGAAAATATTATAGCCAAAAAATGGCAAAAAAATCTTTACCAATTCCTCACAATGAGTGACGCTGTTTGACCTATGGAAAGTGCCGAAATTCCACCGATGCGTTTCGGAACCAATGTTCCTTCCTCAAGGTGTGGGGTGGTAATGGACCCTGACGGTCATCTTATCCCCCTGACTTGGTCACATGTCTTTAATTGACCAACCGAAATTCACTTGTTTAAAAAAGCCATATACACTTAAACACCACAATAAAATACACTCTTATTACATACAGAGTTTCATATACATAGGAATCAACCTATCCAAAATTCATAAACCACCAAACAGCTTCTTAAAATTGCATATTTCATAAATTGGGTATAATCCAAAATGCGTACTGAATCCATAAATCCCTAAACTTCCTAAACAATCAATGACCTGACTAACCTAATCCATCTAATTCAAAACCACCTATTCCCTACAACTAAACCCCCATAATGCAACATAATCATTCCTATAATGCATTGCGGGATCTAGCATCACAAATTGTCCTTGGTTACTATAGCAACCGCACGTTTTTCTATCCAATGGGGGAGAGTATGAGACCTTTTGTGACGGTCCATTTACATTCCGGAGGCACTACCTGATATAAAAAGACTGAATTTTAAAAGATCAAGAGCCTATTGTGACCTGCAAACCAGGGAAACCCATTGGATAGAAAAACGTTTCTGCCGGAAAAACGCTCCATATCTGTGCTGCATTGTAGTATATAGTAGGAGGACAGAGCAGAATTTTGCTGACCACAAGTATAACTATATATATAGCAGTACGGTACAGTAGTCCACTGCTCCACCTCTGTGTCGTCAAGTATACTATCCCATCCATACCTGTGGTGCATTTCAGTTTTGCACAGTTTGCTGACCACCAGTATATATAATATATAGCAGTACGGTACAGAAGGCCACTGCTCTACCTACCTCTGTGTCGTCAAGTATACTATCCATCCATACCTGTGGTGCATTTCAGTTTTGCACAGTTTGCTGACCACCAGTATATATAATATATAGCAGTACGGTACAGTAGGCCACTGCTCTACCTACCTCTGTGTCGTCATTAAGTATACTATCCATCCATACCTGTGGTGCATTTCAGTTTTGCACAGTTTGCTGACCACCAGTATATATAATATATAGCAGTACGGTACAGTAGGCCACTGCTCTACCTACCTCTGTGTCGTCAAGTATACTATCCATCCATACCTGTGGTGCATTTCAGTTTTTGTGCGCAGTATATATAGTAGTAGGCCATTGCTATTGATAAATATATTACTGGCATATAATTCCACACATTAAAAAATGGAGAACAAAAATGTGGAGGGTAAAATAGGGAAAGATCAAGATCCACTACCACCTCATGCTGAAGCTGCTGCCACTAGTTATGGCCGAGACGATGAAATGCCATCAACGTCGTCTGCCAAGGCCGATGCCCAATGTCATAGTAGAGAGCATGTAAAATCCAAAAAACAAAAGTTCAGTAAAATGACCCAAAAATTAAAATTAAAATCGTCTGAGGAGAAGCGTAAACTTGCCAATATGCCATTTACGACATGGAGTGGCAAGGAACAGCTGAGGCCCTCTCCTATGTTCCTCATGACTAGTGGGTCAGCTTCACATGAGGATGGAAGCACTCATTCTCCTGCTAGAATTCTTAAAAGACTTAAGATGGCAAAAGCACAGCAAAGAACTGTGCGTTCTTCTAAATCACAAATCCCCAAGGAGAGTCCAATTGTGTCGGTTGCGATGCCTGACCTTCCCAACACTGGACGGGAAGAGGTGGCGCCTTCCACCATTTGCACGCCCCCTGCAAGTGCTGGAAGGAGCACCCGCAGTCCAGTTCCTGATAGTCAAATTGAAGATGTCACTGTTGAAGTACACCAGGATGAGGATATGGGTGTTGCTGGCGCGGAAATTGACAAGGAGGATTCTGATGTTGAGGTGGTTTGTTTAAGTAAGGCAGCCGGGGAGATACCTGTTGTCCGTGGGACGAATATGGCCACTGACATGCCTGGTCAAAATACAAAAAAAATCACCTCTTCGGTGTGGAATTATTTCAACAGAAATGCGGACAACTGGTGTCAAGCCGTGTGTTGCCTTTGTCAAGCTGTAATAAGTAGGGGTAAGGACGTTAACCATCTAGGAACATCCTCCCTTATACGTCACCTGGAGCGCATTCATCAGAAGTCATTGACAAGTTCAAAAACTTTGGGTGACAGCGGAAGCAGTCCACTGCCAACTAAATCCCTTCCTCTTGTAACCAAGCTCCTGCAAACCACACCACCAACTCCCTCAGTGTCAATTTCCTCCATAGACAGGAAAGCCAATAGTCCTGCAGGCCATGTCACTGTCAAGTCTGACGAGTCATCTCCTGCCTGGGATTCCTCCGATGCATCCTTGAGTGTAACGCCTACTACTGCTGGCGCTGCTGTTGTTGCTGCTGGGAGTCGATCGTCATCCCAGAGGGGAAGTCGGAAGACCACTTGTACTACTTCCAGTAAGCAATTGACTCTCCAACAGTCCTTTTGCGAGGAAGATGAAATATCACAGCAGTCATCCTGCTGCAAAGCGGATAACTCAGGTCTTGGTAGCCTGGGTGGTGAGAAACGTGTTTCCGGTATCCACCGTTAATTCACAGGGAACTAGAGAATTGATTGAGGTACTGTGTCCCCGGTACCAAATACCATCTAGCTTCCATTACCGAAAATGTACACAGACGTCAGAAAAAGAGTCACCAGTGTCCTAAAAAATGCAATTGTACCCATTGTCCACTTAACCACGGACATGTGGACAAGTGAAGCAGGGCAGACTCAGGATTATATGACTGTGACAGCCCACTGGGTAGATGTATTGCCTCCCGCAGCAAGAACAGCAGCGGCGGCACCAGTAGCAGCATCTCGCAAACGCCAACTCGTTCCTAGGCAGGCTACGCTTTGTATCACCGCTTTCCATAAAAGGCACACAGCTGACAACCTCTTACGGAAACTGAGGAACATCATCGCAGAATGGCTTACCCCAATTGGACTCTCCTGGGGATTTGTGACATCGGACAACGCCACCAATATTGTGCGTGCATTACATCTGGGCAAATTCCAGCACGTCCCATGTTTTGCACATACATTGAATTTGGTGGTGCAGAATTATTTAAAAAACGACAGGGGCGTGCAAGAGATGCAATTCTTCGGGCCACTTTCGGCATTCAGCCACCGCGTGCTGAAGACTGGAGCACCAGCAAACACTCCTGAACCTGCCCTGCCGTCATCTGAAGCAAGAGGTGGTAATGAGGTGGAATTTAACCCTCTATATGCTTCAGAGGATGGAGGAGCAGCAAAAGGCCATTCAAGCCTATACAGCTACCTACGATATAGGCAAAGGAGGGGGAATGCACCTGACTCAAGCGCAGTGGAGAATGATTTCAACGTTGTGCAAGGTTCTGCAACCCTTTGAACTTGCCACACGTGAAGTCAGTTCAGACACTGCCAGCCTGAGTCAGGTCATTCCCCTCATCAGGCTTTTGCAGAAGAAGCTGGAGAGATTGAAGGAGGAGCTAAAACAGAGTGATTCCGCTAGGCATGTGGGACTTGTGGATGGAGGCCTTAATTCGCTTAACCAGGATTCACGGGTGGTCAATCTGTTGAAATCAGAGCACTACATTTTGGCCACCGTGCTCGATCCTAGATTTAAAACCTACGTTGTATCTCTCTCTCCGGCAGACACAAGTCTGCAGAGGTTCAAAGACGTGCTGGTGAGAAAATTGTCAAGTCAAGCGGAACGTGACCCATCAACAGCTCCTCCTTCACATTCTCCCGCAACTGGGACTGCGAGGAAAAGGCTAAAAATTCCAAGCCCATCCGCTGGCGGTGATGCAGGGCAGTCAGGAGCAAGTGCTGACATCTGGTCCGGACTGAAGGACCTGCCAACGATTACTGACATGTCGTCTGCTGTCACTGCATATGATTCTGTCACCATTGAAAGAATGGTGGAGGATTATATGCATCCAAGTAGGCACGTCAGACAGTCCGTACGTATACTGGCAGGAAAAAGAGGCAATTTGGAGGCCCTTGCACAAACTGGCTTTATTTTACCTAAGTTGCCCCCCCTCCAGTGTGTACTCTGAAAGAGTGTTTAGTGCAGCCGCTCACCTTGTCAGCAATCGGCGTACAAGGTTACTTCCAGAAAATGTGGAGAAGATGATGTTCATCAAAATGAATTATAATCAATTCCTCCGTGGAGACATTCACCAGCAATTGCCTCCAGAAAGTACACAGGGACCTGAGATGGTGGATTCCAGTGGGGACGAATAAATAATCTGTGAGGAGTGGGATGTACACAGTAAAAGGGGTGAGGAATCGGACGATGAGGAGGAGGTGGACATCTTGCCTCTATAGAGCCAGTTTGTGCAAGGAGAGATTGATTGCTTCTTTTTTGGTGGGGGCCCAAACCAACCAGTCATTTCAGTCACAGTTGTGTGGCAGACCCTGTCGCTGAAATGATGGGTTTGTTAAAGTGTGCATGTCCTGTTTATACAACATAAGGGTGGGTGGGAGGGCCCAAGGACAATTCCATCTTGCACCTCTTTTTTCTTTCATTTTTCTTTGCATCATGTGCTGTTTGGGGACTATTTTTTGGAAGTGCCATCCTGTCTGACACTGCAGTGCCACTCCTAGATGGGCCAGGTGTTTGTGTCGGCCACTTGGGTCGCTTAGCTTAGTCACACAGCTACCTCATTGCGCCTCTTTTTTTCTGTTTGGGGACTATTTTTTGGAAGTGCCATCCTGTCTGACACTGCAGTGCCACTCCTAGATGGGCCAGGTGTTTGTGTCGGCCACTTGGGTCGCTTAGCTTAGTCACACAGCTACCTCATTGCGCCTCTTTTTTTCTTTGCATCATGTGCTGTTTGGGGACTGTTTTTTTAATCTGCCATCCTGTCTGACACTGCAGTGCCACTCCTAGACGGGCCAGGTGTTTGTGTCGGCCACTTGGGTCGCTTAGCTTAGTCATCCAGCGACCTCGGTGCAAATTTTAGGACTAAAAATAATATTGTAAGGTGTGAGGTGTTCAGAATAGACTGGAAATGAGTGGAAATTATGGTTTTTGAGGTTAATAATACTATGGGATCAAAATGATCCCCAAATTCTATGATTTAAGCTGTTTTTGAGGGTTTTTTGTAAAAAAACACCCGAATCCAAAACACACCCGAATCCGACAAAAAATTTTCAGGGAGGTTTTGCCAAAACGCGTCCGAATCCAAAACACGGCCGCGGAACCGAATCCAAAACCAAAACACAAAACCCGAAAAATTTCCGGTGCACATCACTAGTTTATACCCAATACTGCATGGACTATCGGTTTGCTGTACTCTATATATCGTGAGAATATAAGAGCCAGACAGAGTTCAGTCTGATCCTGACGAATGGGGTACCAGAAAGAAACATTTTGATGCACATAGGGCATTTACCGAAGGAAAGCCATATACCAACAAGCTAAGAAGTGATTTTATGAATTTTGGAGACATAAAGAAACCTTGATGTGAACATAGGGCATAGCCTAAAGGTCAGTTGAGGATCATCGATATGAACAATAAACACGCATATGGATATTGATACTGCATGAATATGTTTCTCTCTTTCTTTTGAGGATCTATAGTTTTGAAATCCAACAGAAAGTGATTCGTGTACACATATAAAGCAGCGCTTGGGAGCCGTTCCACTTTTCTGGTTGTGTATTGTTTTAAGGAGTGGTGCTCTTTAGGAGTGGTGACCCAAGTTGCAGTCTTTTTGGGTGCAAGTCAATTTTATCCATTTGTTTTGTACCTTTGTGTACACAACTAGCACTCATATAGCAACGTTGCAGCACTGATATGTATATAAAGGTATCACACACTATGGGGGGAATCCAATTGTGGGCAGAGGAAGTGAGTTGCTGTTACAGCGACATTAAAACGTCGGCAATGGCACCGTATCTCGCAAACCTCGCAACCCGCTCTCAGCCCTTATTTGCACAGTTTTGTGTGAGTTAATGTGTTGCTGCACTAACTCGCGTGCATGAGAACGTCTACAATTGGACTCTCTCCTATGTCTGTTCCACAACAATGGATGCTTGTGAACATATAAATGGTTTCATTTCACCAATGTATTGTACTGAATCAGGATGCTACTTCCCCTCTGATGGTAAGTATAGCTCTCACTTCAGCAGGACTCTCTGCGTGTAACCAAAAGTCTCAGCCAGTACGCTTGCTGTAGTCTCTCTATCAGTGGTTTATTCCTTTCTCTCTGTCATGTTGATATATGGTGTAGACCAGTGATTTTCAACCGCTGTGCCGCGGCACACTGGTGTGCCGCCAGCTGTTGTCAAGTGTGCCGCCGCCGCCAGAGATCCCTGCTGCCAGTCCCCGTCTGCTGCCGTCTTCACTATACAATGACCGCGTAAGAGCTGCCTGCGCTGCCCGATAGTGATACTGATTTACAGCAT
Organism: Pseudophryne corroboree; assembly: GCF_028390025.1. Taxonomy (NCBI): domain Eukaryota; kingdom Metazoa; phylum Chordata; class Amphibia; order Anura; family Myobatrachidae; genus Pseudophryne; species Pseudophryne corroboree. Next base: position 691,723,835 of record NC_086447.1, on the reverse strand, counting down.
CACTATCGGGCAGCACAGGCAGCTCTTCTGCGGTCACTGTATAGTGAAGACGGCAGCTCTCCTGCGGGCCCGCCCGTGACCCCTACGACGTGGCGTGACTCATAGGTCACGTACACATCACCATCCCGCCTAGGCAGCGACTAGTTTCCCTTTGTGGCCCGTGCTGCTGTGTTCTGCTCCTCAATGCTCCTGCCGCTAAGGGGGAAAACAAAAAAGGTTTGGGCCAGTGCTTTATGATGTGTGTGCAGTGCCATTACTATGTGTGTGGTGGCATTACTATGGGGGTCAGTGTGTGTGTGGTGGCATTACTGTGGGTGTCAGTGTGTTTGGTGGCATTACTATGGGGGTCAGTGTCTCTGGTGGCATTACTGTGGGTGTCAGTGTGTTTGGTGGCATTACTATGGGGGTCAGTGTATTTGGTGGCATTACTGTGGGTGTCAGTGTGTTTGGTGGCATTACTATGGGGGTCAGTGTCTCTGGTGGCATTACTGTGGGTGTCAGTGTGTTTGGTGGCATTACTATGGGGGTCAGTGTATTTGGTGGCATTACTGTGGGTGTCAGTGTGTTTGGTGGCATTACTATGGGGGTCAGTGTCTCTGGTGGCATTACTGTGGGTGTCAGTGTGTTTGGTGGCATTACTATGGGGGTCAGTGTCTCTGGTGGCATTACTGTGGGTGTCAGTGTGTTTGGTGGCATTACTATGGGGGTCAGTGTCTCTGGTGGCATTACTGTGGGTGTCAGTGTGTTTCGTGGCATTACTATGGGGGTCAGTGTATTTGGTGGCATTACTATGGGGTAGAGATGAGCGCCTGAAATTTTTCGGGTTTTGTGTTTTGGTTTTGGGTTCGGTTCCGCGGACGTGTTTTGGGTTCGACCGCGTTTTGGCAAAACCTCACCGAATTTTTTTTGTCGGATTCGGGTGTGTTTTGGATTCGGGTGGTTTTTTCAAAAAACCCTAAAAAACAGCTTAAAACATTGAATTTGGGGGTCATTTTGATCCCATAGTATTATTAACCTCAATAACCATAATTAACACTCATTTTCAGTCTATTCTGAACACCTTACACCTCACAATATTATTTTTAGTCCTAAAATTTGCACCGAGGTCGCTGGATGACTAAGCTCAGCGACCCTAGTGGCCGACACAAACACCTGGCCCATCTAGGAGTGGCACTGCAGTGTCACGCAGGATGTCCCTTCCAAAAAACCCTCCCCAAACAGCACATGACGCAAAGAAAAAAAGAGGCGCAATGAGGTAGCTGTGTGAGTAAGATTAGCGACCCTAGTGGCCGACACAAACACCGGGCCCATCTAGGAGTGGCACTGCAGTGTCACGCAGGATGTCCCTCCCAAAAAACCCTCCCCAAACAGCACATGACGCAAAGAAAAAAAGAGGCGCAATGAGGTAGCTGACTGTGTGAGAAAGATAAGCGACCCTAGTGGCCGACACAAACACCGGGCCCATCTAGGAGTGGCACTGCAGTGTCACGCAGGATGTCCCTTCCAAAAAACCCTCCCCAAACAGCACATGACGCAAAGAAAAAAAGAGGCGCAATGAGGTAGCTGACTGTGTGAGAAAGATAAGCGACCCTAGTGGCCGACACAAACACCGGGCCCATCTAGGAGTGGCACTGCAGTGTCACGCAGGATGTCCCTTCCAAAAAACCCTCCCCAAACAGCACATGACGCAAAGAAAAAAAGAGGCGCAATGAGGTAGCTGACTGTGTGAGAAAGATAAGCGACCCTAGTGGCCGACACAAACACCGGGCCCATCTAGGAGTGGCACTGCAGTGTCACGCAGGATGTCCCTTCCAAAAAACCCTCCCCAAACAGCACATGACAAGATTAGCGACCCTAGTGGCCGACACAAACACCGGGCCCATCTAGGAGTGGCACTGCAGTGTCACGCAGGATGTCCCTTCCAAAAAACCCTCCCCAAACAGCACATGACGCAAAGAAAAAAAGAGGCGCAATGAGGTAGCTGTGTGAGTAAGATTAGCGACCCTAGTGGCCGACACAAACACCTGGCCCATCTAGGAGTGGCACTGCAGTGTCACGCAGGATGTCCCTTCCAAAAAACCCTCCCCAAACAGCACATGACGCAAAGAAAAAAAGAGGCGCAATGAGGTAGCTGACTGTGTGAGAAAGATAAGCGACCCTAGTGGCCGACACAAACACCGGGCCCATCTAGGAGTGGCACTGCAGTGTCACGCAGGATGTCCCTTCCAAAAAACCCTCCCCAAACAGCACATGACGCAAAGAAAAAAAGAGGCGCAATGAGGTAGCTGTGTGAGTAAGATTAGCGACCCTAGTGGCCGACACAAACACCTGGCCCATCTAGGAGTGGCACTGCAGTGTCACGCAGGATGTCCCTTCCAAAAAACCCTCCCCAAACAGCACATGACGCAAAGAAAAAAAGAGGCGCAATGAGGTAGCTGACTGTGTGAGAAAGATAAGCGACCCTAGTGGCCGACACAAACACCGGGCCCATCTAGGAGTGGCACTGCAGTGTCACGCAGGATGTCCCTTCCAAAAAACCCTCCCCAAACAGCACATGACGCAAAGAAAAAAAGAGGCGCAATGAGGTAGCTGTGTGAGTAAGATTAGCGACCCTAGTGGCCGACACAAACACCTGGCCCATCTAGGAGTGGCACTGCAGTGTCACGCAGGATGTCCCTTCCAAAAAACCCTCCCCAAACAGCACATGACGCAAAGAAAAAAAGAGGCGCAATGAGGTAGCTGACTGTGTGAGAAAGATAAGCGACCCTAGTGGCCGACACAAACACCGGGCCCATCTAGGAGTGGCACTGCAGTGTCACGCAGGATGTCCCTTCCAAAAAACCCTCCCCAAACAGCACATGACGCAAAGAAAAAAAGAGGCGCAATGAGGTAGCTGACTGTGTGAGAAAGATAAGCGACCCTAGTGGCCGACACAAACACCGGGCCCATCTAGGAGTGGCACTGCAGTGTCACGCAGGATGTCCCTTCCAAAAAACCCTCCCCAAACAGCACATGACGCAAAGAAAAAAAGAGGCGCAATGAGGTAGCTGTGTGAGTAAGATTAGCGACCCTAGTGGCCGACACAAACACCTGGCCCATCTAGGAGTGGCACTGCAGTGTCACGCAGGATGTCCCTTCCAAAAAACCCTCCCCAAACAGCACATGACGCAAAGAAAAAAAGAGGCGCAATGAGGTAGCTGACTGTGTGAGAAAGATAAGCGACCCTAGTGGCCGACACAAACACCGGGCCCATCTAGGAGTGGCACTGCAGTGTCACGCAGGATGTCCCTTCCAAAAAACCCTCCCCAAACAGCACATGACGCAAAGAAAAAAAGAGGCGCAATGAGGTAGCTGTGTGAGTAAGATTAGCGACCCTAGTGGCCGACACAAACACCTGGCCCATCTAGGAGTGGCACTGCAGTGTCACGCAGGATGTCCCTTCCAAAAAACCCTCCCCAAACAGCACATGACGCAAAGAAAAAAAGAGGCGCAATGAGGTAGCTGACTGTGTGAGAAAGATAAGCGACCCTAGTGGCCGACACAAACACCGGGCCCATCTAGGAGTGGCACTGCAGTGTCACGCAGGATGTCCCTTCCAAAAAACCCTCCCCAAACAGCACATGACGCAAAGAAAAAAAGAGGCGCAATGAGGTAGCTGTGTGAGTAAGATTAGCGACCCTAGTGGCCGACACAAACACCTGGCCCATCTAGGAGTGGCACTGCAGTGTCACGCAGGATGTCCCTTCCAAAAAACCCTCCCCAAACAGCACATGACGCAAAGAAAAAAAGAGGCACAATGAGGTAGCTGACTGTGTGAGAAAGATAAGCGACCCTAGTGGCCGACACAAACACCGGGCCCATCTAGGAGTGGCACTGCAGTGTCACGCAGGATGTCCCTTCCAAAAAACCCTCCCCAAACAGCACATGACGCAAAGAAAAAAAGAGGCGCAATGAGGTAGCTGACTGTGTGAGAAAGATAAGCGACCCTAGTGGCCGACACAAACACCGGGCCCATCTAGGAGTGGCACTGCAGTGTCACGCAGGATGTCCCTTCCAAAAAACCCTCCCCAAACAGCACATGACGCAAAGAAAAAAAGAGGCGCAATGAGGTAGCTGACTGTGTGAGAAAGATAAGCGACCCTAGTGGCCGACACAAACACCGGGCCCATCTAGGAGTGGCACTGCAGTGTAACGCAGGATGTCCCTTCCAAAAAACCCTCCCCAAACAGCACATGACGCAAAGAAAAATAAAAGAAAAAAGAGGTGCAAGATGGAATTGTCCTTGGGCCCTTCCCACCCACCCTTATGTTGTATAAACAAAACAGGACATGCACACTTTAACCAACCCATCATTTCAGTGACAGGGTCTGCCACACGACTGTGACTGAAATGACGGGTTGGTTTGGACCCCCACCAAAAAAGAAGCAATTAATCTCTCCTTGCACAAACTGGCTCTACAGAGGCAAGATGTCCACCTCATCATCATCCTCCGATATATCACCGTGTACATCCCCCTCCTCACAGATTATCAATTCGTCCCCACTGGAATCCACCATGTCAGCTCCCTGTGTACTTTGTGGAGGCAATTGCTGCTGGTCAATGTCTCCGCGGAGGAATTGATTATAATTCATTTTAATGAACATCATCTTCTCCACATTTTCTGGATGTAACCTCGTACGCCGATTGCTGACAAGGTGAGCGGCGGCACTAAACACTCTTTCGGAGTACACACTTGTGGGAGGGCAACTTAGGTAGAATAAAGCCAGTTTGTGCAAGGGCCTCCAAATTGCCTCTTTTTCCTGCCAGTATAAGTACGGACTGTGTGACGTGCCTACTTGGATGCGGTCACTCATATAATCCTCCACCATTCTATCAATGGTGATAGAATCATATGCAGTGACAGTAGACGACATGTCCGTAATGGTTGTCAGGTCCTTCAGTCCGGACCAGATGTCAGCATCAGCAGTCGCTCCAGACTGCCCTGCATCACCGCCAGCGGGTGGGCTCGGAATTCTGAGCCTTTTCCTCGCACCCCCAGTTGCGGGAGAATGTGAAGGAGGAGATGTTGACAGGTCGCGTTCCGCTTGACTTGACAATTTTCTCACCAGCAGGTCTTTGAAACCCAGCAGACTTGTGTGCGCCGGAAAGAGAGATCCAAGGTAGGTTTTAAATCTAGGATCGAGCACGGTGGCCAAAATGTAGTGCTCTGATTTCAACAGATTGACCACCCGTGAATCCTTGTTAAGCGAATTAAGGGCTCCATCCACAAGTCCCACATGCCTAGCGGAATCGCTCTGTCTTAGCTCCTCCTTCAATGTCTCCAGCTTCTTCTGCAAAAGCCTGATGAGGGGAATGACCTGACTCAGGCTGGCAGTGTCTGAACTGACTTCACGTGTGGCAAGTTCAAAAGGTTGCAGAACCTTGCACAACGTTGAAATCATTCTCCACTGCGCTTGAGACAGGTGCATTCCACCTCCTATATCGTGGTCAGTTGTATAGGCTTGAATGGCCTTTTGCTGCTCCTCCAACCTCTGAAGCATATAGAGGGTTGAATTCCACCTCGTTACCACCTCCTGCTTCAGATGATGGCAGGGCAGGTTCAGGCGTTTTTGGTGGTGCTCCAGTCTTCTGTACGTGCTGCCTGTACGCCGAAAGTGTCCCGCAATTTTTCTGGCCACCGCCAGCATCTCTTGCACGCCCCTGTCGTTTTTTAAAAAATTCTGCACCACCAAATTCAAGGTATGTGCAAAACATGGGACGTGCTGGAATTTGCCCAGATGTAATGCACGCACAATATTGCTGGCGTTGTCCGATGCCACAAATCCACAGGAGAGTCCAATTGGGGTAAGCCATTCCGCAATGATCTTCCTCAGTTGCCGTAAGAGGTTTTCAGCTGTGTGCGTATTCTGGAAACCGGTGATACAAAGCGTAGCCTGCCTAGGAACGAGTTGGCGTTTGCGAGATGCTGCTACTGGTGCCGCCGCTGCTGTTCTTGCGGCGGGAGTCCATACATCTACCCAGTGGGCTGTCACAGTCATATAGTCCTGACCCTGCCCTGCTCCACTTGTCCACATGTCCGTGGTTAAGTGGACATTGGGTACAGCTGCATTTTTTAGGACACTGGTGACTCTTTTTCTGAGGTCTGTGTACATTTTCGGTATCGCCTGCCTAGAGAAATGGAACCTAGATGGTATTTGGTACCGGGGACACAGTACCTCCAACAAGTCTCTAGTTGGCTCTGCAGTAATGATGGATACCGGAACCACGTTTCTCACCACCCAGGATGTCAAGGCCTCAGTTATCCGCTTTGCAGTAGGATGACTGCTGTGATATTTAATCTTCCTCGCAAATGACTGTTGGACAGTCAATTGCTTGGTGGAAGTAGTAAAAGTGGTCTTACGACTTCCCCTCTGGGATGACCATCGACTCCCAGCAGCAACAACAGCAGCGCCAGCAGCAGTAGGCGTTACACGCAAGGATGCATCGGAGGAATCCCAGGCAGGAGAGGAATCGTCAGAATTGCCAGTGACATGGCCTGCAGGACTATTGGCATTCCTGGGGAAGGAGGAAATTGACACCGAGGGAGTTGGTGGGGTGGTTTGCGTGAGCTTGGTTACAAGAGGAAGGGATTTACTGGTCAGTGTAGTGCTTCCGCTGTCACCCAAAGTTTTTGAACTTGTCACTGACTTATTATGAATGCGCTGCAGGTGACGTATAAGGGAGGATGTTCCGAGGTGGTTAACGTCCTTACCCCTACTTATTACAGCTTGACAAAGGGAACACACGGCTTGACACCTGTTGTCCGCATTTCTGGTGAAATACCTCCACACCGAAGAGCTGATTTTTTTGGTATTTTCACCTGGCATGTCAACGGCCATATTCCTCCCACGGACAACAGGTGTCTCCCCGGGTGCCTGACTTAAACAAACCACCTCACCATCAGAATCCTCCTGGTCAATTTCCTCCCCAGCGCCAGCAACACCCATATCCTCCGCATCCTGGTGGACTTCAACACTGACATCTTCAATCTCACTATCAGGAACTGGACTGCGGGTGCTCCTTCCAGCACTTGCAGGGGGCGTGCAAATGGTGGAAGGCGCATGCTCTTCACATCCAGTGTTGGGAAGGTCAGGCATCGCAACCGACACAATTGGACTCTCCTTGTGGATTTGGGATTTCGAAGAACGCACAGTTCTTTGCTGTGCTTTTGCCAGCTTGAGTCGTTTCATTTTTCTAGCGAGAGGCTGAGTGCTTCCATCCTCATGTGAAGCTGAACCACTAGCCATGAACATAGGCCAGGGCCTCAGCCGTTCCTTGCCACTCCGTGTGGTAAATGGCATATTGGCAAGTTTACGCTTCTCCTCCGACAATTTTATTTTAGGTTTTGGAGTCCTTTTTTTTCTGATATTTGGTGTTTTGGATTTGACATGCTCTGTACTATGACATTGGGCATCGGCCTTGGCAGACGACGTTGCTGGCATTTCATCGTCTCGGCCATGACTAGTGGCAGCAGCTTCAGCACGAGGTGGAAGTGGATCTTGATCTTTCCCTAATTTTGGAACCTCAACTTTTTTGTTCTCCATATTTTATAGGCAGAACTAAAAGGCACCTCAGGTAAACAATGGAGATGGATGGATTGGATACTAGTATACAATTATGGACGGACTGCCACGGTTAGGTGGTATAAAAAAACCACGGTTAGGTGGTATATATTGTAATACAATTATGGATGGACGGACTGCCTGCCGAGTGCCGACACAGAGGTAGCCACAGCCGTGAACTACCGCACTGTACACTGGTTGATAAAGAGATAGTAGTATACTCGTAACAACTAGTATGACTGACTATGACGGTATAAAGAATGAAAAAAAAACCACGGTTAGGTGGTATATATTGTAATACAATTATGGATGGACGGACTGCCTGCCGAGTTCCGACACAGAGGTAGCCACAGCCGTGAACTACCGCACTGTACACTGGTTGATAAAGAGATAGTAGTATACTCGTAACAACTAGTATGACTGACTATGACGGTATAAAGAATGAAAAAAAAACCACGGTTAGGTGGTATATATTGTAATACAATTATGGATGGACGGACTGCCTGCCGAGTTCCGACACAGAGGTAGCCACAGCCGTGAACTACCGCACTGTACACTGGTTGATAAAGAGATAGTAGTATACTCGTAACAACTAGTATGACTGACTATGACGGTATAAAGAATGAAAAAAAAACCACGGTTAGGTGGTATATATTGTAATACAATTATGGATGGACGGACTGCCTGCCGAGTTCCGACACAGAGGTAGCCACAGCCGTGAACTACCGCACTGTACACTGGTTGATAAAGAGATAGTAGTATACTCGTAACAACTAGTATGACTGACTATGACGGTATAAAGAATGAAAAAAAAACCACGGTTAGGTGGTATATATTATAATACAATTATGGATGGACGGACTGCCTGCCGACTGCCGACACAGAGGTAGCCACAGCCGTGAACTACCGCACTGTACACTGGTTGATAAAGAGATAGTAGTATACTCGTAACAACTAGTATGACTGACTATGACGGTATAAAGAATGAAAAAAAAACCACGGTTAGGTGGTATATATTGTAATACAATTATGGATGGACGGACTGCCTGCCGAGTTCCGACACAGAGGTAGCCACAGCCGTGAACTACCGCACTGTACACTGGTTGATAAAGAGATAGTAGTATACTCGTAACAACTAGTATGACTGACTATGACGGTATAAAGAATGAAAAAAAAAACCACGGTTAGGTGGTATATATTGTAATACAATTATGGATGGACGGACTGCCTGCCGAGTTCCGACACAGAGGTAGCCACAGCCGTGAACTACCGCACTGTACACTGGTTGATAAAGAGATAGTAGTATACTCGTAACAACTAGTATGACTGACTATGACGGTATAAAGAATGAAAAAAAAACCACGGTTAGGTGGTATATATTATAATACAATTATGGATGGACGGACTGCCTGCCGACTGCCGACACAGAGGTAGCCACAGCCGTGAACTACCGCACTGTACACTGGTTGATAAAGAGATAGTAGTATACTCGTAACAACTAGTATGACACTATGACGGTATAAAGAATGAAAAAAAAAACCACGGTTAGGTGGTATATATTATAATAATACAATTATGGATGGACGGACTGCCTGCCGAGTTCCGACACAGAGGTAGCCACAGCCGTGAACTACCGCACTGTACACTGGTTGATAAAGAGATAGTAGTATACTCGTAACAACTAGTATGACTGACTATGACGGTATAAAGAATGAAAAAAAAACCACGGTTAGGTGGTATATATTGTAATACAATTATGGATGGACGGACTGCCTGCCGAGTTCCGACACAGAGGTAGCTACAGCCGTGAACTACCGCACTGTACACTGGTTGATAAAGAGATAGTAGTATACTCGTAACAACTAGTATGACTGACTATGACGGTATAAAGAATGAAAAAAAAACCACGGTTAGGTGGTATATATTATAATACAATTATGGATGGACGGACTGCCTGCCGACTGCCGACACAGAGGTAGCCACAGCCGTGAACTACCGCACTGTACACTGGTTGATAAAGAGATAGTAGTATACTCGTAACAACTAGTATGACACTATGACGGTATAAAGAATGAAAAAAAAACCACGGTTAGGTGGTATATATTATAATAATACAATTATGGATGGACGGACTGCCTGCCGAGTTCCGACACAGAGGTAGCCACAGCCGTGAACTACCGCACTGTACACTGGTTGATAAAGAGATAGTAGTATACTCGTAACAACTAGTATGACTGACTATGACGGTATAAAGAATGAAAAAAAAACCACGGTTAGGTGGTATATATTGTAATACAATTATGGATGGACGGACTGCCTGCCGAGTTCCGACACAGAGGTAGCCACAGCCGTGAACTACCGCACTGTACACTGGTTGATAAAGAGATAGTAGTATACTCGTAACAACTAGTATGACTGACTATGACGGTATAAAGAATGAAAAAAAAACCACGGTTAGGTGGTATATATTATAATACAATTATGGATGGACGGACTGCCTGCCGACTGCCGACACAGAGGTAGCCACAGCCGTGAACTACCGCACTGTACACTGGTTGATAAAGAGATAGTAGTATACTCGTAACAACTAGTATGACTGACTATGACGGTATAAAGAATGAAAAAAAAACCACGGTTAGGTGGTATATATTATAATACAATTATGGATGGACGGACTGCCTGCCGAGTGCCGACACAGAGGTAGCCACAGCCGTGAACTACCGCACTGTACACTGGTTGATAAAGAGATAGTAGTATACTCGTAACAACTAGTATGACTATGACGACGGTATAAAGAAAGAAAAAAAAATACCACGGTTAGGTGGTATATAATTATACAATTATGGATGGACGGACTGCCTGCCGAGTGCCGACTGCCGACACAGAGGTAGCCACAGCCGTGAACTACCGCACTGTACTGTGTCTGCTGCTAATATAGACTGGTTGATAAAGAGATAGTATACAACAATATACTACTATACTGGTGGTCAGGCACTGGTCACCACTAGTCACACTGGCAGTGGCACTCCTGCAGCAAAAGTGTGCACTGTTTAATTTTAAATTAATATAATATTATGTACTCCTGGCTCCTGCTATAACAACCTGCAGTGCTCCCCAGTCTCCCCCACAATTATTATAAGCTTTTATACATTGATGTGCAGCACACTGGGCTGAGCTGAGTGCACACAGACTGAGTCACACTGTGTGACTGCTGTGTATCGTTTTTTTCAGGCAGAGAACGGATATAGCAGAGAACGGATATATTAAATAAAAGTTAACTTAACAACAACTGCACTGGTCACTGTGGTAAACTCTGTCTGCACAATCTCTCTCTCTCTCTCTCTCTCTTCTAATCTATTCTAATGGAGAGGACGCCAGCCACGTCCTCTCCCTATCAATCTCAATGCACGTGTGAAAATGGCGGCGACGCGCGGCTCCTTATATAGAATCCGAGTCTCGCGAGAATCCGACAGCGTCATGATGACGTTCGGGCGCGCTCGGGTTAACCGAGCAAGGCGGGAAGATCCGAGTCGCTCGGACCCGTGAAAAAAAAAGTGAAGTTCGTGCGGGTTCGGATTCAAAGAAACCGAACCCGCTCATCTCTACTATGGGGGTCAGTATATTTGGTGGCATTACTATGGGGGTCAGTGTGTCTGGTGGCATTACTGTGGGGGTCGGTGTGTGTGGTGGTATTACTATGGTGGGCAATGTGTGCAATTACTATGGGGGACAGTGTGATGGCATTACTATGAGGGTCAATGTGTGGAATTACTGTGGCAGACAGTGTGTTCAAGTACTGTGCATTATTTTAATAACTGTTGGGGACAATGTGTGTGTGTTTTAGCCTTGGGGACAAATATGTTTGTTTAATTTCCCTGTGTGTGTTTTATTTTTCCGTGGGGTACCGATGGTGTGCCTTGGCAATTTTTAAATCTTTTTGGTGTGCCGCGAACTGAAAAAGGTTGAAAATCACTGGTGTAGACTATAGCTTGTTATATGCCAGATATGCTCCCTTCATGGGTTGTCCACATTCGCTCGAAAATAAAGCATTTGGAAAAACCCCTTCAGAAACCCTGCATTTGCTGTTGGAGAAATCCTTGTTGCCCCCATAGTTTCCTGAATAAATCAAGTGTTTTAATAGGGATATACGAGACGTATATTGGACAAAATCAAGAAACACTTGACTTGCTGAAGGAAGTGGGATGCAAACAGGGAAAAGGCAGACATTTCACCATACTTTAATCTTGTTTAGCATTATAAAAAGGCAAAACCAATTGAGCTCAGTCTTTTCCAGCTTTATTGGAGAGTAAACTCCTTTGTGCACTGTGCAAAGGCCAGCACAGCTGCAATAAGCATGATGTATAAGTATCAGTGTGAGCTTTTGGCTGGTCAGAAACAAATGACAATTTCATGGCTTATTACAAATGTACGTGCAACGGTACAAGTTTTATTCATGACATGAATTGTCAGAGTTTGAAAAAATAACAAACACATGACTACTGTATTCTAAGAGACAGGATGTCTGCTGCAGGGACAATACAAAACTAAAGTCACCTTAAGTGCGCTCATGACCACTTATTTCATAGCTGTCTTGTACAAATATTCAGGCCCTACTTCTAAATCCATTGTCAGTAATTTTACAGGCTGTTTAAAAAAAAATAACAGTTAAGAGCTGACTGTTTGGTACATTGTTTCTCTCCACTTTATCTCTCTCCAAGCCATGCTGCTTACCTACTTTTTTAATCTCTTCTCTGGGAGAAGCCGAAAGAAGAGATGCTGCTGACTGGAGGTGGGGGCGAAATCCAAACTGTGTGTCACTAGGGGGGTAATTCCAAGTTGATCGCAGCAGGAATTTTGTTATCAGTTGGACAAAACCATGGGGGTCATTCCGAGTTGTTCGCTCGGTATTTTTTTTTCGCAACGGAGCGATTAGTCGCTAATGCGCATGCGCAATGCCCGCAGTGCGACTGCGCCAAGTAAATTTGCTATGCAGTTAGGTATTTTACTCACGGCATTACGAGGTTTTTTCTTCGTTCTGGTGATCGTAATGTGATTGACAGGAAGTGGGTGTTTCTGGGCGGAAACAGGCCGTTTTATGGGTGTGTGCGAAAAAACGCTACAGTTTCTGGGAAAAACGCGGGAGTGGCTGGAGAAACGGAGGAGTGTCTGGGCGAACGCTGGGTGTGTTTGTGACGTCAAACCAGGAACGACAAGCACTGAACTGATCGCAGATGCCGAGTGAGTGTGGAGCTACTCAGAAACTGCTAAGTGTCTATTCGCTATTTTGCTAATCTTTCGTTCGCAATTTTGATAAGATAAGATTCACTCCCAGTAGGCGGCGGCTTAGCGTGTGCAAAGCTGCTTAATGCAGCTTGCGAGCGAACAACTCGGAATGACCCCCCATGTGCACTGCAGGGGAGGCAGATTTAACATGTGCAGAGAGAGTTAGATTTGGGTGTGGTGTGTTCAATCTGCAATCTAATTTGCAGTGTAAAAATGAAGCAGCCAGTATTTACCCTGCACAGAAACAAAATAACCCACCCAAATCTAACTCTTTCTGCACATGTTATATCTGCCTCCCCTGCAGTGCACATGGGGGGTAATTCCAAGTTGATCGCAGCAGGAAATTTTTTAGCAGTTGGGCAAAACCATGTGCACTGCAGGGGAGGCAGATATAACATGTGCAGAGAGAGTTAGATCATACTTACCTACTCTCCCGGAAGCTGCGGGAGGCTCCCGTTTTTTGGGGTAGCCCCCCGCAGCCCCGAAAGAGTGGGCAGGTCTCCCGCATCCTGCTCGCACCCTAGTGATGCGAGCAGGATGGAGAGATAACCTCCCGCATTCGCGGGTCCGTCGGGTGGAGAAGGGGTTAAAATGACGCTAATTGCATCATTTTAGCCCCGCCCCCTTCCCGCGGACCCGCGAATCGCTGGCATTTCCCGATGCGGGGGTGGGGCTTAGTGATGTCACAGCCCGGTCCCCCCCCCGAAGGCAGCTGCAGCGTCTCCTCTCCGGGCTTCTCCCGGAGAGGAGAAAAACAATGTAGGTAAGTATGAATTAGATTTGGGTGTGGTGAGATCAATCTGCAATCTAAATTGCAGTGTAAAAATAAAGCAGCCAGTATTTACCCTGCACAGAAACAAAATAACCCACCCAAATCTAACTCTCTCTGCACATGTTATATCTGCCCCCCCTGCAGTGCACATGGTTTTGCCCAACTGCTAAAAAATTTCCTGCTGCGATCAACTTGGAATTACCCCCATGGTTTTGCCCAACTGCTAACAAAATTCCTGCTGCGATCAACTTGGAATTACCCCCTAGGCACAGCCCTTTGTGGGGAATTCCAGCAAATTACAAGTCAATTGACAGTGATCAGAGCCAATATTGTGTGATTTTTATAGAAACACATCATATTGGCCCCACCCCCTCCCAATTTACCTGTGATTTGTTGCATTATCTTCCCCATACTGCCCACTTTGCTAGAAAGTGGGCAGGATGCAGGGGGCCGCCTACACTTTTACTCTTTTGGGGTCCAGGGGACTACCTGCAAATTGAGGAGTCCACTGCACCTTCCGGAAGAGTAGCCCTGTATACTTCAAGCTTTGATAAATTTTCCCTAGACCTTGAGGAGAATCAGAATCAGAGACTGGAACAGGGTTCGTTGTGAGCTTTTCAAGTTTGCATGTCTAATCAGAGCTGGCCATAGGCATAGGCAAACTAGGCAATTGCCTAGGGCATTTGATATGCCTAGGGGCATCAGCAGCTTCTGCTGATTAAAATGATATGCGGCATGCCTACATTCTGTGTATGCAGATACAGCCACAGTCTCACACTGCATATCATTTTAATCAGCAAAAGCTGCTTGTGCATCCTAGACACATAGTAATGCAAATACGATGCATTTTCATTAAAAAAAGGTGACCGACATTAGCATTGAGGCAAGATTTCTGAGGACACATCTGTATCCAAGCAGAGGCAGAGGTCACAGTGTTAGAGGCAGTGTGAGTGCTGTGTGCATGTGAGTGTGTTGGTTGTGCAGTAGTGTTCGAAATATGTGTAAGGAGCATTATGTGTGTCATGTAAAAATGCATTAATAATGTGCAACATATGTGTAAAGGGGCACTATGTGTGTCATTATGTGTATAAGGGTATTAATAATGTGCGGCATATGTGTAGCAGGGTACTACTATATGTGTGTCATTATGTGTATAGGGGCATTAATAGTGTGCGGCATATGTGTAAGGGACATTATGTGTAAAAGGGCATTAATAAAGGATGTCATAATGTGTAAGGCACATTATGTGTATAAGTACATTAATAATGTGTCTCATGTGTAAGGGGCATTACTGTGTGGAATTATGTGTATAAATTCATTACTAATGTGTGACATTATGTGTATAAGGTGCTCTACTATGTGGCATTGCATATAGAAAGGGCACTACTGTGTCGTCTAATGTGAATAAAGAGCAATAGGGTGTGGTATAATGTGAATAAGGAGCAATTCAGTGTGATGTAATGTGAATAAGGGGCTCTACTGTGAGGAGTAACGTTTATAAGGTAAAGTGATACTACTGTGGGATGTAATATGAATTATGGACACTATCGCATGATAAAATGTGAATAAAGTTGCAGTACTGTGTGGTGTAATTGGAATTGGGGGTACTACTGTATGGCCATGACCCTTGGCAGCAAAAACACACCCCTTTTTGGGCTGTGCGCCAAATGTGCGAACTGTTCCTATTTAAAATATAGGGGGTACAAACACCAAAATAAGGACTGTTATGGGTGAGGGGTGATGGTGCTTGGAAAGAGGTGCAAGGTCAGAGGCGGAACCAGCGGTGGTGCTAGGGGGCACCAGCCAAAATCTTGCCTAGGGCATCATATTAGTTAGGGCCGGCTCTGTGTCTAATCAATGGTTCCTTATGTCATATGTTAAATCAAGCTTTTATGACTACCTTTAAACCCAGCTTTAAACAGTATTACAATTATCTGTTGTTATGACCAGCAGCGGCTCCTACCTGGGCAGTGGAGGAGGGCTGACACTGGCCATGCTGCCTCCCCTCCCCCCAACTTGGCATATCTAAGTTTATTTTCAACAATATATTTTTTTCTAATTTAAAAATAATTAAATAATAGGATCATCTAATAAGACCAACTAATAGGAGTGTTCACCAATACATAACATTGGATAAATGCAAGTTCCAAATACTGCAGGTGTTGACACCAACGTCCTTGTTTGTCCAACAAAAGGAATCTTTATCTCCAATATTGGGTGTAATTCAGACCTGATCGCTACTGTGCGTTTTCGTACAGCGGGCGATCAGGTCTGTACTGCGCATGGGTATGCACCACAATGCGCCGGCACGTCGTACGACTGCACCGGGCATCAGTGCATAGCGATGGGATGGTGCGAAAAAAGCGATCGCACGGGCAATCGCAAGGTGACTGACAGGCCATTTGTGGGTGGCAACTGACCATTTTGTAGGAGTGTCTGGGAAAACACAGGAGGGACCCCGCGTTTGGAGGGATGGTTTCTGACGTCAGCTCCGGCCCCGATAATCGCAGCGGCTGAGTAAGTCCTGGGCTGTGCAGAGACTGCACAAACTCATGTTTGTGCAGCTCTGCTACGAATTCGAACGCACACATGCACACAGCTAATACCCTCCCCCTGTCGGCGGCGACTACCTGATCGCAGGGCTGCAAAAAACGCACCCTAGCAATCAGGTCTGATTTACCCCCTATGTACGGTTCTCCAAAGGGTATCAAATATTTCTTGCTTCCACAACACTGGATAGCACTGGCCAGCGCATCTGCCGGCTGTGCCACGGATTTGTTAATTCTCTGTGCTCAATTGCAGTGAAGTATGTATGTCCCGGGGGAAATGTGACAATGGTTCTTAATAAAATAAAGTCCAGTGGTATCGCAGTAGGTGGTCTCTACTTGAAAAGTGACTTCATGGGGATACCAGTCAATGTGTTTCAATCTCTAAAGGAGAACCTTTTCACGACTAAGGATGCTGTGGATTTATGTATGGGGAACAGCAACTGATAGCAAAGATGTCTAGTGCAATCCCCTGTTTCAGATCAACAAAGTAGCACCCATATATTTCTATGGGGGCTACAAAAATGCAGAATTTACCAAGCAAAGCATTCCAGTGCTTGGTCCCAGTAGCTATGAATGTTACCAGGAGAGGAATCCAAAGAATCCTTCCCTGACAGTGATAACTCACACGTGCACAGTCATGCGCAGTAGTGTGGCTGATTGCCAAATCCGGAAGTAAAGTGATCTCACTAATGATCACTTTACATCTTACACACCACATAGATAGGCTCCTTGCCCCTTCATTTCTTATTGCGATAAGAAAGTAACATTATCAGTAGAGATGAGCGGGTTCGGTTTCTCTGAATCTGAACCCGCCAGAACTTCATGTTTTTTTTCACGGGTCCGAGCGACTCGGATCTTCCCGCCTTGCTCGGTTAACCCGAGCGCGCCCGAACGTCATCATGACGCTGTCGGATTCTCGCGAGGCTCGGATTCTATCGCGAGACTCGGATTCTATATAAGGAGCCGCGCGTCGCCGCCATTTTCACACGTGCATTGAGATTGATAGGGAGAGGACGTGGCTGGCGTCCTCTCCATTTAGATTATAAGAGACTGAGAGAGATTTACTGGAGCTGACTAGGAGGAGTACTGTTACTGTAGAAGTGTAGAGACTGAGTGGAGAGAGTTTACTAGTGAGGACAGTGCAGTTTACTTTATAATCCGTTCTCTGCCTGAAAAAAGCGATACACAGCACACAGTGACTCAGTCACATACCATATCTGTGTGCACTGCTCAGGCTCAGGCCAGTGTGCTGCATCATCTATTATCTATATATAATATTATATATATCTGTCTGACTGCTCAGCTCACACAGCTTATAATTGTGGGGGAGACTGGGGAGCACTACTGCAGTGCCAGTTATAGGTTATAGCAGGAGCCAGGAGTACATAATATATTATATAGTGAGTGACCACCAGACACACAGTGCAGTTTATTTAATATATCCGTTCTCTGCCTGAAAAAAGCGATACACACAGTGACTCAGTCAGTCACATACCATATCTGTGTGCACTGCTCAGGCTCAGGCCAGTGTGCTGCATCATCTATATATATTATATATCTGTCTGACTGCTCAGCTCACACAGCTTATAATTGTGGGGGAGACTGGGGAGCACTACTGCAGTGCCAGTTATAGGTTATAGCAGGAGCCAGGAGTACATAATATTATATTAAAATTAAACAGTGCATGCTTTTGCTGCAGGAGTGCCACTGCCAGTGTGACTAGTGACCAGTGACCTGACCACCAGTATATATAATATTAGTAGTATACTATCTCTTTATCAACCAGTCTATATTAGCAGCAGACACAGTACAGTGCGGTAGTTCACGGCTGTGGCTACCTCTGTGTCGGCACTCGGCAGCCCGTCCATAATTGTATATACCACCTAACCGTGGTTTTTTTTTCTTTCTTTATACATACATACTAGTTACGAGTATACTATCTCTTTATCAACCAGTCTATATATTAGCAGCAGACACAGTACAGTGCGGTAGTTCACGGCTGTGGCTACCTCTGTGTCGGCACTCGGCAGCCCGTCCATAATTGTATATACCACCTAACCGTGGTTTTTTTTTCTTTCTTTATAGTCATACTAGTTACGAGTATACTATCTCTTTATCAACCAGTCTATATTAGCAGCAGACACAGTACAGTGCGGTAGTTCACGGCTGTGGCTACCTCTGTGTCGGCACTCGGCAGCCCGTCCATAATTGTATATACCACCTAACCGTGGTTTTTTTTTCTTTCTTTATACATACATACTAGTTACGAGTATACTATCTCTTTATCAACCAGTCTATATTAGCAGCAGACACAGTACAGTGCGGTAGTTCACGGCTGTGGCTACCTCTGTGTCGGCACTCGGCAGCCCGTCCATAATTGTATATACCACCTAACCGTGGTTTTTTTTCTTTCTTTATACATACATACTAGTTACGAGTATACTATCTCTTTATCAACCAGTCTATATATTAGCAGCAGACACAGTACAGTGCGGTAGTTCACGGCTGTGGCTACCTCTGTGTCGGCACTCGGCAGCCCGTCCATAATTGTATATACCACCTAACCGTGGTTTTTTTTTCTTTCTTTATACATACATACTAGTTACGAGTATACTATCTCTTTATCAACCAGTCTATATTAGCAGCAGACACAGTACAGTGCGGTAGTTCACGGCTGTGGCTACCTCTGTGTCGGCACTCGGCAGCCCGTCCATAATTGTATATACCACCTAACCGTGGTTTTTTTTTCTTTCTTTATACATACATACTAGTTACGAGTATACTATCTCTTTATCAACCAGTCTATATTAGCAGCAGACACAGTACAGTGCGGTAGTTCACGGCTGTGGCTACCTCTGTGTCGGCACTCGGCAGCCCGTCCATAATTGTATATACCACCTAACTGTGGTTTTTTTTTCTTTCTTTATACATACATACTAGTTACGAGTATACTATCTCTTTATCAACCAGTCTATATTAGCAGCAGACACAGTACAGTGCGGTAGTTCACGGCTGTGGCTACCTCTGTGTCGGCACTCGGCAGCCCGTCCATAATTGTATATACCACCTAACCGTGGTTTTTTTTTCTTTCTTTATACATACATACTAGTTACGAGTATACTATCTCTTTATCAACCAGTCTATATTAGCAGCAGACACAGTACAGTGCGGTAGTTCACGGCTGTGGCTACCTCTGTGTCGGCACTCGGCAGCCCGTCCATAATTGTATATACCACCTAACCGTGGTTTTTTTTTCTTTCTTTATACATACATACTAGTTACGAGTATACTATCTCTTTATCAACCAGTCTATATATTAGCAGCAGACACAGTACAGTGCGGTAGTTCACGGCTGTGGCTACCTCTGTGTCGGCACTCGGCAGCCCGTCCATAATTGTATATACCACCTAACCGTGGTTTTTTTTTCTTTCTTTATAGTCATACTAGTTACGAGTATACTATCTCTTTATCAACCAGTCTATATTAGCAGCAGACACAGTACAGTGCGGTAGTTCACGGCTGTGGCTTCCTCTGTGTCGGCACTCGGCAGCCCGTCCATAATTGTATATACCACCTAACCGTGGTTTTTTTTTCTTTCTTTATACATACATACTAGTTACGAGTATACTATCTCTTTATCAACCAGTCTATATTAGCAGCAGACACAGTACAGTGCGGTAGTTCACGGCTGTGGCTACCTCTGTGTCGGCACTCGGCAGCCCGTCCATAATTGTATATACCACCTAACCGTGGTTTTTTTTTCTTTCTTTATACATACATACTAGTTACGAGTATACTATCTCTTTATCAACCAGTCTATATATTAGCAGCAGACACAGTACAGTGCGGTAGTTCACGGCTGTGGCTACCTCTGTGTCGGCACTCGGCAGCCCGTCCATAATTGTATATACCACCTAACCGTGGTTTTTTTTTCTTTCTTTATAGTCATACTAGTTACGAGTATACTATCTCTTTATCAACCAGTCTATATTAGCAGCAGACACAGTACAGTGCGGTAGTTCACGGCTGTGGCTACCTCTGTGTCGGCACTCGGCAGCCCGTCCATAATTGTATATACCACCTAACCGTGTTTTTTTTTTCTTTCTTTATACATACATACTAGTTACGAGTATACTATCTCTTTATCAACCAGTCTATATTAGCAGCAGACACAGTACAGTGCGGTAGTTCACGGCTGTGGCTACCTCTGTGTCGGCACTCGGCAGCCCGTCCATAATTGTATATACCACCTAACCGTGGTTTTTTTTTCTTTCTTTATACATACATACTAGTTACGAGTATACTATCTCTTTATCAACCAGTCTATATATTAGCAGCAGACACAGTACAGTGCGGTAGTTCACGGCTGTGGCTACCTCTGTGTCGGCACTCGGCAGCCCGTTCATAATTGTATATACCACCTAACCGTGGTTTTTTTTTCTTTCTTTATACATACATACATACTAGTTACGAGTATACTATCTCTTTATCAACCAGTCTATATATTAGCAGCAGACACAGTACAGTGCGGTAGTTCACGGCTGTGGCTACCTCTGTGTCGGCACTCGGCAGCCCGTCCATAATTGTATACTAGTATCCAATCCATCCATCTCCATTGTTTACCTGAGGTGCCTTTTAGTTGTGCCTATTAAAATATGGAGAACAAAAATGTTGAGGTTCCAAAATTAGGGAAAGATCAAGATCCACTTCCACCTCGTGCTGAAGCTGCTGCCACTAGTCATGGCCGAGACGATGAAATGCCAGCAACGTCGTCTGCCAAGGCCGATGCCCAATGTCATAGTACAGAGCATGTCAAATCCAAAACACCAAATATCAGTAAAAAAAGGACTCCAAAACCTAAAATAAAATTGTCGGAGGAGAAGCGTAAACTTGCCAATATGCCATTTACCACACGGAGTGGCAAGGAACGGCTGAGGCCCTGGCCTATGTTCATGGCTAGTGGTTCAGCTTCACATGAGGATGGAAGCACTCAGCCTCTCGCTAGAAAAATGAAAAGACTCAAGCTGGAAAAAGCAGCACAGCAAAGAACTGTGCATTCTTCGAAATCCCAAATCCACAAGGAGAGTCCAATTGTGTCGGTTGCGATGCCTGACCTTCCCAACACTGGACGTGAAGAGCATGCGCCTTCCACCATTTGCACGCCCCCTGCAAATGCTGGAAGGAGCACCCGCAGTCCAGTTCCTGATAGTCAGATTGAAGATGTCAGTGTTGAAGTACACCAGGATGAGGAGGATATGGGTGTTGCTGGCGCTGGGGAGGAAATTGACCAGGAGGATTCTGATGGTGAGGTGGTTTGTTTAAGTCAGGCACCCGGGGAGACACCTGTTGTCCGTGGGAGGAATATGGCCGTTGACATGCCAGGTGAAAATACCAAAAAAATCAGCTCTTCGGTGTGGAGGTGTTTCACCAGAAATGCGGACAACAGGTGTCAAGCCGTGTGTTCCCTTTGTCAAGCTGTAATAAGTAGGGGTAAGGACGTTAACCACCTCGGAACATCCTCCCTTATACGTCACCTGCAGCGCATTCATAATAAGTCAGTGACAAGTTCAAAAACTTTGGGTGACAGCGGAAGCAGTCCACTGACCAGTAAATCCCTTCCTCTTGTAACCAAGCTCACGCAAACCACCCCACCAACTCCCTCAGTGTCAATTTCCTCCTTCCCCAGGAATGCCAATAGTCCTGCAGGCCATGTCACTGGCAATTCTGACGAGTCCTCTCCTGCCTGGGATTCCTCCGATGCATCCTTGCGTGTAACGCCTACTGCTGCTGGCGCTGCTGTTGTTGCCGCTGGGAGTCGATGGTCATCCCAGAGGGGAAGTCGTAAGCCCACTTGTACTACTTCCAGTAAGCAATTGACTGTTCAACAGTCCTTTGCGAGGAAGATGAAATATCACAGCAGTCATCCTACTGCAAAGCGGATAACTGAGGCCTTGACAACTATGTTGGTGTTAGACGTGCGTCCGGTATCCGCCGTTAGTTCACAGGGAACTAGACAATTTATTGAGGCAGTGTGCCCCCGTTACCAAATACCATCTAGGTTCCACTTCTCTAGGCAGGCGATACCGAGAATGTACACGGACGTCAGAAAAAGACTCACCAGTGTCCTAAAAAATGCAGTTGTACCCAATGTCCACTTAACCACGGACATGTGGACAAGTGGAGCAGGGCAGGGTCAGGACTATATGACTGTGACAGCCCACTGGGTAGATGTATGGACTCCCGCCGCAAGAACAGCAGCGGCGGCACCAGTAGCAGCATCTCGCAAACGCCAACTCTTTCCTAGGCAGGCTACGCTTTGTATCACCGCTTTCCAGAATACGCACACAGCTGAAAACCTCTTACGGCAACTGAGGAAGATCATCGCGGAATGGCTTACCCCAATTGGACTCTCCTGTGGATTTGTGGCATCGGACAACGCCAGCAATATTGTGTGTGCATTAAATATGGGCAAATTCCAGCACGTCCCATGTTTTGCACATACCTTGAATTTGGTGGTGCAGAATTTTTTAAAAAACGACAGGGGTGTGCAAGAGATGCTGTCGGTGGCCAGAAAAATTGCGGGACACTTTCGGCGTACAGGCACCACGTACAGAAGACTGGAGCACCACCAAAAACTACTGAACCTGCCCTGCCATCATCTGAAGCAAGAAGTGGTAACGAGGTGGAATTCAACCCTCTATATGCTTCAGAGGTTGGAGGAGCAGCAAAAGGCCATTCAAGCCTATACAATTGAGCACGATATAGGAGGTGGAATGCACCTGTCTCAAGTGCAGTGGAGAATGATTTCAACGTTGTGCAAGGTTCTGATGCCCTTTGAACTTGCCACACGTGAAGTCAGTTCAGACACTGCCAGCCTGAGTCAGGTCATTCCCCTCATCAGGCTTTTGCAGAAGAAGCTGGAGGCATTGAAGAAGGAGCTAAAAGGGAGCGATTCCGCTAGGCATGTGGGACTTGTGGATGCAGCCCTTAATTCGCTTAACAAGGATTCACGGGTGGTCAATCTGTTGAAATCAGAGCACTACATTTTGGCCACCGTGCTCGATCCTAGATTTAAAGCCTACCTTGGATCTCTCTTTCCGGCAGACACAAGTCTGCTGGGGTTGAAAGACCTGCTGGTGACAAAATTGTCAAGTCAAGCGGAACGCGACCTGTCAACATCTCCTCCTTCACATTCTCCCGCAACTGGGGGTGCGAGGAAAAGGCTCAGAATTCCGAGCCCACCCGCTGGCGGTGATGCAGGGCAGTCTGGAGCGACTGCTGATGCTGACATCTGGTCCGGACTGAAGGACCTGACAACGATTACGGACATGTCGTCTACTGTCACTGCATATGATTCTCTCAACATTGATAGAATGGTGGAGGATTATATGAGTGACCGCATCCAAGTAGGCACGTCACACAGTCCGTACTTATACTGGCAGGAAAAAGAGGCAATTTGGAGGCCCTTGCACAAACTGGCTTTATTCTACCTAAGTTGCCCTCCCACAAGTGTGTACTCCGAAAGAGTGTTTAGTGCCGCCGCTCACCTTGTCAGCAATCGGCGTACGAGGTTACATCCAGAAAATGTGGAGAAGATGATGTTCATTAAAATGAATTATAATCAATTCCTCCGCGGAGACATTGACCAGCAGCAATTGCCTCCACAAAGTACACAGGGAGCTGAGATGGTGGATTCCAGTGGGGACGAATTGATAATCTGTGAGGAGGGGGATGTACACGGTGATATATCGGAGGGTGAAGATGAGGTGGACATCTTGCCTCTGTAGAGCCAGTTTGTGCAAGGAGAGATTAATTGCTTCTTTTTTGGGGGGGGTCCAAACCAACCCGTCATATCAGTCACAGTCGTGTGGCAGACCCTGTCACTGAAATGATGGGTTGGTTAAAGTGTGCATGTCCTGTTTTGTTTATACAACATAAGGGTGGGTGGGAGGGCCCAAGGACAATTCCATCTTGCACCTCTTTTTTCTTTTCTTTTTCTTTGCATCATGTGCTGATTGGGGAGGGTTTTTTGGAAGGGACATCCTGCGTGACACTGCAGTGCCACTCCTAGATGGGCCCGGTGTTTGTGTCGGCCACTAGGGTCGCTAATCTTACTCACACAGTCAGCTACCTCATTGCGCCTCTTTTTTTCTTTGCGTCATGTGCTGTTTGGGGAGGGTTTTTTGGAAGGGACATCCTGCGTGACACTGCAGTGCCACTCCTAGATGGGCCCGGTGTTTGTGTCGGCCACTAGGGTCGCTAATCTTACTCACACAGCTACCTCATTGCGCCTCTTTTTTTCTTTGCGTCATGTGCTGTTTGGGGAGGGTTTTTTGGAAGGGACATCCTGCGTGACACTGCAGTGCCACTCCTAGATGGGCCCGGTGTTTGTGTCGGCCACTAGGGTCGCTAATCTTACTCACACAGCTACCTCATTGCGCCTCTTTTTTTCTTTGCGTCATGTGCTGTTTGGGGAGGGTTTTTTGGAAGGGACATCCTGCGTGACACTGCAGTGCCACTCCTAGATGGGCCCGGTGTTTGTGTCGGCCACTAGGGTCGCTAATCTTACTCACACAGCTACCTCATTGCGCCTCTTTTTTTCTTTGCGTCATGTGCTGTTTGGGGAGGGTTTTTTGGAAGGGCCATCCTGCGTGACACTGCAGTGCCACTCCTAGATGGGCCCGGTGTTTGTGTCGGCCACTAGGGTCGCTAATCTTACTCACACAGCTACCTCATTGCGCCTCTTTTTTTCTTTGCGTCATGTGCTGTTTGGGGAGGGTTTTTTGGAAGGGACATCCTGCGTGACACTGCAGTGCCACTCCTAGATGGGCCCGGTGTTTGTGTCGGCCACTAGGGTCGCTTATCTTACTCACACAGCGACCTCGGTGCAAATTTTAGGACTAAAAATAATATTGTGAGGTGTGAGGTATTCAGAATAGACTGAAAATGAGTGTAAATTATGGTTTTTGAGGTTAATAATACTTTGGGATCAAAATGACCCCCAAATTCTATGATTTAAGCTGTTTTTTAGTGTTTTTTGAAAAAAACACCCGAATCCAAAACACACCCGAATCCGACAAAAAAAATTCGGTGAGGTTTTGCCAAAACGCGTTCGAACCCAAAACACGGCCGCGGAACCGAACCCAAAACCAAAACACAAAACCCGAAAAATTTCAGGCGCTCATCTCTAATTATCAGTAGAGATGAGCGGGTTCGGTTTCTCTGAATCCGAACCCGCACGAACTTCATGTTTTTTTTCACGGGTCCGAGCGACTCGGATCTTCCCGCCTTGCTCGGTTAACCCGAGCGCGCCCGAACGTCATCATGACGCTGTCGGATTCTCGCGAGACTCGGATTCTATATAAGGAGCCGCGCGTCGCCGCCATTTTCACACGTGCATTGAGATTGATAGGGAGAGGACGTGGCTGGCGTCCTCTCCATTTAGATTAGAAGAGAGAGAGAGAGAGATTGACCTGATTTACTGGAGATTAGGAGTACTGTAGAACTGTAGAGAGTGCAGAGTTTACTAGTGACTGACCACAGTGACCACCAGACAGTGCAGTTTTATTTAATATATCCGTTCTCTGCCTGAAAAAAACGATACACAGTGACTCAGTCACATACCATATCTGTGTGCACTGCTCAGCCCAGTGTGCTGCATCATCTATGTATATATCTGACTGTGCTCAGCTCACACATCTTATAATTGTGGGGGAGACTGGGGAGCACTGCAGTGCCAGTTATAGGTTATAGCAGGAGCCAGGAGTACATATTATTATTAAAATTAAACAGTGCACACTTTTGCTGCAGGAGTGCCACTGCCAGTGTGACTGACCAGTGACCTGACCACACTGACCACCAGTATAGTTAGTAGTATAGTATACTATATTGTGATTGCCTGAAAAAGTTAAACACTCGTATCTGACTGTGCTCAGCTCACACATCTTATAATTGTGGGGGAGACTGGGGAGCACTGCAGTGCCAGTTATAGGTTATAGCAGGAGCCAGGAGTACATATTATTATTAAAATTAAACAGTGCACACTTTTGCTGCAGGAGTGCCACTGCCTGTGTGACTGACCAGTGACCTGACCACACTGACCACCAGTATAGTTAGTAGTATAGTATACTATATTGTGATTGCCTGAAAAAGTTAAACACTCGTCGTGTGACTTCACTTGTGTGGTGTTTTTTTTTTTATTCTATAAAAAACTCATTCTGCTGACAGACAGTGTCCAGCAGGTCCTTCATTATATAATATATACCTGTCCGGCTGCAGTAGTGATATATATATATTTTTTATATCATTATTTATCATCCAGTCGCAGCAGACACAGTACGGTAGTTCACGGCTGTAGCTACCTCTGTGTCGGCACTCGGCAGTCCGTCCATAATTGTATACCACCTACCCGTGGTTTTTTTTTCTTTCTTCTTTATACATACATACTACTACTACATCTCTTTATCAACCAGTCTATATTAGCAGCAGACACAGTACAGTACGGTAGTCCACGGCTGTAGCTACCTCTGTGTCGGCACTCGGCAGTCCGTCCATAATTGTATACCACCTACCCGTGGTTTTTTTTTCTTTCTTCTTTATACATACATACTACTACTACTACATCTCTTTATCAACCAGTCTATATTAGCAGCAGACACAGTACAGTATGGTAGTCCACAGCTGTAGATACCTCTGTGTCGGCACTGGGAAGTCCGTCCATAATTGTATACCACCTACCCGTGGTTTTTTTTTCTTTCTTCTTTATACATACATACTACTACTACATCTCTTTATCAACCAGTCTATATTAGCAGCAGACACAGTACAGTACGGTAGTCCACGGCTGTAGCTACCTCTGTGTCGGCACTGGGCAGTCCGTCCATAATTGTATACCACCTACCCGTGGTTTTTTTTTCTTTCTTCTTTATACATACATACTACTACTACTACATCTCTTTATCAACCAGTCTATATTAGCAGCAGACACAGTACAGTACGGTAGTCCACGGCTGTAGCTACCTCTGTGTCGGCACTGGGCAGTCCGTCCATAATTGTATACCACCTACCCGTGGTTTTTTTTTCTTTCTTCTTTATACATACATACTACTACTACTACATCTCTTTATCAACCAGTCTATATTAGCAGCAGACACAGTACAGTACGGTAGTCCATGGCTGTAGCTACCTCTGTGTCGGCACTGGGCAGTCCGTCCATAATTGTATACCACCTACCCGTGGTTTTTTTTTCTTTCTTCTTTATACATACATACTACTACTACTACATCTCTTTATCAACCAGTCTATATTAGCAGCAGACACAGTACAGTACGGTAGTCCACGGCTGTAGCTACCTCTGTGTCGGCACTGGGCAGTCCGTCCATAATTGTATACCACCTACCCGTGGTTTTTTTTTCTTTCTTCTTTATACATACATACTACTACTACATCTCTTTATCAACCAGTCTATATTAGCAGCAGACACAGTACAGTACGGTAGTCCACGGCTGTAGCTACCTCTGTGTCGGCACTCAGCAGTCCATCCATAATTGTATACTAGTATCCATCCATCTCCATTGTTTACCTGAGGTGCCTTTTAGTTGTGCCTATTAAAATATGGAGAACAAAAATGTTGAGGTTCCAAAATTAGGGAAAGATCAAGATCCACTTCCACCTCGTGCTGAAGCTGCTGCCACTAGTCATGGCCGAGACGATGAAATGCCAGCAACGTCGTCTGCCAAGGCCGATGCCCAATGTCATAGTACAGAGCATGTCAAATCCAAAACACCAAATATCAGTAAAAAAAGGACTCCAAAACCTAAAATAAAATTGTCGGAGGAGAAGCGTAAACTTGCCAATATGCCATTTATCACACGGAGTGGCAAGGAACGGCTGAGGCCCTGGCCTATGTTCATGGCTAGTGGTTCAGCTTCACATGAGGATGGAGGCACTCAGCCTCTCGCTAGAAAAATGAAAAGACTCAAGCTGGCAAAAGCAGTAGCACCGCAAAGAACTGTGCGTTCTTCGAAATCCCAAATCCACAAGGAGAGTCCAATTGTGTCGGTTGCGATGCCTGACCTTCCCAACACTGGACGTGAAGAGCATGCGCCTTCCACCATTTGCACGCCCCCTGCAAGTGCTGGAAGGAGCACCCGCAGTCCAGTTCCTGATAGTCAGATTGAAGATGTCAGTGTTGAAGTACACCAGGATGAGGAGGATATGGGTGTTGCTGGCGCTGGGGAGGAAATTGACCAGGAGGATTCTGATGGTGAGGTGGTTTGTTTAAGTCAGGCACCCGGGGAGACACCTGTTGTCCGTGGGAGGAATAGGGCCGTTGACATGCCTGGTGAAAATACCAAAAAAATCAGCTCTTCGGTGTGGAAGTATTTCACCAGAAATGCGGACAACAGGTGTCAAGCCGTGTGTTCCCTTTGTCAAGCTGTAATAAGTAGGGGTAAGGACGTTAACCACCTCGGAACATCCTCCCTTATACGTCACCTGCAGCGCATTCATAATAAGTCAGTGACAAGTTCAAAAACTTGGGCCGACAGCGGAAGCAGTCCACTGACCAGTAAATCCCTTCCTCTTGTAACCAAGCTCACGCAAACCACCCCACCAACTCCCTCAGTGTCAATTTCTTCCTTCCCCAGGAATGCCAATAGTCCTGCAGGCCATGTCACTGGCAATTCTGACGAGTCCTCTCCTGCCTGGGATTCCTCCGATGCATCCTTGCGTGTAACGCCTACTGCTGCTGGCGCTCCTGTTGTTGCTGCTGGGAGTCGATGGTCATCCCAGAGGGGAAGTCGTAAGCCCACTTGTACTACTTCCAGTAAGCAATTGACTGTCCAACAGTCCTTTGCGAGGAAGATGAAATATCACAGCAGTCATCCTGTTGCAAAGCGGATAACTGAGTCCTTGACAACTATGTTGGTGTTAGACGTGCGTCCGGTATCCGCCGTTAGTTCACAGGGAACTAGACAATTTATTGAGGCAGTGTGCCCCCGTTACCAAATACCATCTAGGTTCCACTTCTGTAGGCAGGCGATACCGAGAATGTACACGGACGTCAGAAAAAGACTCACCAGTGTCCTAAAAAATGCAGTTGTACCCAATGTCCACTTAACCACGGACATGTGGACAAGTGGAGCAGGGCAGGGTCAGGACTATATGACTGTGACAGCCCACTGGGTAGATGTATGGACTCCCGCCGCAAGAACAGCAGCGGCGGCACCAGTAGCAGCATCTCGCAAACGCCAACTCTTTCCTAGGCAGGCTACGCTTTGTATCACCGCTTTCCAGAATACGCACACAGCTGAAAACCTCTTACGGCAACTGAGGAAGATCATCGCAGAATGGCTTACCCCAATTGGACTCTCCTGTGGATTTGTGGCATCGGACAACGCCAGCAATATTGTGTGTGCATTAAATCTGGGCCAATTCCAGCACGTCCCATGTTTTGCACATACCTTGAATTTGGTGGTGCAGAATTTTTTAAAAAACGACAGGGGCGTGCAAGAGATGCTGTCGGTGGCCAGAAGAATTGCGGGACACTTTCGGCGTACAGGCACCACGTACAGAAGACTGGAGCACCACCAAAAACTACTGAACCTGCCCTGCCATCATCTGAAGCAAGAAGTGGTAACGAGGTGGAATTCAACCCTCTATATGCTTCAGAGGTTGGAGGAGCAGCAAAAGGCCATTCAAGCCTATACAATTGAGCACGATATAGGAGGTGAAATGCACCTGTCTCAAGTGCAGTGGAGAATGATTTCAACGTTGTGCAAGGTTCTGATGCCCTTTGAACTTGCCACACGTGAAGTCAGTTCAGACACTGCCAGCCTGAGTCAGGTCATTCCCCTCATCAGGCTTTTGCAGAAGAAGCTGGAGACATTGAAGGAGGAGCTAACACGGAGCGATTCCGCTAGGCATGTGGGACTTGTGGATGGAGCCCTTAATTCGCTTAACAAGGATTCACGGGTGGTCAATCTGTTGAAATCAGAGCACTACATTTTGGCCACCGTGCTCGATCCTAGATTTAAAACCTACCTTGGATCTCTCTTTCCGGCAGACACAAGTCTGCTGGGGTTGAAAGACCTGCTGGTGAGAAAATTGTCAAGTCAAGCGGAACGCGACCTGTCAACATCTCCTCCTTCACATTCTCCCGCAACTGGGGGTGCGAGGAAAAGGCTCAGAATTCCGAGCCCACCCGCTGGCGGTGATGCAGGGCAGTCTGGAGCGACTGCTGATGCTGACATCTGGTCCGGACTGAAGGACCTGACAACGATTACGGACATGTCGTCTACTGTCACTGCATATGATTCTCTCAACATTGAAAGAATGGTGGAGGATTATATGAGTGACCGCATCCAAGTAGGCACGTCACACAGTCCGTACTTATACTGGCAGGAAAAAGAGGCAATTTGGAGGCCCTTGCACAAACTGGCTTTATTCTACCTAAGTTGCCCTCCCATAAGTTTGTACTCCGAAAGAGTGTTTAGTGCCGCCGCTCACCTTGTCAGCAATCGGCGTACGAGGTTACATCCAGAAAATGTGGAGAAGATGATGTTCATTAAAATGAATTATAATCAATTCCTCCGCGGAGACATTGACCAGCAGCAATTGCCTCCACAAAGTACACAGGGAGCTGAGATGGTGGATTCCAGTGGGGACGAATTGATAATCTGTGAGGAGGGGGATGTACACGGTGATATATCGGAGGATGATGATGAGGTGGACATCTTGCCTCAGTAGAGCCAGTTTGTGCAAGGAGAGATTAATTGCTTCTTTTTTGGGGGGGGGTCCAAACCAACCCGTCATATCAGTCACAGTCGTGTGGCAGACCCTGTCACTGAAATGATGGGTTGGTTAAAGTGTGCATGTCCTGTTTTGTTTATACAACATAAGGGTGGGTGGGAGGGCCCAAGGACAATTCCATCTTGCACCTCTTTTTTCTTTTATTTTTCTTTGCGTCATGTGCTGTTTGGGGAGGGTTTTTTGGAAGGGACATCCTGCGTGACACTGCAGTGCCACTCCTAAATGGGCCCGGTGTTTGTGTCGGCCACTAGGGTCGCTTATCTTACTCACACAGTCAGCTACCTCATTGCGCCTCTTTTTTTCTTTGCGTCATGTGCTGTTTGGGGAGGGTTTTTTGGAAGGGACATCCTGCGTGACACTGCAGTGCCACTCCTAAATGGGCCCGGTGTTTGTGTCGGCCACTACGGTCGCTAATCTTACTCACACAGCTACCTCATTGCGCCTCTTTTTTTCTTTGCGTCATGTGCTGTTTGGGGAGGGTTTTTTGGAAGGGACATCCTGCGTGACACTGCAGTGCCACTCCTAAATGGGCCCGGTGTTTGTGTCGGCCACTAGGGTCGCTTATCTTACTCACACAGTCAGCTACCTCATTGCGCCTCTTTTTTTCTTTGCGTCATGTGCTGTTTGGGGAGTGTTTTTTGGAAGGGCCATCCTGCGTGACACTGCAGTGCCACTCCTAGATGGGCCCGGTGTTTGTGTCGGCCACTAGGGTCGCTAATCTTACTCACACAGCTACCTCATTGCGCCTCTTTTTTTCTTTGCGTCATGTGCTGTTTGGGGAGGGTTTTTTGGAAGGGACATCCTGCGTGACACTGCAGTGCCACTCCTAAATGGGCCCGGTGTTTGTGTCGGCCACTAGGGTCGCTAATCTTACTCACACAGCTACCTCATTGCGCCTCTTTTTTTCTTTGCGTCATGTGCTGTTTGGGGAGGGTTTTTTGGAAGGGACATCCTGCGTGACACTGCAGTGCCACTCCTAGATGGGCCAGGTGTTTGTGTCGGTCACTAGGGTCGCTTAGCTTAGTCATCCAGCGACCTCGGTGCAAATTTTAGGACTAAAAATAATATTGTGAGGTGTGAGGTATTCAGAATAGACTGAAAATGAGTGGAAATTATGGTTTTTGAGGTTAATAATAATATGGGATCAAAATGACCCCCAAATTCTATGATTTAAGCTGTTTTTTAGGGTTTTTTGAAAAAAACACCCGAATCCAAAACACACCCGAATCCGACAAAAAAAATTCGGTGAGGTTTTGCCAAAACGCGGTCGAACCCAAAACACGGCCGCGGAACCGAACCCAAAACCAAAACACAAAACCCGAAAAATTTCAGGCGCTCATCTCTAATTATCAGGACCAAGTCCCGATAATTAACACACACTATATAGCCCTTTGAGCACAAAGTGAAGTCACAAACTGGGTTCCTTAAAAAGCATAAGGTAAGATTCAATAATTGCCAGATCCTAGTTGTTGCAAGGTCCAGATTCCTTTGCAGATTGGAAATGTATGCACACAGCAAGGAATTCTGCTAAAACATACACCCTTTCCACCCTTTATTCCATTTTATTAATATCACTTTGTAAAATGAAATTCCATTTTGAACTGTTCAGCAAAACTAGGCACACCATAGTGTAAAGACACCCTCAGTCATCCTCCTTCTCACCCCGACAGGTACAAACATCTTTTCCTCTGCAAATGCTGCCGTTTTGCTCCGTAAGCCCATCTATGTTTTCTGAAATCTATCTGCACGTCAAAGTGCATAGCCGAACGGAAGCTAATTTTGCACTTGATGGTTGGTACATGTGCTGAAAGCTGTCCAACTTTCTACAGCTTAATGATGTCACAGGAAGGTACTGCTAGCATGAATAGTTTTAGTTTCCCAGCAGATGACTAATATAATGCTAGAATAGATAAAGGTGAATAAAGAATTTTATAGCGCACAGTAAACTGTAATATATGTTTATATGATATATATCCAGATGTCAGATGTATAATTATGTTACAGGTACATTTAAATTTTGTACACTATATTTAATTTTTTAACAGTGCTCTTTTTTCCTGATTACCTGTCTAATGTGCACTAGGTAGAGTATTCTGCACATAAAGACCTCTTTGTGTAAATACTGCATGATAAGGGTTCTTCAGGCAGTCGATACACGTTTTCATCTAATAACGTGCATAATTACACTATATTATAAGGATGTCAAACAGGTTATTTTCATTTCTGGCTCACACAGTAATATTTTATTGTTGTTTTACATACTTTTGCTCAGTTGTAATGGAGCAATATAAAACCACATTACATCTTCTCTGCAAATGTAATTCTTATGTGCAGTCTTTGCCTGTAACAGCAGGTTAATAATTTTGTGTTTATTTTTAGGAAACAGACAGAACAAAATAATTAGACAATGGTTTTAAAACACATTGGACTGCCATCATCAGGCTTGGACTGGCCCACAGGGGTACAGGAGAAACCACCGGTGGGCCCTACTGCCTGGGGCCCCACCTTCTGCTCTAAGGATCAGGTTCCAGACTGTGCAATTGAATTATACATATGTTACCTTATACTGGACTATGGTGTATTTTCTACAGTGCATTGCTGTTATTAATCTGTTATATTATCATGCACGCAGCAGCTGAATTTACTGTATATATTGGCCCAGACGTTGCACTCTCTAATGGTTAGTCAAACCAATGAGGTGGCAGCCCACACCCCCTCTGCAGACTGGCCACACCCCTAACATGGGCCCCTACCACTGCATTTCCCCGGTGGGCCCTACATGCCCCAGTCCAACGCTGGCCATCATTGCCAGTCTATGCCAATCTGACCCTGATCTAATTCTGTATCAGAAGGTCTGGAATTCTGTATCAGAAGAAACTGATGTGGCACGTTAGTAGCATTATTGTCTCATGTCACGGAGGCCATAGATTTCATGCTTGTATACGCTCCCCATGTTTGCTTTGTATTCCCCCAGGAGCTCCATAAGGTAGATACCATCTAATCTTCAGGCTTTGACA
Organism: Pseudophryne corroboree; assembly: GCF_028390025.1. Classification (NCBI taxonomy): domain Eukaryota; kingdom Metazoa; phylum Chordata; class Amphibia; order Anura; family Myobatrachidae; genus Pseudophryne; species Pseudophryne corroboree. Next base: position 691,689,802 of record NC_086447.1, on the reverse strand, counting down.
TCATAGCTTAGCTCTGCTCACTTACGCAGGGATGTATCAATTATCGCATGCAGGGACAGAACGATGACACTTTGCAGCATCATGACCTGTGCATGTGTCGCCCCCGCTGACAACGCTGCCGCCCGGTCGTCCCCTTCCCCCCCGTTGCGACTATTACCCCGCACTGCGGACCCACCTACCCCCGCAGGATAATATACTTACCAGTCCAGGGATCCGGTACACGCTGCACCTGCAGGGCTGCCGGATCCTGTGCACTGCGGTGACCCCCGGTGCTGTAAAGTGAGCTACCGCTTTGCAGCGTCACTTTACTGTGCCGGGGGTCACAGCGCAGCATATGGAGAACCCGGCTCCCGGCAGCCACCAACAGAGCACCAATTCCCGGCTCCTGAACAGTTAAGTATGTTTTTTTTATTTTTACTTTTTTATTTATTTATTTCTTACACTGTGATCAGCTTGTGTGTCCATTGGACACGGAGCTGATCACTGGAGCCCGGTCCCCACACTGCTTTCTCTGGGAAAGCTGGACAAATGCCTGCCTGTCGCAGTGCTGCCTGTGAATTCGCCAGCAACATTATCACACACTTTTTTTTATTTGGCCCAGATCGCATTTCCCATTATAAGTATGGGGAATGCGATGTGGGTTACTAAGAAAAAGTGAATTAAAGGGTTTGGAGCAGTTTTTTATGAAAACCAAGTATCCAAGTCACATAGAAACTGTTAAAAAAGCATATCAAACGTATAATAAAGAATGTTCAATGAACTGTAATCCTGTTATTGGTTGCAGCAGCTATACTATATTTGCAAAACTGGGTGTGTCTTAGATGCATGACATCATCATAACTAACATGGCCAACAGACATCATCATCTGCTTGCAACTTGCACCAACAGATGAGAACATGCAGATTAGACCACTCCAAACAGGAGCATTTGCGCCTATTAGGCAAATTTTTATTTCCTGCTCACATGCCCTAAGTGTGTACTTTGGCTGTGTCTCTTAAAAACGCAGAAACATAGACTCTGACGGTAGATAAAAACCTTTTGTCCCATTTAGTCAGCCACGTTTTCTTTTATCCTGTTGGTAACTTCAACCCTATTTGTTCTTTAGTTCTTTGTATATATAAAAGTATATCCTTATGCCTATTCCAAGAATATTTAAATTACTTTACTGTCTTTGCCTCTACCACTTCTGATGGGAGGCTGTTCCACTTATACACTAACTACCCTTTCTGTGAAGTCATTTTTCATCAAATTTCCTTTGAACCTCCCTCCCTCCAGTTTCAGTCTATATCCTCGTTTCTAATACCTCTCTTCCTTTGAAGAATGTTTCCCTCCTGTACCTTGTTTAAACCCTTGGTATATTTGAAAGCTTCTATCGTGTCCCCCCTTTCCCTTCTCTCCTCCAAACTATACATGTTAAGATCTTTTAGTCTTTCCGGGCAAGTTTTGTGATGTAGGCCATGCACCATTTTAGTTGCCCTTCTTTGTACAGTCTCTAATGTATTTATATCATACTGGTGATATGGCCTCCAGAACTGCACAGTATTCCAATGAGGGCGTACCAATGACCTATACAGTGGCATTATTACTTTTTGTTTACTATTACTGATTCCTCTCCCAATGCAAATGTCTACTCAACCCCTCATTCACTGTCTGAACTCCTAGATGCAGGGAGCTGTAAGTCTAAAATGTGGTGAAGACGCCAGGTCAACAGAGGTGCATTACTAAAAGATGCGCATGTGCATTTAAAATAAGTAAAATGCAGAGGAAAAAGCCACAACTTGCTTTTACTCTGAATGATGTCCACAGTGATCAAGTGGTTTCAGATTGGTGATGGTGAGAAATTGGTAACATCCCCACCCTGTTATCACTCTCTATAGTTTCATCACTCTATTTCATTTATGGTGTGTAAGTATTTGGGTAAAAAAGGGAGATAAAAGGTGCAGAGGCTAGCTTCTGACACCAGCGGCAGAATGATCGCTGGAGGTGCGGGATGCCGGACGATCTCGGATGTATATTTAAAAAGGAAATCACTTACAAGGCCTGGTTTTGAATTGTAGGTGTTTGCCTCTTCAAAAAAACATCAGAGATCAGCCGGCATCCCGCACCTTCCTTGATTGGACTCCATTACATCCCACTACGGCTCTGTAGTCCACTGGGGCTAGTTAGCTAATATTTGCCTATTTTATTCACTACAACAATATTGAGATATGCCTTTCATTACTTCTTAAAACCCCTATTCATTAAAAATTGAGATTGCTGCTTTGACTTCTGTTGATCAGAAAACAGGAGATACCTCTGATGTATCCTGCTTTCTATCATTGATAAATAGTGGGGACACTTAATTCTATTTTAAAAACCGGGAAAACCACACATCGGGCCTGATTCGGTCATGCGCCCATCAGAATCAGCTTTATTGGCCAGGTATACTTGCGTATACTAGGAATTTGTCTTCGGTTTGCTATACAACAGCCAAGTAGGTAACAGATAAGCACGTGTGTGTGTGTGTGTGAGGCAAGTAAAGTCACACAGATAGGTATACCGTAGGGTCACAAGTGAGTTACATGTACATCTAGTCAGTCAATGTTCAGGAGTTCAGCAGGCGGACCGCTTGGGGAAAAACTTTTGAGGCTTCTGGTGGACCCAGCGGGGACGGCCCTGTAACGCCTGCCTGAAGGAAGCAAGTTAAACATGCTGTGGCCAGGGTATAGCTGGTCCTTTACTATCTTCGTTGCCTGCTTTTTATCTCTGGACAGGTACAGGTCATAGACTGAGGGAAGGTCAGCCCGATGATCTTCTCTGCAGTTCTGACCAACTTTTAGAGCCTGCACATGTCCCCTGGCGAAACTGTACCATACCAATATCAAGGAGCACAGTACCGACTCCACAATCGCGGAGTAGAAGAGGAGCAGAAGCTTCTGTGGGATGTTGAACTTCCTTAGTTGCCTGAGGAAGAACAACCTCTGCTGCGCTTTCCCGACAGGGGCGTCAGCTTTGGACCCCATTTAAAGTCATGGGAGATTATGGTCCCTGGAAATTTGAAGGAGTCCACTAGCGATACCACACTGTCAGCAATCGTTAGCGGAGGTGCACTAGCTGACTTCTTCCTGAAGTCCACTATCATCTCAACAGTTTTGAGGGGGTTGAGCTCAAGGTTGTTGTGGCTGCACCACTGGGCCAACCAGTCTACTTCCTGTCTATAGGCCAATTCATCCGCATCCTTGATGAGGCCGATGGCGGTGGTGTCGTCAACGAATTTGATGATCTTTACTGATTGCTCCTCTGAGGTGCAGTCATTTGTGAATAGGGAAAAGAGCAGGGATGAGAGGACACAGCCCTGAGGGGCCCCTGTACTAATAGACTGCGCTTGAGAGGTAAATTCCCCCGCTTTCACCACCTGTGTCCTATCTGTCAGGAAGTCTACTTTCCAGGAACAGGTAGTTTCTGGGATCCCTAGGCGAAGTAATTTGGGGTGGAGAATGCTGGGGACAATTGTATTGAAGGCCGAGCTGAAATTGACAAACAGGACCCTCGCGTAAGTACTGGGAATGTCTAGGTGCTGTAGAATGTAGAGCAGGCCCAGGTTGACTGCATCCTCGACACACTGATTCGATCGAAAGACAAACCGTAATGGGTCCAGTTGGGGGCCAGTCACAGTTTTCTGGTTATTCAAAACCAGACACTCAAACGTTTTAATGACCACAGATGTCAGTGCTATCAGCCTGTATTCGTTCAGGTTTGTGATAGAGTGTTTCTTGGGGACCGTCCCGATAGTGAACCTTTTGAGGCACGAAAGGACTTTCTGTAGATCCAGTGATTTGTTGAAGATCTTGGTGAATATGGGGGCGAGCTGACCCGCACATGCTCTCAGGGCAGATGGTGACACTCCGTCAGGACTCGGAGCTTTCCTGGGCTTGACCCTTTTGAACAGTGCTTCCACCTCGACTTGAAGTGCCTGGAGCTGGCCGTTGGTGTTCGGGGCATCGTAGAGGTGATTGTTTGTGTCGCAGGGGACTTCTTTTGTGAACCTGCAATAAAAGTGGTTCAGCTCTTCTGCTAGGTCTTGGTGCATGGTGGTGGACTTCGATGTTTTCTTGTAGTTGGTTATGGATTGCATTCCTTTCCATACAGATACGGGGTAATAGGTGGAGATATTGTTTGTCAGCTTGTCCGAGAACCACTTTTTTGCTAGCCGGATTTCTTTAGTCAGAGAGTTCCTAGTTTGGTTGTATAGTGCTCTGTCACCGCTGCTATAAGCCTCCTCGTTACAAAGTACCGGTTTTCTGAACTTTGCGCATGCACAGGACCCATGCTGCATGTACGAATATGGGTCCTGCGACATAGGATGCAGAGCAGCAGCAGAATATCAGGGACTGACAGTCTGCTTTCATCTGGATGGCGAGGAGGTGGCGGTGACGACCTCCGTTAGTGATATCAGAAGCGTGTCACTGTTGTTTAGGGGAAAGAAAGAAGTCAGGGATCTCCATCGTAGGACACAAGCCACCCGATGGTGAGTGAGCGATCCGAAGCTGCATCCTAGGACAAATGTCACTACAGCAGGAGGATGCATCTGCTTGTAATCAGGCCCACCATATCTGAATCAGGCTCACTCTACGCCCAGTTCTTCAATACTTAACTCTCCAAGTCCTGCGTTGGCGGCAGCAGCGCTGCATAAAATCATCAGGAAAATGAGGTGGTGGCCATTTTCCTGGCATTTTGCACATGCTTAGCAGGAAAATCACCATTAAAATGACCACTGTGCCATTTCCCGCGGAGACCTGCAAATGTACATTAGACTCTGGCACAACGCTAGCATCTACTAGTGACTCTAGTGCTCAGAGTCTACTGTGCTGCTGGCTAAAGATGAGGGGGCCCGGACACAGGCTGCACACGGGCACCCTCCTCTCTTAATATGCCCCTGACTTGAAAGCAAGACTGAAAGTGTTATCCATAGTCTTGTATTGACAAATGCTTTTGACACCATACTGAAACAAATGACCTTACAGTATCAGTTGCAAATAAACTACATATCTTCTATTTATAAGTATCCTTGCAATGCTACTTACTAAGGCTTGCTTAGTTCTAAAACATGTAAATAATCAGCATTACATTTTAACTTTGCTATTAAGAGCATTATATATCAAGTAATTATGTTGTTTTGCTAATAGAAATAGGAATTTCATCTATATTGGCGATTATGACTAAACATACTAGAAAATAAATTAAAAAGCTTATAATACAATGCATAAAATAATACATAAAATGAATGCTCTATGTAAATGTTAGATAGAATAACAGTTCCTAGAACAAGTCTTATGGGACCTCTAAATATATTTGACCAAAATATTGACTTAAACCAGGTGGATGAAATAAAATAGTGTTTGCTCAAGCAATGGTTCACTGGCCTGTGATGAATCAATAGATTATGGGGCATATTTGTTAAATTAATTTTCAGAGGACTCCAACAAAATGTCAGTATCTCCAGGATATTCTTTTGGATAAGCAGCTCCCACAGGTTTCTATGTGGGCAGCTAAATTGTGCAATTTACCAAAATAGCTTGGCATGGATCTTTAGATGAGTAGCTACAGTATTATTATGCAAAAATAGGGCCTGAGTCTGGGGTGGGAGTATAACAAAAAATAGGAAGTAACTGTGCACCATGTTGCAATACAAGTGGGACAGATTAAAATGTGCAGTGAGATCTATATTTGGGAGGGGGTGTCAACAGGGCTGTCTTAACAGCATTGTAGGCCCTGGACAAAGCAATGCACTGGGGCCCCTATCCATCAGTTAATGGGAATAAAAGAGAACAAATCATAAATTACCCCTCCTACAGTCCTGTGCTGGCTCTCCACATACTTCCATACAGTGAATGGCTGTTAACAGTTTGATAGGTGGATAGCTCCAGCCATCCACCAATCTGCATTCTGACAGCCATTCACCTTCTTGGATGCAGGCTGGGAGGCAGCTAAAGAATGCTGCCTGGCTGTTCTGATGGTGTTTAATTCACAATCAGAGCAGCCGAGCAGCATTCTTTACCTGCCTCTGCAGGCACCAGTCCAGGGGCAGATGTCCTCCGGCCAGCCCATTCCTCTCGAAGACCACTAGAATCGTGTTGCCCTGGACAGCTGCCCACTGTGCCTACATGCTAAGATCAAAGCCGGTTCTACACCTTGTGGCGCCCAGTGCGAAAGTTTCCACTGGCGCCCCCCACGGCAAAACAGGGGCGTGGCTTCATAGGGGAGGGTCGTGGCCACAGTTGTTCCCCCCAGTAGCTGTGCCCCCAGATTTGCCCCAAGTAGTCGTGCCCCCAAGTTGATTTTCCCCCTGTAGCTTTGCCCCCAGTTAATTTGCCCCAGTAGCTGTTCCCCCTGTAGTTGTGCCCCCTGTAGTAATGCCCCCTGTAGCTGTGCCCCCAGTAGCTGTTCCCCCTGTAGCAGTGCCCCCAGTATGTGCCCAATGTAGTTGTGCCCCCTGTAGCTGTGCCCCCTATATGTGCCCCCAGTAGTAGTGCCACTTGTAGCTGTGCCCCCTGTATGTGCCCCCAGTAGTAGTGCCACTTGTATCTGTGCCCCCTATATGTGCCCCCAGTAGTAGTGCCACTTGTAGCTGTGCCACCTGTATGTGCCCCCAGTAGTAGTGCCACTTGTATCTGTGCCCCCTGTATGTGCCCCCAGTAGTAGTGCCACTTGTAGCTGTGCCCCCTGTATGTGCCCCCAGTAGTAGTGCCACTTGTATCTGTGCCCCCTGTATGTGCCCCCAGTAGTAGTGCCCCTTGTAGCTGTGCCCCCTATTTGTACCCCTAGTAGTAGTGCCACTTGTATCTGTGCCCCCTGTATGTGCCCCCAGTAGTAGTGCCACTTGTAGCTGTGCCCCCTGTATGTGCCCCCAGTAGTAGTGCCCCTTGTAGCTGTGCCCCCTATATGTACCCCCAGTAGTAGTGCCACTTGTATCTGTGCCCCCTGTATGTGCCCCCAGTAGTAGTGCCACTTGTAACTGTGCCACCTGTATGTGCCCCCAGTAGTAGTGCCACTTGTATCTGTGCCCCCAGTATGTGCCCTCAGTAGTAGTGCCACTTGTAGCTGTGCCACCTGTATGTGCCCCCAGTAGTAGTGCCACTTGTAGCTGTGCCACCTGTATGTGCCCCCAGTAGTAGTGCCACTTGTATCTGTGCCCCCTGTATGTGCCCCCAGTAGTAGTGCCACTTGTATCTGTGCCCCCTGTATGTGCCCCCAGTAGTAGTGCCCCTTGTAGCTGTGCCCCCTATTTGTACCCCTAGTAGTAGTGCCACTTGTATCTGTGCCCCCTGTATGTGCCCCCAGTAGTAGTGCCACTTGTAGCTGTGCCCCCTGTATGTGCCCCCAGTAGTAGTGCCCCTTGTAGCTGTGCCCCCTATATGTACCCCCAGTAGTAGTGCCACTTGTATCTGTGCCCCCTGTATGTGCCCCCAGTAGTAGTGCCACTTGTAACTGTGCCACCTGTATGTGCCCCCAGTAGTAGTGCCACTTGTATCTGTGCCCCCAGTATGTGCCCTCAGTAGTAGTGCCACTTGTAGCTGTGCCACCTGTATGTGCCCCCAGTAGTAGTGCCACTTGTAGCTGTGCCACCTGTATGTGCCCCCAGTAGTAGTGCCACTTGTAGCTGTGTCCCCTGTATGTGCCCCCAGTAGTAGTGCCACTTGTATCTGTGCCCCCTGTATGTGCCCCCAGTAGTAGTGCCCCTTGTAGCTGTGCCCCCTATTTGTACCCCTAGTAGTAGTGCCACTTGTATCTGTGCCCCCTGTATGTGCCCCCAGTAGTAGTGCCACTTGTAGCTGTGCCCCCTGTATGTGCCCCCAGTAGTAGTGCCCCTTGTAGCTGTGCCCCCTATATGTACCCCCAGTAGTAGTGCCACTTGTATCTGTGCCCCCTGTATGTGCCCCCAGTAGTAGTGCCACTTGTAACTGTGCCACCTGTATGTGCTCCCAGTAGTAGTGCCACTTGTATCTGTGCCCCCAGTATGTGCCCTCAGTAGTAGTGCCACTTGTAGCTGTGCCCCCTGTATGTGCCCCCTGTAGCCGCTCTGAAACCCTAAAAGAGAAACCACAATACTTACCAGCCTCGCTCCTGTTTCCGGACCGCTGCTGCTGTCTCCGAGCGCCGGCTCATCTCTATGGGAGAGACGTCATGACGTCTCTCCCATAGCAGCGCCGCACTGACTCTAGGGGTCAATTTTGACCTCTAGCGTCAGTCAGCAATTCCGGCTGCAGCGCGTGCACATAGCGCTCGCTGCAGCCGGGAGCTGGGGAAGGAGGGAGGATACTTAGTAGCGGCTCTTGCCACGGCGGCGGCGCCCTCGGGGTAGCGGCGCCCCGGGCAAACAGCCTGCTTGCCCGTGGCAAGAGCCGCTACTGGCTAAGATGGCCCTGGGTGTCAAACTCAAATCTAAAATGCAGTGTAAAAATAAAGCTGTCCAGCATTTGTGGGCTACATGCAAAAGCAACTAGTTTTTACCATGCATACAAAAAATTCAAATAAATGTATTTGCCCCCCTTGCATTGCAGGTGCACAGTTACTTGCTCTTTCTGCTTTAGTCCCACCTCAGAATCAGGCCCTTAATGTCTGCTTGCACATGGGTGGCCTGATGACTGCACATGTGCAGTAGCATGGCTGATTTCCAAATCTGAATGTAAAGTGATCACATTAGTGATCATGAAAGTAAAGTGATCACATTAGCAATCACTTTTCTATTTAAACATTGCAGGGACAGGGACAAGCCCCTATCAAAGCCTCTATCCCTGCATTTGATTATTGCTAAATACTTGTGATACCTAATTTCATTGCGATATACTGAATTAATATGCCTCTATGTAATAATGAAATTTCTCTGACGTCCTAAGTGGATGCTGGGACTCCGTAAGGACCATGGGGAATAGCGGCTCCGCAGGAGACTGGGCACAACTAAAGAAAGCTTTAGGACTACATGGTGTGCACTGGCTCCTCCCTCTATGACCCTCCTCCAGACCTCAGTTAGAATCTTGTGCCCGGCTGAGCTGGATGCACACTAGGGGCTCTCCTGAGCTCCTAGAAAAGAAAGTATATTTTAGGTTTTTTTATTTTCAGCGAGATCTGCTGGCAACAGACTCACTGCTACGAGGGACTAAGGGGAGAAGAAGCGAACCTACCTGCTTGCAGCTAGCTTGGGCTTCTTAGGCTACTGGACACCATTAGCTCCAGAGGGATCGAACACAGGGCTGGACCTCGATCGTCCGGTCCCGGAGCCGCGCCGCCGTCCCCCTTACAGAGCCAGAAGCAAGAAGATGGTCCTGAAAATCGGCGGCAGAAGACTTCGGTCTTCAACAAGGTAGCGCACAGCACTGCAGCTGTGCGCCATTGCTCCTCATGCACACCTCACACTCCGGTCACTGATGGGTGCAGGGCGCTGGGGGGGGGGGCGCCCTGAGCAGCAATATTAACACCTTGGCTGGCAAAAAAATCACAATATATAGTCCTAGAGGCTATATATGTGAAAAATACCCCTGCCAGAGATCCATAAAAAAGCGGGAGAAGTCCGCCGAAAAAGGGGCGGGGCTATCTCCCTCAGCACACTGGCGCCATTTTCCCCTCACAGCTCCGCTGGAAGGATCGCTCCCAGGCTCTCCCCTGCATTTTCAAGACTACAAAGGGTAAAAAAGAGAGGGGGGGCACTAAATTTAGGCGCAGCAGTATATATATAAGCAGCTATAAGGAAAAATCACTCAGTTATAGTGTTCATCCCTGTGTTATATAGCGCTCTGGTGTGTGCTGGCATACTCTCTCTCTGTCTCCCCAAAGGGCTTTGTGGGGTCCTGTCCTCTGTCAGAGCATTCCCTGTGTGTGTGCGGTGTGTCGGTACGGCTGTGTCGACATGTTTGATTAGGAGGCTTATGTGGAGGCGGAGCAGATGCCGATAAATGTGATGTCACCCCCTGCGGGGCCGACACCTGAGTGGATGGATAGGTGGAAGGTATTAACCGACAGTGTCAACTCCTTACATAAAAGGCTGGATGACGTAACAGCTGTGGGACAGCCGGCTTCTCAGCCCGCGCCTGCCCAGGCGTCTCAAAGGCCATCAGGGGCTCAAAAACGCCCGCTACCTCAGATGGCAGACACAGATGTCGACACGGAGTCTGACTCCAGTGTCGACGAGGTTGAGACATATACACAATCCACTAGGTACATCCGTTGCATGATCTCGGCAATGAAAAATGTGTTACACATTTCTGACATTAACCCAAGTACCACCCAAAAAAAAAAAAAAAAAGGGGTTTTATGTTTGGGGAGAAAAAGCAGCCAGTGTTTTGTTCCCCCATCAGATGAGTGAATGAAGTGTGTGAAGAAGCGTGGGTTCCCCCGATAAGAAACTGGTAATTTCTAAAAAGTTACTGATGGCGTACCCTTTCCCGCCAGAGGATAGGTCACGTTGGGAGATATCCCCTAGGGTGGATAAGGCGCTCAAACGTTTGTCAAAAAAGGTGGCACTGCCGTCTTAGGATACGGACACTTTGAAGGAGCCTGCTGATAAAAAGCAGGAGGCTATCCTGAAGTCTGTATATACACACTCAGGTACTATATTGAGACCTGCAATTGCCTCAGCATGGATAGTGCAGCTACAGCGTGGTCTATTACCCTGTCAGGACAGGGATACTATTTTGCTAACCATAGAGCATATTAAAGACGTCGTCTTATATATGAGGGATGCACAGAGGGATATTTGTCGGCTGGCATCCAGAATTAATGCAATGTCCATTCTGCCAGGAGGGTATTAGGGACCCGGCAGTGGACAGGCGATGCTGACTTTAGAAGGCACATGAAGATTCTGCCTTATAAGGGTGAGGAATTGTTTGGGGATGGTCTCTGGGACCTCGTATCCACAGCAACAGCTGGGAAAGAAATTTTTTTACCTCAGGTTTCCTCACAGCCTAGGAAAGCACCGTATTATCAGGTACAGTCCTTTCGGCTTCAGAAAAGCAAGCGGGTCAAAGGCGCTTCCTTTCTGCACAGAGACAAGAGAAGAGGGAAAAAGCTGCACCAGACAGCCAGTTCCCAGGATCAAAAATCTTCCCCCGCTTCCTCTGAGTCCACCGCATGACGCTGGGGCTCCACAGGTGGAGCCAGGTGTGGTGAGGGCGTGTCTCGGGAACTTCAGCGACCAGTGGGATCGCTCACAGGTGGATCCCTGGGTTCTGCAAGTAGTATCACTGGGATACAAGCTGGAGTTCGAGGCGACTCCCCCTCGCCGTTACCTCAAATCAGCCTTGCCTGCTGCCCTCGAGGGGAGGTAGTACTGGCGGCAATTCACAAGCTGTACTCCAGCAGGTGATAATCAAGGTACCCCTCCTTCAACAAGGCTGGGGTTACTATTCCACAATGGTTGTGGTACCGAAACCGGACGGTTCGGTGAGACCCATTCTAAAATTGAAATCCTTGAACACTTATATACGAAGGTTCAAGTTCAAAATGGAATCGCTCAGGGCGGTTATTGCAAGCCTGGACGAAGGGGATTACATGGTATCACTGGGGATGCTTACCTGCATGTCCCCATTTACCCTCCTCACCAGAAGTACCTCAAAATTGTGGTACAGGACTGTCATTACCAATTCCAGACGTTGCCGTTGGTCTGTCCTCGGCACCGAGGGTATTTACCAAGGTAATGGCCGAAATGATGATACTCCTTCGAAAAAAGGGAGTTATAATTATCCCGTACTTGGACGATCTCCTTATAAAGGCGAGGTCCAGGGAGCAGTTGTTGGTCGGAGTAGCACTATCTCGTGAAGTGCTACAACAGCACGGCTGGATTCTGAATATTCCAAAGTCGCAGCTGGTTCCTATGACGCGTCTACTGTTCCTGGGTATGGTTCTGGACACAGAACAGGAAAAAGTGTTTCTCCCGGAGGAGAAGGCCAAGGAGTTGTCATCTCTAGTCAGAGACCTCCTAAAACAAATACAGGTGTCGGTGCATCAATGCACGCGAGTCCTGGGAAAGATGGTAGCTTCTTACGAAGAAATTCCATTCGGCAGGTTCCATGCAAGGATCTTCCAGTGGGATCTGTTGGACAAGTGGTCCGGGTCGCATCTTCAGATGCATCGGCTGATAACCCTGTCTCCAAGGGCCAGGGTGTCGCTGTTGTGGTGGCTGCAGAGTGCTCATCTTCTTGAGGGCCGCAGATTCGGCATACAGGACTGGGTCCTGGTGACCACGGATGCCAGCCTCCGAGGCTGGGGGGCAGTCACACAGGGAAGAAACTTCCAAGGACTATGGTCGAGTCAGGAGACTTCCCTACACATAAATATTCTGGAACTAAGGGCCATTCACAATGCCCTAAGTCAGGCTAGACCCCTCTTCCACACCAGCCGGTGCTGATCCAGTCAGACAACATCACGGCGGTCGCCCATGTCGCCCATGTAAACCAACAGGGCAGCACAAGAAGCAGGATGGCGATGGCAGAAGCCACAAGGATTTTCCGATGGGCGGAAAATCATGTGTTAGCACTGTCAGCAGTGTTCATTCCCGGAGTGGACAACTGGGAAGCAGACTTTCTCAGCAGGCACGACCTCCACCCGGGAGAGTGGGGACTTCATCCAGAAGTCTTCCAAATGATTGTACACCATTGGGAAAGGCCACAGGTGGACATGATGGCGTCCCGCCTCAACAAAAAGCTAAAAAGATATTGCGCCAGGTCAAGGGACCCTCAGGCGATAGCTGTGGATGCTCTGGTAACACCGTGGGGGTACCAGTCGGTGTATGTGTTCCCTCCTCTGCCTCTCATACCCAAGGTACTGAGAATAATAAGAAGGAGAGGAGTAAGAACTATACTCGTGGTTCCGGATTGGCCAAGAAGAGCTTGGTACCCAGAACTTAAAAAAATGATCTCAGAGGACCCATGGCCTCTGCCGCTCAGACAGGACCTGCTGCAGCAGGGGCCCTGTCTGTTCCAAGACTTACCGCGGCTGCGTTTGACGGCATGGCGGTTGAACGCCGGATCCTGAAGGAAAAGGGCATCCCTACGCTGATTAAAGCTAGGAAAGAAGTGACCGCAAACCATTATCACCGCATATGGCGAAAATATGTTGCGTGGTGTGAGGCCAGGAAGGCCCAACGGAGGAATTTCAGTTGGGCCGTTTTCTGCACTTCCTACAGTCAGGGGTGACTATGGGCCTAAAATTGGGTTCCATTAAGGTCCAGATTTCGGCTCTGTCGATTTTCTTCCAAAAAGAACTGGCTTCACTGCCTGATGTTCAGACATTTGTTAAGGGAGTGCTGCATATTCAGCCCCTTTTGTGCCTCCAATGGCACCTTGGGATCACAACGTGGTGTTGGATTTCCTAAAGTCACATTGGTTTGAGCCACTAAAAACCGTGGATTTGAAATATCTCACATGGAAAGTGGTCATGCTGTTGGCCTTGGCTTCGGCCAGGCGTGTGTCAGAATTGGCGGCTTTGTCATATAAAAGCCCTTATCTGATTTTCCATATGGATAGGGCAGAATTGAGGACTCGTCCCCAGTTTCTCCCTAAGGTGGTATCAGCTTTTCATTTGAACCAACCTATTGTAGTGCCTGCGGCTACTAAGGACTTGGAGGATTCCAAGTTGTTGGACGTAGTCAGGGCCCTGAAAATTGATGTTTCCAGGACAGCTAGTGTCGGGAAAACTGACTCGCTATTTATCCTGTATGCACCCAACAAGCTGGGTGCTCCTGCTTCAAAGCAGACTATTGCTCGCTGGTTTTGTAGTACGATTCAGCTTGCACATTCTGCGGCTGGACTGCCGCATCCTAGATCAGTGAAAGCCCATTCCACGAGGAAGGTGGGCTCTTCTTGGGCGGCTGCCCGAGGGGTCTCGGCTTTACAACTTTGCCGAGCAGCTACTTGGTCGGGGTCAAACACATTGCTAAATTTTACAAGTTTGATACCCTGGCTGAGGAGGACCTAGAGTTTGCTCATTCGGTGCTGCAGAGTCATCCGCACTCTCCCGCCCGTTTGGGAGCTTTGGTATAATCCCCATGGTCCTTACGGAGTCCCAGCATCCACTTAGGACGTCAGAGAAAATAAGATTTTACTCACCGGTAAATCTATTTCTCGTAGTCCGTAGTGGATGCTGGGCGCCCATCCCAAGTGCGGATTGTCTGCAATACTTGTATATAGTTATTGTTAACTAAAGGGTTATTGTTGAGCCATCCGTTGAGAGGCTCATTTATATTTCATACTGTTAACTGGGTATAGTATCACGAGTTATACGGTGTGATTGGTGTGGCTGGTATGAGTCTTACCCGGGATTCAAAATCCTTCCTTATTGTGTCAGCTCTTCCGGGCACAGTATCCTAACTGAGGTCTGGAGGAGGGTCATAGAGGGAGGAGCAAGTGCACACCAGGTAGTCCTAAAGCTTTCTTTAGTTGTGCCCAGTCTCCTGCGGAGCCGCTATTCCCCATGGTCCTTACGGAGTCCCAGCATCCACTACGGACTACGAGAAATAGATTTACCGGTGAGTAAAATCTTATTATTGAATACCTTTTTTTTTATACATTGATAACTATGATATATTTCCAATTTTGTTATGATCATTTTGCAATTTGCAAACAGCAAAAGCTAAGGGGCACATTGCACCTACAGAAGCACAATTCTGCCTCTTTTTGCTTCGGTGTATAAACCCATTCAGCAATATCATCATCCATCTATGCAGACGATTGGCACTATACCTGGGGATTTTTCCTTTGAAATGTGCACGGTCAGCAAAAATATAAATGGCCCTTTAAACTAAGTACTACCTACTTTAAGGTTTGACCCTCCTTCCTAATGGATTTGAAATGTTCCCTTTTTCTGTGCCAATTATGTTACACCCTCTTATTGCTATTCTGACACTCATAGAATTAATGGATATTGTGTCTGCATTCATTTCAAGTATCAGAATTTGCTATATTTAGCTTTAAAATACATTAAGAATAGACGCAAGGACTGCTAGTGCCAAAGTGTGATGTCATATCTGCTCTATCTCCCCCCCCCCCCCCCCATCTAATATTGCATTGTATATATTATTGTAACAAAGGAATGTGCTAACAATTTTTTCAGATTTGGCCACTACTAAGCACCGTGTCATTGGCTAACACTATCTGTAGCAAAATTAACTGACACAATATATTCTGCTAATAAATACTGTACATCGAATATAAATTGCTAATTGGAATTACTACGAAAGACGATTCAATTAATCAAGAGCACTCTATGGTTCACGCTGGGACCTAGATCCGTCCCATCACTCTTATCTGCGTGGAAAAAAACGTGGATTACAGACCAATATTTTACTCTTCCATTCTGAATATTAAAAATGAAAATGCTAAAGTCTCTGCCAGTGTCACCAATAGGGGCAAAAATGTAATCTCCATGTGGCAACAGATGTTTCATAGTGGTTCTGTAAATCCTCTTCCTCTAGTGTATTCGTTTCAGTTATATTATGATGCATAAACATTCAATCCAATGAGATCACCATACAAAGTGAATGCAGTCTTATTTAAGCAATATGTAGTAGAGCTGCCTTTCCCACACAAAGTGCCATAGACAATAAACATGCAGTAATCTTAACAGTGCAATTGCAATCATTACCTGTCTCTCCTAAACCTTCAAAGGAGATTTGGATTACATGACTCAGGGTTACTGCAAGGCACCAAGATAACAGACAAACTGGACCAATTACTCTGTTTTATCAATACAGGAAGAACACAAACACAGCGCAAATCCTGAACGTGTGCATGCTGAAACTATAAATGTCTTTAGAAATTCTTAATCTGAGTATCTGTATACTATGTCATGCAATGCAATCTCTCTGAAACGATCCATTTAATGCATCTGATGTACCGTCACACTTATACTTTGTACAGTAAATCAGAACTGAAGTTATATGTATTGTGTGCCCCGATATAACTCGCAGCAGGACTTGCCTGTAAAGTCATCTTAAATCTGATCAATAAAGCAAATATCAAACATCTTTGTGATCATTTTTGTCCTTTAAAAAATAACAGTTCTCTGCCAAAGAACATGGGTGTGATGGGTGTTTAATATGCAGCTATGAAGTGAAGATTAGTTTTAGTTGAAAAGATAATGTAACTGTAAAGTGTCTCTGTAATGCCTCTGCTAGGATTGTCACTTAAATATAGTGAGGATTTCCTGTCAGTTTCAGGGAACACTTTAGTTTACAGCCCCAGCAGCTGCATTGTACATAGACTGCAGTGGAGCAAGACAGAACCTGTCAGATTAGAGACTAAATAATCCCCCCACCACCTTTTAGATCCACTATCTCTTCATCAGCAAGAACCAGTCATCCACAAGATAATCAATACTATTTTCTATGACTGGTATTACAAATTACTTTTAGTCTGGGTTGGAAATCTGCGTTAAAAGAAAACTGATTTACCTTTTTATGTCCAAATCTTTAGCCATATAATCCACCCTTCCAGAGAAGTCCCAATTAGAAAAGGAGTAGCAACATAAGACAAACTTCTTTACACTAGGTAATATCTCAGTCCAGCATCTTAGAAAAAGCTGTGTGCTTTAATGAGTCTGTTGAAATCCTCAATGAAACAATATAATCATATACAGCCGGCATACAACAGGCTTATGATTTCAGCACTGACGCTTCCCAGTCCAAACACCAAAGCACACAGTACTACCATGCAGCCTCTGCTACTGACTCCTGGCCCTCCCCTAATGCAAGCCCTACCCTTTGCTGCTGCAGCAACAGCTGATCCACAGAAGAAAGCTACCCCTCCTTTTCCTTCCCTTCCACTCCCCAGCCAAAGGGTTGAGGCTGTAGGATATGTCTCTGGAGAACTGCCAATTCGGAGCAGTTAAATTATTTCTCCAGTCCTTGAGAAGTCAACCACTGTTTTCAAGCACTTTTTTTTCTTGTAGATGAACAGTTTTACATTTAACTTCTTTATGCCAGGGAGTTAGCGACTGATATTACTTATGTACTGTATATTTAGCTATACAAGTGTATTTGCACTGGTTACTACATACGTACGTACAGTTGTCTAGACCTCAGCAAGCCAGCAGGAGTCACACAGGGCTAGATTTGTAGAAAGACCACATACACAAGTCTAGTGTGGCAGATCAATGGGGGTTTTGTATTTTAGTAATTTAGTGTCAACATATTATAAACATTTAACTAGGGGTCTAGTTTGAGATGAATAATTTCAGTTATTTAATCTATAGGGATAGTGATAGAGGCGTAAAGCAGTAAACCGTACAGTAGATAGATGGAATATGGGCCAGGACACAAAAAGTAACATCAGGGAACTATAACTGTCCACACGCTCCAAATAAGGATGGAAGTCAGACTACAGGCCCACAACACGGATCTGACCCGTGCCTCCACATGATAACCGCCCAGTTACTGGCCAGAGATGTCTTCTCCGCATAGAGAGAGATCCATCAACAGATGGATCATTCTGTCTGCACTCATTGTGCTTAAGCAAGGAACAGCGCAGCACAGTCTGCGATTGCTTTCTGCAAAATACAGTGTGCTCATTGTGCAGATATTCACAAGATCTGTTTGTATTTGGACTTGCATCCAGCCATGTTTGAATAAATGTGCCCAATTTGTGGCTGTTTGTAATAAGATTCTAATTCAGCCGCTAATCTGCCAGTGCACATCCAGTGCACTTAGGCCTGAATCAGAGCCGCAAGCAATCTGTACGCAATGGCAACGTTCATGAGCGATCATTTGCAGCTGTGCATGCATGAAATTATCTGCACAACCCCATGATGCATATGTTAAAAAGAGTGTACACACAAAGCTGCTGTTGTAGGTGATTCAGATGGTAGCAGAAAGATGGCGGAAAAGTGACGGTGACGGGGAGGTAACGACCTGTTCATTGGGCTGCAATACCAGACACAGCTGCAGGCATTGGAGGCACTCTCCGAGATACTGGGCTATCCCCTGGCTCCCTCCTGCAATGTGAATAGATACATGCGCTTGGCATCTATTCTCCTCATCTCCTGTTTAGAGCAGTGCTATGTGTGCTCTCCCCAAACTCCCGCCCCACCATGCCGTGGGACACTTCCGGCCGTGGGTGGGACAGCGGAACAGTCACAGGAAAAGTGGACTGTCCCACTGAATGCGGGACAGTTAGGAAGTATTCATTGGCTATTAGCCTAAACTTGAGGACACCCACCAATAGTTAGTGATGCATTTTTGCATGTAACTCAGAATCAGGCCCTTAAGGTACAAATGCATAAACTAATATCTACCTACCTACTGTACCTTTATACGTTGAAGCAATTGTCTCATTATGCAACTTTCCCAAAAGTACCATTACTGTACTTATCATTTGTAATCTTTGAGGTCTACCACACAAACCCCCAATCTATATCCCCAGGCCCATTTCTAGACAATTTGTCTCCCAGTGCGAACAGTAAAAAATGCCAAATCCACATAAAAAACATTTAAAAAAAAGCCAAATCCACATAAAAAATGTAAAAGCCAAATCGACATAAAAAAACATTTAAGAAGCCAAATCTACATAATTAAAAAGTAAGAAGTCAATTCCACATGAAAAAAAAAAAAAAAACATTTAAGAAACCAAATCTACATAAATAAAATGTACAAAGCCAATTCCACATAAAAAAAATGTAAAAAGCCAAACCCACAATAATTTGTTTTTAAAAGCCAAAGCCACATTAGAAATGAGTGAGTGAGTGAGTGAGTGAGTGAGTCAGTCAGTCAGTCAATCAATCAATCAATCAATCAATCAATCAATCAATCAATCAGTCAATCAATCATTCACCAGATCCACATGGGGGAATCTTACCTCCAGTATCCCCCACAGTCAGGCATTTGGTGGCTGGGCAGTGCTGGCTGGATGAGGTACCTGTCACCAGCCAGCGGCTGAGTAGCCCAGGCAGCTTTGGAGAGAGTGACAGTGGGCAGCCATGGCAAAGGGGTTCTAGGCACTAATACCATGGAAATATAGACAGCGGCGTCAGCATTTCAAATGAGGTGCCAACCAGTCGGATCTCACTGTCTGGCAGCCAATCAGGAGCGGACGCTCCTGGTTGGCTGTTGGTCCGCAAGCTCCGACTGGCTGGCGGCTAGCTCCTCATTTGAAATGCAGACGGCACTGTATATAGCTCAATGGCTGCCCTCCAGCTAAAGACAGTGGTGTGATACCAGGCCTGGCACACACTGTGTGATTGCATGGCTCACCCGCCCCTAGATACGCCCCTGCATACCCCCACCTTCCTCCCCTTCCCCATAAAAGGGCATTTCTCCAATTTTGCCCTGTAAGTTTGCTTGCTGTTTATTTAACTTCCACCCCTTGTTCTCCTGGCCGGCTATTCATGTTCCTGTTTCCAGTAATATACCCAATTGGTTGTCATCTGGAATAGCCTTTGGTACATTCAGATGTGTCATTTACTTCCAAAACACCCGGTGCGGTCGCGGATGAAAAGGGGGTGTGACTTCACCGCAGGGGGTTCGGCTTCGCGTCAGGGGCATGGCTTCACGTCCCGACCCCGTTTTCAGCACATTGTGGGTCCGGGGGATGCGAGCTTTCCCCGGAGACTGATGCATCTGCAGTGCCGGCTTCTGCACTGTGACAGGAGCCGGGATGCAGCATTTATGATCTAGTGCAGCACTCGGCTCCTGCCACTGAGCAGAAGGCGCCACTTTGGTGCCACCCCTCGGAGGGTAACACCCGGATGCGGGCCGCACCCACCTTGTAACGCCAGTAGGTACATTGCTCCTGTATTCAGGCAGAGGAGATTACTGCTGCTGCTCCATGGCCCCAGCGCGTGCTGAGCTGGGGAGAGAGGCTGTTGCCATTGCTGGCAGGTAAGGGGGGTGGCAAATTCTATTTGGATTCTACGCACAAAAGTACATGGAAATTGATACATATCATGTCAGATGCAAAGTAGCTGTTGAGTATTTTACACACTATAATTAAAATTTTGCAAAAGTAAACTAATATTGTATCTACATTAGTTTGGTAGAAGACCAGATAAATGCAGATCTTTAAACACATGCAATGAAGAGCAAATTAGAAATAATAGATAAAAAAAAAATATTTCTGAAGCAGGGTACATTGGTTTCCACAGGGAAACATCGGGTGTAGAGTGGATCTTGATCCAGAGAGGCACCAACAGGCTAAAGCTTAAGTCCCAGGATGCATTGTGGGGCCTCCTCTATAACCCCGCCTCCAGGCACTGCAAGCTCAGTTTTGAGTTGGTGCCTGTAGAAGCAGTCACTAACAGGAGGGCTGCACTGGGCAGCCCTGAAAAAGCTTTTCTGACAGAAAATTTCTTCAAAACTGGGCTGTCAGCACTGTATGTCATGGTGACACTTCAGCGCTGCAGCGCCATCACCACCCAAGCGGCGTTGCATACTCCCACTGCTTTTTCCCGGGTACTTGCGGCGGAGATGCTCCGGCTCTAGGCACACAGGCACAGATGCTCTCCTGGTTCACGTGGCTGCTACGGGAAGGAGGTAAGAGGGTCCCCCAAGTGGGACCTGCCACTAAATTGCGTTCCTGTCGCAGTCTAGGGAGATGGACTGCAACGCTGGCATGGACACTGTAACCGAGCAGGTACCCCACTATATCCGCCAGGGCATAGGAGTACAGGTCGGATATACTAATATCCATTTTAATAAGACTCCATAGTACCAGGTGGTGAAGTCCAGCATAGGGGAACCGGCGCTTGACCTGTAGCCTCTCCCCCGGCCCAGGGCGCCATCTACTGCTGGTGTTCCCGCCCTGGAGCTGCCTCACACTCTCCCTCACCCCCTGACTTAGACGCTGGGTGCCATTTTCTAAAATAGATGCGACTGGTCTCTGGGACTGCAGGGCAAGGTCTCCTTTGTAAACCCGCCTGTACATCAGTGCCGTGGTTTTACAAGCACTTAAGTATTCTACATGTCAATATTAAGACAGCTTTAGTTAAGAACAAGTGTACCTGTGCCAGAATATATTGTACGAGTATTCTGATATATACATCCGGTCTCAGACCGTGCGTTGTTATATATAATAAACATGTACTAGTCCAGTGCAGTTTTATTGTATTACTAAAATAATTATCTGCATTGTCACTGTGACTGTGTGTGCCTGTATCTGCTGTATGGATTTCGCTTTCAGTGTATCACAGCTATATCTATCATTGTATTCTGTACCCTAAGGGAGTAGGTGCATCAGGTTCCATATATAGTGCTTTACAGTACTTACAGATTAAAGTGTACTCTATAGTGTACTCAGTCACCTAATGCCAGATTTATTTGCTAGTGTTGTGTACTGCGAGCTTAGTCACATAATACCGGACTTATTCGCTGGTGTTTATGTACTGTGTATGCAGTCACATACTAGGGAATTTATTCGCAGGTATTGTACTCTGGCTGTACTGTACTAATACGCTCTGCGGTTGCATTCACTAATAATGTCTAACACAAAGGGTGGGAAATCCGAGTACGCTACCGCACCCTGCAGCGCATGTGCCAAGGATTTGCCTGAGGGGGAAGTTTTGTATGACGGTCTGTGTACTATGTGCCATACATCTCCCAGTCAGTCCGCGGCTCCTGTAACCAATCAGGAGCCACCTTGGGCGGTGTTCTCAACTATGCTCAATACGCTTGTGACACGCCTTACGCCCCCTATGAGACCTCCTGTGCAATTACAGCCACATATTGTCCCTATGGTAAATCCGCCTTGGGTGGATAATTTGTCTACCCAGTTGCAGCAATGGAGTCACTCCTTGATTAGACATAAAACTGCCCCAAGTCACTCTCGTGTCACAGGGTTATCTAAGCGGGCTACTTCCTCCTCACAATCCACTAATCTCTCAGAAGATTCTCTCAGAAGATTCCCGTCAGACACTGACACAGCTGCTTCTGACGAGGAATCCACTACTCAGGTTAATGTCCCTAACTGTGTGGTTTCTATTAAGCAGATCCTACAAATCACTGATAATGACGAGGATTCCACTACGGTATCTAAGAAACCTGATAGGTTTGAACGTCAGAAGATAACTAAAACGTTATTACTTCTGACCATCTAATGGACATATGACAAGAACCCTGGTCTTTTCCAGTGAAGATATTCTCCCTGTCTAAAAGGTTGGTAGCTCGCTATCCTCTCACTACAGAGTTGTGTAACAAGTGGGGAAAATTCACCACCGGTGGATTCCTTTGTCACCCGTCTAGTGGTGTCATCTACTCTGCCTGCCACCACTGTCACCTCACTGAAGGAACCGACAGATAAGCATGTGGAAGGATGCCTGAAGTCTATTTACTTCCTTACAGGTGCTGTACATAGACCCACTATAGTAGCCTCTTGGGCTGCAGAAAGGAATTGAAGCATGGGTTCAGGCATTAGAGGAAGAGCTGCCTTGGGATATATCTGACATTGCCAGACAGTACCCGTCTCACATGACCACCGCCGCCTATTACATTAAGGAGGCGTCCTCTGAGGCAGGTGTGTTGGCGGCCAAGGCATCGACTGCGTCCATCCTGGCTCGCCGTATTCTGTCGTTGAGGTCATGGAAGGTGGACCTGGACTCCAAAAAGACCTTGGAGGTACTCCCTTTTAAGGGAGACATCCTGTTTATGGAAGACCTCAATAAAATTGTGGCTGACTTGGCGGCTGCTAAGACTGCCTTTCTTCCTAACACTACTCCTTCTGCACAGAAGGAAAAAGGTACCATTTTTCGCTACTTTCAGCCTCAAGGGAAAGCAAATGGTCAGGCATACCCGATACAATCTCATGCTCCCAAAACCACAAAGCCCAAGGCTAAACAATCCTGAGCATCCCGTCAGCCTGCTTCTAAACACGACAAGCCTGCTGCATGATGGGACAAGCCTCCTCCTGGGGGATCACAGGGTGGGAGGCCGACTTCTGTGATTCACCCAGGTCTGGTTAAAGTCCACTTCAGATGCATGGGTGCAAGAAGTTGTCTCTCACGGGTACGCAGTGTCTTTCAAGAGGCATCCCCCTCGCCAGTTCTGCACAACGGTTATCCCTTCAGATCCGTTACAGGCGCAAGCTCTACAAATGGTTGTGAGTTCCCTCCTGGATACAGGAATGGTGGTGCCGGTACCCAGGGGCGGATTGGGAACAAAAAGCGGCCCTGGAAAAATTTGTACTAGTGGCCCCACATGGGCAGCACCAGGTGTGTAAGGTCTAGCCATGGGCCATGGCAGCAGCACCCTCCCCCCAAGACTTTCCAGATAGTGGGCACGTCCAGCATCAAGGGGGGAGTTAAAAATAAATAAAATTAAATATTATGAGCACATTATATGATACACCTTCAGAATTTAGGAAACTATATCATTCTTTAGAAAGATATATTTTCTTGCTTATTACACCAACCATATCCCAATCACTATTCACTCAATCTTATATGTCAGCCAAGCAGGCAGACAGAGCATACAATAGGTCATCTGCAATCATAGGCTAAGTGGCAAAGTAATTTTCATATATGCAAATTATTTTGCATCTTATTCATTATGTCTATAAAAAGGACCACATGTCCTCAAACAAAACAGGCCCCACTGGTGTGTCGGCCCACCGGGAATCTTCCCTGTTAACCCTATGGCCAGTCCGCCTCTGCCGGTACCTCTATCCCAGAGAGGCAGAGGAAACTACTCGACCCTGTTTCTAAAACAGAAACCCAATGGGTCTGTCCGGCCTATACTCAACCTCAAATCACTGAACAAGTTTGTGAGAGTATCCAAGTTCCGTATGGAAACACTGTGCTCAATTGTACTGGCCTTGGAACCTGGAGATTATATGGTATCCCTGGTTATACAAGATGCTTACCTGCATATACCTATTGCCATATCACATCAGGAATATTTGCAGTTTGCTATTGGCAACCTTCACTATCATTTCCAGGCTCTGCCATTTGGCCTGACCATGGCCCCTTGTATCTACACCAAGGTTATGGTCGGGATGACGGCTCATTTCCGTCACCAGGGAGTAAGGATCCTGCCATATCTGGACGACTTGCTGATCCTGGCAAACTCCCACGATGTCCTCCTCAGTCATCTGCAACTGACGATAAACTTCCTACAGGCCCACAGATGGCTAATCAACTGTAAGTAGTCCTTGCTGGTCCCTGCTCGGAGCATGGTGCACCTGTGGGCACTGCTGGACACACACAGTCAGCGGCTGATTCTGTCTCCAGAGAAGGTCCTGAAGCTTCTGGACATGATAAGATACTTCCTCTTTCACCCAAGAGTGTCGATACACTCGGCGATGCAGATACTAGTCCTGATGGTGTTGGCTTGCGACATGGTAGAGTACACTCTTGACTCCAGAGGTTCGTCTATCGCTGACCTGGTGGCTACAGGACCAGCAGTTCAATAGGGTCCGTCCCTTCTGGGTCCCCAACTGGGTCTTACTGACTACGGATACCAGTCTGAGGGGCTGGGGCGCAGTGTTGGAGAAACACTCTTTCCAGGGTCGGTGGACCAGGAGGAATCACTCCTCCCGATAAACATTCTGGAATTGCGGGCAGTGTTTATTGATTTGTCTCTCGCCCTGCCTCTGTTAAAGATCAGGCCTGTTCAAGTACTGTCAGACAACGTCACCACGGTGGCATACATAAACCATCAAGGAGGCACTCAAAGCCGCATGGCAATGATGGAAGTGTCAAAAATCCTTCGTTGGGCGAAACGCCATCTGCCAGCAATATCGGCAGTGTTCATTCTGGGAGTCAACTGGGAAGCGGATTTCCTCAGTCGTCAGGACGTGCATGCCAGAGAGTGGAGTCTTCATCAGGAAGTCATTCAACTCCTAGTGGACAAATGGTGCCTACCAGATGTAGACCTGATGGCGTCTCGACACAATCACAATGTTCCGGTCTTCAGATCAAGAACCAGGAAACCTCAAGCAGCGTTTGTGGATGCACTGGCAATTCCACAGAACATTCGGCTACCCTATGTGTTCCCTTCAGTGCCACTCCTGCCCAGGGTACTACAGAAGTTTGAACAAGAAGGAGGAATACTACTTCTAGTCGCTCCAGTGTGGCCCAGACGGCATTGGTTCTCAGACCTGCAGGGTCTATCGATAGAGCGTCCTCTTCTACTTCCTCAATGCCCAGACCTCCTCATTCTGGGCCTTTGTGTCTACCCGGATCTGGCCAGACTGGCTTTGATGGCGTGGCTCTTGAAGCATCACTCCTGAGGGCCAAAGGATTCTCCGAGGCGGTTATCCAAACTATGCTAAAGGCCCGAAAACCGGCATTTGCACGGATATATTACAGGGTCTGGAATTATTACTTTACCTGGTGTGCTGCTAAGAATTATGATGCATACAAATTTGGAACTTCCAGAATTCTGACATTTCTGGGATAAGGCCTGGACTTCGGCTTTCGTCTGGCCTCCCTCATGGTTCATATATCTGCCTTGTCGGAGTGGTTTCAGAGAAAATTGCGTCTATTCATGACGTTCATACTTTCACTCAGGGTGTTTTACGGATTCAGTCTCCCTGTGTCCCTCCTGTGGCTCCATGGGATCTGTCTGTTTTCCTGAATGCCCTGCAAGAGACTCCATTTGAACATCTTAAGTCAGTGGACCTTAAATGGGTCACGGTCAAGGTCCTGTTCCTACTGGCTATTGCCTCTGCTAGGAGGGTGTCAGACATAGGTGCTTTGTCCTGTCGTCCACCCTTCCTGATATTTCACCGTGACCGGGCAGTTCTTAGAACTCCCCCTGGTTATTTACCTAAGGTGGTGTCATCTTTTCACCTAAGCCAAGAGATTGTGGTTCCGGCCTTCATCTCTTCTGACTTGTCCTCCAAAGAGCGGTCTTTGGATGTGATACGGGCTCTCCGTATATATGTGGAGAGGACTGCCTCTGTCTGGCGGTCAGATTCCCTTTTTGTATGGTTTTGTTTTCACAAACGTGGCTGGCGTAGAATGGGGAATGCACAAGTTTAAGCGCAGGCTGGACTCTCAGTCCCTGCTGCTATTATTGCCCATTCTACTCGTTCTGTTGGACCTTCTCGAGCGGCCCGCCGTGGCGCATCCCTAGAACAATTGTGCAGGGCGGCTACGTAGTATTTAGTGAACACGTTCATTAGGTTATATGCCTTTGATACTTCCGCCTCCCAGGATGCTTCCTTTGGACGCCAGGTTCTCATACCCGCTAAGGCACGTTCCATCCCTTGAGGAACTGCTTTAGGACATCACCCAATGTTTCCCTGTGGAAACTAATGTACCCTGCAGCAGAAAAGGAGATTTATGATAGACTTACCATTGTTAAATCTCTTTCTGGTGAAGTACACTGGGTTCCACAGGGCACCCACCCTGACGCACCTAGCTTCTTTGGGTTTGTATGGCATTAGCCGCTGGTCCGTTCTCCTGTTGTGAGAATGTGGTTCTATGTGACTAACATATGCCTTCTCTTTTGCCTGCTCCTACATTGGACTGGTTAACAAAACTGAGCTCACAGTGCCTGGAGGCGGGGTTACAGAGGAGTCCCTACAATGCATCCTGGGACAGCCTAAAGCTTTAGCCTGTTGGGGCTTTTCTGGATCAAGATCCACTCTACACCCGATGTTTCCCTGTGGAACCCAATGTACTTCGCAGAAAGAGATTTAACAATGGTAAGTCTACCATAAATCTCCTTATATAAAAAACTATGTAGCAACTCAATTAGCTCAGTGGGTCTGATTCTGAAACACAGCGGCGATGTAGTGCGAAAGAGGGGCAATGTTTTTCATCTGTGCATGCGTCCAGGATTTATTTGTAGATCAGATGATATAAGTGCAGATTTTTGTTATCACTCGTTACGAATGATAAATGGTGCTTCAGCCAATCAGCGCCTGTCATTTTTCAAACACATGACAGTTAAGAGCAGGGGTGCTGACAGCTCTGCCGGACCCAGGTACTGGAAGGGGGTGTGGCCAATGAAGTGAGGTGTGGCCAGCCCCCCTCCTTAGGAAATATTTAAAAAACTCAGTTATTGTGCAGCTGCAAATTAGCTCCACGCGGGGGTGGGTTGGTGGATGATGGTTGCCGGCATGGGGGTTTACAAGTGGCGGGCAGCAGGCAGTGAGTGGGCGGGTGCGATCGATCACCTGCGCACATCAAACAGCTAGGGAGAGAGAGGAGTGGCTGATTCTGTAGCTGCCTCTTTCCCCGGCGCAGCACACTGCAGCACACGCGGCTCTGTCTACAACATGGAGTGTGGAGGCAGTGGGCCTTTGGCCCCTTCAACAGGCCCGGGTAAAGAGCAACTGCCCCCCTCCCTTCTCAGCGCCACTGGTTAGGAGCTGATTGGCTGCAGCACCATTTATTATTCATAACAAGTGATAACAAGAATATCTGTCCCTTAGACTCATGGTAGCAGAAATGTAAGGGGCATCTCTGGACAGAAACTTGGAGGTAAGCGCGTACCTCCCAACTTGTCAATGTCTGTAATAGTGACCTGGAAAGGGGGCATGGCCTTGGCGGTTAGGGGTGTGACTTCTGATGGGTCTGCGTGGCCTTGCGACACCGACCTGATTTTCTTCATTTTGGGGGCATGCCCAGCGCTCCCCAAGCAGCTGGGCAGCCCCCTGCTCCCCTCCTAGCAGTGAATACATTCTATGCGTGTGCGCACAGCATGTATTCAGAGATCAGTCGCTGATTTGCGGAACAGAGCAGCAGGTAATCATAAGGCACCCCCAACTGCCCCCCCACCCACACCCCCGCCCGCAGGACACTGTGGGCCTTATTCAGGTTTGTTAGCAAACCAAAAAAGCACACTAATGGGCAAAACCATGTTGCACTGCAGGTGGGGCAGATGTAACATGTGCACAGGGCAGGTTCGAGCTCTTTTTGTGCCCCGGGCAGGACATAGGGGCGTGGCTTCATACAGGGGGCATGGTCAGTTACGCCCCCTGTACAGTAGTAGCACCACTGAAATGCTGAGCGGTGCGCGATGACGCCATTGCGCACCGCCCAGCAAATGTCCTCTCCACGAAGGAAACTAGACGCTACGCGTCTAGTTCCCTTCGTGGAGAAGACCTTTGCTGTGCGGTGCGCGATGACGTCATCGCGCACCGCACAGTAAAGGTCCTCTCCACAAAGGGAAACTAGACGCTACGCGTCTAGTTCCCTTCACAGCGGGACGCCCTTCACAGCGGGACGCAGCGGGACACAGCGGGCAGCTGGGGGCACAGCAATGGCGGATCTTGCCATGGTACGGCACCCTCCGGAAGGCGGCGCACCGGGAAAAAGTCCTGCTTCCCCGTGGCAAGATCCGCTACTGCATGTGCAGAGAGATTAGATTTGGGTGGGGTGTTTTCAAACTGAAACCTAAATTGCAGTGTAAAAAAAAAGCAGTAAGTATTTACCATGCACAGAAACAATATAACCCACCCAAATCTAAATCTCTCTGCATATGTTACATCTGTCCCACCTGCAATACAACATGGCTTTGCCCATTAGTGTGCTTTTTTGGTTTGCTAACAAACCTGAATAACCCTGTTCATTGGTGGTCATTCCGAGTTGTTCGCTCGTTGCCGATTTTCGCTATGCTGCGATTTGTTGCTAAATGCGCATGGTACGCAGCGCGCAAGCGCTTAGTTATTTAACTAAAAACTTAGCAGTTTTGCTGTTGTTCGTGTGGCGCTTTTCAGTCGCACTGCTGATCGGTGAGTGATTGACATGAAAGGGGCGTTTCTGGGTGGTAACTGTGCGTTTTCCAGGAGTGTGCTAAAAAACGCAGGCGTGTCAGGCAAAAACGCATGAGTGTCTGGAGAAATGGGGGAGTGGCTGGCCGAACGCAGGGCGTGTTTGTGATGTCAAACCAGGAACTAAACGGACTGAGCTGATCGCAATCTAGGAGTAGGTCTGGAGCTACTCAGAAACTGCTTGAAAATTTTTAGTAGCAATTCTGCTAATCTTTTTCGATCGCTATTCTGCTAAGCTAAGATACACTCCCAGAGGGCGGCGGCCTAGCGTTTGCAATGCTGTTGAAAGCAGCTAGCGAGCGAACAACTCGGAATGAGGGCCATTGTTTTTGGTTTGTTTCTTCTTTCTTTCTGTCCTTATGGAAAAAAGCGCTATACAAATAAAAATTGTATTTTAAAAATGCCTCTGAAAATTCAGTTAATGAACAACTAATTACAAAAAAAAAATAGCATTCAACAAATTTTAATTGTAAATTAGTTTTTATACCCTTAAAAAAGATTAAATGCCTTTTTTATTTTAACAGCTAATTAAAAACATATGAACACTTATTTGCTAAAGATAGAACTGTTTTGTAAATAATCTGTTATTGTGTGTATATATATATAATAATTATATAGTGTATACCTCTAATGGTATGCTTAGGAAAACTGTATAAGCACTTGTGAATGAGAGGCAATAAAGGGATGCAGTTAATATACCGGCTGACGGGATCCCGGCATTCAGGATACCGACGCCAGAATATTGACAGCCGGTGAAATGCTGCTGGACGCAATCCCGACCGCAGCCCCATATTCCCACTCGGATGGTGTGTCTATGCCACCATCCAAGTGGGAATATAAACTGTGGCGTACGCAGCGAGCTCATGAGGGGACTCGTTCCGGGATTCCTGATGACGGGATGCCGCTGTGGGGATATCGACAGCCCGCATCCCGTCTGCCGGGATTACATATGTATTCCGCAATACATTGTCTCTATTTCATTGTTACTATTATTTGCTTTTATTTGGAGGGGAGGGGGATTACAGTTGGATACAATTTTTCAGATTTAGATCTTCGGTTCTTTTTAATATGTAATTTCTGGCATTGTCAAAACTGTACCTGTTATACTCATTAAATATATATTGTTACATTTCCTTAGCAACATAGAAACTAGTTTGCGTCTCCGAAACATTTCTAATTTGTTAATGCCTTTTTGGAGATAGGATTAATGTCTTTTTGGAGATAGTATGTCTAGAACTCTAGACAATACTTAAAGTGAGGTCTCACCACTGACCTACAAAGCTGTAATATAACCATCCTCTTCCTGCTATATATTCCTTTCCTATACAACAGAGTATTTTTTTTGCTTTTTAAAGTACTTCATTACAGTTAACGTGAAATTAGAACTCCTGAGTCCCTTTCCTTTGTAGATATTGACACTACATTGCCATTCATTATGCATTCTGCAGCTAGAGTATTGTGTCCTGCATGCATTATCTTACAGCTATACATGCATTATCTTACACGTGCAATACACATAATATCCCACATCTTAATGTATGCATTGTTTCTTTTCCCTGAATCACTTATCTTACTCATTAAATGTACTGTGCATAAAATGATTTACTACAAATTAGTTGACAAAGTTGTTTATTATATATGATGTTTTAGATATTTTGCTGTTAATAAATTTGTTATGCCGTGCATAGGGCAATCACACAGCACAGGGTGAAATAGTACAGTACAATAATACCCCTTTTACACCGAAATCCCGGATCCGACCCGGGATTTGAAAAACTGTTCCGATCCGGGTCGGATCAGGGAATTATTCCGTTTACACTGCGGTGCCAACCTGGGATATTCCCGGATTGGCACTATTCACACTGCACACGGGTGCAGCGTCTTTAAGGACAGCGCTTGGAGATGACATAATCTCCAAGCTCTGGGAAATAAATAGATCGGGACACCTGGGTGCCTGCACGTCATGCTGGGGGCATGTCCAGCACTCTAGAAGCTGCTGCTGGACTGCCTCCAGCCTCCATCTGTGCGGTGAATGTACGCCGCACTCATAAGCGCTGCATCCATTCGCCTTCCCCACCAGAACCGCTGCTGTCTCCATAGCAGGGCAGAGAGCAGTGAAGACAGCATGTGCCCTGTCCCACAACCTCCCAATTGCCCGCAGGATGCTGCGGATGGGAGTTATGGGCACTACCAATGCGGGTCCCGGGTTGGAAGACATGGGTTACCCGTTTACACTGCCCCTGAACACGGGTCGACCTGGCCAAAATCCAGATTTTCGGCTTGGTGTAAAAGTGGTATAAACAGCACACACAGGTAACAGAAAAAATGACAATTCTCAATACACAATACAGCTAAAAGGTACAAGGGTACTAATCAGCATAGGCAGAAACCTGTACCCATTAGCGAAGGTACAACTAACATGTTAGAACCACTGTGACAAAGAAATGTGCATCAATAATAGCGCTATTCAGAAAGCATGTATCGTGTTTTATACACCACTGTGTGGAAAGTGAACTGAATACACTGATTCACCATAAACGGAGGGGGATGTCCTCAAAATTTTCCTTGTATATAATCATACATCAGTTTTTCTCCCTCTATAAACTCGTCAGGAGGCAGCTGTATGCAATCTTGAGCCTGCAAAATAGGTGTCACCTCTCCCTATTTGTATAAGGAAATTGCTCAAGAGACACTTTAAACAAAGCTGATCATGGTGCAGTATCTCTTAAAAAACAACACATTTATTTTTAACAGAATGCACTTACAACAACAAAGATTAAAAACAGCATGTCACAATAAACTCCTTAGGCATATCACCAACAGCTGTAGTCCTTAATCGGGGAATCCTGAAGTGCCAGATGGTAGAGGTAGGTGGAAATATGAGCTTCGGATGCCCATAACCACGTCACTGCAGAAAAGCCCCTCAAGGTAGCGGATGGAGTCCAAACACAGTAGCCACGCTTAACGCGTTTCGGACGATATTCGTCCTTCATCAGAAGCATGGCTAACAGAAGCAAGTCCTCAGTATTTATCCCCTTTTAATGAGAGGCACACAGCTGAAAACAATCACCGTTGTTCGGCGCCGCCGTGACCTCGCGCTTGCGCACCAAGTTCCCAAAGCGGAAGCGGAAATATCCGGTGCGGAATTGACATAGTGTTGAGGTTTAAGTTCTCACAAAAGGTATTAAGTGATTCCTCATCCCCTCGCCAAACAAAAAAGATATCGTCTATATAGCGCTGCCAGGACACCAGGCCCGCCACCAGCCCGCCATCACGCCATATCTGGTGATCTTCCCAATAGGCCATGAACAAGTTTGCGTAGCTGGGGGCAAACCTGGTGCCCATGGCAGTGCCCACCCTCTGTAAGTAATAGGTGCCGTCAAAAATGAAATAATTATTCAATAAAATAAATCTAATACTTTCCTAGATTAAGTCTTCTGGAGTTCTTTCTTTGTTCCATTGTTCACTTCATCCTTTTCTTCAGTTTAGTGCCGCAACCATGTTTAATTTGAGAGAAAATAGAAATGAATTAATTCTAACTACTTTCAAAGATGTCAATAGAAGTGTAGAATTGCTTGATGAAGACCTGGGATCAGTGTTTAAAAAACTGGAACTGGTAATGCAGAAAGAGAATAGGATGTGGTGGGAGGTAGTGATGCTTGAACACTACCAGTCTGCCCATCTCATACCTAAAGGATTAAAAGTAGTTAAACCTCCATCTTTTAGTTCATCAGATTCAGATTTCAGAAATGAATGGGATGCTATTCTCAATTCATGTTCCATCTCATTAATGGATCTGATTATTAAAGAGAGGAAAGGAATCTCATAAAACTGAATGATGAAATAACTACTCTTCAGACATTAGCACATCCGTTTAAAGAGCTAGAGGAATTTAAGGCCTTGGAGAAATCTCTATTGTAAAAAATGAACAAAAGCACCAAGAAGCTTAGAGATAGAAAATTAAAAAAGTTTAAAAGGCATTCTAATGAGTTTGAGCTAAACAAGTCTGGATCCATATTGGAATCATCTGGGACTGTTGTTACTAAAGACAGACTGTTACTAAATAAAAAAATAAAACCCAGGTTTACATATGGTACTCCCAAACAAACTGGTGAAAGGGATCTAAATGAAAGGTTTCGTTTTAATGGGGATTCCCCATTATGGAGAAGGAACTCTAAATTTGGACCACCCCAGAATAACTATCAACCTAGAAATAGAAAATGGGAATTCCAACGCAAAAAATCTTGGGGAAGACAAAATTATTCACATTATGGTAAAAATCAGGTTGGCCAAGTAAGGGATAGGCATACTATGAGACCTTCCAGATTTGAGACTAGGTCTCCTGGTACCCAGATTTCCAATAGGTTTCAGCCTTTGTTTGATAGGGATGGTGGGGATTCTCCGTCTTTTTTTAGAGTGGGGCCCAAGGACCCCAAGATTTCCCCGGTAATTGACCCAATTAATGTGAAGAAAACTAAAAGAGGGAAAAGGGCAGGAAAAAACAGGACATTTAAAAGAATTTCCTGTTCTGAAGAAACCCCCCAGAGAATTACTCTCCCCACTGATGAATTTTCTGAGGGAGGAAAAATCTTCAACCTTTCAGACAGGACACTGAATGTCTATGAAGAAAGGGTGTTGCGAAAGGGATTAAAATTTGCCCCTTCCACTAGAGTGAATTCTTTTGACATCTTTTTAGATGTACAAAAATTTGTTCGAAAATTAACCATCAAACGTTTTTGTTTTTTTTAAATTAAAGAGGACGTAGACACTGAATCCCCTAAAGAGCCCAATGAAATAGAAGTTTCTTTATTCAAACCTCCTTCCTCTTTTTATCCCACTCAAGCAAAAGGGAATTGCTTGGATGTTTTTAATAAAATTGTATGTGAAGAGATAGAGAGGACTGTCCTAAAGGATAAAAAGAAAAATAAGAAATTAAATCTAACTAAAATGGAGTTTGAAGCTGTACAGAGCCTCAAAAATGACAAGGATCTGGTTATTAAACCTGCGGACAAGGGTGGATGTGTGGTCCTTATGAATAGGGAGACCTACATGCAGGAAGTATACAGGCAATTGAATGATGGGAAGACTTATTTAAAATTAAAAGCCGATCCCACTCATAAGATCATGAAGGCCTTACAGGAATTTAGTACCAGGGCTTTGGAATCAAAAGCTATAACAAAGAAAGAATTTGATTATTTGAACATTTCCGAGCCATCAATTCCTATGCTGTATGTTCTTCCTAAAATTCATAAGGACCCCCTCCACCCCCCAGGTAGACCAATCGCGTCCGGATGTAACAGTCTGACGAGCAACTTATCAGCTATGATTGATTACCACCTTCAACCTCTCGTACAGAGAACTAAGGCCTTCTTAAAAGATACTGGTGATACTCTGAGGAGGATCAACCAGTATAAATGGGAAGAGGGGGATTTTCTATGTACAGCTGATGTTTGTACTCTCTATACGATAATAGACCTTGAAAAGGGGTTAACAGCAGTTTTGTATTTTTTAAACATAAGTTCCATCAGTGATGTTTTGAAGGCCTTCATCTTGGAAAGTATTAGATTTATTTTATTGAATAATTATTTCATTTTTGATGGCACCTTTTACTTACAGAGGGTGGGCACTGCCATGAGCACCAGGTTCACCCCCAGCTACGCAAACTTGTTCATGGCCTACTGGGAAGATCACCAGATATGGCATGATGGTGGGCTGGTGGCGGGCCTGGTGTCCTGGCAGCGCTATATAGACGATATCTTTTTTGTTTGGCGAGGGGATGAGGAATCACTTAATACCTTTTGTGAGAACTTAAACCTCAACACTATGTCAATTCATTTAGTGTTCACTAGGAGTAAAAAGGAGGTCTCTTTCCTTGACTTAAGTGTTTACATTGATGAGGGACAAGTGAACACCAAGACGTACAGGAAAACAACAGATTCCAAACAATAGTTTTATAAAAAGAACCAGTTTGCACCATGCAAATTGGTTGGATGGCATTCCCTTCAGCCAATTTGCAAGGATCAAAATAAATTGTACTAACACACAGGTATGTGATCAACAGCTCATCGAGATGTCTGAACGTTTCTTGGAGAAGGGATACTCCTTTGAGTCTTTGGATAAAGCTAGGCTGAAAGTTGAAAATATATAGATAGAGACCTTGCTGAGACCTAGGAATGATCCAAAATCGACAGATGAAAGGCTCAAATGGGCCTTCATCAGTCAATACAGTACTTCTTTTAAAGGGATTGAACGTGTGATCAGGAACAACTGGAATATTTTGAAACAAGATTCAGTCTTGGGACCAGTGCTTCCGGTGAAACCTGTTTTCCTCTATAGGAAGGCCCCTGCTCTAAAAAAATCAGCTAGTGAGAAGCAGCATGGAAACCAATCCAAGACAAAGTATTAGAACCAAGGGTTTCCATCTCTGCGGTGATTGCTTGATGTGCAGAACTGTTAAATCATCCACTCGAAAGATAACGGAATTTAGGGTTAACGGTCATTCATATCCCATAAAGGAATTCATAACATGCCACTCAAAAAATGTAATATACATTTTGGAGTGTGCATGCGGGCTCTTTTATGTAGGAAAAACGACCCGATGTGCTAAGATCAGATGGGCGGAGCATATCTTTAACATCAGAAAGGGTTTAGATACCCATACCGTCTCATCACACTTCAAGAAACTCCATGATTCAAAAGAGTGTTCCCTTAAATCTTTTTGTGGGATCCAGTTAATTCTCCCCAAATGTAGAACTAGGGATTTAGAGAGACGGCTGTCACAAACAGAAATGAGGTGGATTCACCATTTGGGAACCCTTGCTCCAGGAGGACTAAACGGTGAATTCGAACTCAAATGCTTCCTAACCTGTTTTTTTGGTATTACCTATTTTGCACACTGCACTTTTTATTACATGCACTTTTATGAGCTTTTCATATATAAATATTTCATGCTTACTTGTATTGTTTTATTTTTTATGTTTTTTATGATGGACTCACTTATGGGGACTCTTAATGTGGATCGGGCTATTTCTGAGCCACTCTATTAGATGATCACAGTTTACACCAGCCGGAGGCGAAGAATCCCGGTGGTGGAACGCAAACATTACAACTTCCGGTGAGCTGTGAACCGCACCGGATATTTCCGCTTCCGCTTTGGGAACTTGGTGCGCAAGCGCGAGGTCACGGCGGCGCCGAACAACAGTGATTGTTTTCAGCTGTGTGCCTCTCATTAAGAGGGGATAAATACTGAGGACTTGCTTCTGTTAGCCATGCTTCTGATGAAGGACGAATATCGTCCGAAACGCGTTAAGCGTGGCTATTGTGTTTGGACTCCATCCGCTACCTTGAGGGGCTTTTCTGCAGTGACGTGGTTTTGGGCATCCGGAGCTCATATTTCCACCTACCTCTACCATCTGGCACTTCAGGATTCCCCGATTAAGGACTACAGCTGTTGGTGATATGCCTAAGGAGTTTATTGTGACATGCTGTTTTTAATCTTTGTTGTTGTAAGTGCATTCTGTTAAAAATAAATGTGTCGTTTTTTAAGAGATACTGCACCATGATCAGCTTTGTTTAAAGTGTCCCTTGAGCAATTCCCTTATACAAATAGGGAGAGGTGACACCTATTTTGCAGGCTCAAGATTGCATACAGCTGTCTCCTGACGAGTTTATAGAGGGAGAAAAACTGATGTATGATTATATACAAGGAAAATTTTGAGGACATCCCCCTCCGTTTATGGTGAATCAGTGTATTCAGTTCACTTTCCACACAGTGGTGTATAAAACACGATACATGCTTTCTGAATAGCGCTATTATTGATGCACATTTCTTTGTCACATTGTCTTTTTAATGTGTAGTTGGATGCACATTTATGTACATTTTTTTAGCAGCTTTTTAGTTTCATTGCGCACTGTCTTCTGGAGTTCTTTCTTTGTTCCATGTTAGAACCACTGAAAGAGGTGCAGACAGAATGACGGAGTGGCCAAGGGAGGAGGAATATGTCGTGATTCAGACCTTATCGCTGTTGTGCGTTTTCGCACAGCGGGTGATCAGTGATTAACTGCACATGCACATGCACTGCAATGCGCACGCGCATCGCCAAACAAGAACTGGCATCACCGGTCAGCGACATGCTGGTGCAAAAATTCTAATCGCACATGACCATTTTCAGGGCGTGTCAGGAAAAATGCAGGCGTGCCCAAGCATTTTCAGGGCGGATGTGTGACGTCAGCTTTGTCCCTGATCAACCTGTTCTGATCGCACTGTAGGAGTAAGTCCTGGGCTGTGCACAGACTGTACACACTGGTAAAAACCATTCACTGGTGAATGAGGTGCGAACGGATTTGCAGCTGTCCGCTGACTGAGGGATTTTTAGCAGCTCGGCGTACACATGCACACTTGCACGGTGAATATACACTCCCCTTGAGCGGCGACTACCTGATCACAGGACAACAATTTTAGCAGCCTAGCGATCAGGTCTGAATCACCTCCATAGAGCATAGCTGGGGTGCAGGAGAAATCAGCTGTGAGAACAGGAGGGAGAAGGACCATACTTCTTGAAGCTTACAATGTAAGAAAGGGGGCAGACAAATAGATAACTCGAGGAGTGAGCTAGTGTAAAGGCATATAAGGGCAAGAAGCCAGAGTGGTAGATACAGGGGATGCAGGAGGGTGAAGTAAGCAGAGCCATAAATAGCTAAGCCGAGCCCGGATGCTTTTCAGGGCCGTGGCCTAATGGCAGTGATGTAGCCACACCCCTTGGAAAAAATAGAAACAGTGTTTCCAGTACACTGAACAGTGTGAGAAAGAGGGGGATCAGTGTGATCACTCTCCACCACACAGGAGACTACTGCTGCTACAGTCTCTCTGGCCCCACTGCAGCTCAGTACACAGCAGCATGTCCTGGACTGGGGAGAGAAGCTGCTGCTGACAGGTAAGAGGGTGGCAGGGGAAGCAGTGGCAGATATGGATCCCTGGAAGTAAGTAACCTGATGACACTGCAATCATGCAAAGGATGGGTATGCTTTAATGAACAGGTGGGTTTTCACCGCTTGTTTAAAACTATACAGGCTGGGGGATGGGGCGTGGCCATGATGGCAATGTAGAGAGACCTGCTTTAAGTGTGCTCTCCGGCTCAATATCCATTTCACACCAATCGATGGACTATGATAGCTGGTGGAAACACTTACCCTGGCCTTGGTGACCCTGCGGAGTGTCTTGCGGGCTGCTCTGTGCTGCTACAGGTAAGTGCTGTCCTTCCTTTGGCCTTATGCATCCTGGATCCCCATGGCCATGCTGGAACTGCTTTCTGTAGACACATTGACTGCGGCACTTCCGGAGACTGCCCTGCTGTCTCCTCACACTGACGGCGTGCAAGTCAGGGCCTGTGTGGCTGTATAGAGCCAGATCTACGCTCAATGACTCTCCTTTTGCTTTCTTAGTTTACTTGTGCTCACACCTGGCAGCAATCTTGCTAATCTCCCCTCAGCCTCATTGGGAACTGTAGAGCTGTAAGTACCATTAATATAATACTTGGAGTAAATATATACAAGGCTGGCCGCCATTTTGCCTATTTTTCCCCAGCCTCTCATTTGTGAAGTGTTGTCTTATTTATACAGCTCATATATCCTTTTTGTAATATGGGTAAATCTGTACAGGCTGCTGCAGCAGCTTAGTTGGAGCGGTTTACTCACTGTAACAACCCACTACCTCCACCAGTCCCACCGGGTGATGCATCTCCTAATACCCCTTTGCTTGCAGCTGCTGGAGATTTCAACAACCCACGTTCCCTGGCATCCCTGGAGGACACCTTACAGCAAGTGTTGGATGCAGTTAATAATAGTAAAAAACGTCTTTTGGATAAAGTTGAACATGTTCAATCTGAATTAACCTTGCTGCGGCATGATTTACAGAGGGTCAGAGAAAGGGTTGGTGAGGTGGAGACATGTGTGTCCATGATGGAAGATTCACATGGCCCATTGAAAGTTCAAGTAAATAATTTGACTCAATAGATGTCTACTATGCAATATAAGATTTCTGATATATAAGGTCAGTTACGAAGCAATAATGTCCGATTTGTGGGCGTCCCAGATAAAGAGAAGGGCTCGTCTCCTGAAACCTTTCAGGAATCCTGACTTATTGAATATTGATACCTATGACAGATAATCCTTCTCTCCTCAATTTGCTGTGGAAAGGGCTCATCATATTCCTACTAGGCCGCTACCACCTGGGTCACCACCACGTACTTTTATCGCTGAGTTCATGCATTATAAGGATCGAGACTCTGTGCTTCATTTGTGCCGAGTTAAAGGTCCACTTGTAAGAATTTTTTTTCCGGATTTCGCTATGGAGGTCCAGAAGCACAGGATGAGGAGTCTAAATTCTTCTCTGGGTCAAGAGGGGCTGCTGCATTACCAGATTGTTATGCCCCAGGAAACAGGCAGCTGGCTCTGGAATAATACTGTTTTATGGCTATCAGGCTGGCTGGCAACTTTTAGTACGGGGGTCAAACACAAGCAAGCGACTCTGGGTTTCCTACTAGCACACTTATCCTGCCATGAAAAATGATAAGCAGCAAAAGTGCACTTATCATTTTTTAATACATCTGAATGATTTTCCGTCACCATAAAATAGAATGGGGACAGCAAAATTGAGATCGTTATCTGCTTTCATACATGCTGAGGCTCGTTGTGTCATATACTGCTGGTTATAGCACATGTGACACCACCTCTTACAACTCCCCCAGTTAGAGAGACTGCAGGGTAAATGGACAGCAGGAGAGACTACAGAGGAAAGGGGGCAGTTGGAGAGACTGCGGGGCAAAGGGAGATAGTGGGAGAGACTGCAGGGATTTGAGAGTACTTCTGTCTATGGCTCTGCAGCTAGCTGCTACAGTGCCAGGCCAGCCTTCTTCTGTGCAGTGCTAATGGTAGCAGGGAGGAAGGAGAGAAGAAAGGAAGATAGTTTGAGGCGGTGCTACTGTAGACTCGAGGAAGAAAAGCTCTGTTGATCTGGAGGGTGGGGGGTGGGGGAGGGCCTGAGGAGGGGCTCTTGTTAGTGAAAAGGTATTTAAGCGCAGGGTCTTCATCATAATCTAGCCCTGTGGCAGACACCATTGATCCCAGCCACTGTTTCACAGCAGCATTTTGTAGTCAGAATAACTGGAGCTACAGGCCCCCTTCCATCTGCCCAGGCCCCATACAGGTGTACCACCTGTACCCCCCTGATGGGGGCTCTGTCTCATGCTAGAGAATGGATACCTGCTGGACACAGTGGTGCGCAGCAGCTGGACACTTATAGTTGGAAAGCAGGCAGAGGATCCTTCATGGCTGTCAGGAATATACATACTGTACATAGCGCAGCAGCGTCCCTAGTGCAACAGCATTAAACCCACCACTGGATACATCCTACCTTATAGCTAGTGTGTAGTAGCAGTGGCACAGATGATAGCTGGCAGGTAGTAGCAGGGACATGAATGGTGTAG
Organism: Pseudophryne corroboree; assembly: GCF_028390025.1. Taxonomy (NCBI): domain Eukaryota; kingdom Metazoa; phylum Chordata; class Amphibia; order Anura; family Myobatrachidae; genus Pseudophryne; species Pseudophryne corroboree. The sequence continues at coordinate 691,649,645 of NC_086447.1, read as the reverse complement.
CCAGTGTTTGAATCAAACTTGCACAGATCTAGGAGAAAAGATAACATAATGAAATTAAAAATAGAAAGGATGATGTGCCTATTATACATACTAATCAGATCCAATAAAACAGTGGTTCTCATCCTCAACCCTCAGGTATCCCCATGTTTTGGGTGATTGGGTACAAATTCCCGATGGTCTGTGTTCCGGTGGTCAAAGGACCGTCGGCGGGGTCCTTGTGGCTGTGGTTCCAACGTATTCCTGTAGGTACTTCTCCCTATGCCTAATTCTACCCCTACCCCTAATGCAGCCTAACCCTAACCTGCCGCTCCCACAGCCTAACCCTAACCCTGCCCCATGTGCCTAGCCAGATTAAGGGGGCATACTGTACCCCAGGCCCCCCCATTGTCACCCCCTCCCTCCCCCCCCGGCCAAAGCACACTGATAACACTAGCTTTTCCTCTTAATGTGAGAGCCAGAATATGAGCAAGGCTGTATGCAGTGCAGGCAGAGACACAGCAATATCATGTGTCATGAGCTACCAACGTACTGTAGCTTTCTGACCAGAGGAGAGATAAGAGGGTGGAGAGAGCTGTACGTGACGCAGGGATCCCAGCTTCTCCTCCTCCCTACCTTAGTGTCTGAGTCCTGTGTAAACTTTTATGCAACTAAACCATTTGGGTCTAAAGATAGAGACATACAGAGAGTCCTCCCGAGTCCTGTCCCAGTGTGTAGTACAGAGGCTACTGCTATTCTTGCATGTGACAAGATAAATGTATTTTATTTTTCTATGTGTATTTTAAGGTTGTTTAAGTTGTCTTTGTTCCACTACAAGAACATTTTATAAAATATATACACAATCTATACCTCCCACCATGACCCATTCCAGGAGGGACAAAATGCTTTCTACCTGGACTTCCTTCTTAATTTATGATTGCAAACAAATTTATGATTGAAATACCTTTCTTATCAATTAAATAGTTCAACACAGGTGACATCAATCATATATCAAGAGGGAATTCCAGGTAGGGAGCATTTTGTCCTTTCTAAAATGGGACATGTTGGGATGTATGCACAATCTAATATACATCCCCCACCTTCCACCGGGGCCCCCCTGTCTTAGCACCCCCAAGGCTTAATCCGGCCCTGTGCCTAAACCCAACCCCTGTACTTGCCTCTGGGATGTGTTAGTCTTTTTGCCTTTGGGGTCCCGCTGTCGGGCTCCTGACTGTCGGTGTTCTGATTGCAGGTGTTTTGTGGAAATGAAAGTAGGATAATTACAGTGAAATAGATTACCTCACCTCTGCATAATTAAAGAAATTCCCAAAACATGACGTGTTGGTGGCGCTTGGGGTTTGAGGTTAAGAACCACTGCTACAAACCAGTTTGATCTATTTAATTGAAGTTGAACGATTTGTGCTAAATGATGTTTAATGCAGAAATTAAATGCACATTAGACATACACGCCACTTCAAATGATGATGTAAGCAGCTCTGCACTGCCAAAATGTCTTTTTGGTTGTCCTGGTTACAGCTGTACAGAATAAATCACATCTGGATTGAGGCAGTAGGTGGCCTAACGCAGTTTCCATTATAATCATGTAACAAGATAATAGGCTGAGTTTCAGTGTAAAGCATACTTCATAATTGCCTACCTGACCCTCTCCATGAGGGAGAAAATGCTCTGTTCCTGGACTTTCCTGGTAATGTATGATTGCCATCACCTGTGGTGAAACACCTTTCTTATCAATTAACTAGCTCAGCACAGGTGATGGCAATCATACATTACCAGGAAAGTCCAGGAACAGAGCATTTTCTCCCTCATGGAGAGGGTCAGGTAGGCAAGTATGGCATACTTGCCTACCTGGCCCACTCCATGAGGGAGAAAATGCTCTGTTCCTGGACTTTCCTGGTAATGTATGATTGCCATCACCTGTGGTGAGCTAGTTAATTGATAAGAAAGGCGTTTCATCACAGGTGATGTGCAATCATACATTACCAGGAAAGTCCAGGAACAGAGCATTTTCTCCCTCATGGAGAGGGTCAAGTAGGCAAGTATGGTGTAAAGATAAAACAAGAGATCTTTCTGCTGGTGCAACACCCCATTTCCTGATATCAAACAGGGGTGTTGCTAGGGGAATATATGAGGTGTGGATGCTGTCCTTTGCTAATATGCTGACAGTAATGAAGATGATGGTGAGAAAATGTAGTTTCTACATTCTAATCCAGTGGTTCCCAAACACAGTCCTCAAAGCATTCTAACAGGCCAGGTTTTACGAATATCAATGAACACGCACAGGTGACTTAATTAGTATCTCAGTCAGTTTGAATACATGTTCTGTGCACATTAATCTGGACTTGTAAAATCTACTGGGGCAGGGCTAATGTCAATAACTGAAATGCTCTCTGTAAAAGCGGTGTGTATTATGTGTGCTATATATAAATAACTAGGTGATTCATCGCGCCCTACGGGCGCTCTTCACACCGTCGTTAGGGGCTACGCCCCGTTAACCTCTGCACGCCTTTGAACATACGCAGGGCGGTAGATAACAGAACCAGAAATGCAGGGCAGTATAGAGGGCATACAGAAATGGTGTCCAGTTGAGATAAGATAGAGATGCGTAAGGGGGGAGAAAGGGAATGTACAGAAACGCTGTGCGATTGGTAAAGGATAGGGAGAGTCAGGGTGGTAAGGAGAGGATAAAGAGAGGCAAGGTGTTAGACAGAAAATACAGTTGCAAGAGGCTACGATCCATTATCCCCTGCACGGGCTTCAGCTGTGCTATAATTGTTATTAGATGGAGTATTACCTGATTTTTTTTTTATGGCAGTGGGTAAATATTGTAAGGGGGCGTAGGCCTTTGTGAGGGCGTGCAGAGTGGCCGCAGGGCACAATGAATAACATAGTGTAGAGTGTAGTATATATTGCTAGTGTCTGCATTATGAAGTACCAGATGAGTAACAGCAATGCACTGTAGATAAGATACCAAGGTGCTGTGGCCACAGGTAGCAGAGCCGCTTATACACACAATGGCCACAGGTAGCAGAGCCGCTTATACACTCAATACCCACAGGTAGCAGAACCGCTTATACACACAATACCCACAGGTAGCAGCGCAGCTTATACACACAGCGCCCACAGGTAGCAGCGCAGCTTATACACACAGTGGCCACAGGTATCAGAGCCACGTATCCACACAGTGGCCAGAGATAGCAGGGCAGCTTATACACACAATACCCAATGGTAGCAGAGCCGCTTATACACACAGCGCCCACAGGTAGCAGAACCGCTTATACACACAATGGCCACAGGTAGCAGAGCCGCTTATACACACAGTGCCCACAGGGGGCAGAGGCGCTTATACACACAGTGCCCACAGATAGCAGAGCCGCTTATACACACAATACCCACAGGTAGCAGAACCGCTAATACACACAATACCCACAGGTAGCAGAACCACTTATACACACAATACCCACAGGGGGCAGAGGCGCTTATACACACAGTGCCCACAGGTAGCAGAGCCGCTTATACACACAATACCCACAGGGGGCAGAGGCGCTTATACACACAGTGCCCACAGGTAGCAGAGGGGCTTATACACACAGTGCCCACAGGTAGCAGAGGCGCTTATACACACAATACCCACAGGTAGCAGAGCCGCTTATACACACAATGGCCACAGGTAGCAGAGCCGCTTATACACACAATACCCACAGGTAGCAGAGGCGCTTATACACACAGTGGCCACAGGTAGCAGAGCCGCTTATACACACAATGCCCACAGGTAGCAGAGCCGCTTATACACACAATACCCACAGGTAGCAGAAACGCTTATACACACAATACCCACAGGTAGCAGAGCCGCTTATACACACATTACCCACAGGTAGCAGAACCGCTTATACACACAATACCCACAGGGGGCAGAGGCGCTTATACACACAGTGCCCACATGTAGCAGAGGGGCTTATACACACAATGGGCACAGGTAGCAGAGCCACATGTACACACATTACCCACAGGTAGCAGAACCGCTTATACACACAATACCCACAGGGGGCTGAGACGCTTATACACACAGTGCCCACAGCTAGCAGAGCCGCTTATACAGTTATACACACAATACCCCCAGGTAGCAGAGGCGCTTATACACAGTGCCCACAGGTAGCAGAGGTGCTTATACACACAATGGGAACAGGTAGCAGAGCCACGTGTACACACAATACTCACAGGTAGCAGAGCGGCGTATACACACAATACCCACAGGTAGCAAAGCCGCTTATACACACAGTGCCCACAGGTAGCAGAGCCGCTTATACACACAGTGTGCACAGGTAGCAGCGCCACTTATACACAATGGGCACAGGTAGCAGTGTTGCTTATACACATACTGGCCACAATATTAGTGTTTCTAATTAATCCAATGTCCATTGGTAGCAACTATACTCACAAACGTTTGGGGGGTTTGGAAAGGGGGTGGGTTCAGTGAGGTTCCTATCCGTGCGGCTGATCAGCCCGATTCAGGGAATCACTTGTAGCGGCTGTGGATGGTGTCCGAGGTGCTACGTGTGGTGGAGGGGTGGGTGTGGGAGGGGGTCCAGAGGTGTTGTGGGTGGCGGAGGGGTGGGTGCAGGGGCACGGATGGCGTAAAGGGTGCAGAGGTGCTGTGGGTGGGGGAGGGGTAGGTGTAGAGGGGGCGCGAATGGGGAGTGTAGTTGCTGTTGGTGGGGGAGGGGTGGGTGCGGGGGACTGTGGATGAAGGAGGGGGTATGGAGGTGATGTGTGTGTGGGAGGGGCGATGTAGGGGTGTGCGTTTGGAGGTGCAGGGGGAGTGAGCTTAGGTGATGGGTTTCAGAAGTGCTGTGGATGGGGGAGGTGTGGGATGGCACGGATGGGGGATGTAGATGTTGTGGATGGGGGAGGGGTGGATGCGGGGGAGCTGTGGATGGGGGAGGGAGTCCGGAGGTGGTTCGGGTGGTGGTCCAGAGGTGTTGCGGGTGGGGGAGGGGCAGGTGTGGGAGGTCCACAGAAGTGGAGGGTGTCTGTAGATAATGCGGGCGGGTAGGTGCTGTGGTTGTGGGAGTGGCGGGGGTGTTGCGGGTGGGGTACGTGATCTGGATGGGGTAGGTGATGTGGATGTGCGGTAGCCAGGGGAGGGGCGGGTGCGGGGATGGCACGGATGGGGGAGGGGGTCCGTGGGCGCTGTGGATGAGTGAGGGGTGGGTGCGGGGTTACGGCGGTTGTGGTGGGCCAGGTGTGCTGCTGCGGTGGTTGGGGGAGGGTGCTGGTGCAGGGATACCGCAGTTGGGGTAGGGCGGTTGGTGCAGCTGCGGCGGGTAGGGGAGGGGCAGGGGAGGGGGTGCGGCGGTGGGGAAGGGGCGGGTGTGAGTATGCTGCGGGTGGGGTGCCAGGGGTGGGGGGGGCGTGAGGGGGTGTGGATGGGGTCTGTAGATGCTGCTGGTGGTGGAGGGGCAGGTGCAGGAGGCTGTGGATGAAGGAGGGGGTCTGGAGGTGCTGTGTGTGGGGAGGGGCAATGTAGGGGGAGGTGGGGTTGCAGAGGGGGAGGTTGGGTGATGGTTTGTAGAAGTGCTGGGGGTGGGGGAGGTGTCTGTAGATGATGGGGGTGGGGGAGGGGCCGGAAGTGCTGTGGGTGGGGGAGTGGTGGCTGTGGGGGTGTGGTGGTGGTCCGGATGTGCCGCGGGCAGGGGAGAGGCGGGTACGGGGATGGGGCAGATGGGGGAGGGGATCAGAGGGCGCTGTGGGTGGGTGAGGGGCTGGTGCGGGGTTAACGCAGTTGGGGAGGGCCGGCTGTGGTGGTGGAGGGGGCCATTTGGCAGGGTGGTGCGGTTGGGTGGGAGGTGTGTGTTAGGGTGCCACGGTTGCGGGGGCGGGTGGTGCTGCAGGAAGGGGAGGGGTGGGGGTGCGGGAGCAGGGGTCCTGTGCGTAGGGGAGGGGCGGGGTGGCATGGGTGGAGGGTTGGGAGCAGGGGTGATATGGGTGTGGGAGGGGTTGTGGGAGAAGCTGGTGTGGGAGTGCCGTGGGTGGGGGAGGGGGGGCTGCGGGTGGGAGTGTGGTGCCATGGGTGTGGGGACAGGTGCGGGGGGCAGGGACGGGTGCAGTAGTGCTGCGGTTGGGGTGTGGGAAGCGGCTGCGGGGGTTTCCGAGGGTTGGTGGGGGAGGGGGTGCTGGAGCAGGGGTGTTGCGGATGGGGGAGGGGCGGGTGCAGGAGGGGCAGATGCGGTGGTGGTGCGGGTGGGGTGGAGGGGTGTAGCGGGGGAGAGGTGGGTATCAGGGTGGAGTGGGGAGGGGCAGGGGTGCCGCGGGTGGGGGAGGGGGCAGTTTGTCGGGGTGGTGCGGTTGGGGGTGGGTGGGTGTGAGGGTGCTATGGTTGCAGGGGCGGGTGGGTGGTGCTGCAGGTAGGGGAGGGGTTGGGGTGCGGGAACAGGGGTGCTGTGCGTAGTGGAGGGTCGGGGCGCCATGGGTGGGGAGTTGGGAGCAGGGGTGATGTGGGTTTGGGAGGGTTGGGGGGGCTGTGGGAGAAGCTGGTGTGGGAGTGCCGTGGGTAGGGGAGGGGGTGGGTTCTGGGCGTGGGGGCGTTGTACCATGGGTGGGGGGGCAGTGGCGGGTGCAGTGGTGGTGCGGATGGGGGGTGTAAGGCTGCTGCAGGGGTTCCGAGGGTTGGGGGTGTGGCATGGGTGGGGGAGGGGGTGCAGGAGCAGGGGTGTTGTGAATGGGTTGGTGCAGGAGGGGCAGATACGGTGGTGGTGCGGGTGGAGTGGAGGATGCAGGGGTGTAGCGGGGGGAGAGGTGGGTATGGTGGTGGAGTGGGGGGGTACCACGGGTGGGGGAGGGGGCGGTTTGCCGGTGTGGTGCATTTGGGGGGGGTGGTGGGTTTGAGGGTGCCACGGTTGCAGGGGCGGGTGCTACAGGTAGGGGAGGGGTGGGGGTGCGGGAGCAAGGGTGCTGTGCGTAGGAGAGGAGCGGGGGTGCCATCGGTGGGGGTTGGGAGCAGGGGTGATGTGGGTGTGGGAGGGCTGTGGGAGAAGCTGGTGTGGGAGTGCCGTGGATGGGGGAGGGGGGGTGCTGGGGGTGGGGGCGTGGTGCCATGGGTGGGCGGACAGGTGCGGAGGGGGGGCAGGGGCTGGAGCAGTGGTGGTGCAGTTGGGTGGTGGGAGGCAGCTGCTGGGGTTCCGAGGGTTGGGGCGGTGGTGCGGGTGCAGGAGGGGCAGATGCGGTGGTGGTGCGGGTTGGGTGAAGAGAGCAGCGGGGGGGAGAGGTGGGTATGGGGGAGGAGCAGGGTTGCAGTGGGTGAGGTAGGGGCGGGGGGTGCTGCAGGTGTGGGAGCTACGGGTGGGGGAGTGAGTGCCGCGGGTGGGAGCGGATGTGGCGGATGCGTTGGGTGCTGCAGGGGGGGGCAGCGGGTGTTGGTGCTGTGGGTGGGGGAGGGGGCAGAGTGCCACGGGTGGTGCGGGTGTTGGTGCTGCGGGTGGGGGAGGGGGTGGAGTGCCACGGGTGGTGAGTGGATGCGGTGGGTACCGCGGGTAGGTGGCACGGGTGTTGGTGCTGCGGGTGGGAGAGAGGGTGGGAGTGCCGTGGGTGGGGGGCGAATGCGGTTGGTTTCCGCGGGTGTTGGTGCTACGGGTGGGGGAGGGGGCGGGAGTTCCGCGGGTGGGTGGCGCGGGTGTTTGTGCTCTGGGTGGGGGAGGGGGCGGGAGTGCCGCGGGTGGTGGGTGGATGCGGCGGGTGTTTGTGCTACGGGTGGGGGAGGGGGCGGGAGCAGTGGCGCCACAACGTGGGTGCGGTGCCGCACCCGGGTGTTACCCTCTGAGGGGTGACACCAAAGTGCCGGCTCCTGTTACAGTGCAGAAGCCAGCACTGCAGATTCAGCAGTGTCCGGGTGAAGGCCGAATCCCCCGACCCACAATGTGCCGAAAACGGGGGGGGGGGTCGGGACGCGAAGCCACGCCCCCTTTTCACCCGCGACCGCACCGGGTCTTATAAAAGTAAGTGACGGGTGGATGCCGCGGATGTTGGTGCTGCGGGAGGGGGAGAGGGCGGTAGTGCCGCGGGTGGGGGGCAGATGCGGGTGGTTGCCGCGGGTGGGATGGGGGGCTGGTGCGGCTGCGAGTGCTCAGCATGTCCCCCTGACTCAGCGGCAGCCGCAAGACTGTGAGGCGGGTAGTGTGAGTTCCGCTCACAGTCAGCGGCTGCGATGTCCTGTCCCCCTGACTCAGCGGCAGCCGCAAGACTGTGAGGCGGGTAGTGTGAGTTCCGCTTACAGTCAGCGGCTGCAATGTCACCAGGGGCAGGGAGTGTACGGGGAGAAGGGAGACAGGGGACTGGGCGGAGATGGGGAGGGGACTGGGCGGAGAGAGGGAGGGGACTGTTCCTGCCCAGATCTGTGCCTGTGACTCCGCCCAGCGTTACGGCCAGGCACAGAATCACAGAGTTGGGCTAATATATAGGAGACTGTTAACAAATATTAAATAAATTAATGTTATTTTACATCATTCAGTATGTATCTTAATACAGATACATCTTAATCTGGTCAATCTGAGTTGATAACATTGCTTTCCCTCTCATAATTTAGGAAACCCCTGTTTAATCCAGTGTTAATTTCACATATACCTCCCAATTAAAGTCACATACACACAGACAGAGCCAGCATACACCTACACAGGAATATGGGCATTGGGCGGCTAACTGCCGCTGACTGCGCATGCCACTTTTGAAAGATGCAGCCATTACCAGGGCAAGTCGCTGTTTACTTTCAGACCAGTGGTGGCAGAGCTACATTTGAAAGCAGCCATGAAGAAGGCTTTATTGAAGAGGTGGTTTGTTTCCAGCTGCACTGAGGCACAAGAGGCAAAGATACCCTTGAAGGAGAGGAAAAGAAGGAGGAAGATATCATACAGTTCAGAAGAGGATAAGATCTCTATGAATAAGGAAAGCAAAAAGAGGGAGCTATCATCTTGTGCAGAAGTGGAGAACAACAATACTGGCCATGGTAGGAATAGGAGGACCATTTCTGACTCCTCTGAGGAGCAACAGGCAAAGTTCCAAATCAAGGAGGAGAAGAACAGATTGGGGAAGATTTCATACACTCAGGAGTCAAAGAGGAAGAATATTCGAGAGGGCAAGATTGTGATCTCATCTGACTCTTCTGATGAGGAAGAGCCAAAGATTTGCATCCAGACTGGAAAGAAGAGATGTATGACATTCTCATCCAGCTCAGATGATAAGACCGAACATAAGAGGAGGAAGAAAGAAGAACTTCAAGATGACGCAGAGTGATGGGGAACCAGCAGTGCTACATCATCCTACCCTAGCAACACCAACCAGAGACTGACGTTTTTCATCAATTAGGCTGGGGCGCCTTTGGTAAGGTCCTGCTGGCAGCAGATTTGTCTAGCCATCAGATGGTGGCTGTGAAAGTCATAGAGAAGAGACAGCTGCTAGCAAGGGGCAAAAAAGAACTAGCATTTGTGGAAAGGAGAGTGTTAGAGCTGGCACAAGGAAGTGCCTTCCTTATCCATGGCCACTTTGCCCTACAGACCAAAGAGCTTCTTGGAATAATTTATGCAAGTGGAGGAAATTTCCATCAGCTCCTGAAGAGGGAAGGCCACCTTACCATTCCTAGTGCCAGGTTCTACTCTGCAAAGCTTGTATGTGGACAGATCCTTTATTCCAAGGGCAGAATCCATCATGACCTCAAGTCGGACAACATCCTGGTAGCTGAAATGGACCATATTAAGATTGGTGTCGCACCTTTGGTCTCACATCCTTGGAGACTGGAGGGCAATTGGCTTAGCTGGAACATGTGGTTACATTGCTTCTGGAGATGAGTGCTGGCAAGGAGTACAGTGCCAGTGCTGACTGGTTTCATTTGGTGTCATAATGACCGAAATGATCACCGGAAATCTTGATTACCATCCTACAAGACTTCATGCACTTGGCACTACTGTGAAAGACATAATTGAAAAGCTCCTCCAGAAAAATCCCACCAAATGACTATGAGTAAATGGTAACATACAACACCATCTATTCTTCCAGCCAGTCAACTGGACCGCAGTGGAAGCCCTTGATACAGCCTCGGGCTACCATTCTCACCACACTCTGACTTCATTCTAAGCCAACTAAAGAGAATGGAGGCAATAGTAAGTGACCAATAACACCTAAGGAGCAACAGCGATTTAGCGGGTTCTCATTTGTCAACTCCATCTGGGGAACCCTCCCAAACACAACTGGCCTAAAAAAAAGTCAACTGAGGCCACGGCACTGCTAGTTAACAGAATGGAAGACTCTGCATCAAATGGAAGAGAATGAAGATGATGAGCCAGGCAGAAGAAGAAGGAACAGGAGATCAGAAGACTGAGCTTTGGATTTTTCTGAAAGTTGCTCGTTACTTTAAATGTTTTTTATTTTATTGTTAGGTTAGGATGCTTTAAACGTTAGGTGGACATACGGGGTGGGTTGGAGTTGGCACAGTTTAAAAATCTTATATATATATATATATATATATATATATATAGTGATATGCACTGGAAATTTTTCGGGTTTTGTGTTTTGGTTTTGGATTCGGTTCTGCGGCCGTGTTTTGGATTCAGACACGTTTTGGCAAAACCTCCCTGAAATTTTTTTGTCGGATTCGGGTGTGTTTTGGATTCAGGTGTTTTTTTACAAAAACCCCTCAAAAACAGCTTAAATCATAGAATTTGGGGGTCATTTTGATCCCATAGTATTATTAACCTCAATAACCATAATTTCCACTCATTTCGAGTCTATTCTGAACACCTCACACCTTACAATATTATTTTTAGTCCTAAAATTTGCACCGAGGTCGCTGGATGGCTAAGCTAAGCGACCGAAGTGGCCGACACAAACACCTGGCCCATCTAGGAGTGGCACTGCAGTGTCAGACAGGATGGCAGATTTAAAAAAATAGGCCCCAAACAGCACATGATGCAAAGAAAAAAAGAGGTGCACCAAGGTCGCTGGATGGCTAAGCTAAGCGACCCAAGTGGCCGACACAAACACCTGGCCCATCTAGGAGTGGCACTGCAGTGTCAGACAGGATGGCAGATTTAAAAAATAGGCCCCAAACAGCACATGATGCAAAGAAAAAAAAAGAGGTGCACCAAGGTCGCTGGATGGCTAAGCTAAGCAACCCAAGTGGCCGACACAAACACCTGGCCCATCTAGGAGTGGCACTGCAGTGTCAGACAGGATGGCAGATTTAAAAAATAGGCCCCAAACAGCACATGATGCAAAGAAAAAAAAGAGGTGCACCAAGGTCGCTGGATGGCTAAGCTAAGCGACCCAAGTGGCCGACACAAACACCTGGCCCATCTAGGAGTGGCACTGCAGTGTCAGACAGGATGGCAGATTTAAAAAAAATAGGCCCCAAACAGCACATGATGCAAAGAAAAATAGAGGTGCACCAAGGTCGCTGGATGGCTAAGCTAAGCGACCCAAGTGGCCGACACAAACACCTGGCCCATCTAGGAGTGGCACTGCAGTGTCAGACAGGATGGCAGATTTAAAAAATAGGCCCCAAACAGCACATGATGCACACATATGGATAGTATACTTGACGACACAGAGGTAGAGCAGTGGACTACTGTACCGTACTGCTATATATATATACTGGTGGTCAGAAAAATTCTGCACTGACCTCCTACTATATACTGCGCACAACTAAAATGCAGCACAGGTATGGATGCACAGTATACATGACGACACAGAGGTAGAGCAATGGACTACTGTACCATACTGCTATATATATACTGGTGGTCAGCAAAATTCTGCACTGTCCTCCTACTATATACTGCGCACAACTACAATGCAGCACAGATATGGATGCATAGTATACTTGACGACACAGAGGTAGAGCAGTGGACTACTGTACCGTACTGCTATATATATACTGGTGGTCAGCAAAATTCTGCACTGTCCTCCTACTATATACTGTGCATATACCCATGTCGACCTTTTGACCTGTCGACCTAGAACATGTCGACCTCAAGACCCTGTCGACCTAGACACCCTGTCGACCTAGTTACTGTCGACCAATAGTGGTCGACCTAGACATTGTCGACCTAGTTACTGTCGACCTTCTATACCACACCCATCCCGTCCCTGATATCACTGACAGTTTCCAGTCTTTTTACAAGTGCATTTATTCCTGTAGATTGTCCTGCACCGTAACTGAACTATTGTCTTATGTGACAGCTGTGGGTCTCCCCTGTTTAACCTCAAGAATAGGGATGATTGAGATCCTCCAGTAACTCGAGATCCTACACTGGCTCCTGGCCCTGATGGCATTCAATTGGGAGTTTATAAAAAGCATACAAGACTGTTTATCCCTCAACTCCTTGAAATCTTAAACAGTCTGTATAATGAAAGAGTATTTCCTGCTTCTGTGTTGGTCGCTATCATAATTGTGATACCTAAGCCTGGAAAGGATCATAAATTCCCTGATGTCTATTTCACTGCTCCATACTGACACTATGGTTTTAGCTAAAATCCTATCTCTTCATCTTAATCAGGTTATAGTGCATGTGGTACAACCAGACCAGAGAGGATTTATGCCAGGGCAGTCAACTACTCATAATACAGTATTAGACATCTATATACCCATCTTCAGAACTCCCATGAGGAGGAGTCTTCCTCTGTTATAGTTTCTTTAGACACAGCAAAAGCCTGTTATTCTGCAGAGTGGCCCTTCTGGAGTTTGGGTATGGGTCCAGTTTTCCTAAAGTGGGTCTAGTTACTTTATACTAGATTTACTGTACTGCTCATGTATCTGTGAATGGTTTTGTTTCTCCTTCCTTCTTCCGTGGAACCAGGCCGGGTTGCCTTTTATCCCCAGCCCTTTTCACTCTGGCAATAGAACCGTTGGCATGTCTTCTAGGAGCACATCCAAATATCGTTGGCCTTCAGCTGAGTAATTGGGAAGATGCTGTTGCATTATTTGCTGATGACATGTTGTAGTCTCTTCATGATTATGTGTTTGTCATGCCGTTAGTTCTTCAAATGATAGATACCTCTGGGATTTGAGCGGATTCGGTTTTACTCGGTTTTACTCGGTTCTCGGTTCTCAAAACCGAATCTTATTGGCTCACTGATGTCACGTGTTTTGGATAGCCAATAAGATTCGGTTTTGAGAACCGAGTAAAACCGAGTAAAACCGAATCCGCTCATCACTAGGAATTTCTCAGGTCTTTGTGTCAACTGGGACAAATCATCTATTCTCCCTATTCTTGCGAAGTTCCCTACCACACCTCTAATGTCCTTACCTTTATGCCAAGTTAGTTCTTCCTTCTACTATTTTTATTTTTTTTAGATTCCTTCAGTTTCGTCATGCATTAGCCTCTCAGTTTTCTTAGGGTCCACCTAATATAGGGGGTAATTCCAAGTTGATCGCAGCAGGAATTTTGTTAGCAGTTGGGCAAAACCATGTGCACTGCAGGGGAGGCAGATTTAACATGTGCAGAGAGAGTTAGATTTGGGTGTGGTGTATTCAATCTGCAATCTAATTTGCAGTGTAAAAATAAAGCAGCCAGTATTTACCCTACACAGAAATAAAATAACCCACCGAAATCTAACTCTTTCTGCACATGTTATATCTACCTCCCCTGCAGTGCACATGGTTTTGCCCAACTGCTAACAAAATTCCTGCTGCGATCAACTTGGAATTACCCCCATAGTGCATTCTCCACTAAACATCTTCCTTATGCATTTGGGTCCTAAGCAGACTGTATCCTGCTTGTACTCCTTTCTTATGTCATATCATACCATTGACATGCCTGAATTGCAGCATAAAGGGAATTGGAGGTGGGCAAGTTGTCTGGGGAGTAACGGAGCAGAACTCTTGCATACCCCCGTGTGTCTACTGCATCTGTTCATTTTCAGCAGATCCAACTGTTTATCTTGCACAAAACCTACTTGACTCCAGTTAAGTGGGTGATGTTTGGGAGTAGGAGGTCGTTCGCTTGCCCTAAATGTGACTCTTCGGGCACCTTCTGGCATTTGATGTGGGAGTGTCCTCAGGTACAATCCTTTTGTGTTAAAATGATTTTGGTGCTCTCCAATACAGGTTCACCCTCCCCTCCATTCTCTCTCCAAAGTTCTGCTGCTTGGGGGCTATTGCGGATGATGTCCTTGATAAATAATTTATGCACTTTGGCCAAAGTATCCTTAGTCAGATTGTGGATGCCCACAACAGGTCCTGACTTTCAAGCCTGGATACCTTTAGTTAACGCCATAGAACAGCACAAAAGAAATTTGTATTCTACTCATAAAGCAGAATCTATCTATCTATCTATCTATCTATCTATCTATCTATCTATCTATCTATCTATCTATCTTTGATCATATCTGGTCCAGATGTCTTCTAAGTTTGCCTCTCTCCACCACTCTGAGTGAGGTAATCCCCTTTGTATGTGTGTATTTGCCATACATTTCAACCCTAATACGGGTCTTTGTCAAGGCAGTATGCAGTTAAGATGCTGGCTGTCAGGATCCGAGCAGATGGAATTCCAATGCTGGAGTCCTGACACATCCAGAATATCAACGCTGGAATCCCAACAGCCGGCATCCTGTCTGTAAGTATAGCAGGCAGGTTAGGGTTAAGGCCGGGGGAGGTTAGGTTAGCCGCCACCGGGTGGGTTAGGGTTAAGGTTAGGCTGAGAGCAGTGGGGTTTAGGGTTAGGTTTCAAGAGAGGGTTTTAGGGTTAGGCACCACCAGGGGGAGGCTTGGTTTAGGCACTAAGGGGGAAAGGTTAGGGTTAGGCTACAGGGAAGGAGGGGTAAGGTGTTGGCAACACTGAGGGAAGGTTAGGGTTAGGCACTAAGAGGAGAGGTTAGGGTTAGGCTGTGGGAAGGGAGGGTTAGGGGGTAGGGCACAGGTTGGAACATACTTACCTTGCCCCTGACGGGATTTCAAACATTGTGATGCCGGCATTGGTATTCTGACTGTGGTGAAGACATACTGAACCCCATTTCACTGCTATGCTTCTTTACATTTTATGTTACATTATTATACGTGTGATTCTGTCTTCTTAACATCTGAGATTTTGATTGTGTATTGGCGTTTTCTCCATATCTAATTTTATCCTTGTCCTGACTTAATGCACCATTATAATGTAACAATGTTTCTCTTATTGTATTGTTTTGGGTTTTGTTTATTATAATAATGTCTTTAAAAAAACAATATAAATGACTGTTCTCAATTATAAAAAAAACCCTACAGACTGGGGAAAAACTGATAGAGTGGGGAACATCATTCTAGAGATGTAGTAACCATGTTGGAGGAAAGGTGACAGTCATTGGTTGACCGGTGAGGGCAGGAGTGGGCAGGCAAGTAGTTGAGGTTATAGATGTAGAGAGCAATAGTGATGGAGAGGAGCTTGTATGTGAGGATGAGGAGTTTGAAAAGGTTTTAGTATAGAAAGGAGAGCCAGTACAGGGCTTGGCAGAGAGGGGAGGCAGAGGTGGATTGGCAAAATAGGAAGATAAGTCTAGCTAGAGCATTGAGAACAGATTGGAGAGGAGTGAGATAGGAGTGGGAGTGGGGGAGGGCAGTTATGAGAAGGTTGCAGTAGTGACGGCGAGAAATGACAGTGAGTGGACCATAAAGCTTAGTGGTATCCTGGGAGAGGAAGGGTCGATGTGAGATTGAGTGTGACAATGATAGAAAGATTGGTGGTGGATACTCTAGACGGAGGGAAGACGATGAGTTTGGTTTTAGCCATGTTGAATTAAGGAAGTGCATGGACATCCAGGAGGAGATGTCAGGGAGGCAACAGGACACGAGAGAGGAGGAAGGGGGAGAGATCAAGAGATGAGAGGAAGAGCTGAATGCCATTGTCATAGAGGCAATATTGGAGACTGAAGGAGCTAATGAGTGTGCATAAGGAGGAGGTGTACAGAGAGAAGAGCAGAGAACCAAGGACAGATCCCTACAAGTCAATGAGAGGAAGGGTGGATGGGGGGACGTGCAACCAGCAGCTGAGACAGAGAAAGAGTGGTTAGTGAGGTATGAGGTAAACCTGGAGTGGATGGTGTCAGAGAGGCCAATGGTCAGGTGGTGGTGCAGTAGGAGAGGGTGATCCACAGCGGTGAAGGCTGCAAAGAAGACAACAAGGATGAGGAGTGAAAAATGGCTTCTGGCTTTGGCTAAGAGGAGATCATTAGTGACTTTGGCCAGGTCAATTTCAGTGGAGAAGTGGGGGCGGAAGCCAGATTAGAGAGGATCAAGGAAAGATGTTGTCAGAGAGGTAGCAGGCAAGATGGTTGTAGACAAGCTGCTCCAGTATTTTGGAGGCAAATGGGAAAAGAGAATTAGGGCTGTAATTAGAGAGTGAGGATGGTTTAAGGTTGTTTATTTTTGTTTATCAGTGAGACAAGTTCATATTTGAAGGATGCTGGGAAGATACCTATAGTGAGGGATAGATTGAAGACAAATCCCAGTGGCTGTGACATTTGCATATTTTTGATGTGTACAAATTCACAGTTGCAATGGCATTAGCGTCAATCTGAATCATGCCCTAAGTCTCAAATCTGTGTGTCTGAAAGTGCAAGCCTATCTGGCTCACTTTTATAGCGTACGCAGGTGCAGCAGTCTTCATTAGTATTGGTATCTGCACCAAACCCATGGTAGGTGCAAGAGATGTTTCAGAAACAGACATCCCTTTACCATACACACAACTCAGAATTATATGGAGCTGTACATACATGCGAACAACGTTACAATTACTTTCATAGAAACATAGAATTTGACAGCAGATAAGAACCACTTGGCCCATGTAGTCTGCCCATGCACATGGACACACCTGCACACTAGGGTAAATTTTTGTCAGAAGCTAATTAACCTGTCAGTATATTTTTGGATTGTGGATGGAAACCGGAGTAACCAATGGAAATCCATGCAAGTACAGGAAGAATATACAAACTAATTCCACACCATTAAGGCCTTCTTGGGTATCAAATCCCTGTCCTCAGTGCTGCCCTTGTGTTACATGTTCTGATAAGCCTAAAATACAATCCCTGACACAGGCTTATGCTAAAATACAACCCCTGACACAGGCTTATGCTAAAATACAACCCCTGACCTCAGTGCTGCCCTTATGTTACATGTTCTATTGATAAACCTAAAATACAATCCCTGATACAGGCTTATGCTGGATTTATGCTGGCCGAACTAATTCAGACCTGATCGCTCGCTAGGTTTTTTTTGCACTGCTGCGAACAGACAGTCACCGTCCATAGGGAAGTGTATTTTCGCTTTGCAAGTGTGCGATCGCATGTGTAGCAGAGCTGTATGAAAAGATCTTGTGCAGTGTCTGCACAGCTCAGGACTTACTCAGCCGCTGCAATCTCATCAGCCTGTTCGGGGCCGGAATTGACGTCAGGAACCCTCCCGGCAAACGCTTGGGAACGCCTGCGTTTTTCCAACCACTCCCTGAAACGGTCAGTTGCCACCCACAAACGCCTTCTTCCTGTCAATCTCCTTGCGAATGCCCATGCAAATGAATTCTTCACACAAACCCATCGCTGAGCGGCGATAACTTTGTATCCGTGAGACGCACCTGCGCATTGCGGTGCATACGCACGCGCAGTTCTGACCTGATCGCAGCGCTGCAAAAAACGCTAGCGAGTGATCAGGTCTGAATTACCCCCAGTGTGTAGGGCCTTTTACTGTAGAGCAGCGACCACTCACACCATTCAGTTTTATCATAGCATCTTACACAGGATCTATAGATGGCAGTATATAGTCTGATGTATACATGCATAGGGAACAGTGGAGAAACTGCCGGACACAATGGCGGCGGTTGCCGCTGGACACAGCCCTGAAGGGGGCACCTCTTCTCCATTGTCCCCAGCTTTCACCATCCTCTAGTACACAGTGCCCGCAGCTGTAACTTATGCTACTGCGCTACCTCCCTCATTCTATGCTCTGGCTGCTGCTGTCTGTAACCCGCCTCCATGCTTACACTGTCATTGAGGCCAGGAAGCCCTCTCACCGCCATCACTGTAGGGATGGCCATCTACCATTGATGATTCAAAATCATCGAATACTTTTGCCATTGATGGGGGAGAACCAGCATAGCTCCGCCCCTGACACCCGCTAAGCCCGCCCCTGGTTTTTCATTGGTCCGCGGATCAGCAAGCACCTTTCAGTGGTGGCCATCGAGTGGTGCAAACCATCGATGGTTCACCATAGATGGTTTGTGTACCATCGATGGTATCATCGATGTCAACTATCGATTGACACCCCACCGATGGCCATCCCTACATCACTGTGACCTATAACAATACTGTTTTTTCATTTCTCTGCTGCGCGCATGACGTTATGACGTCTGCGCACTGAATACAGACGTGAGGAATCTGCTGCCGCTGAGCTCCATGAGGAGCTGGAAGAAGAAATCAGGTACATAGAGCAGTTGAAGACGGGGAGGAGGGGGGGGGGGGGGTTGGGGCTGCTAATAGAGGCACAGGGGGAGGGCTGCTGCTGCTGCTGTTACGGGAGGGGGGGGGACTGATGCTATACAGAGACATGGGAGGGGGGTTTCTGAGGCTGTTGCTGATACAAGGGGTGTGAAGCTGATGCTATACAGAGACGGAGTGCGGGGTGTTTGCTAAGGCTTCTGCAGACACATATGGAGATGCTGATACTATACAGAGATAGAAGGGGTTGCTAAGGCATGTGCAGCGCTCACTATATCAGGAGCAGATCATACTGGTTTTGGACTGCCTGTTGGCCCCTTGTGCAGCATACAAACTAAACAATTATACGGCCAATGAACCAATATCTGTCAGGTAGGCCCGCAAATTGTATAGTGTGTACGTAACTTAAGATATACATCCAGCCCACTGAAGAGAGATATTTGGCAATAAGGAGTGTCGGATACATACAGTGGCGGATCTTGCCACGGGCAAGCAGGACTTTTGCCCAGGGCGCCGCCTTCCGGAGGGCGCCGTCGCCGTCCGGAGGGCGCCGCACCATGGCAAGATCCACCACTGTGCAGAGTGCCCCCCAGCAGTGCCCCCGCACTGTGCCTCCCCCAGCTGTGAAAAGGGAACCAGACGCTACGCGTCTAGTTTCCCTTTGTGGCGCTGGTCTCCCCCGCTGTGAAGGGAATCAGACGCTAAGCGTCTAGTTTCCCTTCATGGAGAGAACCTTTGCTGTGCGGTGCGCGATGACGTCATCGCGCACCGCACAGTATTGTAGCACAGATGCTAGGGGTCATAATTGACCTCTAGTGCCTATGCTGTGCTATGGGGGAGACGTCATGACTGACGTCTCTCCCATAGATCCGAGGAGAAGAGCGGCGCCAGGAGGAGGTCTGCAGGTCTGCATTCAGGAGCGGGGTATAGTAAGTATAGTTTGTTTTTTGTTTTTAAATTCCTTTCAGCGGCGCTACAAATGGGGGCGTGACTGACCACACCCCCACATTAAGCCATGCCCCTAACTTTTGCCCGGGACGCCACAAGGGCAAGAACCGGCCCTGGATACATATATTCTGCTAGAGAAAGTATCTAACCAATAATTACAGATTGGGATTATATTTACAAAATATGTTTATGTATTAACACTTGTGATGAGCGGGTTCGGTTCCTCGGAAACCGAACCCCCCCGAACTTCGCCCATTTTACACGGGTCCGAGGCATACTCGGATTCTCCCGTATGGCTCGGTTAACCCGAGCGCGCCCGAACGTCATCATCCCGCTGTCGAATTCTCGCGAGATTCGGATTCTATATAAGCAGCCGCGTGTCGCCGCCATTTTCACTCGTGCATTGGAAATGTTAGGGAGAGGACGTGGCTGGCGTCCTCTCCGTTTATTCATTGTTGATACAAATATTTGTGCTTGCTTATATCTTAATTGTGGGGACTGGGGAGCAGCTGTATTATTAATATAGGAGTACAGTGCAGAGTTTTGCTGATCAGTGACCACCAGTTTTATCCGTTCTCTGCCTGAAAAAAAAGCTCCTTATCTGTGCTCAGTGTGCTTCATATATCTGTGCTCACACTGCTTAATTGTGGGGACTGGGGAGCAGCTGTATTATATAGGAGGAGTACAGTGCAGAGTTTTGCTGACAGTGACCACCAGTATACGTTGTCTGCCTGAAAAACACTCCATATCTGTGCTCAGTGTGCTGCATATATCTGTGCTCACACTGCTTAATTATGGGGACTAGGGAGCAGCAGTATTATATAGGAGGAGTACAGTGCAGGGTTTTGCTGACCAGTGACCACCAGTATACGTTGTCTGCCTGAAAAACACTCCATATCTGTGCTGCATTGTAGTATATAGTAGTAGTACAAAGCATAATTTTGCTGACCACCAGTATATAATATATAGGAGTACGGTACAGAAGGCCACTGCTGTACCTACCTCTGTGTCATCAAGTATACTATCCATCCATACCTGTGGTGCATTTCAGTTTTGCACAGTTTGCTGACCACCAGTATATAATATATAGCATTACGGTACAGTAGGCCACTGCTGTACCTACCTCTGTGTCGTCAAGTATACTATCCATCCATACCTGCGGTGCATTTCAGTTTTGCACAGTTTGCTGACCACCAGTATATAATATATAGCATTATGGTACAGTAGGCCACTGCTGTACCTACTTCTGTGTCGTCAAGTATACTATCCATCCATACCTGTGGTGCATTTCAGTTTTGCACAGTTTGCTGACAACCAGTATATAATATATAGCAGTACGGTACAGTAGGCCACTGCTCTACCTACCTCTGTGTCGTCAAGTATACTATCCATCCATACCTGTGGTGCATTTCAGTTGTGCGCAGTATATATAGTAGTAGGCCATTGCTATTGATACTGCCATATAATTCCACACATTAAAAAATGGAGAACAAAAATGTGGAGGTTAAAATAGGGAAAGATCAAGATCCACTTCCACCTCGTGCTGAAGCTGCTGCCCCTAGTCATGGCCGAGATGATGAACTGCCATCAACGTCGTCTGCCAAGGCCGATGCCCAATGTCATAGTAGAGAGCATGTAAAATAAAAAAAACAAAAGTTCAGTAAAATGACCCAAAAATCAAAATTGAAAGCGTCTGATGAGAAGCGTAAACTTGCCAATATGCCATTTACGACACGGAGTGGCAATGAACGGCTGAGGATCTGGCCTATGTTCATGGCTAGTGGTTCAGATTCACATGAGGATGGAAGCACTCATCCTCTCGCTAGAAAAATGAAAAGCCTTAAGCTGGCAAAAGCACAGCAAAGAACTGTGCGTTCTTCTAAATCACAAATCCCCAAGGAGAGTCCAATTGTGTCGGTTGCGATGCCTGACCTTCCCAACACTGGACGGAAAGAGCTTGCGCCTTCCACCATTTGCACGCCCCCTGCAAGTGCTGGAAGGAGCACCCGCAGTCCAGTTCCTGATAGTCAAATTGAAGATGTCACTGTTGAAGTACACCAGGATGAGGATATGGGTGTTGCTGGCGCTGGGGAGGAAATTGACAAGGAGGATTCTGATGGTGAGGTGGTTTGTTTAAGTCAGGCACCCGGGGAGACACTTGTTGTCCGTTGGACGAATATGGCCATTGACATGCCTGGTCAAAATACAAAAAAAAATCAGCTCTTCGTGTGGAATTATTTCAACACAAATGCGGACAATAGGTGTCAAGCCGTGTGTTGCCTTTGTCAAGCTGTAATAAGTAGGGGTAAGGATGTTAACCACCTCGGAACATCCTCCCTTATACGTCACCTGCAGCGCATTCATCATAAGTCAGTGACAAGTTCAAAAACTTTGGATGACAGCGGAAGCAGTCTACTGACTACTAAATCCCTTCCTCTTGTAACCAAGCTCCTGCAAACCACACCACCAACTCCCTCAGTGTCAATATCCACCTTACACAGGAACGCCAATAGTCCTGCAGGCCATGTCACTGGCAAGTCTGACGAGTCCTCTCCTGCCTGGGATTCCTCTGATGCATCCTTGAGTGTAACGCCTACTGCTGCTGGCGCTGCTGTTGTTGCTGCTGGGAGTCGATCGTCATTCCAGAGGGGAAGTCGGAAGACCACTTGTACTACTTCCAGTAAGCAATTGACTGTCCAACAGTCCTTTGCGAGGAAGATGAAATATCACAGCAGTCATCCTGCTGCAAAGCGGATAACTCAGGCCTTGGCAGCCTGGGCGGTGAGAAACGTGGTTCCGGTATCCACCGTTAATTCAGAGGCATCTAGAGACTTGATTGAGGTACTGTGTCCCCGGTACCAAATACCATCTAGGTTCCATTTCTCTAGGCAGGCGATACCGAAAATGTACACAGACATCAGAAAAAGAGTCACCAGTGTCCACTGTCCTAAAAAATGCAGTTGTACCCAATGTCCACTTAACCACGGACATGTGGACAAGTGGAGCATGGCAGACTCAGGACTATATGACTGTGACAGCCCACTGGGTAGATGTATTGCCTCCCGCAGCAAGAACAGCAGCGGCGGCACCAGTAGCAGCAGCTTGCAAACGCCAACTCGTTCCTAGGCAGGCTACGCTTTGTATCACCGCTTTCCATAAGAGGCACACAGCTGACAACCTCTTACGTAAACCGAGGAACATCATCGCAGAATGGCTTACCCCAATTGGACTCTCCTGGGGATTTGTGACATCGGACAACGCCACCAATATTGTGCGTGCATTACATCTGGGCAAATTCCAGCACGTCCCATGTTTTGCACATACATTGAATTTGGTGGTGCAGAATTATTTAAAATACGACAGAGGCGTGCAAGAGATGCTGTCAGTGGCCCGAAGAATTGCGGGCCACTTTCGGCATTCAGCCACCGCATGCCGAAGACTGGAGCACCACCAAACATTCCTGAACCTGCCCTGCCATCATCTGAAGCAAGAGGTGGTAACGAGGTGGAATTCAACCCTCTATATGCTTCAGAGGATGGAGGAGCAGCAAAAGGCCATTCAAGCCTATACATCTGCCCACGATATAGGCAAAGGAGGGGGAATGCACCTGACTCAAGCGCAGTGGAGAATGATTCCAACGTTGTGCAAGGTTCTGCAACCCTTTGAACTTGCCACACGTGAAGTCAGTTCAGACACTGCCAGCCTGAGTCAGGTCATTCCCCTCATCAGGCTTTTGCAGAAGAAGCTGGAGACATTGAAGGAGGAGCTAAAACAGAGCGATTCCGCTAGGCATGTGGGACTTGTGGATGGAGCCCTTAATTCGCTTAACCAGGATTCACGGGTGGTCAATCTGTTGAAATCAGAGCACTACATTTTGGCCACCGTGCTCGATCCTAGATTTAAAACCTACGTTGTATCTCTGTTTCCGGCAGACACAAGTCTGCAGATGTTCAAAGACCTGCTGGTGAGAAAATTGTCAAGTCAAGCGGAACGTGATCCGTCAACATCTCCTCCTTCACATTCTCCCGCAACTGGGGGTGCGAGGAAAAGGCTAAGAATTCCGAGCCCACCCGCTGGCGGTGATGCAGGGCAGTCTGGAGCGAGTGCTGACATCTGGTCCGGACTGAAGGACCTGCCAACGATTACTGACATGTCGTCTACTGTCACTGCATATGATTCTGTCACCATTGAAAGAATGGTGGAGGATTATATGAGTGACCGCATCCAAGTAGGCACGTAAGACAGTCCGTACGTATACTGGCAGGAAAAAGAGGCAATTTGGAGGCCCTTGCACAAACTGGCTTTATTCTACCTAAGTTGCCCTCCCTCCAGTGTGTACTCCGAAAGAGTGTTTAGTGCAGCCGCTCACCTTGTCAGCAATCGGCGTACGAGGTTACTTCCATAAAATGTGGAGAAGATGATGTTCATCAAAATGAATTATAATCAATTCCTCCGTGGAGACATTCACCAGCAGCAATTGCCTCCAGAAAGTACACAGGGATCTGAGATGGTGGATTCCAGTGGGAATGAATTAATAATCTGTGAGGAGGGGGATGTACACAGTGAAAGGGGTGAGGAATCGGAGGATGATGATGAGGTGGACATCTTGCCTCTGTAGAGCCAGTTTGTGCAAGGAGAGATTGATTGCTTCTTTTTTGGTGGGGGCCCAAACCAACCAGTCATTTCAGTCACAGTCGTGTGGCAGACCCTGTCGCTGAAATGATGGGTTCGTTAAAGTGTGCATGTCCTGTTTATACAACATAAGGGTGGGTGGGAGGGCCCAAGGACAATTCCATCTTGCACCTCTTTTTTCATTCATTTTTCTTTGCATCATGTGCTGTTTGGGGACTATTTTTTTGAAGTGCCATCCTGCCTGACACTGCAGTACCACTCTTAGATGGGCCAGGTGTTTGTGTCGGCCACTTGTGTCGCTTAGCTTAGTCACACAGCGACCTTGGTGCGCCTCTTTTTTTCTTTGCATCATGTGCTGTTTGGGGACAATTTTTTTGAAGTGCCATCCTGCCTGACACTGCAGTGCCACTCCTAGATGGTATAGAAAAAGGAAGAGTAGGGGACTGCGCTTATTCCTGCCTCACTCGATATGTTAAAGCTGCTCTGGAGAAAAAGGAGAGGATTCCACTATCCTCTCCATTACTTAAAACACAGAAAGAAGGGGGGTATCTCCCAGCTCTTAGTTATATCGGATGAGTCCTATAGACTGTTAACTATAAGATTGAACTATCAAATATCAATAATCACAAAGTCAAATATAAAATGAATTTCTTTTATTAAAGGTGAGATATGGAAATTTCCATATAGGATATCTTTCACTCCATTCTAAAATACTAAAATATTTTACAGTGATTCCTAATACCGGTATACTGAAAATAAATAAAATGACAAGACAAACAACACAAAAACATGTATAATTAGTGATACGCTGTCCTTAGCGATTTGCTCACTAAAAGTCTTAGATGTTATAATCACTGAAGTATAATTCTTAAGTTGCAGGAATGTGTTAATTTTCAAAAGGTAGAACTATTTGAATCAGAAAGGCAGTGTTAGTAAAGAGTCCATTCAGGCCAAAATCACCTGAAACCAGTATGTGTTGCTGTCTTCAGGTAAACCATATGGAAAGCCACTTACTTCAAACTCACGGAGAAACAAACGACGGGTGTCTGCCGGCAGACAATAAATCGGCGTCTCTGCAATCGACTAGTTTCGCCTGTCTCAGCAGGCTTCCTCAGGATGGTCGAGTACACCTATTCCCCGCTATTTAAGCCTCCGTGCGTCTTTCGTTTCTATGGTTACCCGCTACTCAGCCGCCGTAGCATCAAACTGAAGCGTCACGTCACTTCCGTTCCTCGTGACCGCTTCCTCCACATGCGTCGCCTTGGTTACTTCTGTAACTTCCGTCCCAGCGTCTCCATATGTATTTCTGTTACCATGGTGACTTAGGTAACTTCAGTCCCGGCGTACAGTGTTTTGTGTCAGTTTCCATGGTGATTCTATTGTAGTTTCTA
Source organism: Pseudophryne corroboree (assembly GCF_028390025.1). Classification (NCBI taxonomy): domain Eukaryota; kingdom Metazoa; phylum Chordata; class Amphibia; order Anura; family Myobatrachidae; genus Pseudophryne; species Pseudophryne corroboree. The sequence goes on along the minus strand of NC_086447.1, from coordinate 691,624,242 downwards.
ATCGTAGCTACAGTAGTCCTCTCATTTTTACCAACTAGATAGTCATACATAAGATGTTTACATGCCGTATTTCATTGTGTATATACATCTTATTATTATCACTCAAGTGGAATCAGCTGCATAGCATTCACGTACTATTATTCATCATTCAGTCATTTATATGAACTTTATCTGATCCACTCCTTTTCCTGGAATTTCTTATATAGATGGCAATGCCTTCCTTAATCTCCCGGAATTTTCCTTGAGTTTATACATATTGTCCATATCCATAATAATTTAGGGGGTATATCTTCCTTACTGGCGTAAAGTCCCAGCAACCCTTATTTTATAGATAACAACTCCACAATTTATATTTATCAATTTAAATTCCTCATAGACTTAAAAACATACACATATACTACATACCACATAAACCACAAAACACAAACCACACGGTGCCTCTAAAAATCCTTATTTCTAAACAAATGTTTTCTAAAATGTATTATCTCTAACAATCTTCTTTAATTTATTCCTTTAGGAACGGATAGAGTTCCCAGTCTATGTTTAAACCCTTTGGAACTAGAGTCTCCAGTTCAAAAATACTTCTTGCCTCTTCCTTTAAAAGTTCACTATCCCAATCTCCTCCTCTCCATGATTTTTGTACCATTTTTTTTCCAATGAATGATAGCACTGCAGGGTCACTATTCTGTACTTTGGCGAAATGTACAGGGATATTATGGTTGTCTTTTTGTGTCCTAATGTTATTCAAATGCTCATTTATTCTAGTCTGAAGGCAACGATAAGTCTTGCCCACATACTGAAGCCCACAAGGACATGTCATCAAATATATCACCCTGTTTGAGTTGCACGTGATTTTTTCTTTTATTTTATATTCTTTTCCTGTACTATTTGATTTATATTTGGTGATCGGTTTTGTCGAAATTTTTCTTGTTTTCTTACAAACTATACAGTTATTGCACCTATAAAAACCTGGTTTCATATCCTTCAACCATGTTGTTTCTTTTTTCCTCTCATTCTTACAGTAACTTCTCACCAAATTGGTCTTCAGAGTAGGTGCTCTTCTATATACAATTTTAGGTTTTACCGGTATAATCTCTCTAAGGTCCTCATCTGTAGTTAGAATATGCCAGTGTTTGTATATACTTTCTTCCAAGAATCTCCGCTGGCTCGAGAACCCTGTTAAGAACAGCACCTCATCTCTTTTCTTCTCATTCTTATCCTTGTAGCGAAGGAGATCCATCCTCTTCATTTTATCCACCTCATTCTTATTGTCTATCAGATCGCTATGAATGTAGTTCTTTTCCCCAAATTGCTTCATAAGGTCCATTACTTGTATATCATAATCTGTTTTCTTGGAGCAATTCCTCCGGATCCTTTTCATCTGGCCTTTTGGGATATTTGATAGCCATTTGGGGTGATGATTGCTCCTAAAATTCAGGTAGCTATTACAGTCTACCTCCTTCCTGTATGTTCTTGTTTCAATACGATTATCTTCAATGAAGATGGTTAAATCTAAATAATTAATACTTGTATCGCTAATCTCTTTTGTAAGCTCTAAATTAAAATTATTGACATTTATCTTCGTAATAAAGCTTTCCAAATTTTCTCTGGTCCCATCCCAGATGATGATCACATCATCTATAAACCTTGCCCATAGGAAAAGGTTTGGGAGATATTCATTGTTGGACCATATAAATTCCTTCTCCCATTGCGCTAGAAACAGGTTAGCGTATGAGGGGGCGAAATTTGTACCCATCGCTGTTCCCTGGGTTTGTTTATAATATTTACCTCCATACCAGAAGAAATTATGTTCTAGCGTGAAACTAATGCCCTTCAAAATGAAATCAATTTGATCTTTCTTCAAGTCTGACTCTTCAATCAAAATTTTTTGAACATTTTCCATCCCTTGACTGTGTCTAATTGAGGTGTATAATGATTTGATATCACATGTGGCTAATAGAAAGCCCTCTTTCCATTCTATTTTATTTAATATGTCTAGAATTTGCATTGTGTCTTTGATGAAACTTTTTTGTGTCGTCACTAGCTTATTCAAAAAGACATCAATATAGCAGGACAAGTGGGAAGTTAGTGATTGAATCCCTGCGACAATTGGTCTTCCTGGGGGGGTATTAGGGTCCTTATGAATTTTAGGCAAATGATAGAACACTGCCACCTTCGGATGTTCTGGATATACATACTTGAACTCGTTCTTTGTAAGTATTCCTTTCTCTAATGCATCCTTAGGTATCTTTTCCAGCTCTTTCTTATACTCTTCCTTAGGATTTCTTTGTAGTTCTAAGTACGTACTTGTGTCCTCTAGTAATCTCATACACTCCTTATCGTAGTTCCCTTTATCCATAATTACAATCCCCCCCCCCCCCCCCTTAATCCGCTTGTTTGATCACAATTTCTTCATTCTGTTTCAGATTTTTCAAGGCATTTTTCTCTTTCACACTCAAATTCCATTTCTCTGTTTTTCCCACTCTCTCAGGAATCCTCTTAATGTCTTCCTCCACTAGCTTCTGGAAAGTATTCAAAAGATGACCTTTCAAATGTGAGGGATAAAACGTAGATTTCCCTTTCAAGTTAGAGTGTTCATAGGGCTCTATTTCTATTTCTTTCTTCATTCCATTTTCATTTTCCTTCTTCAAAGTAATTGTCCTGATGAACTTTTGAAGATCTACTATGGTGTCAAATTTATTGAGCGTATTAGTCTGGGCAAACTTAAGTCCTTTCTCTAGGACTTTTACTTCAAATGGGGTAAATTCATAATTACTTATGTTGAATATCTCCTGCGTGTAGTTTTTTTGTTGTTGTTTTTCTTTTGTTTTTTCTTTTGCCCGGTTCTTTGCTCCTCCCCGCTTTCCCCGTTTATAGATGGTGAACTTCTTTTTCGCCTTCTTCTTCTTCTTATGACTGAGTCTGGAGTTTTCTTTGGAATTGCTCCTAGACTTTGTGATGAAACGTTTTTTTGTTGTGCTAGTTCTAAAAAAGCATCTAAATAGGCCTCTGTATCATCAACCTCCAGGTGTTTGTGTCGGCCACTTGTGTCACTTAACTTAGTCACACAGCGACCTTGGTGCGCCTCTTTTTTTCTTTGCATCATGTGCTGTTTGGGGACTATTTTTTTGAAGTGCCATCCTGCCTGACACTGCAGTGCCACTCCTAGATGGGCCAGGTGTTTGTGTCAGCCACTTGTGTCGCTTAGCTTAGTCACACAGCGACCTTGGTGCGCCTCTTTTTTTCTTTGCATCATGTGCTGTTTGGGGACAATTTTTTTGAAGTGCCATCCTGCCTGACACTGCAGTGCCACTCCTAGATGGGCCAGGTGTTTGTGTCGGCCACTTGTGTCACTTAGCTTAGTCACACAGCGACCTTGGAGCGCCTCTTTTTTTATTTGCATCATGTGCTGTTTGGGGACTATTTTTTTGAAGTGCCATCCTGCCTGACACTGCAGTGCCACTCCTAGATGGGCCAGGTGTTTGTGTCGGCCACTTGTGTCGCTTAGCTTAGTCACACAGCGACCTTGGTGCGCCTCTTTTTTTATTTGCATCATGTGCTGTTTGGGGACTATTTTTTTGAAGTGCCATCCTGCCTGACACTGCAGTGCCACTCCTAGATGGGCCAGGTGTTTGTGTCGGCCACTTGTGTCGCTTAGTTTAGTCACACAGCGACCTTGGTGCGCCTCTATTTTTCTTTGCATCATGTGCTGTTTGGGGACAATTTTTTTGAAGTGCCATCCTGCCTGACACTGCAGTGCCACTCCTAGATGGGCCAGGTGTTTGTGTCGGCCACTTGTGTCGCTCAGCTTAGTCACACAGCGACCTTGGTGCGCCTCTTTTTTTTATTTGCATCATGTGCTGTTTGGGGACTATTTTTTTGAAGTGCCATCCTGCCTGACACTGCAGTGCCACTCCTAGATGGGCCAGGTGTTTGTGTCGGCCACTTGTGTCGCTTAGCTTAGTCACACAGCGACCTTGATGCGCCTCTTTTTTTCTTTGCATCATGTGCTGTTTGGGGACTATTTTTTTGAAGTGCCATCCTGCCTGACACTGCAGTGCCACTCCTAGATGGGCCAGGTGTTTGTGTCGGCCACTTGTGACGCTTAGCTTAGTCACACAGCGACCTTGGTGCGCCTCTTTTTTTCTTCGCATCATGTGCTGTTTGGGGACTATTTTTTTGAAGTGCCATCCTGTCTGACACTGCAGTGCCACTCCTAGATGGACCAGGTGTTTGTGTCGGCCACTTGGGTCACTTAGCTTATCCATCCAGCGACCTTGGTGCAAATTTTAGGACTAAAAATAATATTGTGAGGTGTGAGGTGTTCAGAATAGACTGAAAATGAGTGGAAATTATGGTTATTGAGGTTAATAATACTATGGGATCAAAATGACCCCCAAATTCTATGATTTAAGCTGTTTTTGAGGGTTTTTTGTAAAAAACCACCCGAATCCAAAACACACCCGAATCCGACCAAAAAATTTCAGGGAGGTTTTGCCAAAACGCGTCCGAATCCAAAACACGGCCGCTGAACCAAATCCAAAACCAAAACACAAAACCCGAAAAATGTCCGGTGCACATCACTAATTAACACCCTTCACAAATTCCATATTGCAGCAGTTCTTCTATTGTTTGTGGAAGTACTAACAAACCTGATGAATGCTCTCATTTTGTATTGGAAAATTATGTTTTTTAGTCTACAAAGATGATATTATTTTTACTTCCAAATAACCAAATTTATTGTCATTGCAATTCCATATTTCATTTATATGGTTAATTTTTTCACTATAAAGTATATATAATTATTACCCATCCCTCGTTTAAAAAAAATTACGCTTGGATCTCTTCAGTTTTCACGTTTTCTACTAATTACTCAGAATAAAGCACATGCAGTTGTAGCAATTAAAATGTTTCAGTAAGATTAGATGGGAAAATACTAACCAGTTAGATTAGATGTTTACCACTTTCGATGTATCACACCGCGATGTGCGATATGTGAAGACGGGAGACGACTTCCTGGCCACTCCTCTTACCCTCACTGCGCACATGACTGGAGAGGAGGCTGCAAGCACGCTGCTGAGCTCCGCACAAACACTGCACAAGGTAGGCAGGCTATACCACTGGTCACCAATGATTGTTCCTTTTTACCAACACTGCCCACCCTTTATGCTACTCTACCCACATTTATACAGGCCCCCTGCCCAAAATGCTGCACTACTGCAAGCCCCATGCGGCCGTGCCCTAAACGCCATTATACTGCGCCGCTGGCCACCAATGACTACTATGCTTTTTTACCACCACTGCCCACCGTTTCTGCTGCTCTACCCACGATTATACATGCCCTCTGCCCAAAATGCTGCACTACTGCAAGCCCCATGCGGCCGCGCCCATTACGCCATTATACTGCGCCCTGCACACCAAGACTACTGTTCTTTTTTACCACCACTGCCCACCGTTTCTGCTGCTCTACCCACGATTATACATGCCCCCTACCCAAAATGCTGCACTACTGCAAGCCCCATGCGGCCGCGCCTTAAACGCCATTATACTGCGCCCTGCATACCAATGACTAGGGTGGTAGTCATGTGACCGCCGGTCGGCTGACCGACAGTCACATGACCTCCTCCGTGAGCCCGACGGCTCACTATCCCGATGGTCGGCATGCCGACCAACAGGGACTATTTCCACTCGTGGGTGTCCACGACACCCATAGAGTGGGAATAGAACCCGTGGCGACTGCAGGTCGCCACCGAGCCCGCAAGGGGCTTGCTGCACTCGCCCCTCCCCGCCGGGATCCCGGCGGGGAGGTATGCTGCCGGGATCCCGGCGTCGGTAAGGTGACCTGCGGTCAGGAGACCGCCGGTCACCCGTACTACACCCAATGACTACTATTCTTTTTTACCACCACTGCCCACCGTTTCTGCTGCTCTACCTAAGATTATACAGGCCCCCTGCCCAAAATGCTGCACTACTGCAAGCCCCATGCAGTCGCGCCCTAAACGCCATTATACTGCGCCCTGCACACCAATGTATTCTCACAACATATTTCTGATAACTCACACCAGTAACTAGAAAACAAGCTTTATTTAACCAAAATAATGGAACTTTAACCAGAAAACAAATTTTATTTAACCAGAATAGATTAACTTTTTTCATGTTTTTTTATTTTCCTTTTTTTGCATTCTGCAGATGTCCTATGAGAACCGCAATTTTATTTCCGGCTTCATCAGCCTGTACCGCGAGGAGGAGTGTCTGTGTCTGACGTCCTCACCGGACTACAGCAACAAGCAGCAGAGGGAGGCTGCTTATATGCGCATGGTGGAGTACTCCAAGCCCACCTTCTCTGCTGCCTTGGAGGCCTGGGTCCGAAAGAAGATTGCCAATCTTCTAACAGTATTTGTGAAAGAAAATCGCAAGGTGGAGGAGTCCAAGAGGGCAGGGGCCGGCGCAGACAACGTGAATGTGCCGCAGCTGTGGTACTTTAAAGATCTCAACCTCCTCCTGGAGAAAAGGTCTGCTAAGGAGTCCATGGTGGTGATGGCCGAGTTCGAGGAGGGAAGTCTGGACGTGGAGGAGGCCGAAGGGGTAAGTTGCCTTTTAAATTATTTTTACCTAATACATTCCACCTGCCATGCCACAGCTCCCTCCTCATTGAAGAAGGCATTATATTTTTCCCTGACCTCTTTTGCCCTTGCAGTGCCGTGTATAGTTGCAGCAGGTGGTCCCAAGGAGGAAATTGGCGCTGTCACCACAGGCTGGTTGGGATCTTCCAGTCCGGCTTGGAGCAAAGGCATTTGCCTTGTGGCCTTGCGACGGAGCATGTTGTGTAGTATGCAACATGCTGTTACTACACAGTCAATTTTGTCCAGCCTCATGTTAATGGGTTTGTGGAAGATCCGGAACCGGTTGCTGAGAATGCCAAATGCATTCTCAACAACCCTGCGGGCCCTAGAAAGGCGGTAGTTGAAAATGCGCCTATCGTGGTTCAGAACTATTTGCGGGTAGCGCTTCATTATGTGTTCGTGCAGTGCGAAGGCCTCATCTGCCACGAACACAAATCCCAGGCCATTCTTTGTTTGCTCCACGGGCAGCAGATGAATAGAGTTGGTGGTGAGCCTATCATAGAAGCGCGTATTTTTCAAAGATCCACCATCCGAGCAACAACCATTTTTCCCAACATCCAGGAAAATAAACTCATAGTTTGCATTGACCACCGCCATGAGAACAATGCTAAAGTAGCCCTTGTAATTGTAGTAGTCCCACCCGCTGTTGGTGGGTTTGGTGATGCACACATGTTTCCCGTCTATTGCGTCACCACAGTTTGGGTAATTCCAGCGCCTCTCAAAGGCCTCTGCAATAGCTTGCCATTAGTTAGACTATTCACTAAATATGTTTCTCTTTACCCTACAGACACCTGAAGAAGACCTCAGCCGTACCCCTGCCCTCATCAACACCTCCCCTGAGGAACCTACCTCTCCACCGCGACCTACTGGGAAGAGGAAGCCACGGAAAACAAAATTTGTAGAGGACCCTCTCCTAGCGGAGGCCCGTTCACAGCTGCTACGTAAACCAGATGAGTTTGACGACTTTGCTTCGTATGTCAGCAAAACTATGCAGAAGGTTTCTGCGCAGTGCCAGCGCCTGGTGTCGCAGGTTTTGTACCATACACTATCAGCGCATCTGACACCAGAGTGGAGCATTCATGGCCCAGAACCTAAAGCACCTGCTCCTCATCTCCTATTGTCCTTTTGTTCACCACCACCCACCTACCCTACATCTACTACTCCGCATCCCAGCTATCATTCCGGTTATCCGCAACCGCAGGCCCAATCCTTCCTCCACTTTCCATCCTCCTCAAACCCCTCCTCATCAAACCATCCACCCTTCCTGTTTTCGTCAACCCCCAACCCCAGCCACGCACCCTTCCCCCACTTTCCAATCTCCTCCTCAAACCAACTACCCTTCCCAAGCCAGCCACACATCCACTGTCTCCTCCGCAATTATGACCTCCTTGATGTCACAGGGGGGACAAGTGGACGAGGAAGAGGAGACAAGTCCCTTTCAAATGTAGGGTGATTCTCAATTACCGGTGCCCTTGTTATACATACCAACAGATGTGGTGCAGTCTGATACTACAGTGAGTGTCAACGCTTTCAGGCGGACAATGCACACATGCTGCTAGGGACAGGTTGATGGTACCGGGGACCCATCTTCCTGCCCCTAGCTGCTTGTGTGCATTGAGCCCCTGGCTGCGGTGCCACTCAACACCGCAGTATCAGAATGCACCACATCTGTGGGTATATATAACATTCCTGCTGCCCTGGTATATACTGTGATAGATCTGTTGCACTATGATATACAGCATTTTAGTGGCGCCGCTTTCAGGTGGACAATACACACATGCAGCTTGGGTCTGTCAGCGTCCGGTGTCTTACCGGCACGCCGGGGCCGCGAGGTCTGCTGTGCGGGCGGCTTGTGGGCAGCGGCGGCGGAAGGCTCTTGCTGTGGCGGGTCCACTTGCAGCGGGTAAGCGGCGGCGGGGTATCCGCTCGTGGTGGCGGGACGCCGCTGCAGCGGCTCTCACTCAAGGGAAGTTGCTAGGAGACCAGGGACGGGGGAGTGTCTGGGTGCCAGCAGAAAGGTCTGCTTTACTGGGAGCCGCCATGTTGGAGACCAATTCTGAAGTATGGTGCAGGCTTCCTGTGTATCCAGCCAATCCAGGGAGATCTCTCCTTATAAAAGGGAGCTGGTTTACGACAGGGGCGCCAGTGCTTCAAGTTACAACCCAGTTGTAGGTGCTATAGCTCTGTGCTCCCAGGATTCTTGCTGTGTCCTGGTTACTCCCTGGCTCTGCTTTGCCGTCTCTTAGTTGCTGCCGCAGCCCTGCCGTTCCTAACCTACTGCCACCTGTGGAAGCGCTCCTGGAAACCTCGACCCAGTAAGAGCCTCTGGGCACGGATGGCCCCGTGCTTCCAGCTCGTCTCTCAAGCCACAGTTCACAAGGCCGTGCCTTTCAGTCTTGTCTCTCAAGCCACAGTTCACAAGGCCGTGCCTTTCAGCCTCATCTCTCAAGCCACAGTTCACAAAGCCGTGCTTTCAGCCTTGTCTCTCAAGCCACAGTTCACAAGGCCGTGGCTTTCAGCCTCGTCTCTGAAGCCACAGTCCACAAGGCTGTGCCTTTCAGCCTCGTCATTCAAGCCACAATTCTCAAGGCTACAGTTCAGCCTCGTCATTCCAAGCCACCACCTGCTAGCCCGCAGACCCTTGTCTTCAGTTTTGCTCAAGCTACGAATACCTGCCTTCTAGCCCTGCCTACGTCCTCCATCTGTCTCATGTCTCATGAGAAGGAACTATATCCAGCCTCCTCGTCTTCTTCATCCGCAGACAATTACTTCCTTGGACAAATCTCAGTTGCCGGATCCTCAAACCCAGCGAAGCGTGACAGGGTCCGGTTCATGGTGCCGGGGAGCCTGAAGCCGGGCCTACCTGCATGTGTGCATTATGCCCCTGAAAGCGCTGCCACTCAAAAAACAATGTATATCATACAGCACTGTATATCATACTGCACTTATATATTGCAACAGATGTGCTGCATTTTGATAATACGGCGTTGAGTGGCACCGCAGGCAGGGGCACACTGCACACATGCAACTTGGTGCAGGTTGATGGAACTGGGGACCCATCTTCCTACCCCAAGTTGCATGTGTGCATTGTGCCCCTGCCTGCGGTGCCACTCAACATTGTAGTATCAAAATGCACCACATCTGTTGCAATATATATAGCATTTTTTTTTTTCATTTAATACATGTAAAGATGCACATGTGGTGCATCATGAAAACGTTATACTATTTGCTGACATCTAGCCATGTCGGCCACATATGTCTTAAAATAAGAATTTACTCACCGGTAATTCTATTTCTCGTAGTCCGTAGTGGATGCTGGGGACTCCGTAAGGACCATGGGGAATAGCGGCTCCGCAGGAGACTGGGCACAACTAAGAAAGATTTAGGACTACCTGGTGTGCACTGGCTCCTCCCTCTATGCCCCTCCTCCAGACCTCAGTTAGGAAACTGTGCCCGGAAGAGCTGACACAATAAGGAAAGGATTTGGAATCCCGGGTAAGACTCATACCAGCCACACCAATCACACCGTACAACTCGTGATACTATACCCAGTGAACAGTATGAATAACAACTGAGCCTCTCAAACAGATGGCTCCAAACAATAACCCTTTAGTTAGGCAATAACTATATACAAGTATTGCAGACAATCCGCACTTGGGATGGGCGCCCAGCATCCACTACGGACTACGAGAAATAGAATTACCGGTGAGTAAATTCTTATTTTCTCTGATGTCCTAGTGAATGCTGGGGACTCCGTAAGGACCATGGGGATTATACCAAAGCTCCCAAACGGGCGGGAGAGTGCGGATGACTCTGCAGCACCGAATGAGCAAACTCAAGGTCCACCTCAGCCAGGGTATCAAACTTGTAGAATTTAGCAAATGTGTTTGAACCCGACCAAGTAGCAGCTCGGCAAAGTTGTAAAGCCGAGACCCCTCGGGCAGCCGCCCAAAAAGAGCCCACTTTCCTCGTGGAATGGGCTTTTACAGATTTAGGATGCGGCAGTCCAGCCGCAGAATGTGCAAGTTGAATCGTACTACAGATCCAGCGAGCAATAGACTGCTTTGAAGCAGGAGCACCCAGCTTGTTGGGCGCATACAGGATAAATGGCGAGTCAGTTTTCCTGACTCCAGCCGTCCTGGAAACATAGATTTTAGGGCCCTGACTACGTCCAGCAACTTGGAATCCTCCAAGTCCTTAGTAGCCGCAGGCACCACAATAGGTTGGTTCAAATGAAAAGCTGATACCACCTTAGGAAGAAATTGGGGACGAGTCCTCAATTCCGCCCTATCCATATGGAAAATCAGATAAGGGCTTTTACATGACAAAGCCGCCAATTCTGACACACGCTTGGCCGAAGCCAAGGCCAACAGCATGACCACTTTCCACGTGAGATATTTTAGTTCCACGGTTTTAAGTGGCTCAAACCAATGTGACTTAAGGAAATCCAACACCACGTTGAGATCCCAAGGTGCCACTGGAGGCACAAAAGGGGGCTGAATATGCAGCACTCCTTTAACAAACGTCTGAACTTCAGGCAGTGAAGCCAGTTCTTTTTGGAAGAAAATCGACAGAGACGAAATCTGGACCTTAATGGAACCTAATTTGAGGCCCATAGTCACCCCTGACTGTAGGAAGTGCAGAAATCGACCCAGCTGAAATTCCTCCGTTGGGGCCCTTCTGGCCTCACACCACGCAACATATTTTCGCCATATGCGGTGATAATGGTTTGCGGTCACCACCTTCCTAGCTTTAATCAGCGTAGGGATGACTTCCTCCGGAATGCCCTTTTCCTTCAGGATCCGGCGTTCAACCGCCATGCCGTCAAACGCAGTCGCGGTAAGTCTTGGAACAGACAGGGTCCCTGCTGCAGCAGGTCCTGTCTGAGCGGCAGAGGCCATGGTTCCTCTGATATCATTTCTTGAAGTTCTGGGTACCAAGCTCTTCTTGGCCAATCCGGAACAATGATTATAGTTCTTACTCTTCTCCTTCTTATTATCCTCAGTACCTTGGGTATGAGAGGAAGAGGAGGGAACACATAAACCGACTGGTACACCCACTGTGTCACTAAAGCGTCCACAGCTATCGCCTGAGGGTCCCTTGACCTGGCGCAATATCTTTTTAGCTTATTTTTGAGGCGGGACGCCATCATGTCCACCTGTGGCCTTTCCCACCGGTGTACCACCATTTGGAAGACTTCTGGATGAAGTCCCCACTCCTCCGGGTGGAGGTCGTGCCTGCTGAGAAAGTCTGCTTCCCAGTTGTCCACTCCGGGAATGAACACTGCTGACAGTGCTAACACATGATTTTCCGCCCATCGGAGAATCCTTGTGGATTCTGCCATCGCCATCCTGCTTCTTGTGCCGCCCTGTCGGTTTACATGGGCGACCGCCGTGATGTTGTCTGACTGGATCAGCACCGGCCGTTGTTGAAGCAGGGGTCTTGCCTGACTTAGGGCATTGTAAATGGCCCTTAGTTCCAGAATATTTATGTGTAGGGAAGTCTCCTGACTCGATCATTGTCTCTGGAAGTTTCTTCCCTATGTGACTGCCCCCCAACCTCGAAGGCTGGCATCCGTGGTCACCAGGATCCAGTCCTGTATGCCGAATCTGCGGCCCTCTAGAAGATGAGCACTCTGCAGCCACCACAGCAGCGACACCCTGGCCCTTGGAGACAGGGTTATCAGCCGATGCATCTGAAGATGCGATCCGGACCACTTGTCCAACAGATCCCACTGAAAGATCCTTGCATGGAACCTTCCGAATGGAATTGCTTCGTAAGAAGCCACCATCTTTCCCAGGACTCGCGTGCAGTGGTGCACCGACACCTGTTTTGGTTTTAGGAGGTCTCTGACTAGAGATGACAACTCCTTGGCCTTCTCCTCCAGGAGAAACACTTTTTTCTGTTCTGTGTCCAGAACCATCCCCAGGAACAGTAGACGCGTTGTAGGAACCAGCTGCGACTTTGGAATATTCAGGATCCAGCCGTGCTGTTGTAGCACTTCCCGAGCTAGTGCTACTCCGATCAACAACTGTTCCCTGGACCTCGCCTTTATAAGGAGATCGTCCAAGTACGGGATAATTAAAACTCCCTTTTTCCGAAGGAGTATCATCATTTCGGCCATTACCTTGGTAAATACCCTCGGTGCCGTGGACAGACCAAACGGCAACGTCTGGAATTGGTAATGACAGTCCTGTACCACAAATCTGAGGTACTCCTGGTGAGGAGGGTAAATGGGGACATGCAGGTAAGCATCCTTGATGTCCAGTGATACCATGTAATCCCCCTCGTCCAGGCTTGCAATCACCGCCCTGAGCGATTCCATCTTGAACTTGAACCTTCTTATATAAGTGTTCAAGGATTTTAAATTTAAAATGGGTCTCACCGAACCGTCCGGTTTCGGTACCAAAAACATTGTGGAATAGTAACCCCGTCCTTGTTGAAGGAGGGGTACCCTGATTATCACCTGCTGAGAATACAGCTTGTGAATCGCCTCCAGCACTGCCTCCCTGTCCGGGGGAGCTGTCGGCAAGGCAGATTTGAGGAAACGGCGAGGGGGAGACGTCTCGAATTCCAGCTTGTACCCCTGAGATACTACTTGTAGAATCCAGGGATCCACCCGTGAGCGAGCCCACTGGTCGCTGAAGTTCTTGAGACGGGCCCCCACCATACCTGGCTCCGCCTGTGGAGCCCCAGCGTCATGCGGTGGACTTAGAGGAAGCGGGGGAGGACTTTTGTTCCTGGGAACTGGCTGTATGTTGCAGCTTTTTCCCTCTACCTCTGCCTCTGGGCAGAAAGGACGCGCCTCTAACCCGCTTGCCTTTCTGGGGCCGAAAGGACTGTACCTGATAATACGGTGCTTTCTTTGGCTGTGAGGGAACATGGGGTAAAAATGCTGACTTCCCAGCTGTCGCTGTGGAAACGAGGTCCGAGAGACCATCCCCAAACAACTCCTCACCCTTGTAAGGCAAAACTTCCATGTGCCTTTTAGAGTCTGTATCTCCTGTCCACTGCCGAGTCCACAATCCTCTCCTGGCAGAAATGGACATTGCGTTTATTTTAGATGCCAGCCGGCAAATATCCCTCTGTGCATCTCTCATGTATAAGACAGCGTCTTTAATATGCTCTACAGTTAGCAATATAGTGTCCCTGTCTAGGGTATCAATGTTTTCCGACAGGGAATCTGACCACGCAGCTGCAGCACTGCACATCCATGCTGAAGCCATAGCCGGTCTCAGTATAATTCCTGAGTGTGTATATACAGACTTCAGGATAGCCTCCTGCTTTCTATCCGCAGGCTCCTTTAGGGCGGCCGTGTCCGGAGACGGTAGTGCCACTTTTTTGACAGACGTGTGAGCGCTTTATCCACCCTAGGGGATGTCTCCCAACGTGACCTGTCCTCTGGCGGGAAAGGGTACGCCATTAGTAACTTTTTAGAAATTACCAGTTTCTTATCGGGGGAAGCCCACGCTTCTTCACACACTTCATTTAATTCATCAGATGGGGGAAAAACCACTGGTAGCTTTTTCTCCCCAAACATAATACCCTTTTTTGTGGTACCTGGGGTAATATCAGAAATGTGCAACACATTTTTCATTGCCGTAATCATATAACGAGTGGCTCTATTGGAATGTACACTAGTCTCATCGTCGTCAACACTGGAGTCAGTATCCGTGTCGACATCTGTGTCTGCCATCTGAGGTAGTGGGCGTTTTAGAGCCCCTGATGGCTTTTGAGACGCCTGGGCAGGCACGGGCTGAGAAGCCGGCTGTCCCAAATCTGCTATGTCATCAAACCTTTTATGTAAGGAGTTGACACTGTCGCGTAATTCCTTCCACATGTCCATCCATTCAGGTGTCGACCCCGCAGGGGGTGACATCACATTTATCGGCACCTGCTCCGCCTCCACATAAGCCTCCTCATCAAACATGTCGACACAGCCGTACCAACACACCGCACACACACAGGGAATGCTCTGACTGAGGACAGGACCCCACAAAGTCCTTTGTGGAGACAGAGAGAGAGTATGCCAGCACACACCAGAGCGCTATATACTGCAGGGATACACACCACACACAGTGATTTTTCCCCTATAGCTTCTATAATACACAGTTTGCGCCTAAATTTAGTGCCCCCCCTCTCTTTTTTACCCTATTGAGCCTGGAAACTGCAGGGGAGAGCCTTGGGAGCGTCCTTCCAGCTGAGCTGTGAGAGGAAATGGCGCCAGTGTGCTGAGGGAGATAGCCCCGCCCCCTTCCCGGCGGACTTCTCCCGCTTTTTTCAGGATATTTTTGGCAGGGGATTTTACACATATATAGTCTTACTGACTATATTATGTGTTTTTTTGCCAAGCTAAGGTACTCTTATTGCAGCCCAGGGCGCCCCCCCCCAGCGCCCTGCACCCATCAGTGACCGGAGTGTGTGGTGTGCATGGGGAGCAATGGCGCACAGCTGCAGTGCTGTGCGCTACCTTAATGAAGACCGGAGTCTTCAGCCGCCGGTTTCCTGGACGTTCTTCTTGCTTCTGGCTCTGCAAGGGGGACGGCGGCGCGGCTCCGGGACCGGATGACCGAGGCTGGGCCTGTGTTCGATCCCTCTGGAGCTAATGGTGTCCAGTAGCCTAAGAAGCCCAAGCTAGCTGCAAGCAGGTAGGTTCGCTTCTTCTCCCCTCTGTCCCTCGTAGCAGTGAGTCTGTTGCCAGCAGATCTCACTGAAAATAAAAAACCTAAATATACTTTCTTTTCTAAGAGCTCAGGAGAGCCCCTAGTGTGCAACCAGCTCGGCCGGGCACAAAATTCTAACTGAGGTCTGGAGGAGGGGCATAGAGGGAGGAGCCAGTGCACACCAGGTAGTCCTAAATCTTTCTTAGTTGTGCCCAGTCTCCTGCGGAGCCGCTATTCCCCATGGTCCTTACGGAGTCCCCAGCATCCACTAGGACGTCAGAGAAAATAAAAAGAACATATTTTTTCAAAGCAATTTCATGGGCTTCATCATGAAAACTTTATACTGTTTGAAAAAGGTCAGCCATGTTGGCTGCATATTTAAAATAAAGTTATAGCATACCTCCCAACTTTAGCCGCTTGCAAAGAGGGACACACGCGCGGCGAAAAAGGGGCGTGGCCTATGGGAAAGGGGCATGGCCTCGCGGGAGGACCCGCGATCGCGAGTCACGCCCCCGATTTCGTCATTGAGGGGGCATGCCCAGCGCTCCGTGAGCTGCTGGCATGCCCTCTCTCCCTCTGTCTGCACTGAATAGACGCTGTGCGCATGCGCACAGCGTCTATTCATCGCTGCTCTGCTAAGCAGAGCAGCGCGTGCAGGAGCCTCCCAACTGCCCCCCCCCCACCGCGGGACACTGCGGCCCGCGGGTGGGACAGCGGGACAGTGCCCAAAAAACGGGACTGTCCCGCGAAAATCGGGACAGTTGGGAGGTATGTTATAGGCATTTTTATACGTTTCTCAAATGGGAATGCTGACCCTGATATATATAGCAACAGATGTGGTTCATTGTGATACTACGGCGTTGAGTGGCACCGCAGGCAGGGGCACAATGCACACATGTAACTTGGTGCAGGTTGATGGAATCGGGGACCCATCTTCCTACCCCCAAGTTGCATGTGTGCATTGTGCCCCTGCCTGCGGTGCAACTCAACGGTGTAGTATCAAAATGCACCACATCTGTTGCTATATATAGCATTTTGTTATCATGTCCGAATGCATAATGCATGATGCATAATGAAACCTTTATATTGTTTGAAAAACTTTAGCCATGTTGGCTGCATATACAATTATGTCTTGAAATAAAAAGCATATATTATTTTATGCAAATTCAGTTTAATAAAATATTTTGTTATACGACAAGCAATGTGTGGTGTCATTTTCTTACCTTGCAGTACTTATACTGAAGCACTTTGATAATAGCCTTGCAGGTTTCAGGTATGATGTGTCCCAAAGCCTGCGCAGAGATATGTGTCCCATACTTCAGGTCCTCAAATGACTGTCCAGTAGCAAGGAACCGCAGGGTAGCCACGAGCCTCTCCTCAGCAGGGATAGGAACTGCCATTTGGTATCCTGTTTCTGTATGAGGGGGGTCACCAGACGCAGCAACTCATGGAAGGTGTCGTCATCCATGCGCAGGAAATTGCGGTAGTCATCTGGGTTGTTCTCCCTGATCTCATCCAGGAGGGGCATATAGGAGCGAGTAGGCCGCTTAAGCAGCCACTCCTTGGTCCAGCAAGATCTCTCCCTCTGCCTTTGCTGGGCTCTCTCCCTGTCTCCCCTCACCTTCAGCACAGAGTAGCACATGAGAGCCTGATAGCGAGTAGAATCCATCTCTACACACACACAGCAGTATAGAAACACTTTGTAATGCCAGGCAGAACAAAGCAGTGCACGGTAGCTAGCAATGTGGAACGAGCAGCAGATATAAACCAGACTTCTCTAGTCACAGAGCAAACAGGAGTGCACAGACTATAAAGCGGCTGCTTGTTTATATATCCCCCATATACACGTAGGCCAGCTAACTATTTACATTTTTCTTAATCTGGCAGATAAACTGGTGTGCTTTTGGGCAGCATGAGATGCGCTCGAATTCGATCATCCGATATCCGATCGTAAGGGGCATGAGCTAAATCTCAGGATTGTATGCGCATTGAATGCAGTAAAAATGCACTTTCGATGAGATTTGTCTCAGGGTGAGCTTCAAGGAAAATCGGGCTCGATCTCACGTGAAAGCAATCGCACAAGTGTTTGGGTACCATAAATGTGTGGTGCCTGCTCAAAGTGGATGAAAACCCTGACCTGAGCTCCAATGAAATCTTCGTACTCCAGCCTGGGACTATACTTGACTAAAGATAGCATTCCAAGGTGGGATGTGATCTAGTCACCTGATACTCACATCCAGTCCTATAATGCTGTCTTCACCCAGGTTTGCCCACTGCTACTGAATTTAGCTCATGGCCCTTTAAGCTAAATTCTGTAAATGCAAGTTTCCAGGTTATTTAACTCATTTAAGATAAATGTGCCTCAGGCTTTCTTTGAGGCAAAACACAAGTAATGTGGAAGAAACCCAAAAAGTATTTTAAGGGATTCAAATTATTGGTTGACTAATTATAGGTTACATCATTTATTATAAGAAGGAGCTTTTGGCCCTCATTCCGAGTTGTTCGCTCGGTATTTTTCATCGCATCGCAATGAAAATCCGCTTAGTACGCATGCGCAATGTTCGCACTGCGACTGCGCCAAGTAACTTTACTATGAAGAAAGTATTTTTACTCACGGCTTTTTCATCGCTCCGGCGATCGTAATGTGATTGACAGGAAATGGGTGTTACTGGGCGGAAACACAGCGTTTCAGGGGCGTGTGGCTGAAAACGCTACCGTTTACGGAAAAAACGCAGGAGTGGCCGGAGAAACGGTGGGAGTGCCTGGGCGAACGCTGGGTGTGTTTGTGACGTCAACCAGGAACGACAAGCACTGAACTGATCGCACAGGCAGAGTAAGTCTGGAGCTACTCTGAAACTGCTAAGTAGTTAGTAATCGCAATATTGCGAATACATCGGTCGCAATTTTAAGAAGCTAAGATTCACTCCCAGTAGGCGGCGGCTTAGCGTGTGTAACTCTGCTAAATTCGCCTTGCGACCGATCAACTCGGAATGAGGGCCCTTATACAGAAAGGCTGATAGATCCATGGAAGTCTTTTAGGAGCTGTGGTTATAGAGTGAAATAATTCAATAATGTACGGGACAAACATATGGCTTATATCCAAAATATTAAAAATTTTAATAAAAAATAACCGAAAGAAACCACAAAGTAAATGTATAAAAAGTTAAACACACATAAAAGGATGCAAACTATATGGAACAGTAGGTTCTTTTCTGTTGTCAGATTTTCTGTTACCTGTTTTATCAGAATTGTAGGTTTTTAAGGATCAGACAGTGCAAAACATTTCAGTACAGCGTTTTATTTTATTCCACTTCACTTACCCGTGGTGTTTTACCAGTTGTGATGGGGTTTCCACTGGAAAACAACATTTGTGAAGAAGAGATATTTGTGAGTGGTGGATTAGGGCATTTTTTATACCTGTACATATAATTGTTACAATTATTGTTTGTGAAACTAAGCACTCTTTTTCCCTCTGTAAAAACAGATTTTGTCATTTTTTTTAAATTAGTTATAATTAATGCACATTACATAAGAGAAATCAGAAGTTTGCATTTTGGAAAGCTTTGGAGAGCTCTTTTGAGTACAGTACAAGGAAAATATCATGTGCATGCCTAATTTAGTTTAGTCATGCAAAAGAGTTATGAATCTTCTATCCCCAATCCAACCAATAGATTTGTTGTTATCCCCTTCAGTCATAGAGTAAGGTTCTTTACCTTTGAACATCCCTGACAGGTTGAAAGGAAAAGACAACACAAAGGGGGTCATTCTGAGCAGGGCCGGTGCTAGGGTGTTCGGCGCCCCCCTGCAAACTATAAATTTGCGCCCTCCCATATTCCTTTGGCGCGCACCGGGAAAAGGGGTGTGGTCTCACAAGTAAGGGGCATAGCCACACAATAGTACCCCCATTCAAAATTACGCCACAATGTAGCACAATCTTATTCATCTTATACGTAATGCCCCACAAGTAGTAGTAGCGTCCTTATATGTAATGCACCCCAGTAGTAGTAGCATCCCTATGCATAATGCCCCCCCAGTAGTAGTAGCATCCTTATACATAGTGCACCCCCAGTAGTAGTAGCGTCCTTATACGTACGGCCCCCAAGTCAGTGCCGTAACTAGGCATTTTAGCGCTGTGTGCAAGAAACAACATTGGCGCCCCCCCCCCCCCATGCAAGATAGGGGCAGTGCGTGCCGTAGGCGCGCAAAAAATATATAGGGGCGTGGCTTCATGGGGAAGGGGCGTGGCCACAAAATAATAGCAATTCATACTACGGTGCACAGTAGTCTCCATTATTCAAATTACGCTGCACAGTAGCGCCACTACACCAGGTAGAGCCCCTTTTATACATTACAGCAGACAGCGTCCCCCTTTTTACACATTACAGCAGCCAGTCCCCCTTTTTTACACATTGTGGCAGCCAGTCCCCCTTTTTACACATTGCAGCAGCCAGGCCCCCTTTTTACACATTGCGGCAGCCAGGACCCCTTTTTACACATTGCGGCAGCCAGTCCCCCTTTTTACACATTGCGGCAGCCAGACCCCCTTTTTACACATTGCGGCAGCCAGTCCCCCTTTTTACAAATTGCGGCAGCTAGGCCCCCTTTTTACACGTTGCGGCAGCCAGGCCCCCTTTTTACACATTGCGGCAGCCAGGACCCCTTTTTACACATTGCGGCAGCCAGGCCCCCTTTTTACACATTGCGGCAGCCAGGACCCCTTTTTACACATTGCGGCAGGCAGGCAGTCCCCCTTTTTACACATTGCAGCAGCCAGGCCCCCTTTTTACACATTGCAGCAGCCAGGCCCCCTTTTTACACATTGCAGCAGCCAGGACCCCTTTTTACACATTATGGCAGACGGTGTCCCCCAGAGAGAGAGAGAGAGAGAGAGAAAAAGAGAGAGAGAGAGAGAGAGAGAGAGAGAGAGAGGGATATACTTACCTTCTCCCCGCTGACAGGCTCCTCGTGCTGGCATCTCCCTCTGTGCAGGCATCGGACAAGGAGGAGGAGGGAGGGGGACTGGAGCCGCAGCAGCGCTATGTCATTGGTAGTAAGCGCCGCTGCAGCATCCCCCTCTCCTTCCGTATAGGCTGCCTGGCGCTGCTGTGGATGCTGGGATGGAGGAACCGCATCCACAGCAGCGCCGGGCAGCCTATACGGAAGGAGAGGGGGATGCTGCAGCGGCGCTTACTACCAATGAAATAGCGCTGCTGCGGCTCCAGTCCCCCTCCCTCCTCCTCCTTCTCAGCTGCCTCCGGCGCTTCTCTCTCCTCCAGCGCGGCTGCGGCACAGACTTCAGAGGCGGCATGTAATTAGTCAATTTGACTCATTACATGCCGCTGGCCGTGCGCCCTCAGGGCAACTGCGCTGTGTGCCAAGCCCACTTGGCACACACGTAGTTACGGCCCTGCCCCAAGTAGTAGTAGTATTGTTATATGTAATGCCCCCCAAGTAATAGTAGCATCCTATACATAATGCCCCCCCCAAGTAGTAGTATCGTCCTCATACGTAATGACCCCCCTAGTAGTAGCGTTGTTACACGTAATGGCCCCCATTAGTAGCGTTGTTACACGTACTGGCCCCCCCATTAGTAGCGTTGTTACACGTAATGACCCCCCTAGTAGTAGCGTTGTTACACGTAATGACCCCCTAGTAGTAGCATTGTTACACGTAATGGCCCCCCCATTAGTAGCGTTGTTACATGTAATGACCCCCCTAGTAGTAGCGTTGTTACACGTAATGGCCCCCCCATTAGTAGCGTTGTTACACGTAATGGCCCCCCCATTAGTAGCGTTGTTACACGTAATGACCCCCCTAGTAGTAGCGTTGTTACACGTAATGGCCCCCCCATTAGTAGCATTGTTACACGTAATGGCCCCCCCATTAGTAGCGTTGTTACACGTAATGGCCCCCCCATTAGTAGCGTTGTTACACGTAATGGCCCCCCCATTAGTAGCGACGTTACACGTAATGGCCCCCCCATTAGTAGCGACGTTACACGTAATGGCCCCCCCATTAGTAGCGACGTTACACGTAATGCCCCCCCTGTAGTAGTAGCGTCCTTAAAGCACACATAAACGCACACAGACATACCACACACACACACACAGACACAATACACACACACTTCCCTCTCACCCTTCACTTACCTAAGCCAGTCTCCCTCTGAGTCTATACACTATAGCAGCCTGGTCGGTGTAGCTCCGCCCCCTTCGGTCCCGTTGAGCTCCGCCCCTTCCGTCCCGTGTAGCTCCGACCCCTTTTGTCCCATACACAGCGCTGTCCTGTCACACAGGTGAGGAGAGGGGAGCGGAGGGAGGAGGATTTTAATGCTACAAGCGCCGCTGCCAGTGCCTGTCATACAGGCGCAGCAGCAGCAGTGGGGACAGGACGGCGCAGCAGGGAAGGAATGCAGAGCAGGGGGAGCGCCTCTCCGTCCCAGCGCCTCCCTGCACTGCATCCCTTCGCTGAGCGGGTAGCGCCGGGCCTGATTCTGAGTAGTTTGCTCGCTAGCAGATTTTAGCAGCATTGCACACGCTAGGCCGCCGCCCTCTGGGAGTGTATCTTAGCTTAGCAGAATTGTGAACGAAAGATTAGAAGAATTGCGAATAGAAAATTCTTAGCAGTTTCTGAGTAGCTGGAGACTTACTCCTACACTGCGATCAGCTCAGCCCGTTTCGTTCCTGGTTTGACGTCACAAACACGCCCTGCGTTCGGCCAGCCACTCCCCTGTTTTATCCAGGCACGCCTACGTTTTTCCGCACACTCCCAGAAAACGGCCAGTTTCCGCCCCAAAACACCCACTTCCTGTCAATCACACTCCGATCACTTCAACTATGGAAATTCTTCGTTCGGACGTGAGTAAATCTACTAAGTTTTGAGCTAAAATACTTAGCGCATGCGTACTGTGTACCATGCGCATGCGCATTTTCGCCTTAATCGCTCCATTGCGAAAATCGGCAACGAGCGAACAACTTGGAATGACCCCCAAAGGAAGGAAATGCGTTTCCTGTGTTGAGGTGATAAATAGATTGTGCACATTTGAGATACCATAAATATAGTGAATTCTGGTAATTTAAGATTGAATTTCACTATTTAATCATATCTCGCCAACGTATTTCATAGCACTGTGCAAATAAAGCAGGGCTATAATATAGGATTGCTTCTATTCCTACAATAAGTGGGCACCCCAAAAGAAGTAATTGATTTTTTGCCAATATACTTACAAGATTGGTGCTTTATTGAAGATCTGCACAGATTTGTAAGTACCTCAGTCATAGTAACATAGTAACATAGGCCCTCATTCCGAGTTGTTCGCTCGCAAGGCGATTTTAGCAGTATTGCACACGCTAAGCCGCCGCCTACTGGGAGTGAATCTTAGCTTCTTAAAATTGCGAACGAAAAATTCGCAATATTGCGATTACAAACTTCTTAGCAGTTTCTGAGTAGCTTCAGACTTACTCGGCATCTGCGATCAGTTCAGTGCTTGTCGTTCCTGGTTTGACGTTACAAACACACCCAGCGTTCGCCCAGACACTCCTTCGTTTCTCCAGCCACTCCCGCGTTTTTCCCAGAAACGGTAGCGTTTTTTCCCACACGCCCTTAAAACGGCCTGTTTCCGCCCAGTAACACCCATTTCCTGTCAATCATACTACGATCGCCGGAGCGAAGAAAAAGCCGTGAGTAAAAATACTATCTTCATAGCAAATTTACTTGGCGCAGTCGCAGTGCGGATATTGCGCATGCGCACTAAGCGGAAATTCACTGCGATGCGAAGAAATTTACCGAGCGAACGACTCGGAATGAGGGCCATAGTATTTGAGGTTGAATAGAGGCAAATTGCCCATCGTGTTCAACCTGTTTTAAGTTGTGATGATTCTACATACTTGCTAAATAATGTTTTGTGACTAGTTAGCTACTATAACTCATGTTACCCCCGGATTAACCATGTTGATATTTTAAGTATTATAACCTTGGATAGCTTTTTCATTCAGAAGTTTATCCATTCCTTTTTTAAATCCAATTACAGAGTCCGCCATTACCACCTTCCCTGGCAGGGAATTCCACATCCTGATTGCCCTAACAGTGAAGAATCCTTTCCTCCGTTGCCTTCGGAACTTTCTCTCCTCCAGTCGCAGCGAGTGTCCACGTGTCCTAAACTGTGTTCTTTTAATAAATAATTCCTCTGATAACTCTTTGTGATGTCCCTTTACATATTTGAAGATATTAATAATATCTCCTCTTAGACACCTCTTTTCTAGTGTATACATATTCAGCCTAGTAAGTCTTTCCTTATAGTCCAGTCCTTCTAGGCCTTTAATCAATTTAGTAGCTCGCCTTTGAACACTTTCGAGTTCACTGATGTCTTTTTTATACAATGCTGCCCAAAACTGAACACAATATTCCAGGTGCGGACGTACCAATGCCTCATACAGCGGCATGATTACATCCGAGTCCCTTGTCTCAATTCCCCTTTTTATGCACGCTAGCACCTTACTTGCCTTCTTTACTGCGTTTTGACATTGTGTACGGTTATTAAGCCTATTATCAATGAATACCCCCAAATCTTTTTCCAACTCTGTTTCCCCTAGGCGTTCCTCATTTAATATGTAGGATGCAAGTTTGTTTTTAGTCCCAAAATGCATAACCTTGCATTTGTCTGCATTGAACTCTGTATTGTCTCTGCATCCCTACTGCTTGCCAAAGCTAACATGGAGTACAAAAACTGTACATTATAGTAAATTCATGATTAAAGTGTTAGGAGGATCCACTCTCCCTGCAACCCTGGATCACACCCCTAATAATGAATGGGCCTGTTACTTAAAATATTCAGAAAATAGCATTTCCACACATGTCATGGGTCCACTAGTGGTAATGAATAGGTCCCTATATGAGATAGACATCCTCTGTGATGTTCTATGCCATTGTTACCCTGACTACTCTTTTTGGTACATCTTGAGGGGTGCAAAATATAGATATCTGTGCTAATAATTTAGAATATGCCACCAAGCACAGATGCAAATTATTTAATATCAGTTATTTATACTGGCAGAGGTGCAGATTTTCAATCACGTACTGCCTAGCTAACTATTATGATTACACTCAGTTCTGTAGGTTTATAGGCGGTGCCTTGTGATGCTCACGCAATTACCCACTGCCCAGCAGTCTTCTAGCCTGCTGCATTCTAGGCTTCTCCTATAGCAGCTGCCTTTCCAGGGTGAATTAGGTCCGCTCAGTACTCAGATGCCCCCAGGTCTTATGTATGGACAAGGCGACTATCGGAGGCGGGGCAGGGGTAAATGCAGTACAGTGAGACGTTCACCAGACACAACTTACTACTACTATGCTAAGGCGCAGACTGAGGAGTTAATAAGGAGTGAATGTGAGTGCAACAATGCACAGGTTGGAATATAATATTAACACAATCACTATGTACATGCAACAATGCACAGGGTGTTATGAACAATGATACTGTAAATACAAATGATTTGTAAATGCAACAATGCACAAGGTGGATGCAATAAAGAAATGTAGGCAAGACAGTACCTGTGTGGAAACTCCACACCAAAACCTGAATTCAAGGCTAGCTGGATCAGATCAGGAAAAAAGTCAGACAGGGTCTCAGAATCACGGGTGTTCATAGGCTGACAGGTTCACACACAAGCTGACAGGTTCTCACAAGAGCAGGAACTAAGAACTATCACCAGCATTTTGGGAGTGTACTCGGGGAGAATATAAATGATTAATAACTAATAACTAAGTGCAGCTGCACTGCTGCACGCACTATAGAAACTTAAGCAACGGGGAACACCTTCTGCTTCCGGTGTCCCCATTGCCAAGGAATACGGCAGCCCCCAGCGCCCGGCGTCAGTCTATTGCTAGGCGCCAGTGGGAACCAGGAGACCATGCACCTGGCGTCCACCTGTTGCTAGGCATCGGGCGGGGGTCACCAGGAGGTGCAGCATCCCGGCTCCTAGGTAACAGCCAGGACGCGCGCCTCTGAGCGCTAACACTAACTCCGGCTTCCGTGTGTAAGGAAGGCTTGAAAAAGATGTATGGTTAGGTTGAAAAAATTCAAAATAACAGTTAAATGTGACTGATGAAGATAGTAGAGAGACAGGAAGCTAGTGAGGGCTACCAATAACCAAATTATATTATTGGTCTTCTGAAGGGAATAACTGCAAGAAGACAAATTTTGCACCATAAAACCTTCTATCATTATCCCAATTTAGATCCATCTCTACACAGCATGCAGTTATGTCAACACGCCTCACTGGACTTAGCCTACTTGAGAAAGCCTGATCAGTCCAGTTATGTCTCTTCGGTTGTATGTGTAAATGTTCTTAATACATGTAAGTACTTAGTAATGTACGTGTAAAACTCTGCATTCCCCATACTTGGGCAATGCAGAGTTTTGACATTTTGACTGGGTGTCTAAAATAATAGATGAAGGAGGAGCCATCAATGTAGCATATCTAGATTTTAGTAAGACTTCTGACATGGTCCCACACTGCAAGCTGCTATATAAACTCAAAAGCGTGGGTTTGGATTCTAAAGTTGAATGGATATGAACTTGATTTCAGGATAGGAGACAGAGAGTTGTAGTAAATGGAGTGCAGTCTCAGGAGGGAAAGGTTACAATTGGTGTACCTCAGGGATCTGTACTTGGACCAGTGCTTTTTAATATCTTTGTTAAGGACATTGAAA
Organism: Pseudophryne corroboree; assembly: GCF_028390025.1. Taxonomy (NCBI): domain Eukaryota; kingdom Metazoa; phylum Chordata; class Amphibia; order Anura; family Myobatrachidae; genus Pseudophryne; species Pseudophryne corroboree. Next base: position 691,598,249 of record NC_086447.1, on the reverse strand, counting down.
ATGGAATAGGAGGAAAAGTATGCCGTTTTGCAGATGACACAAGGTAGACACAAGGGTAGACACAAGGGGTGAAACAAATGATTGAGGATCTTGGTAGACCAGATGAATGGTCAAGACCTTGGCAACTACAGTTTAATGCCAAAAAATACAAAATCATGCACTTGGGTGACAAAAACCCAAAGGCTAAATATAGTATCTATGGTACTATAATGGAAACTATTGAGGAGGAAAGGGATCTAGGAGTCTATATTTCAGGTAACTTAAAGGCAGGTAAGCAATGTAGTAAAGCAATGAGAAAGGCAAGTCAAATGCTTGGTTGCATAGGGAAAGGAGTCGGCAGCAGAAAGCAAGAAGTAATAATGCCACTGTATGAGTCATTGGTACGGCCTCATCTGGAATACAGGGGGTAATTCAGGGTTGATCACAGCAGCAAATTTTTTAGCAGTTGGGCAAAACCATGTGCACTTCAGGGGGGCATATATGTGCAGAGAGAGTTAGATTTGGGTGGGGTGTGTTCAATCTGAAATCTAAATTGCAGTGTAAATATAAAGCAGCCAGTATTTACCCTGCACAGAAACAATATAACCCACCCAAATCTAACTCTCTCTGCAAATGTTATATCTGCTCCACCTGCAGTGCACATGGGTGGTCATTCCGAGTTGTTCGCTCGTTGCCGATTTTCGCTATGCTGCGATTTGTTGCTAAATGCGCATGCGCATGGTACGCAGGGCACATGCACTTAGTTATTTAACTAAAAACATAGCAGTTTTGCTGTTGTTCAAGCGCTGCTTTTCAGTCGCACTGCTGATCCGGTGAGTGATTAACAGGAAAGGGGCGTTCCTTGGTGGTAACTGAGCGTTTTCCGGGAGTGTGCTAAAAAATGCAGGTGTGTCAGGGAAAAACGCGGGAGAAACGGGGGAGTGGCTGGCCGAACGCAGGGCGGACCAAGCTGATCGCAATCTAGGAGTAGGTCTGGAGCTACTCAGAAACTGCAAGAAAATATTTAGTAGCAATTCTGCTACTCTTTCGTTCGCTATTCTGCTAAGCTATGATACACTCCCAGAGGGCGGCGGCCTAGCGTTTGCAATGCTGCTAAAAGCAGCTAGTGAGCGAACAACTCGGAATGAGGGCCTTGTGGTTTTGCCCAACCGCTAACAAATTTGCTGCTGCGATAAACTCTGAATTACCCCCACAGTGTGTAGTTCTGGAGGCTATATCTCCATAAGGATATAAATACATTAGAGACTGTACAAAGAAGGGCAACTAAAATGTTGCATGGCCTATATCACAAGACTTACCAGGAAAGACAACATATCTTAATATGTATAGTTTGGAGCAGAGAATGGAAAGGGGGGACATGATAGAAACTTTCAATTACAGCATAAAGAGTTTTAGCAAGGTACAGGAGGGAAATATTCTACAAATGAAGAGAAGCATTAGAACAGAAGGACATGAACTGAAACTGGAGGGAGGTAGGTTTAATGGAAACAAGGAAAAATTACTTCACAGAATGGGTAATGGATAGGTGGAATAGCCTCTCATCAGAGGTGGTAGAGGCTAAGACAGTAGAGCAATTTAAACGTGCATGGGATAGACATAAGAATTAGAGATGAGCGCCTGAAATTTTTCGGGTTTTGTGTTTTGGTTTTGGGTTCGGTTCCGCGGCCGTGTTTTGGGTTCGACCGCGTTTTGGCAAAACCTCACCGAATTTTTTTTTGTCGGATTCGGGTGTGTTTTGGATTCGGGTGTTTTTTTCCAAAAACACTAAAAAACAGCTTAAATCATAGAATTTGGGGGTCATTTTGATCCCAAAGTATTATTAACCTCAAAAACCATAATTTACACTCATTTTCAGTCTATTCTGAATACCTCACACCTCACAATATTATTTTTAGTCCTAAAATTTGCACCGAGGTCGCTGTGTGAGTAAGATAAGCGACCCTAGTGGCCGACACAAACACCGGGCCCATCTAGGAGTGGCACTGCAGTGTCACGCAGGATGTCCCTTCCAAAAAACCCTCCCCAAACAGCACATGACGCAAAGAAAAAAAGAGGCGCAATGAGGTAGCTGTGTGAGTAAGATTAGCGACCCTAGTGGCCGACACAAACACCGGGCCCATCTAGGAGTGGCACTGCAGTGTCACGCAGGATGGCCCTTCCAAAAAACCCTCCCCAAACAGCACATGACGCAAAGAAAAAAAGAGGCGCAATGAGGTAGCTGACTGTGTGAGTAAGATTAGCGACCCTAGTGGCCGACACAAACACCGGGCCCATCTAGGAGTGTCACTGCAGTGTCACGCAGGATGGCCCTTCCAAAAAACCCTCCCCAAACAGCACATGACGCAAAGAAAAAAAGAGGCGCAATGAGGTAGCTGACTGTGTGAGTAAGATTAGCGACCCTAGTGGCCGACACAAACACCGGGCCCATCTAGGAGTGGCACTGCAGTGTCACGCAGGATGTCCCTTCCAAAAAACCCTCCCCAATCAGCACATGATGCAAAGAAAAAGAAAAGAAAAAAGAGGTGCAAGATGGAATTATCCTTGGGCCCTCCCACCCACCCTTATGTTGTATAAACAAAACAGGACATGCACACTTTAACCAACCCATCATTTCAGTGACAGGGTCTGCCACACGACTGTGACTGATATGACGGGTTGGTTTGGACCCCCCCCAAAAAAGAAGCAATTAATCTCTCCTTGCACAAACTGGCTCTACAGAGGCAAGATGTCCACCTCATCTTCACCCTCCGATATATCACCGTGTACATCCCCCTCCTCACAGATTATCAATTCGTCCCCACTGGAATCCACCATCTCAGCTCCCTGTGTACTTTGTGGAGGCAATTGCTGCTGGTCAATGTCTCCGCGGAGGAATTGATTATAATTCATTTTAATGAACATCATCTTCTCCACATTTTCTGGATGTAACCTCGTACGCCGATTGCTGACAAGGTGAGCGGCGGCACTAAACACTCTTTCGGAGTACACACTTGTGGGAGGGCAACTTAGGTAGAATAAAGCCAGTTTGTGCAAGGGCCTCCAAATTGCCTCTTTTTCCTGCCAGTATAAGTACGGACTGTGTGACGTGCCTACTTGGATGCGGTCACTCATATAATCCTCCACCATTCTATCAATGTTGAGAGAATCATATGCAGTGACAGTAGACGACATGTCCGTAATCGTTGTCAGGTCCTTCAGTCCGGACCAGATGTCAGCATCAGCAGTCGCTCCAGACTGCCCTGCATCACCGCCAGCGGGTGGGCTCGGAATTCTGAGCCTTTTCCTCGCACCCCCAGTTGCGGGAGAATGTGAAGGAGGAGATGTTGACAGGTCGCGTTCCGCTTGACTTGACAATTTTGTCACCAGCAGGTCTTTCAACCCCAGCAGACCTGTGTCTGCCGGAAAGAGAGATCCAAGGTAGGCTTTAAATCTAGGATCGAGCACGGTGGCCAAAATGTAGTGCTCTGATTTCAACAGATTGACCACCCGTGAATCCTTGTTAAGCGAATTAAGGGCTGCATCCACAAGTCCCACATGCCTAGCGGAATCGCTCCCTTTTAGCTCCTTCTTCAATGCCTCCAGCTTCTTCTGCAAAAGCCTGATGAGGGGAATGACCTGACTCAGGCTGGCAGTGTCTGAACTGACTTCACGTGTGGCAAGTTCAAAGGGCATCAGAACCTTGCACAACGTTGAAATCATTCTCCACTGCACTTGAGACAGGTGCATTCCATCTCCTATATCGTGCTCAATTGTATAGGCTTGAATGGCCTTTTGCTGCTCCTCCAACCTCTGAAGCATATAGAGGGTTGAATTCCACCTCGTTACCACTTCTTGCTTCAGATGATGGCAGGGCAGGTTCAGTAGTTTTTGGTGGTGCTCCTGTCTTCTGTACGTGGTGCCTGTACGCCGAAAGTGTCCCGCAATTTTTCTGGCCACCGACAGCATCTCTTGCACGCCCCTGTCGTTTTTAAAAAAATTCTGCACCACCAAATTCAAGGTATGTGCAAAACATGGGACGTGCTGGAATTTGCCCATATTTAATGCACACACAATATTGCTGGCGTTGTCCGATGCCACAAATCCACAGGAGAGTCCAATTGGGGTAAGCCATTCCGCGATGATCTTCCTCAGTTGCCGTAAGAGGTTTTCAGCTGTGTGCGTATTCTGGAAAGCGGTGATACAAAGCGTAGCCTGCCTAGGAAAGAGTTGGCGTTTGCGAGATGCTGCTACTGGTGCCGCCGCTGCTGTTCTTGCGGCGGGAGTCCATACATCTACCCAGTGGGCTGTCACAGTCATATAGTCCTGACCCTGCCCTGCTCCACTTGTCCACATGTCCGTGGTTAAGTGGACATTGGGTACAACTGCATTTTTTAGGAGACTGGTGAGTCTTTTTCTGACGTCCGTGTACATTCTCGGTATCGCCTGCCTAGAGAAGTGGAACCTAGATGGTATTTGGTAACGGGGGCACACTGCCTCAATAAATTGTCTAGTTCCCTGTGAACTAACGGCGGATACCGGACGCACGTCTAACACCAACATAGTTGTCAAGGACTCAGTTATCCGCTTTGCAGTAGGATGACTGCTGTGATATTTCATCTTCCTCGCAAAGGACTGTTGAACAGTCAATTGCTTACTGGAAGTAGTACAAGTGGGCTTACGACTTCCCCTCTGGGATGACCATCGACTCCCAGCGGCAACAACAGCAGCGCCAGCAGCAGTAGGCGTTACACGCAAGGATGCATCGGAGGAATCCCAGGCAGGAGAGGACTCGTCAGACTTGCCAGTGACATGGCCTGCAGGACTATTGGCATTCCTGGGGAAGGAGGAAATTGACACTGAGGGAGTTGGTGGGGTGGTTTGCGTGAGCTTGGTTACAAGAGGAAGGGATTTACTGGTCAGTGGACTGCTTCCGCTGTCACCCAAAGTTTTTGAACTTGTCACTGACTTATTATGAATGCGCTGCAGGTGACGTATAAGGGAGGATGTTCCGAGGTGGTTAACGTCCTTACCCCTACTTATTACAGCTTGACAAAGGGAACACACGGCTTGACACCTGTTGTCCGCATTTCTGGTGAAATACCTCCACACCGAAGAGCTGATTTTTTTGGTATTTTCACCTGGCATGTCAACGGCCATATTCCTCCCACGGACAACAGGTGTCTCCCCGGGTGCCTGACTTAAACAAACCACCTCACCATCAGAATCCTCCTGGTCAATTTCCTCCCCAGCGCCAGCAACACCCATATCCTCCTCATCCTGGTGTACTTCAACACTGACATCTTCAATCTGACTATCAGGAACTGGACTGCGGGTGCTCCTTCCAGCACTTGCAGGGGGCGTGCAAATGGTGGAAGGCGCATGCTCTTCACGTCCAGTGTTGGGAAGGTCAGGCATCGCAACCGACACAATTGGACTCTCCTTGTGGATTTGGGATTTCAAAGAACGCACAGTTCTTTGCGGTGCTTTTGCCAGCTTGAGTCTTTTCAGTTTTCTAGCGAGAGGCTGAGTGCTTCCATCCTCATGTGAAGCTGAACCACTAGCCATGAACATAGGCCAGGGCCTCAGCCGTTCCTTGCCACTCCGTGTGGTAAATGGCATATTGGCAAGTTTACGCTTCTCCTCCGACAATTTTATTTTAGGTTTTGGAGTCATTTTTTTACTGATATTTGGTGTTTTGGTTTTGACATGCTCTGTACTATGCCATTGGGCATCGGCCTTGGCAGACGACGTTGCTGGCATTTCATCGTCTCGGCCATGACTAGTGGCAGCAGCTTCAGCACGAGGTGGAAGTGGATCTTGATCTTTCCCTAATTTTGGAACCTCAACATTTTTGTTCTCCATATTTTAATAGGCACAACTAAAAGGCACCTCAGGTAAACAATGGAGATGGATGGATTGGATACTAGTATACAATTATGGACGGGCTGCCGAGTGCCGACACAGAGGTAGCCACAGCCGTGAACTACCGCACTGTACTGTGTCTGCTGCTAATATATAGACTGGTTGATAAAGAGATAGTATACTCGTAACTAGTATGTATGTATAAAGAAAGAAAAAAAAACCACGGTTAGGTCACTGGTATATACAATTATGGACGGGCTGCCGAGTGCCGACACAGAGGTAGCCACAGCCGTGAACTACCGCACTGTACTGTGTCTGCTGCTAATATATAGACTGGTTGATAAAGAGATAGTATACTCGTAACTAGTATGTATGTATAAAGAAAGAAAAAAAAACCACGGTTAGGTGGTATATACAATTATGGACGGGCTGCCGAGTGCCGACACAGAGGTAGCCACAGCCGTGAACTACCGCACTGTACTGTGTCTGCTGCTAATATATAGACTGGTTGATAAAGAGATAGTATACTCGTAACTAGTATGTATGTATAAAGAAAGAAAAAAAAACCACGGTTAGGTCACTGGTATATACAATTATGGACGGGCTGCCGAGTGCCGACACAGAGGTAGCCACAGCCGTGAACTACCGCACTGTACTGTGTCTGCTGCTAATATATAGACTGGTTGATAAAGAGATAGTATACTCGTAACTAGTATGTATGTATAAAGAAAGAAAAAAAAACCACGGTTAGGTCACTGGTATATACAATTATGGACGGGCTGCCGAGTGCCGACACAGAGGTAGCCACAGCCGTGAACTACCGCACTGTACTGTGTCTGCTGCTAATATATAGACTGGTTGATAAAGAGATAGTATACTCGTAACTAGTATGTATGTATAAAGAAAGAAAAAAAAACCACGGTTAGGTCACTGGTATATACAATTATGGACGGGCTGCCGAGTGCCGACACAGAGGTAGCCACAGCCGTGAACTACCGCACTGTACTGTGTCTGCTGCTAATATATAGACTGGTTGATAAAGAGATAGTATACTCGTAACTAGTATGTATGTATAAAGAAAGAAAAAAAAACCACGGTTAGGTCACTGGTATATACAATTATGGACGGGCTGCCGAGTGCCGACACAGAGGTAGCCACAGCCGTGAACTACCGCACTGTACTGTGTCTGCTGCTAATATATAGACTGGTTGATAAAGAGATAGTATACTCGTAACTAGTATGTATGTATAAAGAAAGAAAAAAAAACCACGGTTAGGTCACTGGTATATACAATTATGGACGGGCTGCCGAGTGCCGACACAGAGGTAGCCACAGCCGTGAACTACCGCACTGTACTGTGTCTGCTGCTAATATATAGACTGGTTGATAAAGAGATAGTATACTCGTAACTAGTATGTATGTATAAAGAAAGAAAAAAAAACCACGGTTAGGTCACTGGTATATACAATTATGGACGGGCTGCCGAGTGCCGACACAGAGGTAGCCACAGCCGTGAACTACCGCACTGTACTGTGTCTGCTGCTAATATATAGACTGGTTGATAAAGAGATAGTATACTCGTAACTAGTATGTATGTATAAAGAAAGAAAAAAAAACCACGGTTAGGTCACTGGTATATACAATTATGGACGGGCTGCCGAGTGCCGACACAGAGGTAGCCACAGCCGTGAACTACCGCACTGTACTGTGTCTGCTGCTAATATATAGACTGGTTGATAAAGAGATAGTATACTCGTAACTAGTATGTATGTATAAAGAAAGAAAAAAAAACCACGGTTAGGTCACTGGTATATACAATTATGGACGGGCTGCGGAGTGCCGACACAGAGGTAGCCACAGCCGTGAACTACCGCACTGTACTGTGTCTGCTGCTAATATATAGACTGGTTGATAAAGAGATAGTATACTCGTAACTAGTATGTATGTATAAAGAAAGAAAAAAAAACCACGGTTAGGTGGTATATACAATTATGGACGGGCTGCCGAGTGCCGACACAGAGGTAGCCACAGCCGTGAACTACCGCACTGTACTGTGTCTGCTGCTAATATATAGACTGGTTGATAAAGAGATAGTATACTCGTAACTAGTATGTATGTATAAAGAAAGAAAAAAAAACCACGGTTAGGTCACTGGTATATACAATTATGGACGGGCTGCCGAGTGCCGACACAGAGGTAGCCACAGCCGTGAACTACCGCACTGTACTGTGTCTGCTGCTAATATATAGACTGGTTGATAAAGAGATAGTATACTCGTAACTAGTATGTATGTATAAAGAAAGAAAAAAAAACCACGGTTAGGTCACTGGTATATACAATTATGGACGGGCTGCCGAGTGCCGACACAGAGGTAGCCACAGCCGTGAACTACCGCACTGTACTGTGTCTGCTGCTAATATAGACTGGTTGATAAAGAGATAGTATACTACTAATATTATATACTGGTGGTCAGGTCACTGGTCACTAGTCACACTGGCAGTGGCACTCCTGCAGCAAAAGTGTGCACTGTTTAATTTTAATATAATATTATGTACTCCTGGCTCCTGCTATAACCTATAACTGGCACTGCAGTAGTGCTCCCCAGTCTCCCCCACAATTATAAGCTGTGTGAGCTGAGCAGTCAGACAGATATATAATATATATAGATGATGCAGCACACTGGCCTGAGCCTGAGCAGTGCACACAGATATGGTATGTATGTGACTGAGTCACTGTGTGCTGTGTATCGCTTTTTTCAGGCAGAGAACGGATTATAAATAAAAGTGGTGGTCACTGGTCACTATCAGCAAAACTCTGCACTGTACACTACTGAGTACTCCTAATGCTCCCCAAAATTAGTAAATCAAGTGTCTAAACGGAGAGGACGCCAGCCACGTCCTCTCCCTATCAATCTCAATGCACGTGTGAAAATGGCGGCGACGCGCGGCTCCTTATATAGAATCCGAGTCTCGCGATAGAATCCGAGCCTCGCGAGAATCCGACAGCGTCATGATGACGTTCGGGCGCGCTCGGGTTAACCGAGCAAGGCGGGAAGATCCGAGTCGCTCGGACCCGTGAAAAAAAACATGAAGTTCTGGCGGGTTCGGATTCAGAGAAACCGAACCCGCTCATCTCTAATAAGAATATCCTTATAGAACTAAAGGTCAAATAGAGTTGAGGTTACGAAATGGTAAAAAAGGGGCAGACTAAAATCTATGTTTCTATGTAACTATTTACTAATTTAATCCATTTTAATTATACATGTGATCCCATTCAAGTGCTATTGTACAACTTAATTTTTGGAGCTGTTTTGCTTTTAGTCTTCTTATATTCTAGATACATTAAATAAAAGAGCAGTATGTGTATTTGTGTGTTAATTCAGAGGTGGGCACTAATGGCACTGCCACTACATCCGTGTATGTATACAAAAGTAGCAGGAGGGGACTTCAGTAAAAAGACGCCCACTGCAAACTTCTGTGAGCTGCTTGCAAATCTCCACCCCTAAATTTCCCCCAGCACACTAAAAATTACCTGTAACCATACCAGTTTTTTGTGTGCTGGGGGAAAATTTAGGGGTGGGGATTTGTACTCCCCCCTCTCTGTCTTTTGTTTGTCTGTGACCCCTCACCCTTTCTAGCACCTGATATATAATTATCTCCAGGAATGACCAAGCAACTGCTATTGTTTGTCTGCTTGTGAGTGAGAGGCATTGAATGGGAGCAGTATTTGGAAGGCATGCTGTTTCTTGTAATGCCAATGGGAGATCCTGGGGCTGCCTCCCGGGTAAGTTAGCTCTCTGTCTGGATGTGTTTTAGTAATAGCCTTTATCATGAGGGCTACTGTGACAAATTACATGGCCCTATGTGGGCACTGCTATTATGTAGTGTTAGGACTGCTGAAGTGGCTCAGCAGCTAACATGCGTTTGCAAACATGTGTGACTAATTCTCTGAATTTCTATTACCAGATAGGTTCAGGTATGGTCACAGGTAATTTTTAGTGTGCTGGGGGAAATTTAGGGGTGGGGATTTGCACCCCCCCACCCTCTCTGTCTGTTGACCCTCAAGTTATTCAGGATGTCCGACAAAAAGGAGATTTATGGTAAGACTTACCATTGTTAAAACTCTTTCTACGAGGTACACTGGTATTCCACAGGGAATAACATCGGGGGGTGTAGAGTTAGATCTTGATCCGAGGCACAAACAGGCTAAAGCTTTGACTGGTCCCAAGATGCACTGCACCGCCTACTCTATATCCCCGCCTCCAGGCACTGGAGCTCAGTTTTGTTAACCAGTCCAATGCAGTAGCAGGTAAAAGAGACGACAGTAGTTAGTAGCCACATATAACCACATTCTCACGACAGGAGAAGGTACCAGCAGCTAATGCCATACAAACCCTAAGAAGCTAAGTGTGTCAGGGTGGGCGCCCTGTGGAATCCAGTGTACCTTGCAGAAAGAGATTTAACAATGGTAAGTCTTACCATAAATCTCCTTTTCTGCAGCGGGGTACACTGGTATTCCACAGGGAATAACATCGGGGATGTCCTAAAGCAGTTCCTCATGGGAGGGGATGCACTGCAGAGGGCACAAGAACCCGGCGTCCAAAGGAAGCATCCTGGGAGGTGGAAGTATCAAAGGCATAGAACCTGATGAACGTGTTCACTGAGGACCATGTAGCCGCCTTGCACAATTGTTCTAGGGATGCGCCACGACGGGATGCCCAAGAATGTCCAACAGACCGAGTAGAATGGGCCTTGATAGTAGCAGGAGTTGGAAGTCCAGCCTGTACATAAGCTTGTGCAATCACCATTCTAATCCATCTGGCCAAGGTCTGCTTATTTGCAGTCCAGCCACATTTGTGAAAACCAAAAAGGACAAAGAGAGAATCAGATCTCCTAGGAGAGGTGATTCTCTTCACATGTATATGGAGAGCACGTACTACATCCAAAGACCGTTCTTTGCAGGATAAACCAGGAGAGATAAAGGCCGGAACCACAATCTCTTGGTTAAGGTGGAAAGACGACAACACCTTAGGCAGATAACCAGGGCGAGTTCTAAGAACCGCGTGGTCACAGTGAAAAATCAGAAAAGGTGACTGACAGGATAAGGCACCCAAGTCTGAAACCCTTCTAGCAGAGGAACATAGGGAGGTTGAATCCGTAAAACACCCTGAGTGAAAGTATTAACGTCAGTCAAAGTCGCAATTTTTCTCTGAAATCATACCGACAAGGCTGAAATATGAACCTTGAGGGAGGACAGACGAAGGCCAAAGTCCAGTCCCTGTTGTAGAAAAGCTAAAAGTTTGGCAGTACTGAACTAGTATGCATCATAATTCTTAGCCGCACACCATGTGAAGTAAAAATTCCAGACCCTATAATAAATCCGAGCCAAAGCCGGTTTACGGGCTTTCAACATAGTTTGAATGACCGCCTCAGAAAATCCTTTGGCCCTCAGGAGTGAAGCTTCAAGAGCCACGCTGTCAAAGCCAGTCGGACCAGATCCTGGTAGACACAAGGGCCCTGAAGGTCTGGGCGTTGCGGAAGTAGAAAAGGACACTCTATTGAGAGACCCTGCAGGTCTGAGAACCAATGCCATCTGGGCCACTCTGGAGCGATTAAAAGTAGTAATCCTCCTTCTTGCTTGAACTTCCTTATTACCCTGGGCAGGAGTGACACGGGAGGGAATATGTATGGCAGCCGAAAGTTCCATGGAATTGCCAGTGCGTCCATGAACGCTGCTTGAGGATCCCTTGTCCTTGCTCCGAAGACCGGAATCTTGTGATTGTGTTGAGACGCCATCAGGTCTACATCTGGTAGGCCCCACTTGTCCACTAAGAGTTGAAAGACTTCTGGATGAAGGCTCCACTCTCTGGCGTGTATGTCCTGACAACTGAGGAAGTCCGCTTCCCAGTTGAGGACCCTCGGAATGAACACTGCCGATATAGCTGGCAGATGGCGTTCCGCCCATAGAAGAATCTTTGATACTTTCAACATTGCAATGTGGCTTCGAGTGCCGCCTTGATGATTTATGTACGCCACCATCGTGGCATTGTCCGACTGTACTTGAACAGGCCTGTTCTGTACCAAAGGCAAAGCCAGTTTCAGAGCATTGAACACTGCCCGCAACTCCAGAATGTTTATCGGAAGGAGAGATTCCTCCATGGTCCACCGACCCTGAAGAGAGTGTTGCTCCAACACCGCGCCCCCAACCCCGCAGACTGGCATCCGTCATTTGGAGGACCCAGTTGGAGGTCCAGAAGGGACGACCCCTGCTCAATCATTGGTCCTGGAGTCACCAGCTCAGAGACAGACTAACTTCCAGAGTCAAGGAAATCACGGGAGACCTGATCCGGTGATGTAGGCCGTCCCACTTGGAAAGGATCAACCTCTGCAGAGGGCGAGAATGAAATTGAGCTTACTCTACTATGCCGAAACCCGACACCATGAGGCCTAGTACTTGCATCGCCGAGTGTATCGATACACGAGGGTGAGAGAGGAAGCATCGTATCCTGTCCTGAGGTTTCAGGACCTTCTCCGGATACAAGAACAACCGTTGGTTGTGAGTGTCCAGTAACGCCCCCAGGTGTACCATGCTCTGAGCAGGAACCAGTGAGGATTTCTTCCAGTTGATGAGCCACCCGTGGACTTGCAGGAATTGGACCCTCTGGGGTATTTGCCAGGATCAACAAGTCGTCCAGATACGACAGGATCCTGATACCCTGACGGCGTAGTAGAGCCGTCATGACCGCCATGACCTTGGTGAAGATTTGCGGAGCCATGGTCAGTCCAAAAGGCAAGGCCTGGAATTGATAATGTAGGTTGCCAATAGCAAACCACAGATATTGCTGATGCGACATGGCAAAGGTATATGTAGGTAAGCATCCTGAATGTCCAGGGATACCATATAGTCCTTGGGCTCCAAGGCCAGAACAATGGAGTGAAGAGTTTCCATACGGAATTTGGAAACCTTTACAAATTTGTTCAAAGACTTGAGGTTGAGAATAGGCCGTGAGGTTCCATTCGGTTCCGGAACTAGGAGCAGCATTGAATAGTACCCCCTGCCTCTCTGAGATAGAGGCACAGGCACTATCACTCCAGGAGGGATTGTACCACCAAATGTAGAGTTTTTGCTTTTAATGGATCCGAAGGGATATTTGTTGAGCAAAACTGGTGAGGGGGACGTTTCTTGAAAGAGATGGCGTATCCGTGAGTGACGACTTCCCTCACCTAGGCATCTGAAGTGGTCTGTAACCATACCTGGGCGAACCGCAGAAGTCGGCCTCCCACCCTGGGATCCCCCAGGGGGAGGCCCGCCCCGTCATGCAGCAGGCTTCTCTGGTTTGGAAGCAGGCTGACGGGCAGCCCAGGAACGTTTAGGTTTGGGCTTAGAGGTTTTGGAAGTGCAAGCTTGTTTTGGGTACGTCTGACCTTTTGCTTTACTCGGAGGTCGAAAGGAAGGAAGGTGGTACTTTTAGCCTTCGGGGGCCGAAGGATTGGTACTCGGCAGACATGCAGTTTTTTTAGCAGATGCTAAGTCAGCAACAATATTGTTCAGATCTTCCCCTAATAGGAAGTTTCCTTTAAAAGGGATCACCTCCAAGGTCTTTTTAGAGTCCAGATCCACAGCACACTGGCATCAGAGGCCACCTCCTGTATGTAATGAGAGGCTGTGGTTATATATGAAAGACACTGTCTGGCATTATCAGAAAAATGAGAAGGTAGTTCTGCTTCAACTTCTTGAACCCAGGCTTCAATAGCTTTTGCAGCCCAAGAAGCCACTATGGTAGGTCCATGCACTGCACCCGCAAGAGTGTAAGTAGACTTCAAGCAACCCTCCACATGCTTCCTTCAGAGAGGTGATGGTAGTGACAGGTAGAGTAGAAGACACCACTAAACGTGCAACATGTGAGTCCAGCGGAGATGGTGTTTCACAATTTTTACTTAACTGCAGCGAGGGGATAACGAGCTAGCATTTTTTAAGACAGGGAGAATTTCTTTCCTGGAGACTCCCAGGATTCCTGACATATGTCAACTAAATGGTCAGAATGTGGCAAAACTAATTTAGTAACCTTCTGATGTTTGAACTTACCAGGTTTCTTAGGGTGTGTACACACAGTGAGATATTTTCTTTCGATTTTGACTATATAGTTAAAATCCCAAGAAGAGTTAGTGCAGATCGCAAGGTGAAAGTCACCTTGTGATCCCGATTCGATCCCGATGCGTGGTCCCGCCAGGTCGGTATCGCAAGAAAAGATAGATTGTGCAGGCAAGTCAATCCTTGCTAGATCGGTGTACTATCTAGTTCATCTCACATGTCAATGACATCTCACATAAGCCAAAATCTCACATAAGCCAAAATCGTAAGCACACAGTCCATATCTCAAGAAAAGTTAGTCAAAATCGGTGGTGCTGGGCTCCAGGGAGTTCAAGGGAAATCGCAAGTGAAAATCGGGCACAGCAAGGATCTCACACCATTAGACGTGTCTGGAGGTTCAGTTTCATCATCGATCTGAAGAATCAGTTTTATAGCCTCCAAGTGGTCAGGAACATCCACCTGTGTTGTAGATTCCCCATCAGAAGCATCTGCATCAGTGTCTGATGGGTCAGTATATACGCCATCTTCATCAAATGAAGTATCCGAAACATGCGTGGATTGTGAGGAATAAATGGCCCGCTTAGATGACTCTTTGGTCCTAGGGGGGCAATTGTAAGGCTTTTGTTTAACCAATGACTGATTTAACTGCTGTAACTCAGTTGACAGAGAATCCACCCATGGTGGATTTACAACAGGGACAATATGTGATTGTACAGGCACAGTAGGTCCCATAGGGGGTGCAAGTCTCGTTACTAGCGCAGTCAGTAAATTAGAAAAAGCAGCCCAAGGTTGGTCTTGGTGTGCCACTAGTGCTGCATGCTGGCCGAGGGGTATATAACCCTCAATACCTGGACCCTCAGCTGGAATATTTTCCTCATATAAGTCAGCGGCATCAGCACTGCATGACGCAGGATCAGCCACGGATCTCCCACTCTGTGACGCAGACATTATTGGAGAATGTAGCTCTAGGGCATAACAGTACAATATAGCCAGACAGTACCTGACAAAACCCCCCTGTGGAGTGTGTTTGCAAATGCAGATCACAAACAGAGGATTTAAGTGGTATATGGTGACTGAAATACACAGAGAAAAATACCAAACAGTATATCCTGTGAAACACTATATATGTGATGTGCACCGGAAATTTTTCGGGTTTTGTGTTTTGGTTTTGGATTCGGTTCCTTGGCCGTGTTTTGGATTCGGACGCGTTTTGGCAAAACCTCCCTGAAAATTTTTAGTCGGATTTGGGTGTGTTTTGGATTTGGGGTGTTTTTTTTTACAAAAAACCCTCAAAAACAGCTTAAATCATAGAATTAGGGGGTCATTTTGATCCCATAGTATTATTAACCTCAATAACCATAATTTCCACTCATTTTCAGTCTATTCTGAACACCTCACACCTCACAATATTATTTTTAGTCCTAAAATTTGCACCGAGGTCGCTGGATGACTAAGCTAAGTGACCCAAGTGGCCGACACAAACACCTGGCCCATCTAGGAGTGGCACTGCAGTGTCAGACAGGATGGCACTTCAAAAAAATAGTCCCCAAACAGCACATGATGCAAAGAAAAAAAGAGGCGCAATGAGGTAGCTGTGTGACTAAGCTAAGCGACCCAAGTGGCCGACACAAACACCTGGCCCATCTAGGAGTGGCACTGCAGTGTCAGGCAGGATAGTACTTCAAAAAAATAGTCCCCAAACAGCACATGATGCAAAGAAAAATGAAAGAAAAAAAGAGGTGCAAGATGGAATTGTCCTTGGGCCCTCCCACTTACCCTTATGTTGTATAAACAGGGCATGCACACTTTAACAAACCCATCATTTCAGCGACAGGGTCTGCCACACATCTGTGACTGAAATGACTGGTTGGTTTGGGCCCACACCAAAAAAGAAGCAATCAATCTCTCCTTGCACAAACTGGCTCTACAGAGGCAAGATGTCCACCTCCTCCTCATCGTCCGATTCCTCACCCCTTTCACTGTGTACATCCCCCTCCTCACAGATTATTAATTTGTCCCCACTGGAATCCACCATCTCAGGTCCCTGTGTACTTCCTGGAGGCAATTGCTGGTGAATGTCTCCACGGAGGAATTAATTATAATTAATTTTGATGAACATCATCTTCTCCACATTTTCTGGAAGTAACCTCGTACGCCGATTGCTGACAAGGTGAGCGGCTGCACTAAACACTCTTTCGGAGTACACACTGGAGGGGGGGCAACTTAGGTAAAATAAAGACAGTTTGTGCAAGGGCCTCCAAATTGCCTCTTTTTCCTGCCAGTATACATACGGACTGTCTGACGTGCCTACTTGGATGCGGTTACTCACATAATCCTCCCTCATTCTTTCAATGGTGACAGAATCATATGCAGTGACAGTAGACGATGTCAGGTCTCTAGGTTTGTCTGTCCCCAGCGGGGGCGCTAGTGGGTCAGTGTTGGTCTGATGGATAAAACGTGGAGGCAATATAATAGTCCTGCGCATAGGCGCTGATGTTTTATTGTTACTGAGCAGATCGGATAACACAGTATAAACAGAAAACCGGTAATGGAATGACAATGGTTGATAACTGGATTTAAATAGCTGAGGTCTCTTGCAAATGAAATGTGAAACAACAAAACTGAAGGCAGATGATATAACTAAAGTCCAATAGTACTTGATAGCACACAGTCTCGGTATAACGTAAAGTAACTTGAAAGGCAGAACTCCGGTATGTATGAGAAACACTCAGTCTCTATAAAGCACACAAGTCCAGATAGTTTTACTAGGCTCAAGCAGGAAACAGTCTCTAAGCCATCAATAGTAATACTGCTGAAATGCACAGATGGAATACAGATAGCCAGTGTACAAGTGAGATGGTAATACGAACACCTGAAGAGAGTCTCTGCTGCTGGTGATTGTGGCTGGATGGAATTGGAGTCCGAAGTTAACAGGAGAGCTGTGAGAATGAAGACTGGAACGAATGGAGGTAACCACGGGGATCGCTGGAAACAGGAACCAGAAGAACTTAGGCACATGGTGTGTGACTTGTTGTCCGAGGCAATGTGAGAGAGCCACAAGCTGGAAGTTATACCTCCTGCCCAGCAGTGATTGGACACAAACTACAGGCGGAGATACAGAGCTGGATTGAACATCAGAATCAGCTGCGTGCAGGTGTCATGGTAACGTCCACACAGGCTGGACATCGGCACGCCGCAAAACCCACACAGGACCAGACTCAGGAGTACTCAGCAATGTGAAATAGAACGCTCGCAGTTACTACACCCATGCA
Organism: Pseudophryne corroboree; assembly: GCF_028390025.1. Lineage (NCBI taxonomy): Eukaryota > Metazoa > Chordata > Amphibia > Anura > Myobatrachidae > Pseudophryne > Pseudophryne corroboree. The sequence continues at coordinate 691,581,045 of NC_086447.1, read as the reverse complement.
GCCGCAACTGGGGCCAAGACCTCCGGAGGCCCGCACACTAGAGATGAGCGCCTGAAATTTTTCGGGTTTTGTGTTTTGGTTTTGGGTTCGGTTCCGCGGCCGTGTTTTGGGTTCGAACGCGTTTTGGCAAAACCTCACCGAATTATTTTTGTCGGATTCGGGTGTGTTTTGGATTCGGGTGTTTTTTTCCAAAAACACTAAAAAACAGCTTAAATCATAGAAGTTGGGGGTCATTTTGATCCCAAAGTATTATTAACCTCAAAAACCATAATTTACACTCATTTTCAGTCTATTCTGAATACCTCACACCTCACAATATTATTTTTAGTCCTAAAATTTGCACCGAGGTCGCTGTGTGAGTAAGATAAGCGACCCTAGTGGCCGACACAAACACCGGGCCCATCTAGGAGTGGCACTGCAGTGTCACGCAGGATGTCCCTTCCAAAAAACCCTCCCCAAACAGCACATGACGCAAAGAAAAAAAGAGGCGCAATGAGGTAGCTGTGTGAGTAAGATTAGCGACCCTAGTGGCCGACACAAACACCAGGCCCATCTAGGAGTGGCACTGCAGTGTCACGCAGGATGGCCCTTCCAAAAAACCCTCCCCAAACAGCACATGACGCAAAGAAAAAAAGAGGCGCAATGAGGTAGCTGACTGTGTGAGTAAGATTAGCGACCCTAGTGGCCGACACAAACACCGGGCCCATCTAGGAGTGGCACTGCAGTGTCACGCAGGATGGCCCTTCCAAAAAACCCTCCCCAAACAGCACATGACGCAAAGAAAAAAAGAGGCGCAATGAGGTAGCTGACTGTGTGAGTAAGATTAGCGACCCTAGTGGCCGACACAAACACCGGGCCCATCTAGGAGTGGCACTGCAGTGTCACGCAGGATGTCCCTTCCAAAAAACCCTCCCCAAACTGCACATGACGCAAAGAAAAAAAGAGGCGCAATGAGGTAGCTGTGTGAGTAAGATTAGCGACCCTAGTGGCCGACACAAACACCGGGCACATCTAGGAGTGGCACTGCAGTGTCACGCAGGATGTCCCTTCCAAAAAACCCTCCCCAAACAGCACATGACGCAAAGAAAAAAAGAGGCGCAATGAGGTAGCTGTGTGAGTAAGATTAGCGACCCTAGTGGCCGACACAAACACCGGGCCCATCTAGGAGTGGCACTGCAGTGTCACGCAGGATGTCCCTTCCAAAAAACCCTCCCCAATCAGCACATGATGCAAAGAAAAAGAAAAGAAAAAAGAGGTGCAAGATGGAATTATCCTTGGGCCCTCCCACCCACCCTTATGTTGTATAAACAAAACAGGACATGCACACTTTAACCAACCCATCATTTCAGTGACAGGGTCTGCCACACGACTGTGACTGATATGACGGGTTGGTTTGGACCCCCCCCAAAAAAGAAGCAATTAATCTCTCCTTGCACAAACTGGCTCTACAGAGGCAAGATGTCCACCTCATCTTCACCCTCCGATATATCACCGTGTACATCCCCCTCCTCACAGATTATCAATTCGTCCCCACTGGAATCCACCATCTCAGCTCCCTGTGTACTTTGTGGAGGCAATTGCTGCTGGTCAATGTCTCCGCGGAGGAATTGATTATAATTCATTTTAATGAACATCATCTTCTCCACATTTTCTGGATGTAACCTCGTACGCCGATTGCTGACAAGGTGAGCGGCGGCACTAAACACTCTTTCGGAGTACACACTTGTGGGAGGGCAACTTAGGTAGAATAAAGCCAGTTTGTGCAAGGGCCTCCAAATTGCCTCTTTTTCCTGCCAGTATAAGTACGGACTGTGTGACGTGCCTACTTGGATGCGGTCACTCATATAATCCTCCACCATTCTATCAATGTTGAGAGAATCATATGCAGTGACAGTAGACGACATGTCCGTAATCGTTGTCAGGTCCTTCAGTCCGGACCAGATGTCAGCATCAGCAGTCGCTCCAGACTGCCCTGCATCACCGCCAGCGGGTGGGCTCGGAATTCTGAGCCTTTTCCTCGCACCCCCAGTTACGGGAGAATGTGAAGGAGGAGATGTTGACAGGTCGCGTTCCGCTTGACTTGACAATTTTGTCACCAGCAGGTCTTTCAACCCCAGCAGACCTGTGTCTGCCGGAAAGAGAGATCCAAGGTAGGCTTTAAATCTAGGATCGAGCACGGTGGCCAAAATGTAGTGCTCTGATTTCAACAGATTGACCACCCGTGAATCCTTGTTAAGCGAATTAAGGGCTGCATCCACAAGTCCCACATGCCTAGCGGAATCGCTCCCTTTTAGCTCCTTCTTCAATGCCTCCAGCTTCTTCTGCAAAAGCCTGATGAGGGGAATGACCTGACTCAGGCTGGCAGTGTCTGAACTGACTTCACGTGTGGCAAGTTCAAAGGGCATCAGAACCTTGCACAACGTTGAAATCATTCTCCACTGCACTTGAGACAGGTGCATTCCATCTCCTATATCGTGCTCAATTGTATAGGCTTGAATGGCCTTTTGCTGCTCCTCCAACCTCTGAAGCATATAGAGGGTTGAATTCCACCTCGTTACCACTTCTTGCTTCAGATGATGGCAGGGCAGGTTCAGTAGTTTTTGGTGGTGCTCCAGTCTTCTGTACGTGGTGCCTGTACGCCGAAAGTGTCCCGCAATTTTTCTGGCCACCGACAGCATCTCTTGCACGCCCCTGTCGTTTTAAAAAAAATTCTGCACCACCAAATTCAAGGTATGTGCAAAACATGGGACGTGCTGGAATTTGCCCATATTTAATGCACACACAATATTGCTGGCGTTGTCCGATGCCACAAATCCACAGGAGAGTCCAATTGGGGTAAGCCATTCCGCGATGATCTTCCTCAGTTGCCGTAAGAGGTTTTCAGCTGTGTGCGTATTCTGGAAAGCGGTGATACAAAGCGTAGCCTGCCTAGGAAAGAGTTGGCGTTTGCGAGATGCTGCTACTGGTGCCGCCGCTGCTGTTCTTGCGGCGGGAGTCCATACATCTACCCAGTGGGCTGTCACAGTCATATAGTCCTGACCCTGCCCTGCTCCACTTGTCCACATGTCCGTGGTTAAGTGGACATTGGGTACAACTGCATTTTTTAGGAGACTGGTGAGTCTTTTTCTGACGTCCGTGTACATTCTCGGTATCGCCTGCCTAGAGAAGTGGAACCTAGATGGTATTTGGTAACGGGGGCACACTGCCTCAATAAATTGTCTAGTTCCCTGTGAACTAACGGCGGATACCGGACGCACGTCTAACACCAACATAGTTGTCAAGGACTCAGTTATCCGCTTTGCAGTAGGATGACTGCTGTGATATTTCATCTTCCTCGCAAAGGACTGTTGAACAGTCAATTGCTTACTGGAAGTAGTACAAGTGGGCTTACGACTTCCCCTCTGGGATGACCATCGACTCCCAGCGGCAACAACAGCAGCGCCAGCAGCAGTAGGCGTTACACGCAAGGATGCATCGGAGGAATCCCAGGCAGGAGAGGACTCGTCAGACTTGCCAGTGACATGGCCTGCAGGACTATTGGCATTCCTGGGGAAGGAGGAAATTGACACTGAGGGAGTTGGTGGGGTGGTTTGCGTGAGCTTGGTTACAAGAGGAAGGGATTTACTGGTCAGTGGACTGCTTCCGCTGTCACCCAAAGTTTTTGAACTTGTCACTGACTTATTATGAATGCGCTGCAGGTGACGTATAAGGGAGGATGTTCCGAGGTGGTTAACGTCCTTACCCCTACTTATTACAGCTTGACAAAGGGAACACACGGCTTGACACCTGTTGTCCGCATTTCTGGTGAAATACCTCCACACCGAAGAGCTGATTTTTTTGGTATTTTCACCTGGCATGTCAACGGCCATATTCCTCCCACGGACAACAGGTGTCTCCCCGGGTGCCTGACTTAAACAAACCACCTCACCATCAGAATCCTCCTTGTCAATTTCCTCCCCAGCGCCAGCAACACCCATATCCTCCTCATCCTGGTGTACTTCAACACTGACATCTTCAATCTGACTATCAGGAACTGGACTGCGGGTGCTCCTTCCAGCACTTGCAGGGGGCGTGCAAATGGTGGAAGGCGCATGCTCTTCACGTCCAGTGTTGGGAAGGTCAGGCATCGCAACCGACACAATTGGACTCTCCTTGTGGATTTGGGATTTCAAAGAACGCACAGTTCTTTGCGGTGCTTTTGCCAGCTTGAGTCTTTTCAGTTTTCTAGCGAGAGGCTGAGTGCTTCCATCCTCATGTGAAGCTGAACCACTAGCCATGAACATAGGCCAGGGCCTCAGCCGTTCCTTGCCACTCCGTGTGGTAAATGGCATATTGGCAAGTTTACGCTTCTCCTCCGACAATTTTATTTTAGGTTTTGGAGTCCTTTTTTTACTGATATTTGGTGTTTTGGATTTGACATGCTCTGTACTATGACATTGGGCATCGGCCTTGGCAGACGACGTTGCTGGCATTTCATCGTCTCGGCCATGACTAGTGGCAGCAGCTTCAGCACGAGGTGGAAGTGGATCTTGATCTTTCCCTAATTTTGGAACCTCAACATTTTTGTTCTCCATATTTTAATAGGCACAACTAAAAGGCACCTCAGGTAAACAATGGAGATGGATGGATTGGATACTAGTATACAATTATGGACGGGCTGCCGAGTGCCGACACAGAGGTAGCCACAGCCGTGAACTACCGCACTGTACTGTGTCTGCTGCTAATATATAGACTGGTTGATAAAGAGATAGTATACTCGTAACTAGTATGTATGTATAAAGAAAGAAAAAAAAACCACGGTTAGGTGGTATATACAATTATGGACGGGCTGCCGAGTGCCGACACAGAGGTAGCCACAGCCGTGAACTACCGCACTGTACTGTGTCTGCTGCTAATATATAGACTGGTTGATAAAGAGATAGTATACTCGTAACTAGTATGTATGTATAAAGAAAGAAAAAAAAACCACGGTTAGGTGGTATATACAATTATGGACGGGCTGCCGAGTGCCGACACAGAGGTAGCCACAGCCGCGAACTACCGCACTGTACTGTGTCTGCTGCTAATATATAGACTGGTTGATAAAGAGATAGTATACTCGTAACTAGTATGTATGTATAAAGAAAGAAAAAAAAACCACGGTTAGGTGGTATATACAATTATGGACGGGCTGCCGAGTGCCGACACAGAGGTAGCCACAGCCGTGAACTACCGCACTGTACTGTGTCTGCTGCTAATATATAGACTGGTTGATAAAGAGATAGTATACTCGTAACTAGTATGTATGTATAAAGAAAGAAAAAAAAACCACGGTTAGGTCACTGGTATATACAATTATGGACGGGCTGCCGAGTGCCGACACAGAGGTAGCCACAGCCGTGAACTACCGCACTGTACTGTGTCTGCTGCTAATATATAGACTGGTTGATAAAGAGATAGTATACTCGTAACTAGTATGTATGTATAAAGAAAGAAAAAAAAACCACGGTTAGGTCACTGGTATATACAATTATGGACGGGCTGCGGAGTGCCGACACAGAGGTAGCCACAGCCGTGAACTACCGCACTGTACTGTGTCTGCTGCTAATATATAGACTGGTTGATAAAGAGATAGTATACTCGTAACTAGTATGTATGTATAAAGAAAGAAAAAAAAACCACGGTTAGGTCACTGGTATATACAATTATGGACGGGCTGCCGAGTGCCGACACAGAGGTAGCCACAGCCGTGAACTACCGCACTGTACTGTGTCTGCTGCTAATATATAGACTGGTTGATAAAGAGATAGTATACTCGTAACTAGTATGTATGTATAAAGAAAGAAAAAAAAACCACGGTTAGGTCACTGGTATATACAATTATGGACGGGCTGCCGAGTGCCGACACAGAGGTAGCCACAGCCGTGAACTACCGCACTGTACTGTGTCTGCTGCTAATATATAGACTGGTTGATAAAGAGATAGTATACTCGTAACTAGTATGTATGTATAAAGAAAGAAAAAAAAACCACGGTTAGGTCACTGGTATATACAATTATGGACGGGCTGCCGAGTGCCGACACAGAGGTAGCCACAGCCGTGAACTACCGCACTGTACTGTGTCTGCTGCTAATATATAGACTGGTTGATAAAGAGATAGTATACTCGTAACTAGTATGTATGTATAAAGAAAGAAAAAAAAACCACGGTTAGGTCACTGGTATATACAATTATGGACGGGCTGCCGAGTGCCGACACAGAGGTAGCCACAGCCGTGAACTACCGCACTGTACTGTGTCTGCTGCTAATATATAGACTGGTTGATAAAGAGATAGTATACTCGTAACTAGTATGTATGTATAAAGAAAGAAAAAAAAACCACGGTTAGGTCACTGGTATATACAATTATGGACGGGCTGCGGAGTGCCGACACAGAGGTAGCCACAGCCGTGAACTACCGCACTGTACTGTGTCTGCTGCTAATATAGACTGGTTGATAAAGAGATAGTATACTACTAATATTATATACTGGTGGTCAGGTCACTGGTCACTAGTCACACTGGCAGTGGCACTCCTGCAGCAAAAGTGTGCACTGTTTAATTTTAATATAATATTATGTACTCCTGGCTCCTGCTATAACCTATAACTGGCACTGCAGTAGTGCTCCCCAGTCTCCCCCACAATTATAAGCTGTGTGAGCTGAGCAGTCAGACAGATATATAATATATATTATATAGATGATGCAGCACACTGGCCTGAGCCTGAGCAGTGCACACAGATATGGTATGTATGTGACTGAGTCACTGTGTGCTGTGTATCGCTTTTTTCAGGCAGAGAACGGATTATAAATAAAAGTGGTGGTCAGTCACTGGTCACTATCAGCAAAACTCTGCACTGTACACTACTGAGTACTCCTAATGCTCCCCAAAATTAGTAAATCAAGTGTCTAAACGGAGAGGACGCCAGCCACGTCCTCTCCCTATCAATCTCAATGCACGTGTGAAAATGGCGGCGACGCGCGGCTCCTTATATAGAATCCGAGTCTCGCGATAGAATCCGAGCCTCGCGAGAATCCGACAGCGTCATGATGACGTTCGGGCGCGCTCGGGTTAACCGAGCAAGGCGGGAAGATCCGAGTCGCTCGGACTCGTGAAAAAAAACATGAAGTTCTGGCGGGTTCGGATTCAGAGAAACCGAACCCGCTCATCTCTACCGCACACCAGCGTGCTGGTAAGTGAGACGTAGCAGAGCGCCGATTCCTGACAGTACCCCCTCCTTTATGGGTGAGCACCGAACACCCACGAAGCTTGGCAGGGAAGAGTCTGTGGAAGGCTTGAATCAGACGTGGAGCATGTACATCCGTGGCGTCAACCCAACTCCTCTCTTCAGGACCATATCCAGACCAGTCAATGAGATATTGCAGATGACCATAACGATGTCGAGAGTCTAATATCTTTTCCACCTCGTATTCCACGCCCCGATGAGTTCGTACCTTTGGAGCTGCTGGAAGCGTTCTCTGGAAACGATTGAGAATTAGTGGTCTGAGGAGAGAAATATGGAATGAGTTGGGTATTTTCAAAAAAGCAGGCAGTTTCAATTTATAAGCCACCGGATTAATAACACTTTCTACTGGAAAAGGTCCAATAACCCGTGGAGCAAACTTCATTGAGGGGACTCTGAGCCGGAGATTACGGGTAGATAACCAGACCTTATCGCCCGGTTTCAAACTAGGAACTGCTCGCCTCTTCCGATCAGCGAACATTTTGTACCGTTGAGAAACTTTTTTAAGAGATGAATGGATCTCTTTCCAAATTTGAGCGAACCGCTGAAGAGCAGAAGCAGCCGCAGGCACATCTATGGCAGGTAATTCTTGGAAATCCGGTACTCTAGGATGCTGACCATAAACTGCGAAAAAAGGAGTTGTATCAGTTGAAGTATGATAACGGAAATTATGAGCAAACTCCGCCCATGGCAACGATTCTACCCAGTCATCCTGTGAAGAAGAGATATACAGTCTCAAATAGGTCTCAAGTTCTTGATTTACCCTCACTGTCTGCCCATTTGTTTAAGGATGATAGGCCGTAGAGAACTTCAGTTTTACCTGTAGCGCTGAACACAGAGCCCTCCAAAACTTGGCCACAAATTGTACTCCTCGGTCAGATATGATTTCTGTTGGAAGTCCATGTAACCTGAATAATTCACGAAGAAACAACTGAGCCAACTTTGGAGCAGAGGGTAATCCCATGAGTGGAATGAAGTGTGCCATTTTTGAAAACCTATCGACTACTACCCAGATGGTGTCATACCCTTTGGATGGAGGGAGATCAGAAATAAAGTCCATCGACACATGGGACCAGGGGCGCCTAGGAATGGAATTGGGTATCAATTGGCCTGCAGGAGCCTGACGAGAATTTTTATGCTGAGCACATTTGGGACATGAAGCTATGAACTCTTGAATATCTACCTTCATACGAGGCCACCAATACGTTTGAGACAGAAACTTAAAAGTCTTTAGAACCCCAGGTGACCAGTAAACTTGGACGTATGAGCCCAAGACAGAAGGTTTGGACGAAGCTCCGGAGAGACAAACATCTTGCCTGGAGGCGGGACTTGCGACATCCCTGTAGCTGCGAAAACCACCGGATTTAATACTGGTCGAGCAGCCTGTTCTGCGGATTCCTCGTTTGAGCTCATGGAGCGAGACAAAGCATCCGCTTTGACATTTTGTGAGCCCGGTCTAAACATCAACTTAAAATCAAAGCGAGAAAAGAATAGAGCCCACCTTGCTTGCCGAGGATTCAGACACTGCGCGGCTTTCAAGTAGAGAAGGTTCTTGTGATCCATGTAGATGGTAATGGGAAATCTCGTACCCTCCAGCAGATACCTCCATTCTTCAAGGGCCAATTTGATTGCTAACAACTTCTGGTCGCCGATGGTATAGTTCATTTCTGCAGACGAGAACCTACGAGAAAAAAACCCACAGGGGTGAGTCTTACCATCACTGCCAACCTGGGACAGGACTGCGCCCACGCCAACCGTTGAAGCGTCCACTTCCAAGATGAAGGCTTTACTGACATCCGGCTGCTGTAACACAGGAGCTGAAATAAAAGCTTGTTTTATTTTGTGAAAAGCGGACAGTGCGTCATCAGACCATTGGGAAGGATTTCCCCCTTTCCGGGAAAGGCAGGTAATTGGAGCTATTAGCGTGGAAAAGCCTTTAATAAACTTTCTGTAGTAATTGGCGAAGCCAATGAAGCGTTGAACTGACTTGAGTGTTGTTGGAAGAGACCAGTTTTCTATAGCTTCCAGTTTAGCTGGATCCATTTGAAGATCTGTTCCGGAAATGATGTATCCTAAGAAAGATATTGAAGAAGCTACAAATGTGCATTTGGACAACATGCCATACAGATGATTCCGTCGAAGACGTTGCAGAACCTCCTTCACCTGTTGGCGATGAGAGACTAAATCACGGGAAAATATCAAGATGTCATCGAGGTAAACCACCACACATTTATACAGGAGATCTCTAAACACTTCGTTGCCAAAGTTTTGAAACACGGCTGGGGCATTACTTAAACTGAAGGGCATCACTAGATATTCATAGTGGCCGTCACGAGTATTGAAGGCGGTTTTCCACTCATCACCACTTCGAATCCTGATAAGGTTGTAAGCCCCGCGAAGATCCAGTTTCGTGAAGATGGAAGCCCCTCTAACTCTGTCAAACAGCTCTGTGATAAGAGGTAACGGGTAGCTATTTTTGATTGTGTTGCAATTTAAACCCCGATAATCGATACAGGGGCGAAGTCCTCCATCTTTCTTCTTGACGAAGAAGAATCCAGCACCAGCTGGGGAAGTGTATGGACAGATGAAACCTTTCCGTAAATTTTCCTTTATGTATTCACTCATTGCTTGAGTTTCTGGGACTGAAAGAGGGTATGTACGCCCTCTAGGCGGCTTGCTCCCTGGAACCAGATCGATGGGACAATCCCACTCTCGATGGGGAGGCAAGACATCCGCTGCTTTCTCACTGAAGACGTCAGTGAATTCCTGATAGGCCTCCATGAGGCCAGACTGAGACTTTACACCAGAAGACTTTATTGGAAACACTTGAGCCAGACAAGACTGATGACAGGAGGAACTCCATGATGTTAACTGCAATTTGGACCAGTCAAATTGCGGATTGTGCAGTTGGAGCCAAGGCATACCCAGTACTATCTCATAGCCCGCTTTGGGTATAACCAGGAACTCAATGAGCTCAGAATGCAGGAAGCCTACTCCTAGAACTACCGGCTTGGTTTGCTGAAAGATGGAACCTTCAGAAATACGACTTCCATCCACGGCTGTGAGATAAACTGGACGACACAGCTTAGTCACTGGGAGATGAAGTCTATCCACTGCAGCTTGCGTAATAAAATTCCCAGCAGCACCACAATCCACTAAGGCAGACAAAGATTGGAGTCCCTCAGACCTTTCCAAGGTGACAGGTAATATAAGATCCGGAGATGAAGGAGCTTTATTCAAAAGCCCTAACTTGACTCCTCCTCTACAAGTTAGGACCTGGTGTTTCCCAGCCGAGCAGGGCAGGAACCAATCAGATGACCAGCAGCAGCACAATAGAGACACAGTCTTTCCTTTAATCTTCTGGACCGCTCCTCAGGTGTTAAACGAGATTTGTATACCTGCATGGGTTCATCAGTAATAATAGGTAGAGACTGTACAGGAGGCATAGCTCGGTGTTTGTGAAGATCACCTCGAGAGCGTTCACAGGTCCGCTCGCGTAAACGTAGATCCAATTTGATACATAGGGAAATTAGAGCTTCCAGTTGCTCTGGTAAATGTCGAGTAGTCAGTTCATCCTTTATGCGGCCAGACAGACCATGCCAGAAGGCGGCAACCAATGCCTGGTTGTTCCACTTCACCTCCTATGCCAATGTCTGGAACTGGATAACGTACTGACCCACAGTACGTGTTCCCTGGCGGATCTGAAAGAGGTCAGAAGCAGCAGAGGTTGTACGCCCAGGTTCGTCAAAGATGCATCGGAATGCGGCAACAAATTCAGTATAGTTGTTCAATATTGCATCTGCTCGCTCCCACAGCAGAGAGACCCAGTTCAAAGCAGAGCCAGCTAGAAGAGAAACAATATAAGCAACCTTTGTTCTAGGTGTTGGAAAGTTCTGTGGCTGCAATTCAAACTGAACTTCGCATTGATTTAGAAACCCACGACACATCTTAGAATTACCATCAAATTTACTCGGAGTAGGAAGATGGATGCGAGACATTGAAACAGGAGCAACTGAGCAACTGGAGAGCTGGAAACTGAGGAACCTGGAGCAGGAACTGTAACTGAAGAGGACACTGGGGAAACTGGAATTGGAAGTGATTGTTGCAAAGTATCTAATCGTAAAGACATTCCTTGCAGGAATTGCATAATCTGCTGCTGCGCAGCCTCTTGACCATCCAGTCGTGACACTAGGTCTTGGAGTGTCCCTGACCCCACACTCTGACCACCGTCTGGGTCAATGGGCCTCGGACAAACTGTCAGGTCTCTAGGTTTGTCTGTCCCCGGCGGGGGCGCTAGTGGGTCAGTGTTGGTCTGATGGATAAAACGTGGAGGCAATATAATAGTCCTGCGCATAGGCGCTGATGTTTTATTGTTACTGAGCAGATCGGATAACACAGTATAAACAGAAAACCGGTAATGGAATGACAATGGTTGATAACTGGATTTAAATAGCTGAGGTCTCTTGCAAATGAAATGTGAAACAACAAAACTGAAGGCAGATGATATAACTAAAGTCCAATAGTACTTAATAGCACACAGTCTCGGTATAACGTAAGATAAAGTAACTTGAAAGGTATGTATGAGAAACACTCAGTCTCTATAAAGCACACAAGTCCAGATAGTTTTACTAGGCTCAAGCAGGAAACAGTCTCTAAGCCATCAATAGTAATACTGCTGAAATGCACAGATGGAATACAGATAGCCAGTGTACAAGTGAGATGGTAATACGAACACCTGAGGAGAGTCTCTGCTGCTGGTGATTGTGGCTGGATGGAATTGGAGTCCGGAGTTAACAGGAGAGCTGTGAGAATGAAGACTGGAACGAATGGAGGTAACCACGGGGATCGCTGGAAACAGGAACCAGAAGAACTTAGGCACACGGTGTGTGACTTGTTGTCCGAGGCAATGTGAGAGAGCCACAAGCTGGAAGTTATACCTCCTGCCCAGCAGTGATTGGACACAAACTGCAGGCGGAGATACAGAGCTGGATTGAACATCAGAATCAGCTGCGTGCAGGTGTCATGGTAACGTCCACACAGGCTGGACATCGGCACCCTGCAAAACCAACACAGGACCAGACTCAGCAATGTGAAATAGAACGTTCGCGGTTACTACACCCATGCAGCCGCAACTGGGGCCAAGACCTCCGGAGGCCCGCACACCAGCGCGCTGGTAAGTGAGACGTAGCAGAGTGCCGATTCCTGACAGACGACATGTCAGTAATCGTTGGCAGGCCCTTCAGTCCGGACCAGATGTCAGCACTCGCTCCAGACTGCCCTGCATCACCGCCAGCGGGTGGGCTCGGAATTCCTAGCCTTTTCCTCGCACCCTCAGTTGCGGGAGAATGTGAAGGAGGAGATGTTGACAGGTCACGTTCCGCTTGACTTGACAATTTTCTCACCAGCAGGTCTTTGAACCTCTGCAGACTTGTGTCTGCCGGAAAGAGAGATACAACGTAGGTTTTAAATCTAGGATCGAGCACGGTGGCCAAAATGTAGTGCTCTGATTTCAACAGATTGACCACCCGTGAATCCTGGTTAAGCGAATTAAGGGCTCCATCCACAAGTCCCACATGCCTAGCGGAATCGCTCTGTTTTAGCTCCTCCTTCAATGTCTCCAGCTTCTTCTGCAAAAGCCTGATGAGGGAAATGACCTGACTCAGGCTGGCAGTGTCTGAACAGACTTCACGTGTGGCAAGTTCAAAGGGTTGCAGAACCTTGCACAATTTTGAAATCATTCTCCACTGCGCTTGAGTCAGGTGCATTCCCCCTCCTTTGCCTATATTGTAGGCAGGTGTATAGGCTTGAATGGCCTTTTCCTGCTCCTCCATCCTCTGAAGCATATAGAGGGTTGAATTCCACCTCGTTACCACCTCTTGCTTCAGATGATGGCAGGGCAGGTTCAGGACTGTTTGCTGGTGCTCCAGTCTTCGGAACGCAGTGGCTGAATGCCGAAAGTGGCCCGCAATTCTTCGGGCCACCGACAGCATCTCTTGCACGCCCCTATCGTTTTTTAAATAATTCTGCACCACCAAATTCAATGTATGTGCAAAATATGGGACGTGCTGGAATTTGCCCAGATGTAATGCACACACAATATTGGTGGCGTTGTCCGATGTCACAAATCCCCAGGAGAGTCCAATTGGGGTAAGCCATTCTGCGATGATGTTCCTCAGTTTCCGTAAGAGGTTGTCAGCTGTGTGCCTCTTCTGTAAAGCGGTGATACAAAGCGTAGCCTGCCTAGGAAGGAGTTGGCGTTTGCGAGATGCTGCTACTGGTGCCGCCGCTGCTGTTCTTGCTGCGGGAGGCAATACATCTACCCAGTGGGCTGTCACAGTTATATAGTCCTGAGTCTGCCCTGCTCCACTTGTCCACATGTCCGTGGTTAAGTGGACATTGGGTACAACTGCATTTTTTAGGACACTGGTGAGTCTTTTTCTGAGGTCTGTGTACATTCTCGGTATCGCCTGCCTAGAGAAATGGAACCTAGATGGTATTTGGTACCGGGGACACAGTACCTCAATCAAGTCTCTAGTTCCCTGTGAATTAACGGTGGATACCGGAAACACGTTTCTCACCACCCAGGCTGCCAAGGCCTGAGTTATCCGCTTTGCAGCAGGATGACTGCTGTGATATTTCATCTTCCTCGCAAAGGACTGTTGTACAGTCAATTTCTTACTGGAAGTAGTACAAGTGGTCTTCCGACTTCCCCTCTGGGATGACGATGGACTCCCAGCAGCAACAACAGCAGCGCCAGCAGCAGTAGGCCTTACACTCAAGGATGCATCGGAGGAATCCCAGGCAGGAGAGGACTCGTCAGACTTGACAGTGACATGGCCTGCAGGACTATTGGCTTTCCTGTCTAAGGAGGAAATTGACACTGAGGGAGTTGGTGGTGTGGTTTGCAGGAGCTTGGTTACAAGAGGAAGGGATTTAGTGGTCAGTGGACTGCTTCCGCTGTCATCCAAAGTTTTTGAACTTGTCACTGACTTCTGATAAATGCGGTCCAGGTGACGTGTAAGGGAGGATGTTCCTAGGTGGTTAACGTCCTTACCCCTACTTATTACAGCTTGACAAAGGCAACACACGGCTTGACACCAGTTGTCCGCATTTCTGTTGAAATAATTCCACACCGAAGAGGTGATTTATTTTGTATTTTGACCAGGCATGTCAACGGCCATATTCGTCCCACGGACAACAGGTGTCTCCCCGGGTGCCTGACTTAAACAAACCACCTCATCATCAGAATCCTCCTTGTCAATTTCCTCCCCAGCGCCAGCAACACCCATATCCTCATCCTGGTGTACTTCAACAGTGCCATCTTCAATTTGACTATCAGGAACTGGACTGCGGGTGCTCCTTCCAGCACTTGCAGGGGGCGTGCAAATGGTGGAAGGCGCAACCTCTTCCCGTCCAGTGTTGGGAAGGTCAGGCATCGCAACCGACACAATTGGACTCTCCTTGGGGATTTGTGATTTAGAAGAACGCACAGTTATTTGCTGTGCTTTTGCCATCTTAAGTCTTTTAAGTTTTCTAGCAGGAGGATGAGTGCTTCCATCCTCAGGTGAAGCTGAACCACTAGCCTTGAACATAGTCCAGGGCCTCAGCCGTTCCTTGCCACTCCGTGTCGTAAATGGCACATTGGCAAGTTTACGCTTCTCCTCAGACGATTTTGATTTTGATTTTTGGGTCATTTTACTGAGCTTTATTTGTTGGGATTTTACATGCTCTCTACTATGACATTGGGCATCGGCCTTGGCAGACGACGTTGATGGCATTTCATCGTCTCAGCCATGACTAGTGGCAGCAGCTTCAGCACGAGGTGGAAGTGGATCTTGATCTTTCCCTATTTTACCCTCCACATTTTTGTTCTCCATTTTTTAATGTGTGGAATTATATGCCAGTAATATATCAATAGCAATGGCCTACTACTATATATACTGCGCACAACTGAAATGCACCACAGGTATGGATGGATAGTATACTTGACCACACAGAGGTAGGTAGAGCAGTGGCCTTCTGTACCGTACTGCTATATAGTATATACTGGTGGTCAGCAAACTGTGCAAAATTTAAATGCACCACAGGTATGGATGGATAGTATACTTGACGACACAGAGGTAGGTAGAGAAGTGGCCTACTGTACCGTACTGCTATATAGCATATACTGGTGGTCAGCAAACTGTGGAAAACTGAAATGCACCACAGGTATGGATGGATAGTATACTTGATGACACAGAGGTAGGTAGAGCAGTGGACTACTGTACCGTACTGCTATATATATATATATATATATATATATATATAGTTATACTGGTGGTCAGCAAACTTTGCAAAACTGAAATGCACCACAGGTATGGATGGATAGTATACTTGACGACACAGAGGTAGGTAGAGCAGTGGACTACTGTACCATACTGCTATATATATAGTTATACTGGTGGTCAGCAAACTGTGCAAAACTGAAATGCACCACAGGTATGGATGGATAGTATACTTGACGACACAGAGGTAGGTAGAGCAGTGGCCTTCTATACCTTACTGCTATATAGTATATACTGGTGGTCAGCAAACTGTGCAAAACTGAAATGCACCACAGGTATGGATGGATAGTATACTTGACGACACAGAGGTAGGTAGAGCAGTGGCCTTCTGTACCGTACTGCTATATAGTATATACTGGTGGTCAGCAAACTGTGCAAAACTGAAATGCACCACAGGTATGGATGGATAGTATACTTGACGACACAGAGGTAGGTAGAGCAGTGGACTACTGTACCGTGCTGCTATATATATATATATATATATATATATATATATAGTTATACTGGTGGTCAGCAAAATTCTGCACTGTCCTCCTACTATATACTACAATGCAGCACAGATATGGAGCGTTTTTCAGGCAGAGAAACGTATAATACTGGTGGTCACTGGTCACTGGTCAGCAAAACTCTGCACTGTCCTCCTACTATAAAATATTGCTGGTCGCCAGTCCCCACAATAAAGCAATTAGCACACTGAGCACAGCTGTTTGCAGCACACTGAGCACAGTCAGATATGGAGCGTTTTTCAGGCAGAGAACGTAGATATTTGCACTTGCAGCACACTGAGCACAGATATTTGCAGCACACTGAGCACAGATATTTGCAGCACAATTTGCAGCCCACTGAACATAGAAACTGAGAGGACGCTAGCCACGTCCTCTCACGATCATCTCCAATGCACGAGTGAAAAATGGCGGCGACGCGCGGCTCCTTATATAGAATACGAATCTCGCGAGAATCTGACCGCGGGATGATGACGTTCGGACGCGCTCGGGTTAACCGAGCAAGGCGGGAGGATCCGAGTCTGCCTCGGACCCGTGTAAAATGGGTGAAGTTCGGGGGGGTTCGGATCCCGAGGATCCGAACCCGCTCATCACTAATATATATATATATATATATATATATATATATATAAAAAGACCCTGATGCACTTAGCCCCCATCAAGGTACAGAATATAGGGATAACAATATGTGTGAGATACATGGAATAGGAACCACACAGCAACTATTGGCACACACAGTCACATGTACAATAAAACTGCACTGGACTAGCAATACTAAGTAAAGTTATATATGTATACAGATATAACAATGCACAGTAAATACTGGATGTATATCACAGGATACTTGTACTAAATAACCCTGAATGTATGCACTTGTTCTTAACTAACACTGTCTAAACGACATGTAGAATACTTAAGTGTCCTGTGAATGCACAGCGCTGATGAGGCAGGTGGCTTTACAGAGGAGACAGTGCCCAGCTGTCCCAGAATTAGCGCAGCTCTCTGTAATGGGGCCCAAACGCTGACAGGGAGTGAGTGAGAGAGAGAGATGCAGCTCCAGGGCGGGAACATCTGCTGTAGATGGCGCCTGGGACTGGGGAATGGGCTACAGGTCAGAGCCTTATCCCCTCTGCTGGACTTCACCACCGGGTACTATGCAGCCGATACTAAATGGATTTTAGTAAATCCGACCTGTGCTCCTTGCCCTGGTGGATATAGTGGGGTCCCTGCACAACCACAGTGTGCACGCCAGTGGTGCGGTCTGTCTCCAGAGACTGCGACCGGATCGCGTTTTCGGCGGGTCCCGCCTTGGGGACCCTCTTACCTCCTCCCTATCATGTGGACATGTGATCTTGGAGCGGCGGTATGTGTGCCTGATGAGACCGGAGCACCTCCGATGTAAGTACCCGGCAACCAAGACGCAGAAGTATACAGCGCCGCTGGGGGAGGTGATGGAGCCGCAGCATGATATGTCAGTATGACATATAGCAACAAGTGCCTATGCTGCGGCCCTTGAAGTCTTCTTTCTTGTCAGAAAAGCTCTTTTCAGGGCTGCCTGTCGCAGCCCTCTGTTAGCTGCCTGCCCTGCAGGCACCAACTTACAAACTGAGCTCCAGAGCCTGGAGGCAGGGACATAGAGGAGGCGGTGCAGTGCATCTTGGGAACAGTCAAAGCTTTAGCCTGTTGGTGCCTCTGATCAAGATCCAACTCTACACCCCCATGATGTTATTCCCTGTGGAATACCAGTGTATCCCGCAGCAGAAATCACGTTGCCAAAGAGTCCAATGCTTAATGCAACCGCTTGTCAATCATGCTGTAGCTTTTGTGGCACTGCGTCCGACACGGCAGGACCAGATCTGCACATTAGCAGTGTGGCTTCTATGCATCCGCATATCAACAAACTTTGGAAAATTTACATATATATTGGAATTACTGACCTCAATCAGACCCTCCATTTTTGCTACTGTATTTCTAAGCAGCCTTTAAATACAACAGACAGGTACGTTTTGGGGATACAGAGATCTGGTCATTGCAGATAGGGAGAATTCATTTTTGCCTTCTTAATTTGTAGTCTAAAATCTACATCTGCCAGAAGAGCTGAAAGCTTTCTATTTATGTGACTTTCCTCAGAGTGCACACAAGTTTGCTGTAAAGTTATTATTATGCCTTAAGGAGGGGCAAAAGGGAGCTTTGCATTATTTTTGTTAATGTAAAAAGGTTTAATGTGGTATAATTTGTTTCCGACAAGCGCCACTGTGAACAGTAAGAGGACATTTCCCAGAGTGTTCTCAGTAGAGGATATATTAAAATAAAAAACCTATGGTATTCTTCATTTTACTGCCCAGAGAAATGTACATGCTGTCAGACGTTGTGTTCTTGGTTCATAGTAATAAAAGGATTGATGTACGTGAAGCTAGCACTTAGATATGGTTTAAATGGAACCAACTGTTCCTGCCTGAAGGTCTGAAAATGTTCTGCTATTATGCTGAGCGCATTATCCATCTTTGAAGAATACTTATTTTGTGTACATAGAAAATAAACTGAAATAATTAAAATACATGCACAGTACTATTACTAATGGAATCATTTCATTTCAGTTCTGTCCAGTGCTGAAAGTAGGGTGGTACGGGTTGGTACGGAGTACCATTAAGAAATATGGTGGTTGCAGGGCCGGCTCCAGGCCTACTAGCACCCTGTGCGAGAAAATTTAGAAGCGCCCTTTCCCCCGCATGCATGCGCCTTCGGCGCGCGGGCTCCTGGAACAGTGGGCATGGCCCCTCAACTTCACATTATCAAACTATAAATAAATATATTTTCACACCCCCTCTACACACACACACAATTAGCAGCCTTACACATAGCAGCCACAGTAGTGTTCCTTACACATAATGTCTCCAGTATAGTGCCAGACATATAATGACCTCAGTAGTGCAGTGCCAGATACACATGATTTGCCCCCAGCAGTGCCAGATAGACATGATATGCCCCCCAGCAGTGCCAGATAGACATGATATGCCCCCCCAGCCGTGCCAGATAGACATGATATGCCCCCCAGCAGTGCCAGATAGACATGATATGCCCCCCAGCAGTACCAGATAGATATGATATGCCCCCCAGCAGTGCCAGATAGACATGATATGCCCCCCAGCAGTACCAGATAGATATGATATGCCCCCCAGCAGTGCCAGATAGATATGATATGCCCCCCCCGCATTGCCAGATACACATGTTATGCCCCCCCCTCAGTGCCAGATACACATGATATGCCCCCCAGCAGTGCCAGATAGACATGATATGCCCCCCAGCAGTACCAGATAGATATGATATGCCCCTCAGCAGTGCCAGATAGATATGATATGCCCCTCAGCAGTACCAGATAGATATGATATGCCCCTCAGCAGTGCCAGATAGATATGATATGCCCCCAAGCAGTGCCAGATACACATATGCCCCCCAGCTGTGCCAGATAGACATGTTATGCCCCCCCCCTCAGTGCCAGATACACATGATATGCCCCCCCAGCAGTGCCAGATAGACATGATATGCCCCCCAGCAGTACCAGATAGATATGATATGCCCCTCAGCAGTGCCAGATAGATATGATATGCCCCTCAGCAGTACCAGATAGATATGATATGCCCCTCAGCAGTGCCAGATAGATATGATATGCCCCCAAGCAGTGCCAGATACACATATGCCCCCCAGCTGTGCCAGATAGACATGATATGCCCCCCAGCAGTACCAGATAGATATGATATGCCCCCAAGCAGTGCCAAATAGACATGATCTTCCCCCCAGCAGTGCCAGATACACATATGACCCCCAGCTGTGCCAGATAGACATGATATGCCCCCCAGCAGTACCAGATAGATATGATATGCCCCTCAGCAGTACCAGATACACATGATATGCCCCTCAGCAGTGCCAGATAGATATGATATGCCCCCAAGCAGTGCCAAATAGACATGATCTGCCCCCAGCAGTGCCAGATACACATATGCCCCCCAGCTGTGCCAGATAGACATGATATGCCCCCCAGCAGTAGCAGATAGATATGATATGCCCCTCAGCAGCGCCAGATAGATATGATATGCCTCCCAGCAGTGCCAGATACACATGTTATGCCACCCAGCAGTGCCAGATACACATGATATGCCCCTCAGCTGTTCCAGATAGACATGATATGCCCCCCAGCAGTACCAGATAGATATGATATGCCCCTCAGCAGTACCAGATACACATGATATGCCCCCCAGCAGTACCAGATAGATATGATATGCCCCCCAGCAGTGCCAGATAGATATGATATGCCCCCCCCCCCGCATTGCCAGATACACATGTTATGCCCCCCCCCTCAGTGCCAGATACACATGATATGCCCCCCAGCAGTGCCAGATAGACATGATATGCCCCCCAGCAGTACCAGATAGATATGATATGCCCCTCAGCAGTGCCAGATAGATATGATATGCCCCTCAGCAGTACCAGATAGATATGATATGCCCCTCAGCAGTGCCAGATAGATATGATATGCCCCCAAGCAGTGCCAGATACACATATGCCCCCCAGCTGTGCCAGATAGACATGATATGCCCCCAGCAGTACCAGATAGATATGATATGCCTCCCAGCAGTGCCAGATACACATGTTATGCCACCCAGCAGTGCCAGATACACATGATATGCCCCCCAGCTGTTCCAGATAGACATGATATGCCCCCCAGCAGTACCAGGAACACATGATATGCCCCCCACAGAGCCAGATACACATGATATGCCCCCACAATGCCAGATACACATATGCCCCACAGTGTCAGATACACATGATATGCTCCACAGCACCAGATACACATGATATGCCCCCACAGTGCCAGATGCACATTATATGCCCCACTGTGCCAGATACAGCCAGATTCAGTGTGTGAGGGGAGTGCCGGACATTGTGTGCACTGTACGGTGTCGGCATCTGACATCAGACGCTGGCGCCGCACAGCGCGCACATAGTTTAGTTTTGGCCCAGCCACTGCTAGGGGGGCTGCAGGACGGACATTGCTGCTGGTTCCAGGCTCCAATATGGCGGCGAGAATAGCGGCACCCATTAAGTGTGGCGCCCTGTTTGGCAACTCTATTGGAATGTGCTTGGAGCCGGCCCTGGGCGGTGGTACTCAGTACCACTAGCCCACCACTGGGGCATAATTTATAAGGGGCATTTTTGTGTGTGGGACAAAATGGTGTCAGTGGCATAACTGTGTGTGGCATAATATGTATGTAATAGGCATTAGGGTGTGTAGTATAATATGTAAGGCATTATGCACATCCCAGCAAGTTGTACTGCATTTGCTGATTATCTCAAATGAATATCATGATTGAATAGTTTAGGTATGATTTGTGGAACTGCACATCCCAGCAAGTTGTACTGCATTTGCTGATTATCTCAAATGAATATCATGATTGAATAGTTTAGGTATGATTCGTGGAACTGCACATCCCAGCAAGTTGTACTGCATTTGCTGATTATCTCAAATGAATATCATGATTGAATAGTTTAGGTATGATTCGTGGAACTGCACATCCCAGCAAGTTGTACTGCATTTGCTGATTATCTCAAATGAATATCATGATTGAATAGTTAAGGTATATTGAAAAAGCGAGTTTTTTTTTGTATTTTTTTCTCTTTGTAAAGATATAGTTGGCTGCCTTATTGGTATGCAATGTATGTTTTTCTAAGCTAATTTATGGCCTTAGCTTAAAGGGGGATTGTATTGGGTGGAGTTTGCAATCATTGCATTCACATGGCAATTGTTCCTATTTAAAGTCTAGTATACGGCTGGATAGCCATCGGCTGGTAGTGCTTTCATAGAAGTGCTGACATAAAAGTGTTATTATAAAAATAGCGTTATACCTGCATTAAACCGAAGGAAAACAGAAGGGAAACATCAACACACCAACACTACCACAAATGGTCTGCCTTAATGCCTCAAAAGTATGTAATTCATCTTATGCATATTATCTGTTTTTGAAAACCTATGAAAAGGCATCCCCAATCTGCTCACTACAGTTCTCTCTTATGCAAACTCATGTATGCTCGGTGAAACAGTTTATTATTGCATACTGACTAGTGTTTACCTCCTTTGAACATTTACCCATTGTGGTCAGGTGTACTATATCTTTATATTTAGTAAGGTGTAGTCATGGTGTAAAGGACAGAGTATGATTACTGATTAGTAAAAGAAAACAAATACTGAGCAACATCCCCAAACAGGTAATTTCAACTTTAAACTTGTCATTTATTTTGTACGCTCTGGACATGGCTACTAATGACAAATGCACAGACAAAATTCTTAAAGCTATGTCTGCAAATGCTAGGAGCTTAGGAGACAAAATTCCAGAGCTAATTGCGATAATGACAAGGGATAACCTGGATTTTGTGGCAATTACAGAGTCTTGGTGCAATGAGAATCATGACTGGGACATAGCTATACCAGGATACAATTTATTTAGGAAGGATAGAATAGGAAGAATAGGAGGAGGGGTAGCAATGTATGTAAAAAAAAAGCATAAATGCTACTTTAATACAAAATATTGAAGCCAAAACTGAGGCCCTTTGGGTCACCATAGAAACTGGGAAGAAGGACATTATTCGCATTGGGGTGATCTATAGACCACCAGGCCAGGGGCAGGATTTGGACAGGAACCTATTGTTGGACATCTCTAAAATGGCTTTAAAGGGAGAAGTCATAATCATGGGAGACTTTAATTTACCTGATGTAAATTGGGAGGGGTCTTTTGCAAGTTCAGCTACAAGTGGCAAATTTCTACATTCCTTACAGGGAGCATCTCTCAAGCAATTGGTGAGGGAGCCCACTCGCAAAGACTCAATATTAGATCTAATTCTTACAAATGGTGATAGGATATCTGATATATATGTGGGTGAGCACCCAGGATCCAGTGATCATCAAGCAGTATGGTTTAGTATAAAGACAGGATCCAACTCCTGTCACACAAAAACAAAGGTGTTGGATTTTATAAATGCTGACTTTGCAAAAATGGGGAGATGTTTAAGTGATTCATTGGCAGACTGGAGGAACTTGGAAGGAGTGCAGGAGAGGTGGAAAAAACTGAAAAGTGCAATACTAAGTGCAACAGACCTTTGTATCAAAATGGTTAGGAAAAGCACCAGGAAAAGGAAGCCAGTGTGGTTCACAAAAAAAGTATCAACTAGTGTGAAAGCAAAAAAGATGGCTTTTAGGAAATACAAACAAACTCAAAATAATAACGACAAAGAGGTGTATCTGGACAGACGGAAGGATGCTAAGAAAGTGATCAGACGTGCAAAGGCAGAAGCTGAGGAGAAAATGGCCCAGTCAGTAGATAAAGGGGGCAAAACTTTTTTTTAAGTATGTAAGTGAAAGGAGAAAATCAAATGGAGGAATAATAAGACTTAAGACAGAGAGTGAGCATTTGGTAGAGGGAGACAAGGCAATAGCAGATCACCTAAATAATTATTTTTGCTCAGTATTTACTACAGAAGAAGGGATGGGGCCACAGTTAAGTTGCAAGGACATTCATAAAAATAAGGTAGATGAAAATACATTTACAGAGGAGAAGGTCCTAACAGAACTTTCAAAACTAAAAGTGGATAAATCAATGGGACCAGATGGGATACACCCAAGGATACTCAAAGAGCTAAAAGATGTGCTGGTTACACCTTTAACAGAATTATTTAACCAGTCACTAAATACAGGTGCTATTCCAGAGGACTGGAAAAGAGCAAATGTAGTTCCACTGCACAAAAGTGGAAGCAAGGAAGAAGCAAGTAACTCCAGACCAGTAAGCCTTACATCAGTAGTAGGGAAAGTAATGGAAAAACCATTAAAAGAAAGAGTAGTGGAATATCTTAAATCAAACAACTTACAGGATCCAAAACAGCATGGATTTACTGGTGGGAGATCATGCCAAACAAATCTTATTGACTTTTTTGACTCTGTGATGAAAATAATAGATCAAGGGGGAGCTGTAGATGTAGCATATCTAGACTTTAGTAAGACATTTGACACTGTCCCACATTGCAGACTGCTAAATAAAATTGAAAGTCTGGGGGTGGATTATAAATCAGTTAAATGGATAAGAACCTGGTTAAATGGATAATAACCTGGTTACAGGATAGGAAACAGACAGTCGTAGTTAATGGAGTGCAATCTATGGAGGGAAATGTTACCAGTGGAGTACCCCAGGGATCTGTACTTGGTCCAGTTCTCTTTAATATCTTTGTTGGTGACATTGCAGATGGTATTGAAGGGAAGATATACCTTTTTGCAGATGATACAAAGATATGCAACAGGGTAGACACACTGGGAGGGGTAAAACAAATGATAAATGGTAGGCTTGAGAAATGGTCAAGAATGTGGCAACTACAGTTTAATGCTAAAAAATGCAAAATCATGCACTTGGGTCTCAAAAACCCAAAGGCTAAATATAGTATCAAGGGTACTATAATGGAAACTACTGAGGAGGAAAGAGATTTAGGAGTCACTATTTCAAGTGACTTGAAGGCAGGAAAGCAATGCAACAAAGCAATGAGAAAGGCAAGTCAGATGCCTGGTTGCATAGGGAGAGGAATCAGTAGCAGGAAAAAAAGAAATGATAATGCCACTGTATAGGTCATTGGTACGGCCCCATCTGGAATACTGTGTCCAGTTCTGGAGACCCTATCTCCAGAAGGATATAAATACATTAGAGAGTGTACAAAGAAGGGCAACTAAAATGGTGCATGGCCTACATCACAAAACTTACCCGGAAAGGCTAAAAGATCTTAACATGTATAGTTTGGAGGAGAGAAGGGAAAGGGGGGACATGATAGAAACTTTCAAATATATCAAGGGTCTTAACAAAGTTCAGGCGGGAAACATTCTTCAAAGGAAAAGAAGTATTAGAACTCGTGGGCATACATTGAGACTGGAGGGGGGGAGGTTCAGGGGAAATTTAAGGAAAAATTACTTCACAGAAAGGGTAGTGGATAAGTGGAATAGCCTCCCATCAGAAGTGGTAGAGGCTAAGACTGTAGGGCAATTTAAACATGCTTGGGACAGGCATATGAATATCCTTACAAAGAATTAAGGTTAAAAAAGGGTTGAGATTGCCTAAAGGATAAAATAAAAAAGGGGCAGACTAGATGGGCCAAGTGGTTCTTATCTGCTGTCAAATTCTATGTTTCTATGTTTCTATGGTGTGTGCATAATCAGGGGCGGATTGGGAACAAAAAGCGGCCCTGGAAAAATTTGTACTAGTGGCCCCAGATGGGCAGCACCAGAGGTGTAAGGTCTAGCCTTGGCAGCAGCACCCTCCCCCCAAGACTTTCCAGATAGTGGGCATGTCTAGCATCAAGAGGAAATTTAAAAATAAATAAAATTAAATATTATGAGCACATTATTTGATACACCTTCAGAATTTAGGAAACTATATAATTCTTTAGAAAGATATATTTTCTTGCTTATTACACCAACCGTATCCCAATCACTATTCACTCAATCTTATATGTCAGCCAAGCAGGCAGACAGAGCATACACTAGATCATCTGCAATCACAGGTTAAGTGGCAAAGTCATTTTCATATATGCAAACTATTTTGCATCTTATTCATTATGTCTATAAAAAGGACCACATGTCCTCAAACAAAACAGGCCCCGTGGGTGCGTCGGCCCACCGGGAATCTTCCCTGTAAACCCTATGGCCAATCCGCCTCTGTGCATAATGTATAATGGGTGTTTCGGTGTCTGGCATAATGTGTAATGGCATTACAGTGTGTGGCATAATGTGTAATAAGCATTACGTTGTGTGCCATAATGTGTGATAAGCATTATAGTGTGTGACATAATGTGTAATGGGCATTACGATGTTTGGCATAATGTGTAAGGGGCATTATGATGTGTGGTATAATGTGGCCATGCCCCTATTGTCATGTGTAACATTTGTAGTCAGTGTGGGGACAGGACTGTGTGTGTGTGTAATCTGTAGTGAGTGTGGGGACATGACTGTGTGTGTGTGTGTGTGTAACATTTGTAGTTAGTGTGGGGACAGGACTGTGTGTGTAATCTGTAGTGAGTGTGGGGACAGGTCTCTGTGTATGTGTGTGTGTCGCATCTGTGGTGAGTGCTCTCCCTCCCCAGGTGCTGCTGACAATATCACTGGTAATTGTATTGCCCTGTGTAACCTGCTGCACCAGGCCAGCTGTGTTTCTGCAGGTGAGGGGGCAATGGGGGGCACCTCACCACACCAGCTTACTCACAACACTAGGGTGATGGCTGTGACCTGGATATTACTGTATGTATGTTCTCCCTGTGTTTGCATGGATGTAGTGCAGGGACAAAATACGTAAATTATGTAGGGGGTGAGACAGGCTCCTGGCACTGAGAGCCTCCACCATTTGTGCCTCCCCAGCCTCTGACCTCACCGCACGTCACTGGTCTGTGGTTATATCACATAGGGGTGGAGCACTGCAGCAGAATACCGTGCACTAGGGTGGGGGGCTGCCTATTTTGATAGTTCCGGGCCCCACGATTTTTGATGGCAGCCCTGCTAGTATACATCCTTTAAGGTAGTAATAGAGTCACATTTTATTTATTTTGTAAGACACGCTATGGTCCATCCATTCACGAAAAGAGCAGGTATCTAGGTAGTTTCATACATGCCTTTGAGTAGGGTCCATGTGCTGATCTGAGGGATCCTTTCAAGGGAAAATATGCTTCTAAAAATAATTGAGGCTTAGTTGCATTTGAAAATTTTGACATTCTTCTGACACTGCTTTCATTGATGACAGATGGGTGATTAAGCAGATGCATCTGTTAAGAAAATATATATAATTAATAAGAGTTTCTGGGCCTGGCCACTGCCTCGGGTGCTCATGTTGTGTTGATAATATGCTGTGAGGTTTCATGCAGACAGTGAAATCACCGCACACAGAATTTGCTAATATCTACATGTATTTAGCTATAAATTGCCAAACATTTAAATTCCAAATCAATACTTTTTAAAAGCAGTGTATAATGTGATTTATTGATTATTTATAATAAATTTTACAATGCAATACTCTTACACTTTGCAGTCCCTTTGTTTGGATATGTGGTGCCACATGTTATTTTTCATAGATTTATTTTCAGAGGGCAGGTTGCTAAATAATAAAAGGTGTCCTAAAATTAGTTGAACAGTGGGACAATGGATCATAAACAAGGATAACTGTTCAGAATGCATGCTCCTGATAGACCTGTGGTTCTCAAACTTGGTCCTCAGGACCCCACACTGTTCATGTTTTCCATGTCACCAAGCAGCTGTACTGTGTGTCACCAACTGTCACATTTAAAAAATCTACAGGTGACCTGCAAAACATGAACCGTATGGGGTCCTGAGGACCGAGTTTGAGAACCTGTGTGATTAAATCCACCAGTGGTGTCTTGTTTAGATTTCGGCCACCAACAAAAAGGTTACCGTGCAAACTACACATATGATAACAAGGTTCATAGTAACAAGAGGAATCTTTAAACTTTTATCTAGGCTAATGTCTGAGAAATTTCTAGCAGCTTTACCATTTATGACATCTTGAACGTCAAAGAAATAACACGAAATTGGATTTAGCCAGGTAGTAGTCCTTAGGAAGGGCCAGTTGCAAGCCAAGGCAGATCTCCCCCACATATCCTCACCTTGGTTGTTTCCGAGCTTATTGACACAATAGACAATATGGCCTTTTATCAACACAATACAGAGACATTTTATATTTGTTTTCAACAGAAGCCAGAAAGCACCAAACTGAATGAATTGAAGGAAGACAGATCTCTCTTTTGCTTCCCATATCTAATCCACATGTCTCATGAATGGGTTATACTAGTAAAGAATATTTTATCTGGCAAGACCTAGCCAAAATTAACTCTGTTGTGTAGGACCAACACTGGAGTCTACTCCATTCTGGTCACTACATATTAAACCGAATGTTTCAAAGAATGTATCAAAACTGCAGAATTGACAAATCTGATATAAAAAAAATGATATGATGAGACACAGCTGTTGTTGTTCTGAGGAATGGACTCTCAATGTAAAGTACAGTTTAAATGACAAAACCATTCATTTTCATCTTCCTGAGCAAATATCCCGTGGATTGATGCTTTAAAATGGAGAAAGTGCCTGGAGTTGATTTGCAAGAACTTGAGCAGGACTAATACTACCAGAATGATATTATTTTGGATTTATCTAATCATGCACAGATGAGCTTATCTACAGTAGTTTGCTGGGTCAAATACTCAAAGTATGACCTTTTAGGA
The DNA here is from genome assembly GCF_028390025.1 of Pseudophryne corroboree. Lineage (NCBI taxonomy): Eukaryota > Metazoa > Chordata > Amphibia > Anura > Myobatrachidae > Pseudophryne > Pseudophryne corroboree. The sequence continues at coordinate 691,552,652 of NC_086447.1, read as the reverse complement.
AAACATAAAGGTTGAGGTTGAGGACCACTGATCTATAGGAAGCCGCCATTTCCAAAAAAAGCAATACGTTTCAAGTCGAAGGGACTTATATGAGCATTAGCTGTAATAGAAACATGGGGACTAGAAACGTATTAGACAGACTGCAGGCAGAGTGGTACCAGAAACAGGCATCAGACAACATTTGTTCAGTATAATAAGACAAAAGTCTAGGCAGGCATCAAATAAGTGTAAACCATTAAATTTAGTCAAGGTCAACACAGGTAATCCAATAAATGAAGCCAAAGTTCAGAAAAGGTACAGTTCAGATGGATAGGTAAAGGCACACAGCATCTAGGAGCAGGGCACACACTCAGGGAGGCTCTGCAGTCCTTGCCATTTAAACTACTACTGTCACTACAAAATGTCGCCCAGTCCTCTATTTCCTCTCTAGTAAAGGAAAACTCCTATAAAGTATATACCAGATGGTATCTGGTCCCAGCGACATTGCATAGGATTTTCCCTGGGTCCTCCCCATTGTGCTGGCGAGTGTGGGGTCAGATTGGACACATCAAACACATTTGGTGGTCCTGCCCCAAAATCCGCCCTTTCTGGGTCCAAGTGGAGACCCTTATTGGTTCTGTTCTTGGCACCCAAGTAACATTGGGTCCTTGGATGGCTTTGCTGGGCCTTCCTTTGTCTAACATTAGTAGCCATGCGGGTAGTCTGGTACTCCAAATTCTTCATGCTGCCAGATGTGTGTTAGCTAAATGCTGGAAAAAGCCCAATATCCCCCCTATGAGCATGTTATTGTCCAAAATATGGTATATCTCCACGATGGAGAAAATTACAGCTTCTTTGCGTGATAGGTCGGATAAATATATGAGGACTTGGGAACCCTGGTTCACTTATGTTAAAACCTCTATTTCCCGGGTGTGATATACTGTGTTGAAACCTTATTGTTCAGGTGCCAAACTCATGGAGCAAATCTTTACTATGTTTAGGTCTGGTGGTAGTGATGGCCGCCCCCTGTGTAGCAATCTAACCATGGATACCCCCTTAATGGTCTCCCTTTCCTTCCCCACCCTCCCTCTTCTCCTTTTCCTTCTCTTTTCATCCCTGATCTTCTCTTTCCTTTTCTCTTTTCGTTTTGTAAAACTACAGAAAATTTGTTGTTGATATTTCTATTGTATTGCTGATGTACCCCTTATTCTTATGTTTCTACATATCCTATGGGATATCATGTGTGTTCTTTTGAATTTATTTGGTGTCATCATCTCCTGTTCGACCTGTATTGATTTATTCGACATCTCTTCAATAAAAATATTGCATTAAACTACTACTACCTAATCAGAACATTCCTAAGGAGCCATTCACTCCTGAACAGCAACATAGAAAGTGCAGTCATGTGACCACCAGTGCCCAGTTACAGAGTTCCAATAGTTAAGCAATGCAGCTGGAACAAAGAAACTGATGGAGTTGTCCTCCTACATATGAGATGCCGCTGGTCAGCAGTACAGATTCTGACAATTAGCAGTTTCTGAGATGCTAAACCACTTTTCCATGTTCAACGTAGCTTAGATCACTTTTTTTCCCACATTTTACCACCATACTTGCCTAGTCTCCCAGAATGTCTGACAGACGACCTACTTTCCAGGAGTTCTCCTGGGATCCCAAGAGAATATCCCAGCTTGAAGATGTGATTTGTGGTGAATAGCGTCATAGATGCCCTTCCTTGCCTTGCACAATGCCGCAAATCACATTAGTGATCACATTAACACATGTACAGAAATCCATGACTCATCATTCCTCATATCCCAGGCACTCATTATCTTGCAGAAACTAAAAACTTAACGGCAAATGGAGAACGAAAGGATCGCAGCGCTGCTACAAAAAAAGATTGTGCAGTTTCTGAGCAGCTCGAGACCTACTCCTAGCTTGCGATCACTTCAGACTGTTTAGTTCCTGTTTTGACGTCACGAACATGCCCTGCGTTCGGCCAGCCATGCCTGCGTTTCCCCAGGCACACCTGCGTTTGTATCTGAAACACCTGCGTTTTCACACACACTCCCCGAAAACGGTCAGTTACCTCCCAGAAACACCCACTTCCTGTCAATCACTCTGCGGCCAGCAGTGCGATTGAAAAGTGTCGCTAGACCTTGTGTGAAACTGCATTGGCAGTTGTGAAAGTACGTCGCGCGTGCGCATTGCGCCGCATACGCATGCGCAGAATTGCCGATTTTTTGCCTGATCGCTGCACAGCGTCCGAAAACAGCTAGCGAACAACTCAGAATGACCACAAGAGTTCACTCTGATATTACAGATGACAGAACATTCATGGGAGTAACTCCCAGAGGCAATGGAGAGGCCTGCTGTTTTGAGATCCGGATAAATCCGGATATATCCGGGTAAATCCAAACCCGCACATCTCTAGTTAGAAGTTGAAAGCACTACTGAGCAGTCTCCAATATGACTCCTCCAGGGATGATGCTTAATTTCCTTACCAAGATAGCCACCAGTACTATTACTGCGTATGCATGGCGCCATCTGTTACTGTGCATGAGTCACATAGTGGGAGACGGACCTCTCTCCTTTACCTGCTGAGACTTGCGACCTTTTACCCATATTGACTGCTGTTCCAGCACCTGCACAACTACTGCATAAATGAACTGGTATCTGCTTGAACCCTGTCCTGCTACAAGCCACTCACTTCATGCTTCTCTACCAGTGTAACATTGAGTATGACTGTACTACCACTTTGCATGGGATCAGTATGAGATCCTGGCGCATGGGATCCCGGCGCTTAAAATACCAATGCCGGGATCCCGATGTGGAAGTAGCTGAGAGGGGTGAGTAAGGGGTGTTCTCCCCTGTCCCCAACCCTCTAACCCTAACCCTCGCTACCTGCAGCCTAACCCTAACCTCCCCCCTTGGTGCCTAACCCTAACCAACCCCCCAGTGATGTCTAAACCTAACCCCGTGTCTCTGCTGCCTAATCCTAACCCCCCCCCCCCCGCAGCCTAACCCTAGCCTGTGGTGCGTCGCGGCCTGTCCTCATTCAGAATCACGGCTGTCGGATCGCGGCTGTCGGTATTCCAGCGCGGGGATTTTGCACCTATTCTGGATGCCAGTTTCGTCATTCAGAATATGGTCGGTATTTTTGCGTCGGTATTCTGACTGCCGGGATACAGACAGCCAGATCCTGACTGCTTTCCCTTTGCATAATGAACCACACTGCCTGGTAGTACTACACTGTACTGGTTCTTGGGTCACCTACAATCTGCTGGTGTGTATGTTTACCTCTTCACTTATACACTCAGGACCAGTGCTAGGGTGTTCTGCGCCCCCTGCAAACTATAAATTTGCACCTTTCCATACTTTACAAAGCCACAGCGCACATAATGCCCCCTCTAGCAGTGACACATACACTTATACACATAATGCTCCCTGTAGTAGTGCCGCTTATACACACAATGCCCCCTGTAGCAGTGCCGCTTACACACAATGGGGGTCATTCCGAGTTGATCGTCGCTGTGCATGTCAGTGCCGCCCCCCCCCCCCCCCCCCGCACAAATACAAAAGCATCGCACAGAGGCAATGCCTTTGTATTTGAGGAGTAACATCCGGCCAGCGCAGCTCCTGCGGCTGGCCGGGGGTTGCTCGTTGCTCCCGCTGACCGCAGCGGCACTGCGGCCCCCCCCCCCAACGGTCCGGCCACGTCTGCGTTGGCCGAACCACTCCCCCTAACCGGTGGCTTAATGCCGCCGTTCAGCCCCCTCCCGCCTAGCGACCGCCTCTGTCTCAGAGGCGATCGCTAGGTAACGAAAGCTGCCATGTGCCGGCGCACTGCGGCGCCGGCGCATGCGCAGTTCCGACCCGATCGCTGTGCTGCGACAAACTACAGCGAGCGATCAGGTCGGAATGACCCCCAATGTACCCTGTGGTATTGTTGATTATACATACAATGCTCCCTGTTGTAGTGCCACTTATACACAACACCCCTCTGTAGTAGTGACGCTTACACACGTAACTCCCCCTGTAGTAGTGATGCTTACACACCTAATGCCTCCTGTAGCAGTGATGCTTATACAAGACGACCCCTGTACCAGTGATGCTTATACACATAACGCCCCCTGTACCAGTGACGCTTACACATGTAATGTCATCTGTACCAATGACGTTTACACACGTAACGCCCCCTGTACCAGTGACGCTTACACTTGTAATGCCCCATGTATCAGTGACACTTATACACATAATGCTGTCTGTAGTAGTGCTGCTTACACACAATGCTCCCTGTAGTTGTGCCACTTATACGCAACACCCCCTGTAGTAGTGATGCTTACACACGTAACGCCCCCCTGTAGTAGTGGCACTTACATACGTAACGCTTCCTGTAGCAGTGACGCTTACACACATAATGCCCCCTGTACCAGTGATGCTTACACACGTGATGCCCCCTGTACCAGCGATGCTTACACACGTAGTGTCCCCCTGTACCAGCGACGCTTACATGCGTAACGCCCACTGTACCAGTAACGCTTACACGTGGTGCCCCCTGTACCAGTGATGCTTACACGCGTAATGCCTCCTGTACCAGCAACGCTTACACATGTAATGCCCCCTGTACCAGTGACGCTTTTACACATAATGCTCCCTGTAGTAGTGCAGCTTACACACAACACCCCCTGTAGCAGTGATGCTTACACAAACATAACACCCTCTGTAGTAGTGACGCTTACAGATGTAACACCCCCTGTAGTAGTGACGCTATACGCAGAGTCAGATTAAGTCCACATAGGCCTGGAGCTGAAATAAATGAAGGGCCTATTGTGTGCTACCGTAGGGGGTGTAACCAGCACTCTGGGAGTCTAATTACTGAAATGGGGGGGTGGTCAGTACTGTGGGATGTGGCTTGCACGATGGAGGACATAGCTACCGCCTACCGTCAACCACTATATATATACATATATATATATATATATATATATACATACTATGATATACCAAGATATACCAAGACTCGGGATCCCGGCGCCCAGCATACCAGCACCAGAATCCCGACCGCCAGAAAGCTGGCAGTGGGGCAAGCGCAAAAGAGCCTCTTGCTGGCTTGCTGCGCTTGCGCTTGCCACGCTGCAGGCACGGTGGCGTGCTACCACACCATTTATTCTCCCTCCAGGGGTGTCGTGAATACCCCAAGAGGGAGAATAATTGTCGGAATCCTCATATGTATATCTATCAATCCATCCATACAGTGATCACGCTGACACTAAGATTTAAAATTACAGTACAGTATGTGACTCCCAGGGACCCATAATTTATAAAATTTGAGGTCCTACCTTAAGGTTTCAGGGTCTCATCATAATGTAAAACAGTTTCAGACAAATAATGAAACAATAGTGTAACCCAGAGGTTCCCAAACTGTGTGCCGTGGCTCCTTGGGGTGCCTCGGGACACCTGCAGGGGTGCCCTGGGTTGGTGGTCCAGGACCAATTCAAATTATTCATGGTCAATATAATAGGCAAAACCAGTGCTGGTGGCTGCCAGTCAAAATATGTGGCCAAACAGAAGCAAATCTTGTCCCTCACCACACAACTGACCCTAAGGATGACATATAAATGCGATCTACTTAATGTAAGATTTCTTTCTAAATTTCTCAAGAAATTTTTGGCCTAGGGGTGCCGTGAAATAAATTCTGATATTCTAGGGCGCCGTGATTCAAAAAAGTTTGGAAACCACTGGTGTAACCAATGTTTCTGAAGAGCACAATACATAGGCTTTATTGAATCAGTTCATATTATTTTATAAAAACATTCAGGAGCTTTTACCATACATATGTTCACAGTGTAGTTTAGGACATAAATCATATACAGACCAAATGCATCCAAGTTGCAGGGCAGAGAACAGTTAGAGGTAATGATTGGATGCAGAGGCGTCACCGGGTGTGGGGACATCTGGTGCGCGCTCATGGCAAAAAAGGGGGCATGACCATAAAAGAGGTTGTGGCCTCACAGGATCATCACTCCAGGAGGTGGGCATGCGGAAAAATGGGTGTGTCCGTACATGAAGGGGGCATGGCCTCAAGGGATCGTCAGTCGGGGCATGCCCAGCATCTCCGGAGATGCTGGCCTGTACTGGGCTTCCCCTGGACACTGCCTCCTAGCGCTGTTGACTCCTCCTCTGTGACAGGAGCCGGGTGCTGTAGCAGACATTCACACTGCAGCACCTAGCTCCTGTCACTGCGGAGGAGACGACGTTTTGGTGTCACCCCTTCCAGGCATCACACGGGTGTGGGCCACACCCCCTGCATCCGCCTTGTGACGCCACTGATGATGCATGCGCCTGGCTGGGAGTTTAGACATCCACGATTCAATTTCTATTTATATTCAAATGCATAAATTAAACTACCAAATATATGCACATACCCACCAAAACTTCCTTTCCCCTTTTCTTACACCAGAGGTTTTCAACCTATGCCACACTGAAGATGCTAAAATGATCACCAGTGTTTTTTTAGCATTGCCCCCAATGCATATTATGGCACATTGCAGTGTCCACTGAATACACATTATGCCATATTGTAGTGCCCCCAAAACATATTATGCCTAATTGTAGATTCCCCAATACACATTATACCACAGTGTAGTGCCCCATACACGTTAACCCTTCAAGAGGTTGGGCCGTTTCCCTCCTAAGTCCCACGAAGCAGGCAGGCTGGTGCCAACCAGCCCTGCCTGAAAATAACAAACATATAAAATAAATGCAGAAAACTCTTCAGGAGCTTCCTTCAGCGGGACCAGCTCCTCCCGGCAAATTTTCTAAACTGAGGATGGTAGGAGGGGCATAGAGGGAGGATCCAGCCCACACTATCAAATTCTTAAAGTGCCCATGGCTCCTAGTGGACCCGTATATACCCCATGGTACTAAATGGAACCCCAGTATCCTCTAAGATGTAAGAGAAATTGCATTTTTTATGGTGCTGGCATACCTTGTACAGCACTGATCAGCAGCAGCCAGCGGCGGATTGGCCCACCGGGACACCATGACACATTCCGGTTGGCCAGTGCCGTCGGTCCCATAACCCCCTCAGCTTGGCTGTTTTACACTCTGGCTGGGCCGGCTCATACGCTGTGCTGGCCAGAAGCTGCGGATGTGTATAGCGCCAGAGTTCAGACAGAAGAGGGTGCTACGTCCGTGCGGCGGGTCCCGTCGCTGCAGACACGCTCCGTATACACTGTCCCCGCTGTGCTGCTGCCTGCTGGTCCCTGGATGCGGAGGTAATCAGACTGCAGCCAGCGTGGATGACCATACACAGGCTGGGGGAGCTGTATTGGAAGAGCCGCGAGCGTGCTGCTGTGAGGACGCCGCGGTGGGGGCTGAGATGTGCGGGGATGGAGCAGCGGCCATGGAGAAGGCTAACAGTGGAGGAGGTGAGTCAGTGAAAGACTGGGCTTGGGGCAGGGTAAGAAGGAAAGATGGGGGTCCAGTGGTACTTCAGTCGACGCCGGTGAGTGTGGGGAGTGCAGGGTCGGACTGGCCCACAGGGGTACCAGGGAAACCACCGGTAGGCCCCACTGCCTGAGGGCCCACTCCTTCCTCTAGGGATCAGGTTCCAGACTGTGCACTTGTTTTATACATGGTAGCTATGTTGCATTACACTTTACTAGACTATTGTGTATTTCAAGCCTCTGTGGAGGCTGGCCACACCCCCTTTGTAGGCTGGCCACACCCCTAAGTATGGTCCCCTATCACTGCATCCCCCCGGTGGGCCCATCATGCCCCAGTCCGACACTGGGGGAGTGTGTGCCTGCAGTGTGGCCGGCTGCTGAAGCACATAAGGGTTGAGGAGGATGCATCATAGTGAGCATAACCGCAGTGTAAATGTTTAGTGATTAGGGAGAAAGGACCTGGGGAGAGTGTGTAGGAAGCAGAGACAGCAGCGTGGGGTGTGTAGAGACATCAGGGAGGGTGTGTGTAGAGAGTAGGGAACAAGGATTTGGGGGGAAGTGTGTAGGAAACAGACACTTCAGGGAGGGGTGTGTGCAGTGGAAGATTGGGACGCCGGACCAGATTCCAATTGGCTGGTCTGGCTGTCCCATCAGTGACCGCCATCATCCCCCATGCTGGCCTGCTGCTCCGATCATGGCAGCATTAACTTCAAAGCTAAATAAAAGATGTCCGCCGATGGAGCTGCTGCGCATGCCTTTGTAGGGCTGGGCTGTCAGTCACCACTGACGGAACCGCCTCTAGCCTTGTCTTCCTCCAGCCCCAGCCGCTCTACCTGGCGCAAAGTATATAACGTGCTCTACCTGGTGCAAAGTGTATAATGTGCTCTAGTGGCGCAAAGTGTATAACGTTCTCTACCTGGCGCAAAGTGTATAACATTCTCTACCTGGTGCAAAGTGTATAACGTGCTCTACCTGGCGCAAAGTGTATAATGTGCTCTACCTGGTGCATTGTGTATAAGTGCTCTACCTGGTGCAGTGTGTGTAACGTGCTTTACCTGGCGCAAAGTGTATGATGTGCTCTACCTGGCGCAAAGTGTATAATGTGCTCTACCTGGCGCAAAGTGTATGACATGCTCTACCTGGCGCAAAGTGTATAACGTGCTCTACCTGTTGCAATGTGTATAACGTGCTCTACCTGGCGCAGTGTGTATAGGAGGTTCTACCTGGTGCAATATGTGTAAGTGGCACTACTGTGTGGTGTAATGTGAATTGGCACTGTTATGTGGCCATGCTCTTCCCCACGAAGCCACGCCCCGTACTTTGCACTATGGGAGGGGAAGCACCAATTCACTTTCTGCCAAACTGCACCAAAATGTCTAGTTACATCTCTGGTGCAGTGTCCTGTATGCTACACAGCCCAGTAACATTGTGACCCCCCTCCTACCTCTTGCAACACTTTTGTAATGTCCAAATCAAGTCTGTGTTTTATATTTGAAACATTAATAAGATTAATAAGAGCCTTCATTCTAATGGGACCCACAAAAGGACAGGTAGGACCACAATTTTTCAAAGTGAGGGGTCCACGGGACCCACTTTTACTTACGGCTCAGCGCGATCACTGATATTTAATACATATATAATGTACGCATATCATATTTATATGCACTCTCTATATAAAACTGCGTATAACTCTGAATCAGGCCTTCTGAGCAGTAATACCGCCCACTTGACAGACTCCACCCCCTCAATGGACACCACCCATATTAGGGCTGTTTCCATAAATTTCCCAGGCTGGTTTTCGATATTTAAAACATGCAGAAACTTGTGTAACAGGTCCATAAAGTATGATGAATAGGCCCCTAAATATTTTTATTAGAGATGCCTTTACCTTAGTCTAAACAAAATAACACTGAGTGCGGTTGCTATGGGGCTCTGGCCACCTCCAGGGCCAGGCCCTCCCCCTGCACCTGGATATGCTGTTTGCAGACACCTGTGCCCCCTGTCTTCTCCTCTATCAGCAGTGTGCTGCTCCTGGTGCAGGCACATCTGCTGTCATTGTTACGGATGGGATGGCTGTCTCCCCGTCCACACTGATGCTGAGAGGAGCCGCGGCGTGGCATTGCTTAGCATGGCTCCTCCCAGCATCAGTGAGCAGGGAGAGACACGGAGCCTGCCGGATGGGACACTGAAAGCAGATGTACCTGCACCAGGCGCAGCACACTGCTGATAGAGAAGACCCGGGGCACAGGAGGTGAATGCCCGCCCGTACAGCCGTAACGATGAGGTGGGTGAGTTCTCCCGGAGGGGGGCATACACATGTTAGAAAGACAGAGAATACATTGCGCTGAAGCTCTGGCCCGCTTCTCTGTAATGAGGACGAGAAGTGGGACCAGTCACATAATGCAGCAGTTTTTTTTTGTGTGTGGTGGCAGTGGTGGTGGTGCTGGGGGGGGGGGGGGGGGGGCTTATTCAGAGATGGGCACAGATCGCTGCATATGGACTGCATCCATCTCCTCACATGCTGGGGGCCGACCAGCATCATGTGTGAGACCGCCTCCTAATGTTTCTGCAGTTAGCCTAGCTGTGCTGTCAGGTGGTCGGCTGCCATTTTTTTGTTCAGAGCTGCTGAGTGTGACATCTAGCACCCGCCCCATTTGCCCTGCCCTCCCCCCCAATGCTGCACTGCCAAACAGCCGCCGCTGTCAATCACATTGTGGTCGCATTCATCGGGGATGCAACCGCAATATGTGTGCCCACACAGCCTCAAGTCTCTTAAAATTTGATAGACTTTATGGAAAGTATGTTTGTTTGCTTTTTAATGGATAGTTTTTATTTTATTTTCAGACAATACGCCAAATATATCATATAACAGTAGATCACAGAAGGCTTCGGACTTCATGTATTACAGCAGATATGTAAATATCACAAAAGACCAACGAACAAACACACGTGATTGGATAAATATACAAGACAACATGGAACCAGGTCAGTGATATAGCTGCTGCAGCCTATAAGAGCAACAAGCAGGATAAAAACTAACAACTGAATAATGTTCATAAGGGATGGAACAGTGGCGCAACTGCGAGCGCTTGGAGGCGCGCAGTGCTGCGGGGCGCCCTAGCCGCCACTGATTTCTGCTGGGAAGGAGGGACACGGAGGGCACAGCGCGAGCCTCTCATGTGTGTCCCTCCTTCGTCTCCGGCGGCAGCTGCGTGTCTGTTTAATGAAGTGCCCATTCGTGAGCTCTGATTGGCTCACAAACTGGCACTGCATTAGACAGACACACAGCTGCCGCTGGAGACGAAGGAGGGAAGACAAAGAGGCGCGCGCTGTGCCCTCCGTGTCCCTCCTTCACAAAACTGCACAGCAGCGGGGGAGCCCGGAGTGGGGGTGGGGTGGGTTTACCTGCCACTGGGGGGATGACCGTATTTGGCACTGGGGGGGGCATAGTTGGCACTGGGTGGGGGCATAGTTGCAGGGGGGGGCATATTTGGCATGGGGGTAGCATATATGGCATTGGGGGAGCATATTTGACCTTGGGGGAGCATATTTGGCACTGGGGGGGGGGAGGGCATATTTGGCACTGGGGGTATATGTGTACCTGGCACTGGGGGGGGGCATATTTGGCAATGGGGCTTATGTGTACCTGGCACTGTGGCGGAATATCTGGCACTGGGGGCATATGTGGCACTAGGAGCACAGCCCTAGCAAGAAGCATTACTCCCTGGTTACAAGCACAACACCCAGCTCATGAAATCCCTGGCAACAAGCATTAACCCCTAGAAACGAGTGTGACACCCAGTGCATGAAACCCCTGGCAACGAATATTACCCCTTGGCAACAAGCTTGAAATCCAGCACATGATACCTCTGGCAACAAGCATAACACCTACCGCATGAAACCCCTGGCAACGAGCATGACACCCTGAGCATGAAAACCCCTGGCACCGTGCATGGAACCAAGAGCATGAAACCCCTGGCAACGAGCAGGTAATTTGAAAGTAATTAGAAACCTTACTGTAGGACTTAATGTGTAATGGGCATTGCGGTGTGTGGCATAATGTATTACGGACATTGCGGTGTGTGTCATAATGTGTCACAGGCATTACGGTGTGTGGCATAGTATATCACGGGCATTGTGGTATGTGGTAAAATGTCTCAGGGGCATTGCGGTGTGTGGCATAGGGTATAACGGGCATTGCGGTATGTGTCACAGGCATTACGGTGTGTGGTATTCTATATCACAGGCATTGTGGTATGTGGTATAATGTCTCAGGGTCATTGCAGTGTGTGGCATAATGTATCACGAACATTGCGGTGTGTGTCAAAATGTGTCACAGGCATTGTATGTGCTATAATGTTTCAGGGGCATTGCAGTGTGTGGCATAATGTATAACGGACATTGCGATGCCTGTCATAATGTGTCACAGGCATTACGTTGTGTGGTATAATGTGTTGGGGGCATTATGGTGTGTGGCATATTGTGTCATGGGCATTATTGTGTGAGGCATAATGTCTAATGTCTAAGGGCCATTGCAGTATGTGGCATAATGTATACTGGGCATTACTATACGGATGAAAAATGACAAATAATGTAAGGGGCATGAATCAGGATAATTTTTTTTCCTGTGGTGGCCAACGTCTGGGCGTGCAGGTTGCAAAACTGGGGTATAAGGTAGTCTTTCCCTGCAATGCCACGCCCCTTTATGCAAAGCTACACCCCCTTTTCAGCAAGGCCATGCCCCTTTTTGCGGCGCGCGTGCCTTTGGTGCGCACAGATTCACCTCTTTACTAGTGCCAATTATGAGGGGGGGGGGGGGGGGCAGAGAATTTTTTGGCTTGGGGGGAGAAAAATTTCTAGTTACGCCACTGGATGGAGAAGAGGAGGGAAGGGGCAGAAGGGGAGGGGGAATTGCGGTAGAGACCACCAACCACTACTAGGGGTTAAGAGCAGTAAAACATCTATTATTATTATCATTATTATTATTATTATTAGCCTTTATTTATATGGTGCCACAAGGGATCCACAGCACCCAATTACAGAGTACATAAATGAAGTAAAACAGACAATGTAGGACAAGTACAGCATACCTCCCAACTGTCCCGATTTTTGCGGGACAGTCCCGTTTTTTGAGGACTGTCCCGCTGTCCCACCCACGGGCCGCAGTGTCCCGCGGTGGGGTGGGGTGGGGGGGCAGTTGGGAGGCTCAGGCACTCGCTGCCCTGCTTAGTAGAGCAGCGGTGAATAGACGCTGTGCGCATGCGCACAGTGTCTATTCACTAGTGATGTGCACCTGAAATTTTTCGGGTTTTGTGTTTTGGTTTTGGGTTCGGTTCCGTGGCCGTGTTTTGGGTTCGAACGAGTTTTGGCAAAACCTCACCAAATTTTTTTTGTCGGATTCGGGTGTGTTTTGGATTCGGGTGTTTTTTTCAAAAAACCCTAAAAAACTGCTTAAATCATAGAATTTGGGGGTCATTTTGATCCCATAGTATTATTAACCTCAATAACCATAATTTCCACTTATTTTCAGTCTATTCTGAACACCTCACACAATTATTTTTAGTCCTAAAATTTGCACCGAGGTCGCTGTATGGCTAAGCTAAGCGACACAAGTGGCCGACACAAACACCTGGCCCATCTAGGAGTGGCACTGCAGTGTCAGGCAGGATGGCACTTCAAAAAAATAGTCCCCAAACAGCACATGATGCAAAGAAAAAAAGAGGCGCACCAAGGTCGCTGTGTGACTAAGCTAAGCGACACAAGTGGCCGACAAAAACACCTGGCCCATCTAGGAGTGGCACTGCAGTGTCAGACAGGATGGCACTTAAAAAAATAGTCCCCAAACAGCACATGATGCAAAGAAAAAAAGAGCTGCACCAAAGTCGTTGTGTGACTAAGCTAAGCGACCCAAGTGGCCGACACAAACACCTGGCCCATCTAGGAGTGGCACTGCAGTGTCACGCAGGATGGCCCTTCCAAAAAATACTCCCCAAACAGCACATGACGCAAAGAAAAAAAGAGGCGCAATGAGGTAGCTGTGTGACGACTAAGCTAAGCGACCCTAGTGGCCGACACAAACACCTGGCCCATCTAGGAGTGGCACTGCAGTGTCAGGCAGGATGGCACTTAAAAAAATAGTCCCCAAACAGCACATGATGCAAAGAAAAAAAGAGCTGCACCAAAGTCGTTGTGTGACTAAGCTAAGCGACCCAGGTGGCCGACACAAACACCTGGCCCATCTAGGAGTGGCACTGCAGTGTCACGCAGGATGGCCCTTCCAAAAAATACTCCCCAAACAGCACACGACGCAAAGAAAAAAAGAGGCGCAATGAGGTAGCTGTGTGACGACTAAGCTAAGCGACCCTAGTGGCCGACACAAACACCTGGCCCATCTAGGAGTGGCACTGCAGTGTCAGACAAGATGGCACTTAAAAAAATAGTCCCCAAACAGCACATGATGCAAAGAAAAAAAGAGCTGCACCAAAGTCGTTGTGTGACTAAGCTAAGCGACCCAAGTGGCCGACACAAACACCTGGCCCATCTAGGAGTGGCACTGCAGTGTCACGCAGGATGGCCCTTCCAAAAAATACTCCCCAAACAGCACATGACGCAAAGAAAAAAAGAGGCGCAATGAGGTAGCTGTGTGACGACTAAGCTAAGCGACCCTAGTGGCCGACACAAACACCTGGCCCATCTAGGAGTAGCACTGCAGTGTCAGGCAGGATGGCACTTAAAAAAATAGTCCCCAAACAGCACATGATGCAAAGAAAAAAAGAGCTGCACCAAAGTCGTTGTGTGACTAAGCTAAGCGACCCTAGTGGCCGACACAAACACCTGGCCCATCTAGGAGTGGCACTGCAGTGTCACGCAGGATGGCCCTTCCAAAAAATACTCCCCAAACAGCACATGACGCAAAGAAAAAAAGAGGCGCAAGCTCTTCCCGTCCAGTGTTGGGAAGGTCAGGCATCGCAACCGACACAATTGGACTCTCCTTTGGGATTTGTGATTTCGAAGAACGCACAGTTCTTTGCTGTGCTTTTGCCGCAAGTCTTTTCTTTTTTCTAGCGAGAGGATGAGTGCTTCCATCCTCATGTGAAGCTGAACCACTAGCCATGAACATAGGCCAGGGCCTCAGCCGTTCCTTGCCACTCCGTGTCGTAAATGGCATATTGGCAAGTTTACGCTTCTCCTCAGACGCTTTTAATTTTGATTTTTGGGTCATTTTTTTGCTGATCTTTTGTGTTTTGGATTTTACATGCTCTGTACTATGACATTGGGCATCGGCCTTGGCAGACGACGTTGATGGCATTTCATCGTCTCGGCCATGACTAGTGGCAGCAGCTTCAGCACGAGGTGGAAGTGGATCTTGATCTTTCCCTATTTTTTTAACCTCCACATTTTTGTTCTCCATATTTTAATGCGCACAACTAAAAACCACCACAGGTATACAATGTAGATGGATGGATAGTAAGTATAGTATTATATTACTTATGGAGGACGAGTGCACTGACGACACAGAGGTAGGTACAGCCGTGGCCTACCGTACTGCTTATATATATAATATACTGTATATAACAGACCTGGTGGACACTGTCAGCAGACTGCTAAACTAGTATGAAGAAAAAAAAACCACCACAGGTAGGTATACAATACAATGTAGATGGATGGATAGTAAGTATAGTATTATATTACTTATGGAGGACGAGTGCACTGACGACACAGAGGTAGGTACAGCCGTGGCCTACCGTACTGCTTATATATATAATATACTGTATATAACGGACCTGGTGGACACTGTCAGCAAACTGCTAAACTAGTATGAAGAAAAAAAAAAACACCACAGGTAGGTATACAATACAATGTAGATGGATGGATAGTAAGTATAGTATTATATTACTTATGGAGGACGAGTGCACTGACGACACAGAGGTAGGTACAGCCGTGGCCTACCGTACTGCTTATATATATAATATACTGTATATAACGGACCTGGTGGACACTGTCAGCAGACTGCTAAACTAGTATGAAGAAAAAAAAACCCACCACAGGTAGGTATACAATACAATGTAGATGGATGGATAGTAAGTATAGTATTATATTACTTATGGAGGACGAGTGCACTGACGACACAGAGGTAGGTACAGCCGTGGCCTACCGTACTGCTTATATATATAGTATACTGTATATAACGGACCTGGTGGACACTGTCAGCAGACTGCTAAACTAGTATGAAGGAAAAAAAAACCACCACAGGTAGGTATACAATACAATGTAGATGGATGGATAGTAAGTATAGTATTATATTACTTATGGACGACGAGTGCACTGACGACACAGAGGTAGGTACAGCCGTGGCCTACCGTACTGCTTATATATATAATATACTATATATAACGGACCTGGTGGACACTGTCAGCAGACTGCTAAACTAGTATGAAGAAAAAAAAACCCACCACAGGTAGGTATACAATACAATGTAGATGGATGGATAGTAAGTATAGTATTATATTACTTATGGACGACGAGTACACTGACGACACAGAGGTAGGTACAGCCGTGGCCTACCGTACTGCTTATATATATAATATACTGTATATAACGGACCTGGTGGACACTGTCAGAAGACTGCTAAACTAGTATGAAGAAAAAAAAAAAACACCACAGGTAGGTATACAATAATGTAGATGGATGGATAGTAAGTATAGTATTATATTACTTATGGACGACGAGTGCACTGACGACACAGAGGTAGGTACAGCCGTGGCCTACCGTACTGCTTATATATATAATATACTGTATATAACGGACCTGGTGGACACTGTCAGCAGACTGCTAAACTAGTATGAATAAAAAAAAAAAAGCCACCACAGGAGTGTTTTTCAAGCAGACAAACGTATACTGGACTGGTGGTCACTGTCAGCAAAACTGTGCACTGTACTCCTGCTATAACTGCTCCCCAGTCCCCACAATTAGGCAGTGTGAGCAGTGCACTCAGCACAGATATATCATGCAGCAGTGCAGCACACTGAGTGAGCACAGATATGGTGGAGCGTTTTTTTTAAGGCAGAGAAACAAAGGATTAAACTAACTCACTGGTGGTAAACCCTGCACTGTACTCCCTAACAGCTGCTCCCCGTCCCCAATCCTCCCCACATAACTAAGTCACTCAGTTTACTCTTTTCTTTTCTAATATAACGGAGAGGACGCCAGCCACGTCCTCTCCCTATCAATCTCAATGCACGTGTGAAAATGGCGGCGACGCGCGGCTCCTTATATAGAATCCGAATCTCGCGAGAATCCGACAGCGGGATGATGACGTTCGGGCGCGCTCGGGTTAACCGAGCAAGGCGGGAGGATCCGAGTCGCTCGGACACGTGTAAAAAAAAGGTGAAGTTCGGGCGGGTCGGATCCCGAGGATCCGAACCCGCTCATCACTACTATTCACTGGAGTCAGAGGGAGAGGGGGCATGCCAGCGGCTCACAGAGCGCTGGGCATGCCCCTTCAGTGACGAAAACAGGGGTGTGGCTCACGATCGCGGGTCCTCCGCGAAGCCACCACCCCTTTTCGGGAGCCGCGCGTGTGTCCCTCTTTGTAAACATTAAATGTTGGGAGGAATGAGTACAGGGTTTATAAACATAGCTACAGCAGCAGATGACACTGACATAAGTATCAGGGTGGCAGAAAACTATGAGAATTGGTCCCGATGAAGATGGTTTATATAAGAGAAGAATAAGCACATGAGGGTTGAGAATAGTGATGTGCACCGGAAATTTTTCGGGTTTTGTGTTTTGGTTTTGGATTCGGTTCCGTGGCCGTGTTTTGGATTCGGACGCGTTTTGGCAAAACCTCCCTGAAATTTTTTTGTCGGATTCGGGTGTGTTTTGGATTCGGGTGTTTTTTTACAAAAACCCTCAAAATCAGCTTAAATCACAGAGTTTGGGGGTCATTTTGATCCCATAGTATTATTAACCTCAATAACCATAATTTCCACTCATTTCCAGTCTATTCTGAACACCTCACACCTCACAATATTATTTTTAGTCCTAAAATTTGCACCGAGGTCGCTGGATGACTAAGCTAAGCGACCCAAGTGGCTGACACAAACACCTGGCCCATGTAGGAGTGGCACTGCAGTGTCAGACAGGATGGCACTTCAAAAAATAGTCCCCAAACAGCACATGATGCAAAGATAAATGAAAGCAAAAAGAGGTGCAAGATGGAATTGTCCTTGGGCCCTCCCACCCACCCTTATGTTGTATAAACAGGACATGCACACTTTAACAAACCCATCATTTCAGCGACAGGGTCTGCCACATGACTGTGACTGAAATGACTGGTTGGTTTGGGCCCCCACCAAAAAAGAAGCAATCAATCTCTCCTTGCACAAACTGGCTCTACAGAGGCAAGATGTCCACCTCCTCCTCATCGTCCGATTCTTCACCCCTTTCACTGTGTACATCCCCCTCCTCACAGATTATTAATTTGTCCCCACTGGAATCCACCATCTCAGGTCCCTGTGTACTTTCTGGAGGCAATTGCTGGTGAATGTCTCCACGGAGGAATTAATTATAATTAGTGATGAGCGGGTTCGGTTCCTCGGAATCCGAACCCCCCCCGAACTTCACCCATTTTACACGGTTCCGAGGCAGACTCGGATCCTCCCACCTTGCTCGGTTAACCCGAGCGCGCCTGAATGTCATCATCCCGCTGTCGGATTCTCGCGAGATTCGTATTCTATATAAGGAGCCGCGCATTGCCGCCATTTTCACTCGTGCATTGGAGATGATAGGGAGAGGACGTGCAGCGTTCTCTCAGTTGTGTTCAGTGTGCTGCAAATATCTGTGCTCATTGTGCTTGCAAATATCTGTGCTCAGTGTGCTGAAAATATCTACGTTCTCTGCCTGAAAAATGCTCCATATCTGTGCTCAGTGTGCTGCAAATATCTGTGCTCAGTGTGCTTTATTGTGGGGACTGGGGACCACCAGTATTATATAGTAGGAGGACAGTGCAGAGTTTTGCTGACCAGTGACCACCAGTATTATACGTTCTCTGCCTGAAAAACGTTCCATATCTGTGCTGCATTGTAGTATATAGTAGGAGGACAGTGCAGAATTTTGCTGTGACCACCAGTATATATATAGCAGTACGGTACAGTAGTCCACTGCTCTACCTCTGTGTCGTCAAGTATACTATGCATCCATACCTGTGGTGCATTTTAGTTGTGCGCAGTATATATAGTAGGAGGATAGTGCATAATTTTGCTGACAACCAGTATATAATATATAGCAGTACGGTACAGTAGGCCACTGCTCTACCTACCTCTGTGTCGTCAAGTATACTATCCATCCATACATACCTGTGGTGCATTTAAGTTGTGCGCAGTATATATAGTAGGAGGACAGTGCATAATTGTGCTGACCACCAGTATATAATATATAGCAGTACGGTACAGTAGTCCACTGCTCTACCTACCTCTGTGTCATCAAGTATACTATTCATCCATACCTGTGGTGCATTTAAGTTGTGCGCAGTATATATAGTAGGAGGACAGTGCATAATTCTGCTGACCACCAGTATATAATATATAGCAGTACAGTACAGTAGTCCACTGCTCTACCTATCTCTTTGTCGTCAAGTATACTATCCATCCATACCTGTGGTGCATTTTAGTTGTGCGCAGTATATATAGTAGGAGGACAGTGCATAATTTTGCTGACCACCAGTATATAATATATAGCAGTACGGTACAGTAGGCCATTGCTATTGATATATTACTGGCATATAATTCCACACATTAAAAAATGGAGAACAAAAATGTGGAGGGTAAAATAGGGAAAGATCAAGATCCACTTCCACCTCGTGCTGAAGCTGCTGCCACTAGTCATGGCCGAGACGATGAAATGCCATCAACGTCGTCTGCCAAGGCCGATGCCCAATGTCATAGAAGATAGCATATAACATCCAAAAAACAAAAGTTCAGTAAAATGACCCAAAAATCAAAATTAAAAACGTCTGATGAGAAGCGTAAACTTGCCAATATGCCATTTACGACATGGAGTGGCAAGGAACGGCTGAGGCCCTGCCCTATGTTCATGGCTAGTGGTTCAGACTCACATGAGGATGGAAGCACTCATCCTCTCGCTAGAAAACTGCAGTGCCACTCCTAGGTGGGCCAGGTGTTTGTGTCGGCCACTTGGGTCGCTTAGCTTAGCCATCCAGCGACCTTGGTGCACCTCTTTTTTTCTTTGTATCATGTGCTGTTTGGGGAGTATTTTTTAAATCGGCCATCCTGTCTGACACCGCAGTGCCACTCCTAGATGGGCCAGGTGTTTGTGTCGGCCACTTGGGTCGCTTAGCTTAGCCATCCAGCGACCTTGGTGCCCCTCTTTTTTTCTTTGCACCATGTGCTGTTTGGGGACTATTTTTTGAAGTGCCATCCTGTCTGACACTGCAGTGCCACTCCTAGATGGGCCAGGTGTTTGTGTCGGCCACTTGGGTCGCTTAGCTTAGCCATCCAGCGACCTTGGTGCACCTCTTTTTTTCTTTGCATCCATGTGCTGTTTGGGGACTATTTTTTGAAGTGCCATCCTGTCTGACACTGCAGTGCCACTCCTAGATGGGCCAGGTGTTTGTGTCGGCCACTTGGGTCGCTTAGCTTAGCCATCCAGCGACCTTGGTGCACCTCTTTTTTTCTTTGCATCATGTGCTGTTTGGGGACTATTTTTTGAAGTGCCATCCTGTCTGACACTGCAGCGCCACTCCTAGATGGGCCAGGTGTTTGTGCCGGCCACTTGGGTCGCTTAGCTTAGCCATCCAGCGACCTTGGTGCACCTCTTTTTTTCTTTGCATCATGTGCTGTTTGGGGACTAATTTTTGGAAGTGCCATCCTGTCTGACACTTCAGTGCCACTCCTAGATGGGCCAGGTGTTTGTGTCGGCCACTTGGGTCGCTTAGCTTAGTCATCCAACGACCTCGGTGCAAATTTTAGGACTAAAAATAAAATTGCGAGGTGTGAGGTGTTCAGAATAGACTGGAAATGAGTGGAAATTATGGTTATTGAGGTTAATAATACTATGGGATCAAAATGACCCCCAAACTCTATGATTTAAGCTGTTTTTGAGGGTTTTTGTAAAAAAACACCTGAATCCAAAACACACCCGAATCCGACAAAAAAATTTCAGGGAGGTTTTGCCAAAACGCGTCCGAATCCAAAACACGGCCACGGAACCGAATCCAAAACCAAAACACAAAACCCGAAAAATGTCCGGTGCACATCACTAATTATCATTCATTTTGATAAACATCATCTTCTCCACATTTTCTGGAAGTAACCTCGTACGCTGATTGCTGACAAGTTGAGCGGCTGCACTAAACACTCTTTCGGAGTACACACTGGAGGGTGGGCAACTTAGGTAAAATAAAGCCAGTTTCTGCAAGGGCCTCCAAATTGCCTCTTTTTCCTGCCAGTATACGTACGGACTGTCTGACGTGCCTACTTGGATGCGGTCACTCATATAATCCTCCACCATTCTTTTAATGGTGAGAGAATCATATGCAGTGACAGTAGACGACATGTCAGTAATCGTTGGCAGGTCCTTCAGTCCGGACCAGATGTCAGCAATCGCTCCAGACTGCCCTGCATCACCGCCAGCGGGTGGGCTCGGAATTCTTAGCCTTTTCCTCGCACCCCCAGTTGCGGGAGAATGTGAAGGAGGAGCTGTTGACGGGTCATGTTCTGCTTGACTTGACAATTTTCTCACCAGCAGGTCTTTGAACCTCTGCAGACTTGTGTCTGCCGGAAAGAGAGATACAACGTAGGTTTTAAATCTAGGATCGAGCACGGTGGCCAAAATGTAGTGCTCTGATTTCAACAGATTGACCACCCGTGAATCCTGGTTAAGCGAATTAAGGGCTCCATCCACAAGTCCCACATGCCTAGCGGAATCGCTCTGTTTTAGCTCCTCCTTCAATGTCTCCAGCTTCTTCTGCAAAAGCCTGATGAGGGGAATGACCTGACTCAAAGGGTTGCAGAACCTTGCACAACATTGAAATCATTCTCCACTGCGCTTCAGTCAGGTGCATTCCCCCTCCTTTGCCTATATCGTAGGTAGCTGTATAGGCTTGAATGGCCTTTTGCTGCTCCTCCATCCTCTGAAGCATATAGAGGGTTTAATTCCACCTCGTTACCACCTCTTGCTTCAGATGATGGCGGGGCAGGTTCAGGAGTGTTTGCTGGTGCTACAGTCTTCGGCACACGGTGGCTGAATGCCGAAAGTGGCCCGCAATTCTTCGGGCCACCGACAGCATCTCTTGCACGCCCCTGTCGTTTTTTAAATAATTCTGCACCACCAAATTCAATGTATGTGCAACACATGGGACGTGCTGGAATTTGCCCACATGTAATGCATGCACAATATTGGTGGCGTTGTCCGATGTAACAAATCCCCAGGAGAGTCCAATTGGGGTAAGCCATTCTGCGATGATGTTTCTCAGTTTCCGTAAGAGGTTGTCAGCTGTGTGCCTTTTATGGAAAGCGGTGATACAAAGCGTAGCCTGCCTAGGAACGAGTTGGCGTTTGCGAGATGCTGCTACTGGTGCCGCTGCTGCTGTTCTTGCTGCGGGAGGCAATACATCTACCCAGTGGGCTTTCACAGTCATATAGTCCTGAGTCTGCCCTGCTCCACTTGTCCACATGTCCGTGGTTAAGTGGACATTGGGTACAACTGCATTTTTTAGGACACTGGTGACTCTTTTTCTGAGGTCTGTGTACATTCTCGGTGTCGCCTGCCTAGAGAAGTGGAACCTAGATGGTATTTGGTACCGGGGACACACTAACTCAATAAATTCTCTAATTCCCTGTGAATTAACGGTGGATACCGGACATACGTTTAACAACACCCAGGCTGCCAAGGCCTGAGTTATCTGCTTTGCAGCAGGATGACTGCTGTGCAGGGGTGTATCTAGGAGTCTGAGCTCCCTTGGCAAAGTAAGGAACTGGCGCCCCCCACCTCCCCCATCCAGGGACACAGAGGAGGGAGTTACAGATAGGCTGAGGTCAGGGACACTGAGGGAGAATTACAGGGAGGGGGCGGGTAGGGACAATGAGGTGGAGGCCTTAGAGGGAGGCTGAGATTAGGGACACTGAGGGGCAAGTACAGGGAGGGTGTGGGCAGGGACACTGAGGGGGAATAACAGGAGTGTGCGGGCAGAGACACTGAGGGGGATTACAGGAGTGTGCGGGCACGGACACTGAGGGGAAATTATGGGGAGGGTACGGGCAGGGACACTGAGGTGGAATTACAGGAGGGTGTGGGCAGGGATACCGAGGGGGGAGTAACAGGGAGGCTGAGGTCAGGGACACTAAGGGGGAATTACAGGGAGGGTTCGGGTAGGGTAAATGAGAGGGAGGGATGTTGTCCGCATTTCTGTTAAAATAATTCCACACCGACGAGGTGATTTTTTTGTAATGTGACCAGGCATGTCAATGGCCATATTCGTCCCATGGACAACAGGTGTCTCCCCGGGTGCCTGACTTAAACAAACCACCTCACCATCAGAATCCTCCTTGTCAATTTCCTCCTCAGCGCCAGCAACACCCATATCCTCACCCTGGTGTACTTCAACAGTGACATCTTCAATTTGACTATCAGGAACTGGACTGCGGGTGCTCCTTCCAGCACTTGCAGGGGGCGTGCAAATGGTGGAAGGCGCCACCTCTTCCCATCCAGAGTTGGGTAGGTCAGGCATCGCAACCGACACAATTGGGCTCTCCTTGGGGATTTGTGATTTAGAAGAATGCACAGTTCTTTGCTGTGCTTTTGCCAGCTTACGTCTTTTCATTTTTCTAGCGAGAGGATGAGTGCTTCCATCCTCATGTGAATCTGAACCACTAGCCATGAACATAGGCCAGGGCCTCAGCCGTTCCCTGCCACTCCGTGTTGTAAATGCCATATTGGCAAGTTTACGCTTCTCATCAGACGCTTTTAATTTAGATTTTTGGGTCATTTTACTAAACTTTTGTTTTTTGGATTTTACATGCTCTCTACTATGACATTGGGCATCGGCCTTGGCAGACGACGTTGATGGCATTTCATCATCTCGACCATGACTAGTAGCAGCAGCTTCAGCACGAGGTGGAAGTGGATCTTGATCTTTCCCTATTTTACCCTCCACATTATTGTTTTCCATTTTTTAATGTGTAGAATTATATGCCAGCAATATATCAATAGCAATGGCCTACTGTACCGTACTGCTATATATATACTGGTGGTCACAGCAAAATTCTGCACTGTCCTCCTACTATATACTGCGCACAACTAAAATGCACCACAGGTATGGATGGATAGTATACTTGACGACACAGAGGTAGAGCAGTGGACTACTGTACCGTACTGCTATATATATACTGGTGGTCACAGCAAAATTCTGCACTGTCCTCCTACTATATATACTGCGCACAACTAAAATGCAGCACAGGTATGGATGGATAGTATACTTGACGAAACAGAGGTAGGTAGAGCAGTGGACTACTGTACCGTACTGCTATATATTATATACTGGTGGTCAGCAAAATTCTGCACTGTCCTCCTACTATATATACTGCGCACAACTAAAATGCAGCACAGGTATGGATGGATAGTATACTTGACGACACAGAGGTAGGTAGAGCAGCGGACTACTGTACCGTACTGCTATAGATATACTGGTGGTCAGCAAAATTCTGCACTGTCCTCCTACTATATATACTGCGCACAACTAAAATTCAGCACAGGTATGGATGGATAGTATACTTGACGACACAGAGGTAGGTAGAGCAGCGGACTACTGTACCGTACTGCTATATATATACTGGTGGTCAGCAAAATTCTGCACTGTCCTCCTACTATATATACTGCGCACAACTAAAATTCAGCACAGGTATGGATGGATAGTATACTTGACGACACAGAGGTAGGTAGTGCAGTGGACTACTGTACCGTACTGCTATATATTATATACTGGTGGTCAGCAAAATTCTGCACTCTCCTCCTACTATATATACTGCGCACAACTAAAATGCAGCACAGGTATGGATGGATAGTATACTTGACGACACAGAGGTAAGTAGAGCAGTGGCCTACTGTACCGTACCTCTATATATATACTGGTGGTCAGCAAAATTCTGCATTGTCCTCCTACTATATATAATGCGCACAACTAAAATGCAGCACAGGTATGGATGGATAGTATACTTGACGACACAGAGGTAGGTAGAGCAGTGGACTACTGTACCGTACTGCTATATATATACTGGTAGTCAGCAACATTCTGCACTGTCCTCCTACTATATATACTGCGCACAACTAAAATGCAGCACAGGTATGGATGGATAGTATACTTGACGACACAGAGGTAGGTAGAGCAGTGGACTACTGTTCCGTACTGCTATATATATACTGGTGGTCAGCAACATTCTGCACTGTCCTCCTACTATATATAATGCGCACAACTAAAATGCAGCACAGGTATGGATGGATAGTATACTTGACGACACAGAGGTAGGTAGAGCAGTGGACTACTGTACCGTACTGCTATATATATACTGGTGGTCAGGAACATTCTGCACTGTCCTCCTACTATATATACTGTGCACAACTAAAATGCAGCACAGGTATGGATGGATAGTATACTTGACGACACAGAGGTAGGTAGAGCAGTGGACTACTGTACCGTACTGCTATATATATACTGGTGGTCAGCAAAATTCTGCACTGTCCTCCTACTATATATACTGCTCACAACTAAAATGCAGCACAGGTATGGATGGATAGTATACTTGATGACACAGAGGTAGGTAGAGCAGTAGACTACTGTACCGTACTGCTATATATATACTGGTAGTCAGCAAAATTCTGCACTCTCCTCCTACTATATATACTGCACACAACTAAAATGCAGCACAGGTATGGATGCATAGTATACTTGACGACACAGAGGTAGAGCAGTGGACTACTGTACCGTACTGCTATATATATATACTGGTGGTCAGCAAAATTCTGCACTCTCCTCCTACTATATATACTGCACACAACTAAAATGCAGCACAGGTATGGATGGATAGTTTACTTGACGACACAGAGGTTGGTAGTGCAGTGGACTACTGTACCGTACTGCTATATAACACTGGTGGTCAGCAAAATTCTGCACTGTCCTCCTACTATATACTACAATGCAGCACAGATATGGAGCGTTTTTCAGGCAGAGAACGTAGATATTTTCAGCACACTGAGCACAGATATTTGCAAGCACACTGAGCACAGATATTTGCAGCACACTGAGCACAGATATTTGCAGCACACTGAACACAGAAACTGAGAGAACGCTGGACGTCCTCCCGCTATCATCTCCAATGCATGAGTGAAAATGGTGGCGACGCGCGGCTCTAATATAGAATACGAATCTCTCGAGAATCCGACAGCGGGATGATGACGTTCGGGCACGCTCGGGTTTACCGAGCAAGGCGGGAAGATCCGAGGCTGCCTCGGAACCGTGTAAAATGGGTGAAGTTCGGGGGGGTTCGGATCTCGAGGAACCGAACCCGCTTATCACTAGTTGAGGGCCCTGCTTGTTAGAGCTTGCATTCTAAAGGATCTAAAAGGAGCTAAAGTAAGAAATCAGAAAATCTTAATTTAACCTTTCCCTATGGAACTTTATATTAAATGACCTCCAAACCAAAAGTCACTATTCCCAAATTCCCATTACTTAAAATGTC
This sequence comes from Pseudophryne corroboree, assembly GCF_028390025.1. Classification (NCBI taxonomy): domain Eukaryota; kingdom Metazoa; phylum Chordata; class Amphibia; order Anura; family Myobatrachidae; genus Pseudophryne; species Pseudophryne corroboree. The sequence goes on along the minus strand of NC_086447.1, from coordinate 691,526,473 downwards.
CCACCTCTACATTTGGCTGATGTGGTTTCATTTTCTTATAAATACTGCATTCAAAGAAGGAAATACATCTAAAGAAGATTAAACCCTTCAACAGGAACTTCCAAACCATATAATTAATTCAGGATGCAAGTGAAAGTACGTTGTGAAAGATATTTAAAAATAGCAAGTGAGCGTGCTAACTTATCTTGGCTTAGACTGTCCTAGTTCAGTCTGTCAAATAAGCAATAATGCAATCTGCTTTTATATAAAGACCTTCAAATATAAAAATTTACCAGCAAACTACTGGACTTATCTTCCACACACAGTAATGTGTTTTAAGAAAGGTGACTTTGCTGCACGGAGTGAACATATAGTATTCCAGCAATGGGCAAAAAATATGCTAAGTAATCTGAAGAAGAATATCGCTCAGCAGAAAAGAGAGGAAGACATTGGCCCTCATTCCGAGTCGTTCGCTCGGTAATTTTCTCCGCATCGCAGCGTTTTTCTGCTTAGTACGCATGCGCAATGTTCGCACTGCGACTGCGCCAAGTAATTTTGCTATGAAGATAGGTTTTTTACTCACGGCTTTTTCTTCGCTCCGGCGAACGTAATGTGATTGACAGGAAATGGGTGTTACTGGGCGGAAACACGGCGTTTTATGGGCGTGTGGATGAAAACGCTACCGTTTCCGGAAAAAACGCAGGAGTGGCTGGAGAAACGGAGGAGTGTCTGGGCGAACGCTGGGTGTGTTTGTGACGTCAAACCAGGAACGACAAGCACTGAACTGATCGCAGATGCCGAGTAAGTCTGAAGCTACTCTGAAACTGCTAAGTAGTTTGTAATCGCAATATTGCGAATACATCGTTCGCAATTTTAAGAAGCTAAGATTCACTCCCAGTAGGCGGCGGCTTAGCGTGTGTAACTCTGCTAAAATCGCCTTGCGAGCGAACAACTCGGAATGAGGGCCATTGTGCCAGACAATGAGAATTAGGGGAAAGTGAATGTGCAGCAGGATTTTAATGAAGGTCAGACAAAGTTACATTGGGTAGTGCATTTATTCTCTTACCGGATTTGCAGTGGTTATAATTTGTTACCGCATTACTAAATACTGCATCTGAGCAGTCAATACAAAGGTGACTACATTCTATCAGGCTATGTAAATTACTAAACAATGGCCCTCATTCCGAGTTGTTCGCTCGCTAGCTGCTTTTAGCAGCTTTGCAGACGCTAGGCCGCCGCCCTCTGGGAGTGTATCTTAGTTTAGCAGAATAGCGAACGAAAGATTAGCAGAACTGCTACTAAATAATTTGCTGCACTTTCTGAGTAGCTCCAGACCTACTCCTAGACTGCGATCACCTCAGTCCGTTTAGTTCCTGGTTTGACGTCACAAACACGCCCTGCGTTCGGCCAGCCACTCCCCCGTTTCTCCAGCCACTCCTGCGTTTTTACCTGGCACGCCTGCGTTTTTTAGCACACTCCCTGAAAACGGCCAGTTACCACCCAGAAACACCCATTTCCTGTCAATCACACTACGATCACTCGAGCGATGAAAAACGTCTTTCGAGCTTGTGTAAATCTACAAAGTTTTGTGTGAAAGTACTTAGCGCATGCGCATTTTTGCCGTTTTTTCACTTAATCGCTGCACTGCGAAAATCGGCAGCGAGCGACCAACTCGGAATGACCACCAATGTCTGATAGGATTATTATATCATCATTGTTATGATAGAAACTATTTGGGTGCAAATCTTTCAAAATTGCAATAGCATTAATTAAGCTTAATAATTTGGGTGTTTCTCATTTTAAATGTATTTCTTATATTTCTCTATTTTATAAATTGAAGTACCTTTGCCATAAAAATATATTTTTTACACTAGAGTAGATACAATTACTATAGATGATCAATATAGCAGGTATAGTTATAAACAATAAGTATACCGGCATACATGCTTACTAGTGTCAGCTAATAACTGACTTTTCTATGCTAGACATTTTCTCTAGCATCTCTAGCATCGTATCACATCACAAAGTATCTTTTGATGTAAGCCAGTGAGGTGCTCAGCATTGTCTGTTAAATTACAAATAACATGCATTTTATGTCACTGTGTTCAGTACAGGGCCAGCTCCAGGCCACCACATAAAAATAGGCCCATCACCATGACAGCATAATGATGACCAGCCATCAGCTGGCCACATGGTCGGCCATAAATCATAAGGGTTAAAATTGCATTTCTATTTTCCACACAAAACAATGACATTTTTGTACTATAATATACGTAGGGAGACATTGGGGCTTATAGTGTATGGTGTCTACTTGCCTACATGGCATTGGCCTCACCGCCTCCGCTTCTCATAATAGGCCCTTGAACATTTTCACCCCCAGGCTCATTAGGCCCTTAATCCAGCCATGGTTCAGTAAATGCATATTTTACAGGGGTTTTACACATTAAACACATTTCTAGTAAACGTCCACCTTTTCCTTTAATAGTACTTTGGTGAGGCGTCGTCCACAACCCCACCCCCACCCCCAGTCTGCTTCCTCTGTCATAATATAATGAAGAAAGCTGATTTACTGGCAATATATTAATAGGGGAAAACCCCTTTAAGGACCACTTTTTAAAATATTAGTAGATACACCTGGAATTGATGCTCTGTTAGGTGTCTGGGGCAACCGCAGGATTTCGCATGGTGGTTTCCAAATTTTTGATTTAGGTACAGATAGAATAAATGAAAACTGCTTCAATAAACCTAAAGCAGACACATGTTTGTAGGTAAACTGTTTCACATACGTATAGTTGAGTGTCAAAGTGTTGCTTATTCGCAAAGGTCCTGATTCAGGGAGCTACGTAAACCTGATGGCTTACATACATCTCCAATGTTTGTGGGTCTACGCATGTACAGGACCCATTCTGAATATGTGCAATATGATTCCTGCGTAATCGCTCATACTCCCCCCCCTTAGCCACAGCATGATTGACATGCTGCATTATTTGGGGTTCGGAGCGAGGGCAGTGATAGGGGCCTTTCTACAATATAGGGGCATGTTGCCCCCATTTTGTAGTCGTGCTGAGGCCCGGGTTTGCATCTTTCTGGCCCTGGCAGCAGAGTTCCCATGATCAGTCTGTGTAAGCTTGGCTTACTTAGATAACCAAAGGCCAAGGGAGTAGCTACCATAGGTGCAGGGAGTGCAGCTGCTATAGGGCCCAGAGCTGAGAGGGGCCCACCTTCCAGTCAAACTTGCATGTGGCATATACTTTTTTCACCATTTGGTGATATAGAGGTCCTTACAAACTTTTACCTTTTGGCCTACAATATATGTAGGTATGCCCCTGGACTTGCTCATTGTAATGTGTTATAAAATGCACTGGAGGGCATTGTAATGTTACATAATATGAACTGGGGTTACTGATATCTGGCACAATATGAAGTGGGTGCATTATAGCATGGCATAATATGAACTGGGGGCACTGTAATGTGACATAATATGAACTGGTGACACTGTGTCATAATGTGAATTGGGAGTACAGTGTTGCAATACGTGAACTGGCAGCCAAACAATGTGACATAGTGTGACCTAGACAGGGCCGGACCAGCCACCATATACCCCGGGGAGGCCCCCGGTGGGCTGATCAGTGAATGGGCCACCTTTCATACGTTGGCCAGCCCGATTGGCCGCATGTCATGCACAAAAGCCGTGACTGGGTGACTCATGTAGGGGGCGGGGCCACAGATGACAGGTGACCAGCACACCAATTAGAGCTACTAGTACGGCTGCTATTATGATATGTGTGTCAGTGTGGCATACATTTATGTGTGGGTGTGTACTGTGCCTGTATGTGTGTGGAAATATACATGTGTAAAGTATGGCATACAACTGTGTGTTTGAATGTTTGTGGGGGAGCTTTATTCTTTGTTCTTTTTTAAATGTGTGTGTGTGTATATATATATATATAATGGAGTTAGTGCCAGAATTTGAGTCAAAAAGGCAGTAGTGTCTTTAAGACAAGTAGCTTGCTGTTAGGGTCTCCTGCTCTGTGCTGCCACGTCGTCATGGCAACCGGGAGACAAGTGCTAGCGGAGTAACCTGAGCGTAGCTGATACTCCGGTTCGGGTCTTTTGCTGTGCAGTGGTTACAGGCTCTGTGCACGGCAGGGGATCCGGTGCTGGTTTTTGTGCTCACAGTCTGTGAGGTCTGAGTGGGGCGTGGACAGCACCTGCTATATAAACCCTCTTCTCAGGTTAGGCAGATGCTGCTGAATCTTTGTTGGTTAGTCAGTTCCTGAAAGCTAGCTAGTACTGTGTAAACTTTGTATTTGTTTGTTGCTTACTGCAAATAGGCCTTGGGATTTGGTATTACACTCTGCCAATCCAGACCTAGCAGTAAGACTGGAGTCAGTCGTTTAACCTGCTGGGGTTCTTTTGCTACTCTGTGAACCTAGCAAGTTTGCGGCTGTATTCTCAGACTTGCCTGCCAAAATCCTTTCTCACTGTGCAAGGTGTTCAGGTGTCAGTTTAGTGGCAGTAAGCTGAACCAGTGCACTGCAAGTGAGGACTAGGATTGTTGAGACTCTCCTTGTGTCTATTATTCCATCTCTGACCAAGGAGTTTACTGCCACACCCGTTGGTAACCCTTTAGGGTTTTGCTGTTGCCCTTAGCAACAGCATTTCGGGTTCTCTACGTATTAAATCACTACATCTTGCTTCTTTCCATCTGAGCATTCCTAATATTAGGGAGACACCCAGTTTCTTAGCCTTTGGGCTTCTCTGTTCACTTTGTGTTTATTTTGTTACCCTATCACCTTATGTGTATGTAATGTCATATTCCCCAGTCTGTCTGTGAGTTCATTTGTTTTGCATCCCTCACCGTTCAGACACCAGTACATTCCTGCTGGCACTGGTGTGCATAACATATTCAGCAGCCTAATACTCCTGTTGAAATTTTGTGGGAATATGGAGCATACCCCTCAAAATACTTTGCAACAGGTGGTCGATCAGGTGCAGGTCCTGACTCGACAATTTAATGATTTGTCCATTAAAATGCACACCTCGCAGGCCGCTGGCGGAGCTCCCGCAGCAGCAGTACCTTCAGGGGTTAAGGAGCCGAAAGTAAATCTCCCGGATCGTTTTTCTGGAGATCGCTCGCAGTTCTTTTGTTTCAAGGAGAGCTGCAAGCTATATTTCCAGCTTAGGCCTCAGTCTTCTGGGTCGGAGATTCAGCGGGTGGGCATAGTGATTTCCTTGCTACAAGGAGACCCACAGGTCTGGGCATATGGGTTGCAGCCTGACTGTCCGTCGCTTAAAAGTGTTGATGCTTTTTTTACGGCACTGGGCATGTTGTATGATGACCCTGACAAGACGGCCTCAGCCGAGGCTCAGATTTCGATCCTTAAACAAGGGCGAAGGCCAGTTGAGGTTTATTGTACGGAGTTTCGGAGGTTGGCCCATGATACCCAGTGGAATGACCCAGCCCTGAGACACCAGTACCGAAGAGGTCTTTCTAACCAGTTAAAAGACCAACTGGTACAATATCCCTTGCCTGATAGCTTGGATCAGCTCATGCAGTTATCCATTCAGGTGGATAGACGGCTGAGAGAGCGCAGGCTTGAAAGGGAGACCGAGGTTTCCTTCTTTCCCAAGGGAACCTCAGACTCTGAGGAATTTTCCGAGGAGCCTATGCAGATTGGGGCTACCCGCCTCTCCTCGCGTGAGAAGACGCGGAGGAGACAGCAGGGGTTATGTTTGTACTGTGGGAATAAAGGTCATGTGGTAGTATCATGCCCAGAAAAGCCGGAAAACTTCAGGGCCTGAGGGTGATGGGAAATATCCTGTCAGGCCAGAAGTCAGAATTTCCCAAGAAGACTTTTATCATTCCGGTGACCTTGAAGATCCTCGGTCAAACTGTCAAGACTGAGGCCATTGTGGACAGAGGGGCCGACGGGGTTTTTATGGACCGCCAATTCGCCCTGAAACACTCTGTTCCCTTAGGACCCTTGGCATCGGAAATTGAGATTTGTGGGTTAAACGGGGAACCATTATCCCAGGGTAAAATTACCTCTTGCACTAGCCAGATTTCTTTGTCTATTGGAGCCACACACTCTGAAAAATTGTCCTTTTATGTGACTGTCTGTACTTTTGCCCCATTGATGTTGGGGTTACCCTGGTTAAGGGTCCACAATCCTCAATTTGACTGGGTCTCTGGGGAGATTCTTAGTTGGGGTACTGATTGTTTCAGGAGTTGCTTGAGCTTTCGCAGCTAAGTTTGCCAGGATTGCCAGGATGTTATGCAGATTTTGCGGACGTGTTCTCCAAAAGAGTTGCAGAGGTACTACCTCCCCATCGCCCCTATGACTGTGCCATTGATTTGTTGCCGAATGCTAAGCTTCCCAAGAGCAGGTTGTACTCCCTGTCACGTCCTGAGACTCAGGCTATGGCAGAGTACATTCAAGAGAACTTGGCTAAGGGATTTATCAGACCTTCACAGTCTCCAGTTGGGTCGGGGTTCTTCTTCGTGGGTAAAAAGGACGGTTCGTTGTGACCCTGCATCGACTTCAGGGAATTGAACCGTATCACGATTAAAAACTCATACCCACTGCCTCTCATTTCGGTCTTGTTTGACCAGCTTCGTACTGCCACCATTTTTTCTAAGATTGACCTACGCGGTGCGTACAATCTAATCCGAATAAGAGAGGGGGATGAATGGAAGACTGCCTTTAATACCCACTCAGGGCATTATGAATATTTGGTGATGCCTTTTGGGCTCTGTAATGCCCCGGCAGTCTTCCAGGACTTCATGAACGATGTGCTCAGGGAATATTTGGATAGATTCTTAGTTGTATACTTAGATGACATCCTAATCTTCTCCCATTCCCTGGAGGAACATCGGAAGCATGTACGCTTAGTCCTCCAGAAACTCAGAGACCACCGGCTTGGGGCGAAGCTGGAGAAGTGCGAATTTGAAGTTCAGCAAATCGCATTTCTAGGATATATTATCTCCCCAGAAGGTTTCCAAATGGAGGGTTCCAAGGTACAGGCAGTCCTGGATTGGGTGCAGCCCACTAGTTTGAAGGCGCTTCAGCGTTTTCTGGGCTTTGCAAATTTTTATAGACGATTTATCGCTGGATTTTCGTCTATAGTGGCGCCCTTGGTGGCACTCACTAAGAAAGGGGCGGATGTTGCTCACTGGTCTTGTGAGGCCAAAGCGGCTTTTGCCCATCTCAAAAGGGCATTTGTCTCGGCCAAGGTGCTGCGACACCCAGATCCAGAGCGTCCTTTTGTGGTGGAGGTGGATGCCTCTGAGATGGGTTTTGGGGCAGTGCTCTCTCAGATGGGCGTGTCTGATAATCGCCTTCATCCCTGTGCTTACTTTTCCCGTAAATTTTCGCCTGCCGAGATGAATTATGACGTGGGTAACCGGGAATTGTTGGCTATTAAGGATGCACTCGAGGAGTGGAGACACTGGCTTGAGGGGGCTAAGTTTGTGGTCTCAATTCTCACCGACCATAAGAATTTGGCATATTTAGAGTCAGCGAAGTGCCTCAATGCCAGGCAGGCACGATGGGCTTTGTTTTTTGCTCGCTTTAATTTTTTGATAACATATCGCCCTGGGTCAAAAAACATCAAGGCTGATGCGCTCTCGCAGAGTTTTGCTCCAATCCAGGAGACCACCGAGGAGCCATTGCCCATTGTGTCCCCCTCATGTATTAAAGTGGGCATTACCCAGGACCTCTTGTCATTAGTCCTTAGAGCACAGGAGCAGGCTCCTCCAGAACTTCCGGTAGGTCTTTTGTTTGTGCCTCCTAGGTTAAGACAGCGAGTGTTCCTGGAATTCCATGCCAAGAAGTCGGCAGGTCACCCGGGTATTGCCAGAACTCGGGAGTTGCTATCTAGGGCGGTGTGGTGGCCCTCGGTGGCTAGGGATGTGGATCAGTGGGTTCGGGCATGTGACATCTGTGCCCGAAATAAGACTCCTAGAGGGGTTCCTGTTGGCCCATTACATCCACTCTCTATTCCATCTGAGCCATGGACCCACATTTCAATGGATTTTGTGGTGGACTTGCCCAAATCCTCGGGGATGACAGCCATCTGGGTTGTCGTTGACAGGTTTTCGAAGATGGCGCACTTCGTTCCATTGGTTGGGCTGCCATCGGCCAGATGCCTGTCTGAATTATTTATGCTGCATGTTGTGCGCCTCCACTGGTTGCCACTTGATGTGGTCTCTGACCGCGGATCCCAGTTTGTGGCCAAATTCTGGAGGGCATTTTGTTCCGATCTCCAGATTTCTGTCAGCTTGTCGTCAGGCTACCATCCGCAGTCTAATGGGCAGACTGAAAGGGTGAACCAGTCCTTGGAGCAGTTCCTCAGGTGTTATGTCTCCAAGTGTCAGACTGACTGGGTTGCTCATCTGTCCATGGCGGAGTTTGCCTATAACAACGTGGCTCACTCTGCTACAGGGATCTCTCCCTTCCTTTGTGTGTATGGGCATCATCCTAAGGCCAATTCTTTTGACCCCCTGGACTCCACGCCTGGTGGTTCCTCTGTGGTTTCGGTCCTTAGAGGTATTTGGAGGAAAGTGAAGAAAGCCCTTGTGTCTGTGTCATTAGTGACCAAAAGTGTTTTTGATAAGCGGAAAAGACCCTGCAGCTTCAAATTAGGGGACTTCGTCTGGTTGTATACCAAGAATTTGAAGTTGAGACAGCCATCTCATAAGTTAGGCCCCCGGTTCATCGGTCCTTATAAGATCACTAGGGTTATCAATCCGGTGGCATTTCAGTTAGATCTACCCCGTTCTTTGGGTATCAATAAAACATTTCATTGTTCCCTTTTAAAACGGGCGATTAGTAATCCTTCTTCCAGTGGAAGACCTTCCCCTCTTCTGATACGTGGCCAGAGGGAGTTTGTTGTTGAAAGGATTCTTGACTCCAAGATGGTTCAGGGTCGGCTGTCATTTTTGGTGCACTGGAAGGGGTATGGCCCGGAGGAGCGGTCGTGGGTGCGCAGTTGTGATCTTCATGCCCCCAGACTGTTACGCTCTTTCTTCTCGCAGTTCCCCGATAAACCTGGTGGTAGGGGTTCTTTGACCCCTCGTCAGAGGGGGGGTACTGTTAGGGTCTCCTGCTCTGTGCTGCCACGTCGTCATGGCAACCGGGAGACAAGTGCTAGCGGAGTAACCTGAGCGTAGCTGATACTCCGGTTCGGGTCTTTTGCTGTGCAGTGGTTACAGGCTCTGTGCACGGCAGGGGATCCGGTGCTGGTTTTTGTGCTCACAGTCTGTGAGGTCTGAGTGGGGCGTGGACAGCACCTGCTATATAAACCCTCTTCTCAGGTTAGGCAGATGCTGCTGAATCTTTGTTGGTTAGTCAGTTCCTGAAAGCTAGCTAGTACTGTGTAAACTTTGTATTTGTTTGTTGCTTACTGCAAATAGGCCTTGGGATTGGGTATTACACTCTGCCAATCCAGACCTAGCAGTAAGACTGGAGTCAGTCGTTTAACCTGCTGGGGTTCTTTTGCTACTCTGTGAACCTAGCAAGTTTGCGGCTGTATTCTCAGACTTGCCTGCCAAAATCCTTTCTCACTGTGCAAGGTGTTCAGGTGTCAGTTTAGTGGCAGTAAGCTGAACCAGTGCACTGCAAGTGAGGACTAGGATTGTGGAGACTCTCCTTGTGTCTATTATTCCATCTCTGACCAAGGAGTTTACTGCCACACCCGTTGGTAACCCTTTAGGGTTTTGCTGTTGCCCTTAGCAACAGCATTTCGGGTTCTCTACGTATTAAATCACTACATCTTGCTTCTTTCCATCTGAGCATTCCTAATATTAGGGAGACACCCAGTTTCTTAGCCTTTGGGCTTCTCTGTTCACTTTGTGTTTATTTTGTTACCCTATCACCTTCTGTGTATGTAATGTCATATTCCCCAGTCTGTCTGTGAGTTCATTTGTTTTTCATCCCTCACCGTTCAGACACCAGTACATTCCTGCTGGCACTGGTGTGCATAACACTTGCTCACTTACGATCGGCTGAAGAAACATATCCAAATACTTGGAGATCGTGTAATATAGAGATTCACGGGCCGCAATAATGGGCCGGCCAGGGGGGCATATAGGGTTCTTGTGCAGCTTCAGGATAGTATACAGCACTGGAATAACCGGCCAATCCTGAGACAAGACCACTTGTGTCTTGGCATCAATCACATTAGTGGCCACCGCTTCACTGAGTAATGCGTCTATTTCTGCTTTCTATTTAACAGTCGGATCTTCAAGCAACAGATGATACGTGCGTGTATCCGCAAGTTGGGTATAGATCTCAGACTTATAGGCCATGAGATCTTGTACCACAACACCCCCACCCTTATCTGCAGGGCGGATGACTATATCAGAGTATGGACCTAATGCTTTTAACGCTCTATGTTCTGCAGCAGATAAGTTGACACCGCCAGTGGTGTTCGCTGGTTGGGTCTCGTCATAGATGTTGTTCATGAAATTAATGAAGCATTTGATGTTGGTGTTGTGGGAAACTGGATCAAAGGTTGAGTGCTTGAATAGTGTAGGTGCCTCAGATGTCGTCGGTAGAGCACCTGCAAAATGTTCTTTCAGACGCAATCTGCGTCCAAATTTATAAAGATCAATTTTGTTGCGAAAAGCATCAGGGTTATGCGTAGGGACATATGAAAGGCCCTTATTTAGCACCGAAATTTTGTCCTGCGTGAGGCTCTTGGATGACAGATTAAAAACTAAGCTTTCTTGCTCGCCGTTTTCTGGGATTTGGCGCGCCCACTGTCCGCCGCGCCGGTTGTACCTCCTTTTTTTGGGTTTCTCTGACCCCTTGTAGTCACCCCCGCCGTGGGTTTTGAGGAGTTTTTTGACTGTTGGACGCCTGCACATTCCGGCTCACTGGATGAAATGGCACTGGAGTTATCAGTGTCTGTGTTGATTTTTCTGTGACGTCTGTATCTTGGTTTTTTACCACTATTGGTGTTGCGATTGTATGCCCAGATGTACACCAGATTTTCTTGATAGTCTCTATCAACTGTATTCCGCTTAGCTTTTTTAAATTCAATAAGATCAGTCCTATATTTCGCCAAATCAGCCGTTAACTTGTCAACAAGTTGTCGTGACGTATCCAAATGAATCAGATCACTATGGGTCTGTTCAAAGCAGGCAATTTTATCTTTAGCACAAGTCAACTCCCGACGAGATTCCTCTATCACGAGAAGGATTAAGTCGTAAGAGCACTTGTTAAGCACTGCTGCCCACCGTCTGCAGAATTCAGGGTTATGACGGCCAATCGTGGGAGTGTTGCGTATGCGAAATCCTCGTGGGATTTTTTTTATCGCGGTAATAGTCTGATAAGGTAACGCCGTGAAAATAGAAGTCTATTTCACGTTTTTTTAATTTATCCAATTGGAAAAAGACTTGTTCTGCTGTGTCTCCCCCGCAGGTATCCTGGAAGTTATCAGTGAAAAGAATGGCATCGGCCTCAGAATCGGTCAAACTGAGGGCTTCCCCAACAAGCAATATGACGTTGTTGAATCCAGGCACTGCATCCGTGTTTGACATGTTCTGGCAGCCTAACCCACAGAATAAAACCAAAAATGGTCCCGCAGCATGTAAAGCAGTATCGGGTGCCTTAATAACACATACTAGGAAGCGATCCACTGTATGGTAAATAGATAGGAGGGATATATTCGGCACTCCACCACTGTAAAGGCAAACAACTCGCTCCGGTGCCCTGCTTGCAAAGAGCATGTAGTGAAAACAAGATCAGCCGGCACTCGCAGAGACTCTTAAGAAAAAACTAGACACAGCACAGCAGCTATTGTCAACGTTTCAGGACAAAATCCTTTTATCAAGACCAACTGTACAGTGAAAAAACAAACATATAAATACATTACCAAACACCGCGTGTAAGCACCGTCCTCCGCTCTCCGGGACTCCCAGTGACGTCATGGGCGCGCGCCGGCGACCCTGCATCCACGGGGGGCGGAGCCAATGTGTAGTGTACACATCACCATGGAAACCCGGCTGCACATGTCAAAACATTGAGAATGCATTAAGGGTCAGCAATATACACAAGTAATAAAGACCATAAACACAGAGCCATTGTGTAGAAATACACCAGTCAGGATAGGTGTGGAACGCAAGGTGGAAATGACATTTTTAATTTCAATTTCATCACTATCACAATCAAATTTGCTTCTGTGACTGTTTTGGGGCCTAACACTATAAGGGCCTTTATTGCAGGTACATTGGGGTCTTAATGGGACTTACTGGTAATATATAAATATCACAATTAACATTATATTGTGATTATATGGAATCCAGATGATACTAATTGGGAGGAAGTGATGTAAGCACACAGAGGTATAAATAGGTGAATCTGGTGCCCTGTAGCTCATTTGCAATTTAGATGGCGAGATATTCACACAGAGACTGGATTCCACTATGTAAGTTTACAATATGTTAAAAAATACTAATTGTAGTTTCACTTATATGTACTTTCACCTATATTATTGGTAACTTTAATGGGTGAGTACATCATTGTTTACAGATTGCACTCATTGATCAAAACAATTGGATTCTTAGGTATGTAGAAATTTTGAATAGTTTATTGGTATATTAAGTTACCATTAATAATAAATACATTTATTGATTAATTAATTTAACTGTTGTAGCTGGACATCATATCGGTCCCACATCTCTTGAGAAAAGGGGACAGGCTTTATATTAGATACTCACTGTCACGTTGTGCACTATAAATCACCATTATTGAGTAAGTAAATCAATTGTTTTAATAGATACAAAAGTTAGTCATTTACTGGTAGATTCTAATGATAAATTGTTGCTCACAGATTATTATTCAGTCAAAAGCCTAGATAAATACAAAGAATCATCAGAACGAAAATATCCATTACAGTATACAAGAATTTTATGATTTTTGTAAGTAATTCTAATTTCCTTTTTTTGTTTTTTACATTGATTATAAAATGGGCCTATTCTGGACCAAATTATGAATAATCTAAAAAATAGTTTTTAGGCTATGTCTGTCGTTTACAACCAGCCTAAAAATTATGGCTCTTATAATGAATACAGCTAATGGTCCTTGTAAGTAAATAATGGAGTTATTATATTCTTCCTTCAGCAGTCTAAGGTCACCCTTTGTAATTTTGTAATTTTGTGACTTTGTCTAAATTAGTTAGATGAATTACTAATTAATGTACTGTTATAAATATATTCATGATGTCGAGTAAGATTAAGTCATACCATCGCTACATCGATGATATCTTCATCCTGTGGTCAGGTACAGAAGAAGAATTTAATAGTGCTATGTGTCATGTGAATTCACTAGACGCCTCTATCAAATTCACATTCTCTTCCAGTTTTGATACTACCCATTATCTAGATGTGACGGTCACACAAGATCTTAACCATTGCTTACATACGACACTCTATGTAAAAGATACAGACAGGAATACTACCTTACACGCCAATAGCCATCACACTCCGGCCATGAAATGGGGATTACCCTATTCCCAATTTCTTAGAATTTACCGCATTTGTAGTGACAGTACGGATGCAAGCAATCAGATTGACATCATGTTAAGCAAGTTTTTGGTTAGGGGTTACAAACTCAAATATTTGAAAGAAGCCAAGGCAAAGGTATTAACCAAGAACCGTAGCGATTTACTTCAAAAAAGTGCGTTCAAGGACTCTAGAAATCGAATAGTGTGGCCACAGGACTTTTCCACTAACAGTGTCCACACGGTCAGCTCAGCCAAGCGGATCTGGCCCATCATATCACGTGATAAAGCACTACCTACCTTTAAAGAATCCTCCATTCTCCCAGCTTTCCGCAGGGGCAGGAACATTAAGGACATCATTGTACACAATGATATCACCAACTTCAACAAGACGATCTCTACGCATTTTCTGACATGCAAACCGGGCAACTACAAATGTTTGGGCTGCACTACATGTAGTTGTCTAGAAACGGGACAGTTCTTTTATCACCCGAGGTCGGGTAAGAAATTTACGATTAAAGCCCCATATACATGTTCCAGTCGTTTTGTTATCTATTACATCAAATGCCCATGTGGACTCCTTTATGTTGGAAAAACCATTCGCCAATTTAAGGAAAGGATAGCCCTCCACCGTTCAAGTATTAGAGCAGCCCTGGATGGGAAAGGCTCTGATCAACCAGTGGCTCGCCACTTTAAGGATTTTCATCACAATTTAGCGTCAATACGTTATAAAATTATAGATGGAGTGCCTGAATCCAAAAGGGGCGGAGACCGTGGTAAAATCCTATTACAGAAAGAAGCACGCTGGATTTACACCCTAAAAACTGTCAAACCGCTGGGTTTAAATGAGATTCTTTCTTATACATGTTTTTTGTAATGTTGTAGCTACTCCTGGGGTACTGTACTAATAGGTGGCCCCAGTTATTTTATGTGTTGATTACATCTAGCCATGTAGGGCCTCATGGAAGCTGCCTCTCTGAGCTTTGAGCTATACAGCTCTTTTTTTCATTCATCTGTTTATTGAGCAATGGTAATTGAGCCCGGGTCCGACATAGGTCTTTACCTTATTATGACCAGCATACCTGATGTTCCGTGTTACGACTCTATTACTTTTATGTACATGCTTCTATTGTCCATTGAGTTCTGTATTTATCCTGACTGGTGTATTTCTACACAATGGCTCTGTGTTTATGGTCTTTATTACTTGTGTATATTGCTGACCCTTAATGCATTCTCAATGTTTTGACATGTGCAGCCGGGTTTCCATGGTGATGTGTACACTACACATTGGCTCCGCCCCCCGTGGATGCAGGGGCGCCGGTGCGCGCCCATGACGTCACTGAGAGTCCCGGAGAGCGGAGGACGGTGCTTACACGCGGTGTTTGGTAATGTATTTATATGTTTGTTTTTTCACTGTACAGTTGGTCTTGATAAAAGGATTTTGTCCTGAAACGTTGACAATAGCTGCTGTGCTGTGTCTAGTTTTTTCTTAAGAGTCTCTGCGAGTGCCGGCTGATCTTGTTTTCACTACATGCTCTTTGCAAGCAGGGCACCAGAGCGAGTTGTTTGCCTTTACAGTGGTGGAGTGCCGAATATATCCCTCCTATATATATATATACTGTGTACATATAGTTCTAATAGGTAAATAATGTATTTATTTTTATATATATATATATATATATATATATATATATCACCAAAAAGATTTCTGAGGGTGCACAATACAAATTAATTAGTTAAAATTCTCATCCAGCAACCAATTTAACCATATAAAAATGTATTAAAAATCCATCCAATGCAATTTAAGACAATGTCATAAATATGAAATACAGAACGGGTAAGTTTTTAGTCCCCTTTATAAAAGGAATAATTAAAATTATCGAAGTACTATTGTTCAGACGAAATTGATCTTTAAACCAACGCGTTTCGTCCTCAAATGGGCTTCATCAGGGGCATACATTTTTTTTTGCTGGTTCAGTAGGAGGGAATAAGGAACAAAACAAAAACATCAGAGAATAATATAACATTAATTTAAGGAAAGACAGAAAATAAGAAACATCAGACAATAATATAAATTCACCAGATCGGGTATTACATTAAATATTACCAGTAATAAAGATGATATGAATATTTATAACAGTACATTAATTAGTAATTCATCTAACTAATTTAGACAAAGTCACAAAATTACAAAATTACGAAGAGTGAAGGAAGAATTTAATAACTCCATTATTTACTTACAAGGTCCATTAAGCTGTATTCATTATAAGAGCCATCATCTTTAGGCTGGTGGTAAACGATAGGTGTAGCCTAAGAACCATTTTTTAGATTATTCATATAATTTGGTCCAGATTAGGCCCATTTTATAATCAATGTAAAAAACAAAAAAAGGAAATTAGAATTACTTACAAAAATCAGTAAAATTCTTGTATACTGTAATGGATATTTTCGTTCTGATGATCCTTTGTATCTAGGCTTTTGACTGAATAATAATCTGTGAGCAACAATTTATAATTAGAATCTACCAGTAAATGACTAACTTTTGTATCTATTAAAACAATTGATTTACTTACTCAATAATGGTGATTTATAGTGCACAACATTACAGTGAGTATCTAATATAAAGCCGGTCCCCTTTATTCAAAAGATGTGGGACCGATATGATGTCCAGCTACAACAGTTAAATTAATCAATAAATTAATGTATTATTAATGGTAACTTAATATACCTATAAACTATTCAAAATTTCTACATACCTAAAAATCCAATTGTTTTGATCAATGAGTGCAATCTGTAAACAATGATGTAATTACCCATTAAAGTTACCAATAATATAAGTGAAACTACATATAAGTGAAACTACAATTAGTATTTTTTAACATATTGTATACTTACATAGTGGAATCCAGCATGTGTGTGAATATCTCCCCATCTAAATTGCAAATGAGCTATAGGGAACCAGATTCACCTATTTATACCTCTGTGTGCTTACATCACTTCCTCCCAATTAGTATCATCTGGATTCCATATAATCACAATATAATGTTAATTGTGATATTTATATATTACCAGTAAGTCCCATTAAGACCCCAATGTACCTGCAATAAAGGCCCTTATAGTGTTTGGCCCCAAAACAGTCACAGAAGCTAATTTGATTGTGATAGTGATGAAATTGAAATTAAAAACTTCATTGAGCAATTCAAACTGAGCAATTGTTTTAATAGATACAAAAGTTAGTCATTTACTGGTAGATTCTAATGATAAATTGTTGCTCACAGATTATTATTCAGTCAAAAGCCTAGATAAATACAAAGAATCATCAGAACGAAAATATCCATTACAGTATACAAGAATTTTACTGATTTTTGTAAGTAATTCTAATTTCCTTTTTTTGTTTTTTACATTTATTATAAATTGGGCCTATTCTGGACCAAATTATGAATAATCTAAAAAATAGTTTTTAGGCTATGTCTGTCGTTTACAACCAGCCTAAAAATTATGCCTCTTATAATGATTACAGCTAATGGTCCTTGTAAGTAAATATAAATAATGGAGTTATTATATTCTTCCTTCAGCAGTCTAAGGTCGCCCTTTGTAATTTTGTAATTTTGTGACTTTTTCTAAATTAGTTAGATGAATTACTAATTAATGTACTGTTATAAATATTCAGATCATCTTTATTACTGGTAATATTTAATGTAATACCCGATCTGGTGAATTTATATTATTGTCTGATGTTTCTTCTTCTCTGTCTTTCCTTAAATTAATGTTATATTATTGTCTGACGTTTTTGTTTTCTTCCTTATTCCCTCCGACTGATCCAGCAAAAATTTTTATGCCCTTGATGAAGTCTGTTTGAGGATGAAACACGTTGGGTTAAAGATCAATTTCATCTGAACAATAGTACTTCGATATTTTTATTATTCCTTGTATATAGGGGACTAAAAACTTACCTGTTCTGTAATTTATATTGTATGATATTGTCTTAAGTTGCATAGGATGGATTTTTAAATACATTTTTATACAGTTAAATTGGTTGCTGGATGAGAATTTTAACTAATTAATTAGTATTGTGCGCCCTCAGAAATCTTTTTGGTGCTGTTTATGTGAATCCTTTGCTAGCAGGAGGGCTTTTCGTGAGGTGCAGCTTATTGCAGTGCGAGATAAGGGTAAATTCGTTCGACATATATATATATATATATATATATATATACAAACAGAGAACCCAGCACTCACCAAAGTAAACTCACTTATCCTCAACAATTCAATAAATAAATAAATGATGGGGGTTTAGTTGGTGGATTGGCCAATGCACGGAAGCCTGTATACCGATTCAAGGTACCCCACCTTCATACAGGTCCTACAGGAGCTGTAGGACCTGTATGAAGGTGGGGTACCTTGAATCGGTATACAGGCTTCCGTGCATTGGCCAATCCACCAACTAAACCCCCATCATTTATTTATTTATTGAATTGTTGAGGATAAGTGAGTTTACTTTGGTGAGTGCTGGGTTCTCTGTTTGTATTTATTAGAGCGATGTGGTCATGGGCTACATGCACCCCGCCCTGTGAGTGGTAAGTACAGCTGTGTACCCCGCTTCTGTGGTGGAGAGTGCAGTGTTACATGCACCCCACCCTGTGAGTGGTAAGTGCATAGCTGTGCCCCGCTTCTGGTGCGGTGAGTGCTGTGGTTTTTACTCTGTGTGTATATATATATATATATATATACTGTACATACATACACAGTTGGAAAGCCATTGGATACATAAATTAGACACCTTGGCCCCAAAGGGGTTAAATGAGTATATGAGATTGCACTGTTTTCTTTAAAGTATGCTCTCAGGGTCCTAGCATGCATTAAGTACTTACAGATCTATTTGAATCAAATTATGATGCTTGGTATTTAACCTATCAGTGTTATTGGATGTATTAAGGCTTTTGTTTAGCTTATATACTACATTTGGGATGTTAACAGATTCCATGTTTCATGCTCTTTTTAATGTAATTTAATTTTATGTTATATGTTGGTGTTTATAAATGTGGATCACCATGTGTGTTTTGCCTTTATCCCAATGACCAGATTGGGACTTTAGTTGTTGCACTGTAGAGCAATAAAATTATTTTATTTTATTACCAGTTATTTATATAGCGCACACATATTCCGCAGCGCTTTATAGAGAATATTTGGCCATTCACATCAGTCCCTGCCCCAGTGGAGCTTACACTCTATATTCCCTATCACTTGTACACGCACACACATTCACACTTCTGTTAATTTTTGTTGGAAGCCAATTAACCTACCAGGATATTTTTGGATTGTGGGAGGAAACCGGAGCACCCGGAGGAAACCCACACAAATACGGGGAGAATATACAAACTCAGCACAGTTAGGCCCGTGGTGGGAATCAACCCATGGCCTCAGTGCTGTGAGGCAGTAATGCTAACCATTACACCATCTGTACTGTGTTGTTGTTTTTTCTAGGCATTACCTTGGTTACCGGGACGTGACATGTGGTGCCCCTGTGTGGACGCCTCCTGATGACGTCACCCACTGTGTAGAACGCCGGCTGGGATCAAGCGGCTACGGTCAGCGGTGTTGATTGTACACCGGAGACGCCTCGCAGGTGAGGTCGTTTTGGACACGTTGTACGGGGAAGGGTCTTCAGGTATATATTGTTTGCATGTTATGTGATGTGTTTATCCCTGATGACGGTCTGCTGCCAGAAACAATTGTTGGATATATATACCCCAATATGGACAGCACTTCTCATAGAAATATTAAGCATATAAAGCAGGTGCGCTCCAGGTAAATTTCCGAAGCAGGAAGATAACCAATACAAGGACCAGTCAGTGGCACTCAGTGCAAAAGGTTATGACATTTTCACCATAACGAAAATGTTGTAACCGGCATTGAAACGTTAGTTGAAACATAGCTACTGACTGTCTCGTTTTTGCATTGAGTGCTGCCGACTTTCTTTTATACAGATGGGTCCACGGTTATCTTGACTAGTTTTCTGCACCTAGGCACAACATGACTTATTAGCATAAACCCTTCATCTATTGTTCGCAGCTGCAATACAATACAGAGAACAATACAGCAGGGGATTAAGTCATTACAGCAGGGGATTAAGTCCGACTGGCCAGTCTCAGTTAATCCTATTAAAGGTCAAGATAAATGTGGACCCATCTGTATATGTAAATTATTTGTATTTTTTGGGGATTGTTTGTATATTATATAGGGCTTATGAATAGGACTCCATTATTAATTCAGGTTGTTACTATAACAGCATCAAGTGATTTTGAATACCTTTTCATTTATTCTGTAATGTACTTTTTCCCTGGATCACTTTTGTATACAAATTGGGGACAGGATGCATCAAAAGGAAAAATGTGGCCAAACCTCAGAAAATGCTGTTTTCAGAGGTTTGGCTACAATTCTCATATGTACCAAGCTCCGGAATGCGATAAATTGTAGATGGCATTGCCTAATAGAAGCCTATGGGCTTCTTTTCGCAGTGTGCACTGAGAGGGATTCAGTCGGATCCCTCTCAGTGCCCCCTGCTGCGTGGGCATCATCCGGTGAATGTGCAGAAGAACTCCTGGGTCGTAAACTCAGAAGTCCCTTTATTGAAAAGGGCAGCTTTTATCGCAAGAGCTGTCATTTGTGAATTTTTTAAGCATACTATCTTACGAAACGCTGCTGTACTTGTGATGAATGATGGGATGCATCACATGCAAATTGTGATGCTTGATGCATTCCTCCCTGGGTGTTTTGGTCATTTGTTTATTGCCTAACATATTCATTTTGCTTACATTTTTCACCTTTTGTTATGGACTGGGCTAGTTAGTAATATTTACTAATATATGTGTTATATTTATAGTTATCATAGGCGCAACTAGTGATTGTGAGGCAGAATGGGGGTGGGTAGAGGCCAATATGTTTTTGGTGAATACAGTAAGGGCATGTTTATGAAAATGCAACTAGACAGGGCTGAAAAACAGAAGCATATTTGTCTCTTGCTCAACCTATGCTTCAAATTATGATGATAATGTCTTAGCGTAAGGTCCAGTGGGGGTGTCAGCGTTGGTAGGTTGGAGAGAAGTGTTAGTGGCGATGGTATTCCTTGTTTTTAATAGAGTACAGGTTCTCAAACTCAGTCCTCAGGACTTCAAACAGAGCATGTTTTCCAGGTCTCCTCACAGAATCACAAGTGAAATAATTAGCTCCAACTTATGAAATGTGTAAGTGAGTAATGACTATACCTGTGAACCTGCTAGTTGACCTGGATAACTTGAGCTGTCTGGGGTCCTGAGGACTAAGTTTGAGAACCACTGTAATAGAGTATAGCATGTAGCTGTAATTGCTTTAAAATGTATTTAGTGAATGTGCAGAGAATTAAATGTCACCCCAGTTTTAATTTCTTAACTTTAGTTCTTCTGCTACAACACAATACTTTGTAATATGTTAGGTCCAGCTAATATGGCATGCTCTGCCTTTTACTGGTGTAACTCCGCCTTCATTACATTTTGAAGTAGAAATCCCACCTACTTTGGTATTGGTACCGCCTACAGTTGATTTGGTGCCACCCACATGAGGCCACTTCTATAAATTTCTCCAGGGCCACTTTTATTTCCCAATCCGCTCCAGGACCTAGGGCACTACTATGGTTTGTAAAATAAACTAGGGCACTACTATGGAGCATACAATTAAGAACTGCTGTGGAGTGTGATCTCTCTAGTAGCACTGGGACAGGGAACCCTTCAAATGTTGCTTTGGGTCCCACAAAGTTTTGGCTACATCCCTGCGAAGGGCTGCAAACATCATGACCGTCGGTTGATCTGATGCTATATTTTTGGATGCAGCACTCAGTTCACAGATGCTGGCAGGAGACGTCTTTTTCCTACAGACCTCTCCTGCTGCATTAGCATTTTATTTGTACATATGGCACAGCTGCTTCCCTGTACCGTATATCTCTATATCAGGCTCACAGTCCTATCTTGTGAAATTAGTAGTATATTTAAAAGGGTAAAAGGTTTTTTTTCCCCAACACTATAAAATAACATTTTACATGCAGTGAAGTTGACTGCATCCACCACACAGTCCATTCAGGTTCATTTGTAGCAGTAATTGTGCAGCAAATTCTTGTAATGAATGTCCCTGACTGCACTGCAATTCCTGTAAAATTCTATTATTTTAGTTTACATTTTCATTTAGTTTGTTTCAGCCCTTACAACAAATACTGTATATTCTCTCCAAAGCCCTAACAATCCCAATCCAGACAAATATATTAAACCAAAAATATGTTTTCCCAAACTTCAAATTTTTCCAATCCAGCTGTTCGGTAAAGTTTTTACTCCAATCTGTGTTAGTTCATTTTAAAGTACACGTGTTGATATATAAAAAATAAAATATATATATTTGCAAATAGTGTAATATGTCTTCACAAATCACACCCCATGTGGGGAAAGTTTGAATAGTGCAGGTGGAACCTCCTTGCTTTCACTATAAATGTTAGTTAGACAGTAGTCGGAATAATATCACTACCAGGCAGGGCAGGTGAAGATCTTTTTGCACCCTAGGCAAAGCATCAGCCTAGCGCCCCTTAACCTGCAATCCCCCCCAAACCACCCTCCCCCCGCCCACTCCCTGGAGGGGAGATGCAGATGGCCACTGGGTCAATGGGTATATTATACATATACAGAGAAAAGGGGCACCACTCAAGGACTTTTAAAGTGATAAAGTATATTGTAAAGAAAGTCACAAAATTTAGTAACTATGCTCACAATGGGGGTCCTTCTGACCCGATCGCACGCTGCAGTTTATCGCAGCAGTGCGATCGGGTCAGTACTGCGCATGCGCCGGCCCTGCAGTGCACCGGCACATGCCAGACGGCCGAAGGCCGTTGTTGCCTAGCGATCGCCTCTGCCTGATTGACAGGCAGAGGCGGTCGCTGGGCGGGAGGAGGCTGGATGGTGATGTTAAGCCGCCGTTTAGCGGGCGCGGTCCGCCAACGCTGGCGTGGCCGGACCGTTGGGGGGGGGGGGGGGCGGGCCGCGGCGGCTGCGTGATGACACACACAGCCGCTGCGACCCAGGCAGTGAAGAGGTTCTCCCGGCCAGCCGCAGGAGCTGCGCTGGCCGGGAGTTACTCCTCAAATGCAAAACCATTGCGCTTTTGCATTTCTGCGGGGTGGGCCGGCACTGACATGCGGGGGCGGACTAACCCTGTGTTGGGCGTTTCCCCTGCATGCCGGAGTGCCTGATCGTAGCTGTGCTAAATTTAGCACAGCTACGATTAACTCGGTATGACCTCCAATATACTTAAGTCCTTGAGTGCCATCTATACTTTATGTATACATGCTAGCCAGCATGTTTGGAATCTTATAGGACACTGAGGCCAATTTCACTATTTTATATATACTGTATATGGGGTCTGGTGGGGATATTTAATTGGCATTGGGTATGGGATGCCGGCAGTCAAAATACAGACAACATCATCCCAAACACCATAATCCTGACATTTTGAATAAAATGAATTAACCCTTACCCTTCTCTTAACCCTCCCTACCCACAGCCTAACCCTAACCTTCCCTGGCATACTAACATTCAGGATGCCGGTTGTCGGGATTCCGGCGTTGGTATTCTGACAGGTGTCAGGATTCCGGTGGTGGGATTCTGATCTTTGACATCCCATCTGCCGGGATGCCAAGCCAGGGTGATCTTTTTGTATGGGCACAATGTACAGTTTCCCAAGGGCCCCAGAAGCATAAGGGCCCTAGGCTGATAGCTGAGGGTCCCCTTTTTCCAGAGGTACCAGATTTTTTAAAATTGGCCCTGGGCAACCAGAGATATCCGACTTCAAAGCAGTGGTCCCCATCTGAGCCTGTTAATTGCTCTTCCCAGCCAGATATCTCGGGTTCTGTCTGACTGAGGTATACTCCAGCTTGTCTCTAGTATGTCCAGAACCAGAAATATGAGCCTTACGAGAAGCTGGTCCCTGCTCCAGTTCCACACGCCTGGTATGCAGTTGTATATTTTCGTTAGTGGATTGCTCTGGCTCCTTAACTCTGATCCTCAAGTCCCCATTACCTCCTGAAAGGTGGGACTCTGAAACTTTGTTTCCCATTGAAAGCTAAGAAATCTATTTCCAGGAACTGGAGATATCTGCAGTCAAGCAAACTGTCCTCCCACCGGAAAATGATGAATATTAAGCCCACTCCATTATCCACCTCTTCCCTGCATATTAGACACACCCTACCACCATGGAAGTCATGTACCGGGGTCCTTTCATTCGTCCTTTGACCCCTACTACAGTTTAGTGTTCTCCCTCCAGCCCCATCTCCCACCATCTGTGCAGTAAAGGGGTAATTAGCAGAAATTACTGCTCCATGTCCTACATGCTAAGCGGAAGATAGACCCCCCCCCCCTACCACCTGCGGGACATCAAAGCTGCCGCTGATAGCACCCCCACCCCTACTGCTGGAGGATGGGTAGAGGCCCCAGTGCATTGCTTTTGCCCACAGCTGTTAAGACAGCCCTAATCCCAACTACATCCCTTTAATTCTATCTGTATACATACATATATATATATACGCACAGACATACTGTACATATATTTGTATGCTCCTTATTGTGTTCCATCCCCCCATCTGTAAGTTCAATACTGTCCCCCCTCCTCTATTTGTACTGCATTGTGCCCCAGTGCCTGTGTCTTCCTTATTATGCTGTTTATAAGTGCAAACTACCCATCGGGCTGTAAGATCTGTACTGTCTGGGGTCCTGCAGTACTTACCTTAAGTTGTTTTATTGTTTTCTGTCGTAATTGGCATGGTTCCACTTACAGGCGGCAGAAGTATTACAGCGATGCAGCGGGTGCAGACATATAGTCAGGTGCTATTAAAACAGAAAAGGTACAGTCTCACTAAATGCGCTCCAAATCTGCCCACGATCGGATGGTCCTCACAAGAATGGTAATATTATTTAGACCGACATGAAAAAAAAGCATAAAACACAACATAGTGTAATACTGTATGATAAAAAAAAAGTTCTTTTCACCGTGTAGAGGAAAAATAGTTGACAAAAAGAGGTACCAATGAGAATCAGACGTCCACCTTCTTATAGGATCACCCGAAGTGATGTCATGAAGACGTGATAATGAATCCTTACATGTATGCTTACTTGTATGAATGAAGTACGAAGCACATAAAGGTTTCTTTGTTAGAGATGCTATTATTTCTTCACCCCATATATTGAGGGTAGATATCACTCATATAGTGGATAAAAAAAAAACAGAAAAAGGGAGCCAATTAGGGCAAAGCAAACCCTTTTTATTTGAAAGTATAAAATAAATAATCAGCCAGCCGTACCATAGCAGGAAACAGAGATGAAAATCAGCTGGCACAATATGACCCGGGTATCAATATGTCATATGTTCCCCTTTATGGATAAGCTAGTTTTAGACATCAATAATACACTGTATCAACGCGTTTAGACGCTCGGCGGCGTCTTTATCAAGATTTAACAGTGTATATAACTATAAAAATATATAAAATACATCAATGAATAACTTTCCTTTGTTCATAATACATCTGAATATATCCATAAAAATGTGTGACATACCACTGGTGTGCAGCCTTTCACATGCAGTCAGCTGAATGAGAGGTTCCTAGTTTGACATCTGTTAAATACCATGCAGACTGATGGATTTAAATTTAATTAACCAATGAGCTGAAGTCTAATGTGATAGACACTGCAGCAAACCAATGGTGTGTCACTACCATTCACGATTTATTTGCATATTTGGCGCCAACTCATATTACCCACACAATTCCACTCCCCCTGCGTCCCATCTCCATGGTGATGCATAATTATATAACATAACAATCGTGGTAAAGCCACCTTTTGATCCCGCGGATGTCATGTACTGATCTCACGTGACCCGACTTCCATGTCGTCAGGTCACGTGATCGAACTAAAACGCCAGTACAATGACGCGCCGCTGCCCTTTTCAATAATGGCAACCACGAGTCACATGGTATGCCACAGCCACTCCAAATGCACAACGCTCCCGAGCAAAACACCTGCAATTAAAGCAGATCTTCAAGCGTCCGGGCCACAGACACAATCAAATCCCACGACGGTGGCGATGGCCCCCCCCCCCCCAAATCCACGTGCACCACACAACGATCTCTTATGGCCCAACTTCCATATTGTCGGGTCACGTGATCGGACTCGAGCATCAACATAATGACGCGCCGCTGCCCTTTTCAAAAAATGGCAGCCGTGAGTCATATAATATACTATAACCACTCTTCTTACTTCAAAATGCATGATGTTCCTAAGCATAATCGTAAAGATTAAAAACAGGTCTTTAAACACCCAATAATAACCTATTTTGCATCTCCCCGTTCACAGTAATTATATGCTCCATCACCATGGTAACATATCTATGCTGTGAACATATCTGCAGTAACACACCATTACCCTTCTCAGTGATGGCAACCACAAATAATATGATCTCACCAATCACATTATTTTTTATCCTAAAAATTATGATAATAAAAACAGAACTTTAAAACCTATTCAACATCTCCACGTTCACATACATTATGCGCTACAACACCATGGTGCCGTATCTATGTTTTGAACATCTCCAGCATTACATACCCAGCAACTAGGTCATATGAATGGATAGCACAATAAAGTATATAGTAAAAGAATAAATGTGAAACATCATAAAAACCACCTGATTTCAAAATCATGGTTTAGACCATGAGGTTTCAAACTATTGAAATCAAATATATTTCTCAATTCAGCCTTAGCCAACCTATTATCTCTATCTCTTGTTCTCCAGTTGTTTTTTTATCCACTTGATTGCACAAAAACTTTTCAAACCTTTTGGAGACAAGTCATGTTTCTCTTTAAAATGCAAGGAAAATGGATGGTGTATGTTTCCATTTATAATATTGCGAACGTGCTCAGCCCATCGAATTTTGACTTGTCGTTTAGTTTACCCTATATACAGTAAATTGCATTTACATATAATGCCATATACTACGTAATCTGTATGACAGGTAATAATCTCGTCTATTTTGATTTTTTTCCTTTTCCCAGCTGAAGTTTGTAACTTTAGACTCAATGCTGGGACAAGCTTTGCACATCCTGCAATCTCCACAACGATAAAAACCTTTATTTCTAGGAAGAAATCTTTTTCCATCCACATAATGTGCACTGGATACAAGACTATTTTTTAGATTAGGTGCCCTTTTATATGTAAACTTCGGTCTCTCAGGTAAAACTTTACTCAGGATTTCAGCTTTCAAAAGGATGTTCCTATTTTTTCTGACATTACCTTCTATCCTTTTATATTGTTTATTGAATTGAGTATGAAACGATACTTGAAAATTCATATTATTATTATTGGCTTTCTTATTTTTACCTTTTAATAATGTTAGTCTGTCAATTTTCTCAACTTCCTCTGATATTTTAGACAGTTTAGCCATTTCATACCCCTTCTCCGCAAAGTTGTTTACCATAGTTGTAGCTTGTTCTTTATATTTTTTATTGCTAGAGCAATTTCTACGCAATCTAAGCAATTTCTCCTTCGGTACGTTTTCTAACCAAATAGGTACGTTTTCTAACCAAATAGGTACGTTTTCTAACCAAAAAGGTAAATGATTACTATCCAGTATGTATGGCAGTCAGTAGGTTTAACGTAATTACTAGTAGTCAAACCTCCATCCACTATTTCTATATTCAAATCCAGAAAATGAATGGAAGATCGACTGCTATCAAAAGATAATTGAATATTCAAGGTATTATCATTAAGGTATTGGCAGAACTCCTGAAGATCATTATTATAAAAATAATATCATCAATGTACCGCCACCAGTGCACCAGATTCGTGCCCCAGCTATGACCTGTCCAGGCGTGGGACTCCTCCCATCTGGACATGAATAAATTCACATAGCTGGGCGTGAATCTGGTGCCCATGGCAGTACCGACCAATTGTTTACAAAAGGATCCATCAAAATTAAAATAATTATTTTTAAGAATAAACGATATTCTATCAAGAATAAAGTTGGAAAGTATAGTATTGTTATTTTCCCGATCTAATGTGGTCTTAATGGCTTTCAAACCGTCCTCATGAGAAATGATAGTGTACAGGGAAGATACATCAGCAGTTGTTAAAATATAGTCATCTTCCCACTGTAAATCTAGAAGATGATTTAAAATGTCCCTGGTATCCTTAAGATGTGATTTTTCCCGAGTTACAAGGGGCTGTAATTGAAAATCTATATATGCAGACAAATTGGACGTGATTGAATTCGTCCCTGCTACTATGGGCTTTCCAGGAGGGTTGTCGATACTTTTATGGACTTTGGGTAATAGATATAGCACTGGTATTGAAAAATTGTAATTTATCAAATACTGTGCAACATTTTCATCAATAGCTCCCAAATTTACATATTGGCTGATTAGATGCTCATAAGATTTAAAAATATTTGTGGATGGGTCACATTTGAGTTTTATATAAATGACACCATCCTCAAGTTGTCGTAAGCCTTCTTTTATATAATTTTCCTTGTCCATAATAACGATCCCTCCCCCCTTATCTGCAGATTTAAAAATGATATCATGATTCTCTTGTAGATTTTTTAGACATTCGCGTTCTTTTTTAGTAAGATTGTTTAGTCTATTGGGAACCATTTCTTTTAACTGATTGAATTCCTCCAGGACACTTTTGTAAAAAGTATTTACACAACACCCTCTACTCTGAGTGGGATAGAAAACTGATCTTTTTTTGAAACAGGAGACTTCATTCCCTATATCTTGCTGTACATTATCATTAAAAAACCTTTTCAATGACAATTTTCTAATACATTTTTGTAAATCTACATATAAATTGAAATGGTTAACGTCATTAGTGGGACAAAATTTCAATCCTTTTTTTAGAACATGGGTCTCTATCTCATTAAGTGCATATTTGCTTAAATTTAATATTTTAATCCCATCCTCTTTGTCCACTTCTGTGGATATAGGTATTGAAATGGCATCGTTGTTTCCTGAAGTTTCAATAATACCTAAGTTTTTTTTCCTTTTCCTTTTTAGGAGTTTGCCTCCTCTTTTGCTCCTCTTTCTACTTTGAGGCTGTATGTTTCTAGTTGTTACTCCCACCTCTTCTAATGATACCTGTTTTGGAAATGTCTTTTCACCAAAAAATGCTGATTTCTCTCCAATTTATCTTGTACTTTAGATCTTTCATTTGGAGTATTTGTTGACCATGAACTATGGCCCTCATTCTCAAAATGATGTGACCTATATGGAATGTCCCTGTAATCATAATGGTGGGACCTTGGTTTGGTTTGATACTCTCTTGTTGGTTTATAATCTCTCTTATTTTCTCTATCCCTATAGACTTGATTTCTGAAAACAAAGAAACCTTTATGTGCTTCATACTTCATTCATACAAGTAAGCATACATGTAAGGATTCATTATCACATCTTCATGACATCACTTCGGGTGATCCTATAAGAAGGTGGACGTCTGATTCTCATTGGGACCTCTTTTCATCACCTATTTTTCCTCTACACGGTGGAAAGAACTTTTTTTTATCATACAGTATTACACTATGTTGTGTTTTATGCTTTTTTTCATGTCGGTCTAAATAATATTACCATTCTTGTGAGGACAATCCAATCGTGGGGACATTTGGAGCGCATTGAGACTGTACCGTTTCTGTTTTACATTGTATTGTTTAATAGCTTGGTGACCTATTTGTACTGTCTGTTGCTGCTCCATCTTTGCAGCGCCATAGGAGGAATTAATTCTTTTACAAATGTAGTCAGGTGCTGCTTGTTGCTCTAGGTCCGGGATCCAGACGCCTAGAGAAGGTGCATTAGAGCTATGAGGAGCGGCTGTGGGGATCCGCCTCGGAAGTCATAGTTACCTCCTTTGTGCCTTAACATGAGTTGATGTTACACATGTTGGTATGGAGGAAGAGCTGAGGCACTATGTGGTACAGCCTTATAGTGGCGACTGCACCTGATTAGATCCATAGCAGTTGCCAGTGCAGTATAAAAGGAGGATGTCGCATACAGAGACAGCCTTCAGTGTTTTGCTAGATGAATTCAGTGGCATCCTCCAGGGGCCAGCGCTCCCAGGCGAGCCAGCCCTGACTGTAGGTATGGAGCAGTTACAGTACTTATAAAATAGGTAATTACCCCTTTGTGCTTCCTAGCCAAAAACTTGGAAGCTATGCGCCACCACTGTACATCATATAACATTACGACCATGCATAAATTTAGCACATGTACGATCAGTTACTCTGACACCCAGCACAAGGCTAGTCCGCCCCATATGTCAGTCCCTGCCCACCTCACAAAAGCATTGCACGGCGGTGGTGCTTTTGTACCTTGCCAGTTGCTCCCTACTTGCGCAGCTCCTGCGCTCTGGCAGGGAGCTACCCACAGCGCCCCGGGTCGCAGCAGCTGCGTGTGACGTCACACAGCTGCCGCGGCCCACCCCCCCAATGGTCCAGACACGCCTCCGTTATCCAGGCCGCGCCCCGCCAACGGTGTTCTAACGCCGTTGGCACGCCCCCTTCTGCCCCGCGACCGGCTCTGCCTGTCAATCAGGCAGAGGCGATTGCACCAGTGAGATGCTGATAGCATCTCACTGGCTGCACATGCGCAGTGCACCTGCCACGCGTGCACACCTCGCATAGTAATTCAGACTGCGAACGCTGCCGCTTTATTGTATACATCCTAGACTGTGGTGTATAGTCCATCCAAGCTGCTTAGTCTTGCACATTCTGAAAATTTTTGTATTTTAGCAGATAAAAGGAAAAATGTGAACTAATGGCGTGGTGTCTTCTGCAGCACTTTAATGTGATGTTTTTACTAATAAGCACTTTTCCTGCAGGTCTGTAGTGATTTTCCAAAGCCAGTGTAAGGACTATGAGCTAATGTTTGCCTTTTTTTGCCCACTCAGTGGTGGTTGCTCACCCGTAGATGGCTTATGTGCCACCTGGATTTACCTCATTCTCCAGTTACAGTAGTTCAAAATGGTACCTTTATTTTGTGTAAAAATTTAATATACTGTACAGTATCTGTATTTACAGAGCACATGGGAATAGCACACAGTTAACAAAAGCCAGGGACTTCACTGCACAGGGAGCCAACTACAGTATAACTAAAGAGGCTCCAGAGAACCACCAAGCTGCACCAACTTCAGCCATCTGCCACCTGGGCAAGAACCAATCTCACTGTTCTCCTACTGTTGATAATTTCCCAAAGAAATCAGAGTCCATGGAGGCTTCTATAACAACACCGGAACAATTCTCGCTCCCTATATTAGCCCTGGTCCAGTTCCCACAGGGGTGTAATTTCAGTGGGAAATCTATATGTTTAATAGGATGCATTTAGTGTTAACTATGCCTGGGATAAACATAAGGCTAGCCTAAGAGAATGTTCCTCATTTAAATAATTGTAGAATTGGTCTTTATCTCTTGGCAACATTCCCTGCTCTTATAGCTTGCTTTTTCCGGACTAATTGAATACCTCAAATCCCACAGCTTTTGGATGCTTTGCAATCTAGGTTTATGAAGAGTTTATTTGACTCAGACTGCAAGTTACAAATAACATTAGTATTTCTCAGTGCCAAATTAATGTCCACATAGGCCTGGAGCTGAACTTTATGAAGGGCCTATTGCGTGCCACCCCGGGGCGTGTGATCAGCGCCCCAGAGAAGTTCTCTCTGTGTGGGCAAGGTGGTGTGGTGGCATACTACATCACTACACTACCACCCCACATTACATGTCTTTACTATACTACACTCTGCACTATATCGCTCCTACACTACATCTCCGCACTATGGGGCTAATTCAGTTTGGATCGCAAATCGCGATCCAACTGGAATTTTTACAGAAGGCCAGCGGGCGCATGCGGAGTGTCCGTATTGTGCATGTGCCCGCACTTTCTGCGGGGGCCGCAAAAAATGCGATCTCCTCTGCCTGTCAATCAGGCAGAGGCAATTGCGGGGCGTGGGGGCGGGCAACGCTCCATTTCCATTGAGGAGACGGAGCATTGCGGGGGCGGAGTGATGCGAGCGGTGGGCGGTGCAGTGCGAACAGGGGTGTGGAGGGGGCATGATTGCGGCGGCTGCGTGACGTCACACACAGTCGCCGCGATGGGTAAGATGGCACCGGGTCTCTGTGCCGGCAGGAGGCATCAAGAATTTTTACGATGAAGCAGAACTTGCGAGACGATCACAATTTCTGCTTCATCAAGGGGGGAGGTTACAGTCAGCATGCTGGGCGACCTGCCCAGCGATGGGCGGCCCCCAGCATGCGATCCAAAGGATAGCAAATTCTGCTGATTAGCAGAATTTGCTATCCTTGCTGAATTACCCCCTATATTCCTGCAATACATCACTATGCTACTTCCCCACACTGCATTCCCGCACTATATCTACCACCCCAAACTACCTCACCACACTACATCACTATGTAAACTCCTCACACTATATCACTGCACAACATGCCTGCACTATGGGTGTCAATCCGACCCATTCGCATGCTGCGGTTCATCGAAGGGGTGCGAACAGGTCGGTTCTGCACATGCGAGGTGGACGCAATGCGAAGGCGCGTCGTTGGTCAGTGAAACAGCGCAGACCGCAAGAAGATTGACAGGAGGGAGGCGGATCGGGGCGTCTACTCACCGTTTTCCGGGTGTGGAGATCCAAGCGCAGGCGTGTCGAGGTGTTTGCAGGGCGGATGTCTGACGTCAATTCCAGGACCTTCATCGCTGGATTCATCGCACAGGGTAAGTAACTACAGGGCTAGTCTTCTTTTACACAAAACTTTTTTAGCATAGCAGGGCTGCACAAGCGATCGCAGTCTGGCTATGCTAAAATACACTCCCCCATAGGCGGCGTCTAGTTGATCGCACGAGTAGCAAAAAGTTGCTAAGTGCGGTCAACTCGGAATGACCCCCTATATCACTTCACTACCTCCCCACACTACATTCCAGCACTATACTTACCCAAACTTCCTCCCAACACTACATCAATGTTACCTACTTACACTACATCCCTGAACTTTGGGGGTCATTCCGACCCGATCGCTAGCTGCAGTTTATCGCAGCACAGCGATTGGGTCGGAACTGCACATGCGTTGGCACCGCAGTGCGCAGGCACCACAGTGCGCCGGCGCATACCGGACGGCCGACGGCCGTCGGTCCCTAGCGATCGCCTCTGCCTGATTGGCAGGCAGAGGCGGTCGCTGGGCGGGAGGGGGCTGAACGGCGGTGCTGCGGGCTGTCATGCGCAGCTGCTGCGACCCGGGCAGCAAAGGGCTTCTCACGGCCAGCCGCAGGAGCTGCGCTGGCCGGGAATTACTCCTCAAATGCACAAGCATCGCCACTGTGCGATGCCTTTGCATTTCTGCGGGGGGGGGGGGGGGGCTATACTGATACGCGGGGCGGACTAGCACTGTGCTGGGCGAATCCCGCCAGCTGCCAGAATACCGATGCCGGCATCCAGGGCTGTTTCTAGCCAATTTGGCTCCCAGTGCGAGATTTAAAAATGCGCCCCCCATGACATTAAAAAAAATGTGCCCCCCACCTAGATTTTTTTTTGTAAAAACTCATCTAAATGGGCGTGGCCTCATTTAAATGGGCATGGCCTCATCTGAAAAGACTACCTCACAATCCAGTTTTTGACCCTGCTCCAACAAATCACGGCCACCATAGGAAAAAAAAAATCTACCATATTAAGCCCCACACAGTAATGCCCCCTGCACCATGGGGGTAATTCCGAGTTGATCGCAGCATCAAACTTGTTAGCAGTTGGATAAAACCATGTACACTGCAGGGGGGGGGCAGATATAACATTTGCAGAGAGAGTTAGATTTGGGTGGGTTATTTTGTTTCTGTGCAGGGTAAATACTAGAGATATGCACCGAAATTTTTTCGGGTTTTGTGTTTTGGTTTTGGATTCGGTTCCGCGGGCATGTTTTGGATTCAAACGCGTTTTGGCAAAACCTCCCTGAAATTTTTTTGTCGGATTCGGGTGTGTTTTGGATTTGGGTGTTTTTTTTTACAAAAAACCCTCAAAAACAGCTTAAATCATAGAATTTGGGGGTCATTTTGATCCCATAGTATTATTAACCTCAATAACCATAATTTCCACTCATTTCCAGTCTATTCTGAACACCTCACACCTCACAATATTATTTTTAGTCCTAAAATTTGCACCGAGGTCGCTGGATGGCTAAGCTAAGCGACCCAAGTGGCTGACACAAACACCTGGCCCATCTAGGACTGGCACTGCAGTGTCAGACAGGATGGCAGTTTTAAAAATAGTCCCCAAACAGCACATGATGCAAAGAAAAAAAGAGGTGCACCAAGGTCGCTGTGTGACTAAGCTAAGCGACCCAAGTGGCCGACACAAACACCTGGCCCATCTAGGAGTGGCACTGCAGTGTCAGACAGGATGGCAGATTAAAAAGATAGTCCCCAAACAGCACATGATGCAAAGAAAAAAAGAGGTGCACCAAGGTCGCTGTGTGACTAAGCTAAGCAACCCAAGTGACCGACACAAACACCTGGCCCATCTAGGAGTGTCACTGCAGTGTCAGACAGGATGGCACTTAAAAAAAAAATAGTCCCCAAACAGCACATGATGCAAAGGAAAAAAGAGGTGCACCAAGGTCGTTGTGTGACTAAGCTAAGCGACCCAAGTGGCCGACACAAACACCTGGCCCATCTAGGAGTGGCACTGTAGTGTCAGACAGGATGGCAGATTTAAAAATAGTTCCCAAACAGCACATGATGCAAAGAAAAAAGGAGGTGCACCAAGGTCGCTGTGTGACTAAGCTAAGCGACCCAAGTGGCCGACACAAACATCTGGCCCATCTAGGAGTGTCACTGCAGTGTCAGACAGGATGGCACTTCAAAAAAATAGTCCCCAAACAGCACATGATGCACAGAAAAAAAGAGGCGCTATGAGGTAGCTGTGTGACTAAGCTAAGCGACCCAAGTGGCCGACACAAACACCTGGCCCATCTAGGAGTGGCACTGCAGTGTCAGACAGGATGGCACTTAAAACAAATTGTCCCCAAACAGCACATGATGCAAAGAAAAAAAGAGGTGCACCAAGGTCGCTGTGTGACTAAGCTAAGCGACCCAAGTGGCCGACACAAACACCTGGCCCATCTAGGAGTGGCACTGCAGTGTCAGACAGGATGGCACTTCAAAAAAATAGTCCCCAAACAGCACATGATGCAAAGAAAAAAAGAGGCGCTATGAGGTAGCTGTGTGACTAAGCTAAGCGACCCAAGTGGCCGACACAAACACCTGGCCCATCTAGGAGTGGCACTGCAGTGTCAGACAGGATGGCACTTAAAAAAAATAGTCCCCAAACAGCACGATGCAAAGAAAAAAAGATGTGCATTAAGGTCGCTGTGTGACTAAGCTAAGCGACCCAAGTGGCCGACACAAACACCTGGCCCATCTAGGAGTGGCACTGCAGTTTTCTAGCGAGAGGATGAGTGCTTCCATCGTCATGTGAATCTGAACCACTAGCCATGAACATAGGCCAAGGCCTCAGCCGTTCCTTGCCACTCCGTGCCGTAAATGGCATATTGGCAAGTTTACGCTTCTCATCAGACGCTTTCAATTTTGATTTTTGGGTCATTTTACTGAACTTTTGTTTTTTGGATTTTACATGCTCTCTACTATGACATTGGGCATCGGCCTTGGCAGACGACGTTAATGGCATTTCATCGTCTCGGCCATGACTAGTGGCAGCAGCTTCAGCCTGAGGTGGAAGTGGATCTTGATCTTTCCCTATTTTACCCTCCACATTTTTGTTCTCCATTTTTTAATGTGTGGACTTATATGCCAGTAATATATCAATAGCAATGGCCTACTGTACCGTACTGCTATATACTATATACTAGTGGTCAGCAAAATTATGCACTGTCCTCCTACTATATATATACTGCGCAAAACTTAAATGCACCACAGGTATGGATGGATAGTATACTTGACGACACAGAGGTAGGTAGAGCAGTGGACTACTGTACCGTACTGCTATATACTATATACTGGTGGTCAGCAAAATTATGCACTGTCCTCCTACTATATATATACTGCGCAAAACTTAAATGCACCACAGGTATGGATGGATAGTATACTTGATGACACAGAGGTAGGTAGAGCAGTGGACTACTGTACCGTACTGCTATATATTATATACTGGTGGTCAGCAAAATTATGCACTGTCCTCCTACTATATATATACTGCGCAAAACATAAATGCACCACAGGTATGGATGGATAGTATACTTGATGACACAGAGGTAGGTAGAGCAGTGGACTACTGTACCGTACTGCTATATATTATATACTGGTGGTCAGCAAAATTATGCACTGTCCTCCTACTATATATATATTGCGCAAAACTTAAATGCAGCACAGGTATGGATGGATAGTATACTTGACGACACAGAGGTAGGTAGAGCAGTAGACTACTGTACCGTACTGCTATATATTATATACTGGTGGTCAGCAAAATTATGCACTGTCCTCCTACTATATATATACTGCGCAAAACTTAAATGCACCACAGGTATGGATGGATAGTATACTTGACGACACAGATGTAGGTAGAGCAGTGGACTACTGTACCGTACTGCTATATATTATTGTTAGGGTCTCCTGCTCTGTGCTGCCACGTCGTCATGGCAACCGGGAGACAAGTGCTAGCGGAGTAACCTGAGCGTAGCTGATACTCCGGTTCGGGTCTTTTGCTGTGCAGTGGTTACAGGCTCTGTGCACGGCAGGGGATCCGGTGCTGGTTTTTGTGCTCACAGTCTGTGAGGTCTGAGTGGGGCGTGGACAGCACCTGCTATATAAACCCTCTTCTCAGGTTAGGCAGATGCTGCTGAATCTTTGTTGGTTAGTCAGTTCCTGAAAGCTAGCTAGTACTGTGTAAACTTTGCATTTGTTTGTTGCTTACTGCAAATAGGCCTTGGGATTTGGTATTACACTCTGCCAATCCACACCTAGCAGTAAGACTGGAGTCAGTCGTTTAATCTGCTGGGGTTCTTTTGCTACTCTGTGAACCTAGCAAGTTTGCGGCTGTATTCTCAGACTTGCCTGCCAAAATCCTTTCTCACTGTGCAAGGTGTTCAGGTGTCAGTTTAGTGGCAGTAAGCTGAACCAGTGCACTGCAAGTGAGGACTAGTATTGTGGAGACTCTCCTTGTGTCTATTATTCCATCTCTGACCAAGGAGTTTACTGCCACACCCGTTGGTAACCCTTTAGGGTTTTGCTGTTGCCCTTAGCAACAGCATTTCGGGTTCTCTACGTATTAAATCACTACATCTTGCTTCTTTCCATCTGAGCATTCCTAATATTAGGGAGACACCCAGTTTCTTAGCCTTTAGGCTTCTCTGTTCACTTTGTGTTTATTTTGTTACCCTATCACCTTCTGTGTATGTAATGTCATATTCCCCAGTCTGTCTGTGAGTTCATTTGTTTTGCATCCCTCACCGTTCAGACACCAGTACATTCCTGCTGGCACTGGTGTGCATAACATATTCAGCAGCCTAATACTCCTGTTGAATTTTTGTGGGAATATGGAGCATACCCCTCAAAATACTTTGCAACAGGTGGTCGATCAGGTGCAGGTCCTGACTCGACAATTTAATGATTTGTCCATTAAAATGCACACCTCGCAGGCCGCTGGCGGAGCTCCCGCAGCAGCAGTACCTTCAGGGGTTAAGGAGCTGAAAGTAAATCTCCCGGATCATTTTTCTGGAGATCGCTCGCAGTTCTTTTGTTTCAAGGAGAGCTGCAAGCTATATTTCCAGCTTAGGCCTCAGTCTTCTGGGTCGGAGATTCAGCGGGTGGGCATAGTGATTTCCCTGCTACAAGGAGACCCACAGGTCTGGGCATATGGGTTGCAGCCTGACTGTCCGTCGCTTAAAAGTGTTGATGCTTTTTTTACGGCACTGGGCATGTTGTATGATGACCCTGACAAGACGGCCTCAGCCGTGGCTCAGATTTCGATCCTTAAGCAAGGGCGAAGGCCAGTTGAGGTTTATTGTACGGAGTTTCGGAGGTTGGCCCATGATACCCAGTGGAATGACCCAGCCCTGAGACACCAGTACCGAAGAGGTCTTTCTAACCAGTTAAAAGACCAACTGGTACAATATCCCTTGCCTGATAGCTAGGATCAGCTCATGCAGTTATCCATTCGGGCGGATAGACGGCTGAGAGAGCGCAGGCTTGAAAGGGAGACAGAGGTTTCCTTCTTTCCCAAGGGAACCTCAGACTCTGAGGAATTTTCCGAGGAGCCTATGCAGATTGGGGCTACCCGCCTCTCCTCGCGTGAGAAGACGCGGAGGAGACAGCAGGGGTTATGTTTGTACTGTGGGAATAAAGGTCATGTGGTAGTATCATGCCCAGAAAAGCCGGAAAACTTCAGGGCCTGAGGGTGATGGGAAATATCCTGTCAGGCCAGAAGTCAGAATTTCCCAAGAAGACTTTTATCATTCCGGTGACCTTGAAGATCCTCGGTCAAACTGTCAAGACTGAGGCCTTTGTGGACAGTGGGGCCGACGGGGTTTTTATGGACCGCCAATTCGCCCTGAAACACTCTGTTCCCTTAGTACCCTTGGCATCGGAAATTGAGATTTGTGGGTTAAACGGGGAACCATTATCCCAAGGTAAAATTACCTCTTGCACTAGCCAGATTTCTTTGTCTATTGGAGCCACACACTCTGAAAAATTGTCCTTTTATGTGACTGTCTGTACTTTTGCCCCATTGGTGTTGGGGTTACCCTGGTTAAGGGCCCACAATCCTCAATTTGACTGGGTCTCTGGGGAGATTCTTAGTTGGGGTACTGATTGTTTCAGGAGTTGCTTGAGCCTTCCAGTCAGGCTTTCGCAGCTAAGTTTGCCAGGATTGCCAGGATGTTATGCAGATTTTGCGGACGTGTTCTCCAAAAGAGTTGCAGAGGTACTACCTCCCCATCGCCCCTATGACTGTGCCATTGATTTGTTGCCGAATGCTAAGCTTCCCAAGAG
Source organism: Pseudophryne corroboree (assembly GCF_028390025.1). Classification (NCBI taxonomy): domain Eukaryota; kingdom Metazoa; phylum Chordata; class Amphibia; order Anura; family Myobatrachidae; genus Pseudophryne; species Pseudophryne corroboree. The sequence continues at coordinate 691,487,888 of NC_086447.1, read as the reverse complement.
CAGGTTGTACTCCCTGTCACGTCCTGAGACTCAGGCTATGGCAGAGTACATTCAGGAGAACTTGGCTAAGGGATTTATCAGACCTTCACAGTCTCCAGTTGGGTCGGGGTTCTTCTTCGTGGGTAAAAAGGACGGTTCGTTGTGACCCTGCATCGACTTCAGGGAATTGAACCGTATCACGATTAAAAACTCATACCCACTGCCTCTCATTTCGGTCTTGTTTGACCAGCTTCGTACTGCCACCATTTTTTCTAAGATTGACCTACGCGGTGCGTACAATCTAGTCCGAATAAGAGAGGGGGATGAATGGAAGACTGCCTTTAATACCCACTCAGGGCATTATGAATATTTGGTGATGCCTTTTGGGCTCTGTAATGCCCCGGCAGTCTTCCAGGACTTCATGAACGATGTGCTCAGGGAATATTTGGATAGATTCTTAGTTGTATACTTAGATGACATCCTAATCTTCTCCCATTCCCTGGAGGAACATCGGAAGCATGTACGCTTAGTCCTCCAGAAACTCAGAGACCACCGGCTTGGGGCGTAGCTGGAGAAGTGCGAATTTGAAGTTCAGCAAATCGCATTTCTAGGATATATTATCTCCCCAGAAGGTTTCCAAATGGAGGCTTCCAATGTACAGGCAGTCCTGGATTGGGTGCAGCCCACTAGTTTGAAGGCGCTTCAGCGTTTTCTGGGCTTTGCGAATTTTTATAGACGATTTATCGCTGGATTTTCGTCTATAGTGGCGCCCTTGGTGGCACTCACTAAGAAAGGGGCGGATGTTGCTCACTGGTCTTGTGAGGCCAAAGCGGCTTTTGCCCGTCTCAAAAGGGCATTTGTCTCGGCCAAGGTGCTGCGACACCCAGATCCAGAGCGTCCTTTTGTGGTGGAGGTGGATGCCTCTGAGATGGGTATTGGGGCAGTGCTCTCTCAGATGGGGGTGTCTGATAATCGCCTTCATCCCTGTGCTTACTTTTCCCGTAAATTTTCGCCTGCCGAGATGAATTATGACGTGGGTAACCGGGAATTGTTGGCTATTAAGGATGCACTCGAGGAGTGGAGACACTGGCTTGAGGGGGCTAAGTTTGTGGTCTCAATTCTCACCGACCATAAGAATTTGGCATATTTAGAGTCAGCGAAGCGTCTCAATGCCAGGCAGGCACGATGGGCTTTGTTTTTTGCTTGCTTTAATTTTTTGATAACATATCGCCCTGGGTCAAAAAACATCAAGGCTGATGCGCTCTCGCAGAGTTTTGCTCCAATCCAGGAGACCACCGAGGAGCCATTGCCCATTGTATCACCATCATGTATTAAAGTGGGCATTACCCAGGACCTCTTGTCATTAGTCCTTAGAGCACAGGAGCAGGCTCCTCCAGACCTTCCGGTAGGTCTTTTGTTTGTGCCTCCTAGGTTAAGACAGCGAGTGTTCCTGGAATTCCATGCCAAGAAGTCGGCAGGTCACCCGGGTATTGCCAGAACTCGGGAGTTGCTATCTAGGGCGGTGTGGTGGCCCTCGTGGCTAGGGATGTGGATCAGTGGGTTCGGGCATGTGACATCTGTGCCCGAAATAAGACTCCTAGAGGGGTTCCTGTTGGCCCATTACATCCACTCTCTATTCCATCTAAGCCATGGACCCACATTTCAATAGATTTTGTGGTGGACTTGCCCAAATCCTCGGGGATGACAGCCATCTGGGTTGTCGTTGACAGATTTTCGAAGATGGCGCACTTCGTTCCATGGGTTGGGCTGCCATCGGCCAGACGCCTGTCTGAATTATTTATGCTGCATGTTGTGCGCCTCCACGGGTTGCCACTTGATGTGGTCTCTGACCGCGGATCCCAGTTTGTGGCCAAATTCTGGAGGGCATTTTGTTCCGATCTCCAGATTTCTGTCAGCTTGTCGTCAGGCTACCATCCGCAGTCTAATGGGCAGACTGAAAGGGTGAACCAGTCCTTGGAGCAGTTCCTCAGGTGTTATGTCTCCAAGTGTCAGACTGACTGGGTTGCTCATCTGTCCATGGCGGAGTTTGCCTATAACAACGCGGCTCACTCTGCTACAGGGATCTCTCCCTTCCTTTGTGTGTATGGGCATCATCCTAAGGCCAATTCTTTTGACCCCCTGGACTCCACGCCTGGTGGTTCCTCTGTGGTTTCGGTACTTAGAGGTATTTGGAGGAAAGTGAAGAAAGCCCTTGTGTCTGTGTCATTAGTGACCAAAAGGGTTTTTGATAAGCGGAAAAGACCCTGCAGCTTCAAATTAGGGGACTTCGTCTGGTTGTCTACCAAGAATTTGAAGTTGAGACAGCCATCTCATAAATTAGGCCCCCGGTTCATCGGTCCTTATAAGATCACTAGGGTTATCAATCCGGTGGCATTTCAGTTAGATCTACCCCGTTCTTTGGGTATCAATAAAACATTTCATTGTTCCCTTTTAAAATGGGCGATTAGTAATCCTTCTTCCAGTGGAAGACTTTCCCCTCTTCTGATACGTGGCCAGAGGGAGTTTGTTGTTGAAAGGATTCTTGACTCCAAGATGGTTCGGGGTCGGCTGTCATTTTTGGTGCACTGGAAGGGGTATGGCCCGGAGGAGCGGTCGTGGGTGCGCTGTTGTGATCTTCATGCCCCCAGACTGTTACGCTCTTTCTTCTCGCAGTTCCCCGATAAACCCGGTGGTAGGGGTTCTTTGACCCCTCGTCAGAGGGGGGGGGGGGTACTGTTAGGGTCTCCTGCTCTGTGCTGCCACGTCGTCATGGCAACCGGGAGACAAGTGCTAGCGGAGTAACCTGAGCGTAGCTGATACTCTGGTTCGGGTCTTTTGCTGTGCAGTGGTTACAGGCTCTGTGCACGGCAGGGGATCCGGTGCTGGTTTTTGTGCTCACAGTCTGTGAGGTCTGAGTGGGGCGTGGACAGCACCTGCTATATAAACCCTCTTCTCAGGTTAGGCAGATGCTGCTGAATCTTTGTTGGTTAGTCAGTTCCTGAAAGCTAGCTAGTACTGTGTAAACTTTGTATTTGTTTGTTGCTTACTGCAAATAGGCCTTGGGATTTGGTATTACACTATGCCAATCCAGACCTAGCAGTAAGACTGGAGTCAGTCGTTTAATCTGCTGGGGTTCTTTTGCTACTCTGTGAACCTAGCAAGTTTGCGGCTGTATTCTCAGACTTGAGTAACGGAAGGTGGTGAGGAGAATTGGCGCTGAGGGGATTTTGAGAAGTCAATACTTATCTTAGATGTTGTGTTGACTCGGATGTAGCAGATATCTTTCTTCTTAGTGACCTTTGGTTTTGTTCCGGTATTCTTCCAATGGGTTCACCGAGTAGGAAAAAGGGTAAATTCTAGGTTAACCACTGATATTTGGGGTGTTCAGGAGATACTTTTTGAAAGATGAAATTTAAACTCCTCCCAACTAGCTATATGGATGGATGTACCTTGCTTACATAAATAAATATGTTCTTAAAGCCCATCAAGGTTTCTTTAGCATAATATATCCTATCTGATGGTGCTCTTAGAACGAGGGCGTACCTTCACTTACACACAACAAGGGTGGTAGCAGTCCTATCAAGGTATCTTTTTACGCCGAGATCTTATTCCTCATATTGGCATTACAATTTAAGAGACGTATATGATGAGATGGTAAGGGTGAATCTCTATTGTGCGTACCTCACTTACACTAATATAGTGGGGTATCCTCTCATAAAGGTATCTTTTATATGGCAAAGGTTCGTACCAGTACTCACAAGCCTTGAAAAAGAGTGATAAACTCGAAACGCTTTGGCTGAGGACAGAGGACTATTGCTTGCTGGACACTGCCCCACCCGTGTTGTGGGAAAGAGTCTTCATCTGATTGAAAGAAGATAAAGATACCTTGATGAGCTTAGATCACTGCTGCCACGTGTGAGTACTGGTACGAACCTTTGCCATATAAAAGATACCTTTATGAGAGGATACCCCACTATATTAGTGTAAGTGAGGTACGCACAATAGAGATTCACCCTTACCATCTCATCATATACGTCTCTTAAATTGTAATGCCAATATGAGGAATAAGATCTCGACGTAAAAAGATACCTTGATAGGACTGCTACCACCCTTGTTGTGTGTAAGTGAAGGTACGCCCTCGTTCTAAGAGCACCATCAGATAGGATATATTATGCTAAAGAAACCTTGATGGGCTTTAAGAACATATTTATTTATGTAAGCAAGGTACATCCATCCATATAGCTAGTTGGGAGGAGTTTAAATTTCATCTTTCAAAAAGTATCTCCTGAACACCCCAAATATCAGTGGTTAACCTAGAATTTACCCTTTTTCCTACTCGGTGAACCCATTGGAAGAATACCGGAACAAAACCAAAGGTCACTAAGAAGAAAGATATCTGCTACATCCGAGTCAACACAACATCTAAGATAAGTATTGACTTCTCAAAATCCCCTCAGCGCCAATTCTCCTCACCACCTTCCGTTACTCTATCTTTAGTTTTTTGGATCATCTGGGATTAATCCAGTGTGTAGGAGGAGGGCAGCAGAGATTTGAACTAGAGCGCCATCAGACTTCCCAATACACCTTGTCTTGTATTCTCAGACTTGCCTGCCAAAATCCTTTCTCACTGTGCAAGGTGTTCAGGTGTCAGTTTAGTGGCAGTAAGCTGAACCAGTGCACTGCAAGTGAGGACTAGGATTGTGGAGACTCTCCTTGTGTCTATTATTCCATCTCTGACCAAGGAGTTTACTGCCACACCCGTTGGTAACCCTTTAGGGTTTTGCTGTTGCCCTTAGCAACAGCATTTCGGGTTCTCTACGTATTAAATCACTACATCTTGCTTCTTTCCATCTGAGCATTCCTAATATTAGGGAGACACCCAGTTTCTTAGCCTTTGGGCTTCTCTGTTCACTTTGTGTTTATTTTGTTACCCTATCACCTTCTGTGTATGTAATGTCATATTCCCCAGTCTGTCTGTGAGTTCATTTGTTTTGCATCCCTCACCGTTCAGACACCAGTACATTCCTGCTGGCACTGGTGTGCATAACAATTATATACTGGTGGTCAGCAAAATTATGCACTGTCCTCCTACTATATATATACTGCGCAAAACTTAAATGCACCACAGGTATGGATGGATAGTATACTTGACGACACAGAGGTAGGTAGAGCAGTGGACTACTGTACCGTACTGCTATATATTATATACTGGTGGTCAGCAAAATTATGCACTGTCCTCCTACTATATATATAATGCGCAAAACTTAAATGCACCACAGGTATGGATGGATAGTATACTTGACGACACAGAGGTAGGTAGAGCAGTGGACTACTGTACCGTACTGCTATATATTATATTCTGGTGGTCAGCAAATTTATGCACTGTCCTCCTACTATATATATACTGCGCAAAACTTAAATGCACCACAGGTATGGATGGATAGTATACTTGACGACACAGAGGTAGGTAGAGCAGTGGACTACTGTACTGTACTGCTATATATTATATACTGGTGGTCAGCAAAATTATGCACTGTCCTCCTACTATATATATACTGCGCAAAACTTAAATGCACCACAGGTATGGATGGATAGTATACTTGACGACACAGATGTAGGTAGAGCAGTGGACTACTGTACCATACTGCTATATATTATATACTGGTGGTCAGCAAAATTATGCACTGTCCTCCTACTATATATATACTGTGCAAAACTTAAATGCACCACAGGTATGGATGGATAGTATTCTTGACGACACAGAGGTAGGTAGAGCAGTGGACTAATGTACCGTACTGATATAATACTGGTGTTCACTGGTCAGCAAAATTCTGCACTGTCCTCCTACTATATACTACAATGCAGCACAGATATGGAGCGTTTTTCAGGCAGAGAACGTAGATATTTTCACTTCAGCATACTGAGCACAGATATTTGCAGCACACAGATATTTGCAGCACACTGAACACAACTGAGAGAACGCTGCACATGTCCTCTCCCTATCATCTCCAATGCACGAGTGAAAATGGCTGCGACGCGCGGCTACTTATATAGAATACGAATCTCTTGAGAATACGACAGCGGGATGATGACGTTCGGGCGCGCTCGGGTTAACCGAGCAAGGCGGGAGGATCCGAGTCTGCCTCGGACCCGTGTAAAGTGGGTGAAGTTCGGGGGGTTCGGATTCCGAGGAACCGAACCCGCTCATCACTAGTAAATACTGACTGCTTTATTTTTACACTGCAATTGAGATTTCAGTTTGAACACACCCCACCCAAATCTAACTCTCTCTGCAAATGTTATATCTGCCACACCTGCGGTGCAAATGGTTTTGCCCAACTGCTAACAAATTTGATGCTGCGATCAACTCGGAATTACCCCCCATATTATGCCACACACCGCAATGCCCTTGATACATTAAATCCCCACATTACGGCAGGCAAGAGTCCCCATTTTCCACGGCAGGCAAGAGCCCCCATTTTCCACATTGCGGCAGGTAAGAGTCCCCATTTTCCACATTACGGCAGGCAAGAATCCCCATTTTCCACATTACGGCAGGAAAGAGTCCCAATTTTCTACATTACGGCAGGCAAGAGTACCCATTTTCCACACTACGGCAGGCAAGAGTACCCATTTTATACATTACGGCAGGCAAGTGTCCCCATTTTACACAATACAGCAGGCAAGAGTCCCCATTTTCCATATTACGGCAGGCAAGAGTCCCCATTTTACACATTATGGCAGGCAAGTGTCCCCATTTTATACATCACGGCAGGCAAGAGTCCCCATTTCACACATTACAGCAGGCAAGAGTCCCCATTTTACACATTACAGCAGGCAAGAGTCCCCATTTTACACAGTACGGCAGGCAAGAGTCCCCATTTTACACATTACAGCAGGCAAGAGTCCCCATTTTACACATTAGGCAGGCAAGTGTCCCCATTTTATACATTATGGCAGGCAAGAGTCCCCATTTTACACAATACAGCAGGCAAGAGTCCCCATTTTACACATTAGGCAGGCAAGTGTCCCCATTTTATACATTACGGCAGGCAAGAGTCCCCATTTCACACATTACGGCAGACAAGAGTCCCCATTTTACACATTACAGCAGGTAAGTGTCCCCATTTTACACATTATGGCAGGTGTACCCATTTTACACATTATGGCAGGTGTCCCCATTTTACACATTATAGCAGTTGTCCCCATTTTACACATTATGGCACTCAGAGTGAGAGAGAGAGAGTATACTTACAGAGGTGATTCCCGCTCTTCGGCCCGCCTCACCAGTTGCTCTTGCGCCGGCCGCCTCTCCCTAACTTGGTTCCCCATCCTCCTATGTACTCCGCCCCGGGGGGAGGGTGGGGCGGAGTTTCTCAAAATGACGCAGTTGCAACGTGAAGTCACGACTCGCCCGCCCCAAGAAACGTCCCTTCCGGCATCCCGAAGAGATTAGGATCCCGACGACGATATCCCGACAGTCAGGATTCTGAAAGTAAGTATGAACTGCCATTGTTAGTTGTAGTGTGCAGGAGGGGGGTTTAGGTTTAGGCACACTCCAGGAGGTTAGGGTTAGGCAGCGGGGTCGGGGGAGTTTAGGGTTAGCCTGCAGAAAGGGGGAGGGGGCTAGGGTTAGGCACTAAATGGGGAGGGTTAGGTTTAGGCTGCAGATGGGGGGATTGAATTAAGGCACCACTGGGGGGAGGTTAAAGTTAGGCACCAATAGGGGTGGTTAGAGTTATGCTGCAGAGTGGGAGGGTTAGGGTGTGCCTCGGCGACATTGCTGTGATATGGATGCCGGCGTCGGTATACTGAACACCGACATCCCGACTGCCGGCTTTCATACTGAACCCTTTTATATTTATCTTTGCTCTGGTCTTTGCGTGCAGAGCAGCTCCAGAGGCGAAGTTTAGAGTGATGCAGTTCAGGCAGCACAGGGGTAATAAGTGGTGGGCCTGAGGATGGGGATGAGAGGGGTTACTCTGGATGTCTGCTTACTCACTACAGTGCATCAGCCCATGTTTGGCTGGCTTAGGCATGTGCACATGCCTATTCTCAGTGCCCAATCTGTACCTCCCTCCTGGGGTCCCTGGGCCACTGATGACTGGCACTATGTGCCCATATAAAGCCCCCGATCAATCAGCTTTTTTGTTGAGCAGCTACCCAAAATCTCCCCAAACATAAAAACAGTGCTCCATCCCTTCTGGATACATAGTTAAATATTTAGCAAGTTACATTGTGGGACACAGTGTGGGTCAGATACATTGCAGGATACAGTGCAGGTTACAGTGTGGGACAGATACATTGCGGGTCGGATACAGCACGCAATGCAGTGTAGGTTACAGTGCGAGACAGATACAGTGCAGTCAGATACAGTGCTGGTCAGATACAGTGCAGGTTACAGTGTGAGACGGATACAGTGCGAGTCAGATACAATGCAGTCGGATACAGTGCTGGTCGGATACAGTGCAGGTTGGATACAGTGCGGATCAGATACAGGTGCTGTGTGGGGCACAGGGAAGCAGTATGTGCCCGGGTCACACCATCAAGCTCTCTCCCCCGACGCACTGCTGTGCGTTGGTGGGCATATAGGAGAGGATGTTGGTCTCAGCCAGCGATTGGATGAGATCGCTGCCAGCGGTGAGAGACACTGAGGATTGTTACTGACTGCACAGCACATGCTGCAGGACCCACTAATTTTTAAAAACCGGGTCACAAACTGCCTGTAGGGCGTACTGTATTACACGATCACTGAATCTCTCATATCACATGCTTGTTTTCCTTTCTAATCTCTCACAGAGTATCTTTCTTTACTTTTCTAACATACCTTAATCGCCTACCTGTCTATCTCAGGTACATTACTGTTCCTTAACTGCACTCCTTCCTTACATTCCATCTTTTACTTTCCCTCCCGTGTTACTTCTCTCTCCTACCTTTTCCTGCCTCAGCTCAGTATAGTAGTGTGTGACATGGATAGCAGCAGTGTCGAGTGATGCCATGCAGTGGGCGGGGCTTGCAGTATCGGGAAGTGCTGCACAGCCCAGCCACCGAGCACCAGCACAGGCTGCAGCATCAGGGATACTGGCTCCGCGGGGTGCTGTTACCTGAGCTCTGATCACGGCAGCTGGCCCAGTGGAGGGGTAAGTGCAGGCCTCTTTAGGGACAATGTAATGCAGCCAGTGTTTTTTTTCACTGTCAACACTGGCTGCATTGCAGGGGAGCCTGTGGGCCTATTTTCAGTGGGGGGCCAGGAGCTGCAGCTCCATCCGCCCCATTGTTAATCCGGCCCTGGTATTTCTAAATCCAAAGGTCACTTTTCTGTTGTAATCCTCCTACTTGACTTTTCTGATGCTTTTCACACTATTATCCATTCAATGTCACTGAGATTGTAGCCTGTGGACATTTCAGATATATGAGTTGATACAGAACTGTCAGCAATTATACCCCAAATTGCAGGGACGATTTTCATACACTCACCTTAATTAAGCAAAAGCCAAACCTTGGACATTCATCTTATTTAACTAGTTTATTTCAAAGATAAGTATTACAGGCATAATCATAGACAAGTGGAGAACTAAGAAGGAAAAAAATCACTATCCGTACAAGTAGCAAATCATACTCTCTGACTTGAGGAGTAATACTGAGAAGCATTTGAAAATGAAAACTCACATTTAACTTGGTGAAGGACAAAGAAGGGTTTTAGGAGAGTGGTTGCCACAGGTAATGAGTATGTCTCAAAGGGTGCTGATTGGAAGAAGGTGGGGGGTGGGCTCAAGTCACCCAAGTCACTGAATGGAGCGTTCAGTGAAGCCTGGCAAGGGTCATGCAGTAGACCAGTGTTTCCCAAACCCACTCCTCATGGCCCCCTTACAGTCAAGACATTAAGAATATCCCTGCTTCAGCACAGATGGGTAATTCAATTGCTAGTATGAGAGGCATAGATGGGACCAGTGTGGAAGACATGCTGGTTCTTACAGTGCCATATGGAGATCCTACGGGTGGCTTTAGGTAAGTTAGCTCTCAATTTGGATACATTTGGCATTATATGACCCAGAAGTGCGGTTGTTATTATTATTAGTTCTGAGGATGGGTCTGGGTGTGGTTCCCCCTGGATTGGAGTTGCCGGGCTGCTGTGGGGTAGCACACTATTATATTTATTTAGCACCCCCTTTAACACTTTCATTAATCTTTTAGGCCTATTAAGCACACCTTCACTAGTGTATCAGTTTTTGTATATAGATTTTGCTTTCCTTTTATTAACACATAATAACACTTTACCCTCTCACATGTGTGCTACCCTGGGGTGGCTGGTCTGTGCCAGCTTGTGGGGTTCTGCACCCCAGACTTAGATATAGTATTAGGGACTGCCAGTAATCAGAGGAGATTTGTCCGGGCCCGGTGGCTTGCCATATATTTGCAAATATATGTAACTAAGAGCCCTGGATTTCTTCTGTCTCTTGCCTGTGTCAGACACATGTCCATAACAGGGTGTGTGTGAGCAGTGCTGTGCACAAGGTGGAGAGACTTGGGGCAGCACCATCACTGCCCCACAGCACTTGCATGTGGTGAACCCTGGTGTGAATGGCACCTTGCAGCCAGTAGAGCTACTACAGAGCGGCATGCAGCTTCCAAGGGACGCTTCAGGAAGGCACTCTGCAACCTCTGGACCTGCAAGGAGTAACTTTAGGACACTCCGGGCAGTGGTCTACTTCCCAGAGCTGGGGGCTCTGCCTCCTAGGTGTGATGACATCATGAGTTTAGGGGGAGGGGCCGGCACAGAGCGCACTGCTGCCTTGTTACAGTGTTGGTCTGACACATGAGTTGCACTGCTCTGGCATCAGGGCAGTAGAGAGCCTGACTGAGCATAGATACTTTTCAGGGAGTGTGGCCTAATCGCAGGAGCTGTGGCCATGCACCCTTAGAAGAAACATACAGAAAAAATAGTATTCTAAGTGCCTACCTGGCCACACTGCAGCCCAGCACACAGCAGCTTATACTGGGCTGAAGGCTGATGTGTTCTGGGCTGAGGAGAAGGGCTGCAGCTGCTGCAGTCAGTTAAGGGGTTGGCTCTGGGCTCTTCCATCAGACCTGGGCCCGGGTAATTAGGACCCCCCCTCTCTGCGCCACAGGGCCTCATGCAGACTACAGTATCTCTGTCACAGGTACACTTTTGTACCAATGGCAGAGAATAGGGACTTTGTACCTTACAGCCATACTGTATGTATTGAATTACTGCCCTAACCATCCATATTATAATATAAAACTACACAGCAGCTGCATCAAAATTCTGTATAAATGTCCTTTAACCACTTTATTTTCATTTTCAGTCTTTGGGCGGGATGCACTAAGCAACGGCAGTATATCTCACCACTTACCACACTGATACTAATCGCATATATACTAACATATGTGATTAGTAACGCAAAGGTCAGATTTTCCTATAACAGCTGTCCTTTGCAATCAGTGCAAAAGCTGGCGTTACCTTCCGCACAAAAGCTCGGCATTAGTACATATGGAAATGTGGTAAAAAAAATTTAAAAAAATAATGGGGGTTTTGCTGCATTATCTTTAGTACATCCAACCCTTTATATTTTTTTTAAATAGAGTAATTTTTTATTCAACAGCATATTAAAGATACAGACATTTCAGTGTACGCTGGGAAGCACAATTAGAGTTACACGATATTCAGAGTCATACGTTTTTCAAGGGTATACATATACGAATGACATTCCCCGTATTGCTATTCCCGTGCAGTCTTCCCACAATATACATATTTTCTGAAGTCTGTAAACAAATCATGATTCACATACTTATCATTTTAGATATTTTCTCCCCAAACCTTTATTGTAATTACCCCGTCTAGTAGGCCTTATATAGCCCACAACCCCACTACCCCCAAACAAAACCCTCTAAAACAAACTCAAGCCTAATCAAGCCAAGGTGTGCATGGTGCGGTGTGGCAGCTAGATAGTTAAACAACTACGCTAAAGGGGAGGTAAAGGCTCGGCCCAGCGCCCCAGGGCCCAGTTAACGCTCCGCAGCGGAAGCCGGTGCCCTCTAAATCTGAAGGGCAAGGGAGGAGTATGTGGAATTGATCCAGGGAGACCATATCTTCTCGTATTTGGTAAGGGCATTATATTTCATATATACATAGCGTTCTTTTAATAGGGTATCGTTTACCAAACCTTTGAAAGCAGGTATCGTGGGAGGACGCGGGGCCATCCATGTCCGCGCAATACACACCTTTGCAAGAGCGCACACACTGCGGGCATACATGCTTTCCCATCGGGACCCTGAGTCAGAATCGCCCACCCGCAAAATACAAAATCTCGAGGTCAGCAAACCTCTCGGTATCCCCGTATGTTCCAGAATCGACCCGACCCCAGCCCAGAACACCTGCAGCAACGGGCATTTCCATATGAGGTGCCAGAATGTGCCTCCGGCAGCCCCGCACTTGGGGCAAACATCAGCACTATCAGACCTAAATCTGGCCAGCCTACTCGGCGTCATGTATGATCTATGCAGAATGAAAAGCTGTATCTGCTGAAACCGCAGCGATTTGGTAACCTGGCTTGGATTGCCCAGAGCGCCCTCCCAGTCTTCCCCGTCTATGGGACCCAAGTCACACTCCCAGTTCTCCCGAAGATTCGAGAGCGGGTCTGCATGTATTGTTTGAAGAAGGTATGAGTAGGTGAAGGAAATCACCTTGACTCGACCTAGTGAATGTAGAAATGTTTTTATGGGGAAGGGGAGGAGCGCCGGGGGAGAATCTCCGAACTGCGCCTGCAAGGCGTGTCTGAGCTGTAAAAATCTGTAAAAGTGAGAGTTCGGGAGTCCAAACTCCTCCTTTAATTGCTGAAACGATTTCAATGAACCATCACTATATAACTGGGACAGTGAGACTATCGAATATGGAGCCCACACCTCCCCGCCCTCTAGCGACCCCAGTTCGCTAAGCAATGTGGATTGCCGTAGGGGAGTGTCCGGGTCCATACCCTCGTACCCAAGCAGGCCCTTCAATGCTAGCCATATTTTCATAGCCTGAAAGACAATAGGAGGTGAGAATCTAGAAGGGTTTCCCCCCACCAGGACCTGTGTCGGGGAAAGATTCGGGTAATAGCACCGAAGGAATGCCCAACCCAGTCCAGTCCCCTCCCCTCCTCGAAGCCACATACCGATATGTGATAGCTGAGCAGCATAGTAATACAGTTGGAAGTGGGGCAAGGCCAAGCCGCCGTCCCTTTTTTGTCTGGTAAGGGTGGTTAATTTTATTCTAGATCTTTTATTGGCCCATATCAAGGACGTCAGGACACTATTTAATTTCCTGAAGAAGGCTGGAAAGATGTATACAGGGGACTGCAAGAGAACATACAATAGTTTAGGCAAAACTACCATTTTAATGAGGACGACCCTGCCCGTCATTGTCAGTGGAAGCTTACACCAAGCTCTCGATTTGCGCACTACTGTCTGTACAAGAGGGTCAAGGTTTAAGGGCACAAAGTCTGATGGGTCGTTGGTAATTAGGATCCCGAGGTACTTAAACTGGACTGTCCAACACAGCGGTAGGGATATTTTCGGAACCTGGGGGAGGGAGCCTATAATGGGCATAATAAACGATTTGGACCAGTTTATGCAGAGACCCGAATACCCACCAAAGGTCTCAATGACCCGCAACACAGTGGGCATCTCCACCGCGTAGTCTCGAAGGAATAACAGCAAGTCATCCGCATAAAGGGCTATTTTATCAGTGCAGGAACCCGTATCTATTCCCCCAATGTCCGGGTGCGATCTGATCAAGCAAGCCAGGGGCTCTATGGCTATGGCAAACAGGGCAGGAGAGAGGGGGCATCCCTGTCTGGTGCCCCGTGTCAAAGGGAAGGAGGAGGAAATGTAGCCGTTCACCAGGACCCTGGCGCGTGGATTCTTGTATAGCAATTTGATCCATTGTATAAAGTTTGGGCCAAAGCCCATGTTCCTCATGACTCCCCACAGGTAAGGCCACTCAACGCTGTCAAATGCCTTGGCTGCATCCAGTGAGACCACAGCCGCGTCCGAGGGGAAGTCATGAGGAGCCTGCAAAATAGTGTACAGCCTGCGCAGATTAATGGATGTGGATTTCCCAGGCATGAAGCCGGTTTGATCCGGAGGAATTATAGATTCAATTACTAGGTTGAGCCGGACCGCAAGAATTTTCGCCAGGATCTTGGCATCGGTGGGGATAAGGGAGATCGGCCTGTAGGACTCCAACAGCTTGGGGTCCTTACCAGGTTTTGGAAGCATTATGAGAATCGCCTCGGACATTGAGGGAGGAAGGCTGTTAGCGGCAAACATATCAACATACGTGTCAAGCAGCTGAGGACCAAAGAACTCAATGTATTGCTTATATAGTTCCGTGGGAATACCGTCACTACCCGGGGATTTACCACTAGGAGACACCTCCAGCGCCGACGTCACCTCCTCCAGGGTCAGAGGCGCGTCCAAGGCGTCCCTAGCCTCAGGGGAGAGTTTAGAAAGGGGATTATTTGTCAGGTATAGGTCTAAGTCCTCCGTGGAACATGTCAGTCGACTATCATATACCTCCCTAAAGTAGCTGAGGAACATCTGTGCGATGTCAGGGGTGTTATCTACCGTGGAGCCGTCGGAGTCAAGCAGCTGCGCTATCGTGGTCCCAGGTCGGTCATAATGCACTGAGTGGGCCATCAAACTACCTGGTCTGTCCGCCTGCATATAGATGTTAGTCCAACCCTTTATATTTAAAGATAATATTGAGGTGATAATAAAAATGTCAGGGACAAACAGTAAAATTCACTAGTTGATTCTTAAGTCCAACCAGTTGTTTATGTAATGGTTCTCCAGTCCAAGGTAGCACACTGAGGGGTATATTTACTAAGCCTTGGATGGAAATAAAGTTGGTGGAGATAAAGTACCAGCCAATCGGCTACTAACTGCTATGCCACAGGCTGTGTTTGAAAAATTACAGTTAGGAGCCGATTGGCTGGCACTTTATCTCCATCCAAAGCTTAGTAAATAGACCTCTAAATACCTGTTTCTAATATACAGTAATATAATTTAAAACAATGTGAAATCCATCTGTATCTGGATTTAAGTTTTGTACAAATGCCACAGTCTCTAAACTAAATATAATGGTTGATTCAAAAGTGTGAAAGAAATTGTCAATGTGATTTACATTGATTGACAAGTAAAAACTGGTTTGACCCAGTGCCCTCAGCAAACTAACTGTCAGTGTTAGGATTCAGTCTCATGACCCATGGCGGCAAAGGGTCAAGGGCTAGTAGCACAGGTTGGAAGAAAAACTCTGTGACCACAGAAAGTGAGTGCAATCACAGAGCCATCTGTACAACAAGACACTTGTCTGATAATATTATCTTGATTTAATTTGTAGCTACTGAATGTGTCTCTGTTCTGGAACAATGACCTCCTTTCTTAAATGAAAGCATTGTTGTGGAATTTAACATTGTATATTGTTACCTACAGTCTGAATGACAATGATTGTAGAAAATCATGTTTTATTACATATACTGCTACAGCATAAAATGAAGTCATTTTGTATTACAAACAAGGAAAGCTATGCCACGTACAGTAATATATATTTTCAAAATATACGTAGGACAGAACTTTAAATTGCATGTTTTGTTCTTTCGTCTTCAGTAAATGTAGGCGTTCGCAAGGTGATTGACAGAAGGAAACCGTTTGTGGGTGGTAACTGACCATTTACTGGGAGTGTCCGGAAAAATACAGGCGTTCCCAAGCGTTTTCAGGGAGGGTGTCTGACCTCAGCTCCGGCCCCGATCAGCCTGATGTGATCGCACTGTAGGAGTAAGTCTTGGGCTGCACAGAGACTGCGCAAAGTGAATTTTAAAAGCTCGGTGTACACATAGCACCGCACACTTGCATGGCGAATATACACTCCCCCTGGAGGCAGCAACTATCTGAACGCAGGACAGCAAAATTAGCAGCCGAGCGATCAGATCTGATTGACCCCCACAGTTTGATTTTGGTGGGGTATGTTCAAACTAAAATCTAAATTGCAGTGTAAAAAAAATAAAGCAGCCAGTATTTACCTTGCACAGAAACAAAATAACCCACCCAAATCTAACTCTCTCTGCACATGTTATATCTGCCTCCCCTGCAGTGCACATGGTTTTGCCCAACTGCTAACAAAGTTCCTGCTGCGTTCAACTCAGAATTACCCCCATAGGGCCTAATTCAGAGCCGATCACTGCACCAACAGCGTCTGCACTCTGAAGCCCTAAGCGTTGTGCGCACGCGCAGTGGCCACACTGAGCCTGCGCATCCAGTGAGATGCAAAAGCATCTTACTGGTGCGATCGCCTCTGCCTGATTGACAGGCAGAGGCGGTCGCGGGGCGGGAGGGGGCGTGCCAACGGCGTTAGAACGCCATTGGTGGGGTGAGGTCCGGACAACGCAGGTGTGTCCGGACCATTTGCGGGGGTGGTTAGCGGCGACGGGGCCGCAGCGGCTGCGTGACATTACACGCAGCCGCAGCGACCCAGAATGCAGCGTGTAGCTGCCTGCCAGTGCAGCTAGGGAGCTACTTTACGGTTGCATAAGCATCGCCGCCTTGCACAGCTTTTGCACCCGGATTAAATGCAGCACATCTATGATGAGGTCTCTGAATCACCCCCATGGTTTTGCCCGTTAGAGAAAGATTTTGCTGTTGCGATCAGGTCTGAATTAGGCCCTTAGTTGTGGGCAGCCAGATTTACTACCTTACGCTAATGTGTTTGCAATTGCAAGGGCATCATTTATATTTGTATGCAAACCTAATGGTCTAGGTACAAATACAAGTTTGTGCATGTCCAGAATGGGTCTTGCAATGTCACTCGCAGCCCCGTCAGCTGCAGCATGATTGACAAGCTGCGACGTTAGGGGTGGTGGTACCCAGCACCGTTCTTCAAAACGGTGACGTTGGCCCATTTTGTAGGCGTGATGGGTCCATGGTCTGCGTCATCGGACGCAGACTTCCTGGACCTGGGTGCCAGGATCCTATGGCCAGCCTGAGTAATCTTCAGCTTACACAGGCTGGTCATTGCTGGCTGTAACCATCGCAAATACCGACCATCAGTCACGTTGGTGATCTGAGGCTGCATCTTCAGACGCAGCACTCGGATCCTCGTTAATGCAAGCAGGAGGCGTCTAACTCTTACAGATGCATCCTGCTGCATTCGAATTTTAATGGCACGGAATTGCACAGCCACTTCCTCATCTATGCAATTCCATACGAACATGAATCCGATGATATGATAGGCAAGGCCTGGATATATTTATATAATGTGACAGCATTAGGGATATTACAGACCCACCTGACGAGGTCACCATGACATGGTAGGTGGTCATGCATTTTTGGTGAAACGTGCTAAGAACCTCAATTATATTCCATGTTAAATTGTAGGGTATATTATAATTGTTTTGATTACCAACATTCTTAGTGCTTAGAGTGTGCACCTTTTTTTTCTGCGTGGCACTACAAGGCTCAGCATGGTAGCACTTCAGCATGGCAGGGTGTGTTGTCCAGTCCCCTCAGTCTTCGTAATGCGAGAATCTGTAAGAATAATGTTGGGGTTCATGTATCTGCAAGTGAAAAGTTGTTGATATTACACTGGTTGCTGCAACTGTCATAATTGGGATCAGCACATGCACCAGCCCCATGCTAGGTGCCAGAGATGCGTCAGACGCAGGCTTCCCTTCCCTATATGCACTCAGAATAGCACAGAGCTGTTGATACATGCCCATGGCACTCCTACAAGTTAGAGCAGATATAGGTGCAATTGCAATGTTACCGTCCACAATGTTACTCACACCTTCACACAATGACAGACCAGACCGAGTTATGGCCATTTTGGAATAAGACGGAGATAAGCAAAAATGTGTTAATTCACATCTGTGCATGTGCTACATGAAAAACTTGCCCGTTTGCATTTGTAGGAGATAAGGTAATGAGAAAAGATGTAGATTATGGAACTTTGATTCTAAACAGTGAACACATATACTGTATGTTATATTTAAAGGGGGTAATTCAATTCTGGGTGATGGAGGCAAGATGCTGTGTACTTTGCTACCACCAACATTCTACTGATTTGTGTGCTGCTGAACACTGTGGATGCACATGATGTATTGAAAACAGGCAGTAGTGTGAATGGTTAATCATCCCATATGCTGAGAGCTCAACTGTGTGTGTATGTGTGCGTGTGTGTGTGTGTGTGTGTGTGTGTGTGTGCGTGTGTGTTTGTGTGTGTGGTTTACCATATTATTGCCTTGCCCTGGGAGACAAGAATCCTAGTTTCTGCTGCGGGGTACACTGGGCTCCACAGGGAATGACATTGGAGTGTTGAATAGGATCTTGATCCGAGGCACCAACAGGCTCAAAGCTTTGACTGTTCCCAGAATGCCTAGTGCCGCCTCCTCTATAACCCCGCCTCCGTGCACAGGAGCTCAGTTAGTTTTGTAGTTGGTGCCATGCAGTAAGCAGGCACTTAACGAAGGGCTACTCCAGCAGCCCAGAGAGAAGCTTTTAAAGAATATTGAAGACTTCAAGGGCTGCAGCAGAGACACTGACTGTGTTAGATGTCAGTCAGACATCTCCTGCTGCAGCTCCATCACCTCCCCCAGTGGCGCTGTACACTCCCGCGCCCTGGTTGCCGGGTACCTACAGCGGAGGCTCCGGGTTTCTTCCATGTGAGTCACACACACGACCGCTGCTGTCCCGGATCGCGTGGCCGCACTCAGGGAGGAGGTAAGGGGTCCCCTCGACGTGACATGCTGTAAATCGTGATCCCGTGCGGCTGGTGGGAGGTGGGCCGCGCGCGCTGGTGTGGACACTGTGGTAGTACAGGGACCCCACTAGACCACCAGGGCATGGGCACAGGTCAGTTTTCTCTCATAAAACCGTCTTATTAAGCCCCCAGTACCCGGTGGTGAAGTCCAGCAGGGGGATAAGGCTTTGATTGACCTGTAGCCCCTCCCCCAGCCCCAGGGCGCCATTTAGAGTAAATGTTCCCGCCCTGGAGCTGCATATCTATCCCTCACGCCCTGTCAACGTTTGGGCGCCATTATAGCAAGCATCGCTGATCCTGGGACTGTTTGGGCAAATCCTCCTCTGTAAAGCCGCCTGCCTGTCAGCGCTGTGCATTTTACAGGACACTTAAGTATTCTACATGCATATTTCCCAACTGTCCTGATTTTCGCGGGACAGTCCCACCCGTCCCACCGCTGTCCCACCTATCTATTCACTGGAGTCAGAGGGAGAGGGGGCATGCCAGCGGCTCAAAGAGCGCTGGGCATGCCCCCTCAGTGACGAAAATGGGGCGTGGCTCGTGATTGCGGTCCTCTCACGAAGCCACCCCCCTTTTCTTAGGCCATGCCCCTTTTTCGGCAGCATGCGCCTGTGTCCCTCTTTATAGAAATTAAAAGTTGAGAGGTATGCTACATGTCATTCTCTTGAATTCCCTGTTTGTGTTGATACACTGCACAGGGGGTTCTTGTCAGGTATTGTGCTGCTGATATTGTACTGTGTTGCCTTGCATTCAGCTTTTGATTATGTCAGCTACAAAGGGCAACGGAGCTGGGGCTGATCCCACATTGCGTGGTGTTGACGCTGCAGACACATTTGAGGATAACATAGTGATAATGCTGATTTAGATTACCTTATAACCTTCACAAAGAATGGGTAAGAGACACAGTACGCAATTGGCGTATGGGGTACCGTAAGGGTACGCACTTAGCGTAGCATACGCTCGGCCGTGATCGAGACGCACATGCGGCACGCTCGCTTACAGCTTAATGCGTGGTGTCGAGCACGCTATAGGCGAGCGACTACCGTAATGCTACGCTACCAGTGTAGCGGACGCTCGAGACCACGAGGAGATCACGAGCGGCGCAGGCGCTCACAAGATGATAATCAGTAAACCTCGAATGTAACACACAGAAAGAATACTCTTATGCTGTAAACCTTGTACTGAGACACTGTAGCGATATAACGCTGCTTAACTTTGTTATTGCTAAAGCTGTTTGAGCGATCGAGACGCTCCTATTACCCTCTGCAATGTAATGAACACACGATACCGTGCTAAGGATCCAACACCTTTACTAACAAGCTTTTAGTTTTATCGAAAAGGGGTAAAACAGTTTACAAGTCATACACTACATGCTAACATATAATTCTAACAGAATATCTAGACAGAAATATACAATAACGTTACAATCTTATACTAAACAGAGAGAGAGAGAATGTGGCCAATACAAACTAAGAGCGAGATGATTACAGAGAATTACTTACACACACTGGGAATGATCGCTGCACAGCCTGGTACCAGCTCCGAGTTAGTCAATATGAAAACCGTTTGTGGAGAGTGAGTGAGCTGCCCAGGCTGGCTGATCTTATATACACTGAGTACAGTATACTACAAAGGGACCTACAATCTCATTGTTCATTGGACACAGGAATGTCTCCTCGCATCATATCAAAAGGTCATAGGTTAGTTTGAACAGGTGGGCTGTGACTATTTCAAACAGCTCAGGTGGGTGGGAATCTGAAGATTCCCGCCGCATGGGTAATGAATCGCAAATATATGAAATGTCCAGAATCTACTAATGGCCATAACTATACGCAGGAGCGATTAATCTTTACCTAACCAGCTCCGGATTGTAGCTATTAAAATACTCTTCGGTTAGGTACCAGACACAACTGTTCTACCTTAATCAGACCCTTTGTACCACGTAAAGAGGGATTCCCAAGTCCGTGAACAAGTCACATTAAACAAACTTACAGTTATCACTAAGGGGAACATTACCTATAAAACATACTATTTGGTGTTATTATTTAACGATTGAGTCGCCCGCTAGACGCACACAAACTCTACCGTAAATGCACATACCACGCGCTTGAGCGCATGGCCGAGGCGCCATCACGCGGCTGCGAGTATCCGCATGCACGGGAGAGAATGTGCACGTGCAGCAGGGACGCGCATGAGGTGAATATATGGCAACGTGCAGCGTGATATTTTTCTGACTTTGACAATAGCAGCTGAGGGTACAGGTTCTGGGGGTTCCTTGCCCCCCAGTGGGACTGTAGCAACGGGGGTGCAAAATTACCCACCTTGGGCTACCTTCTCCATGCTATTGAATACGCTGGTAACTAGACTAACGACCCCTATGGGACCTCCTGTGCTGGTACAACCGCTTATGGTCCCCGTGGTTAACCCGGGCAGATCAACTGTCCAATCAGTTACAGCAATTGAACCAATCACTGACTGCTCAAAAGTCTAACCCTTGCCCGCCTAAGACCAAGGGGTCCTCTAAGCGGGAAATTACTTCCTCACAATCCACCAATGTCCCAGACACCTCGTCTGATGAGGATGACATTTATGCGGACCCCACAGATTCTGATCCTGATGCTTCTGATGGGGAAGTTGTTTCGCAGGTGGATGTTCCTAACGTGTTAGAGGCTATCAGGCTCATTCTTCAGGTTGATGATGAACTGGAACCTGACACTGCCCCTAAGAAACAGGACAGGTTTAAACATCAGAAGGTGGTTAAACAAGTTTTACCTCACTCTGAACATTTAGTTGACATACGTCAGGAGTCCTGGGAAAAAGAAAGAAGTTCACGCCTCACAAGAAGATGCTGGCTTGCTACCCCCTCGCTGCGGAGCTTAGTAAAAATTGGGAAACACCCCCGCCTGTGGAATCGCAAGTGGCGCGGCTGGTAGTATCCTCAGCTCTGCCGGTAACTACCATCACGTCCTTGAGAGAGCCGACGGACAAGCGTGTGGAGGGTTGTTTTAAGGCAATCTACACCCTAAACGGTGCGGTGCATAGGCCCATTATTGCAGCGACATGGGTTGCAGATGCTGTGGAAGCGTGGACTCAGGAGCTGGAGGCGGAGTTGCCTTCCAATGCTTCTGATCATGCTAGACAATGCCTGTCATATATTGTTACAGTGTCTCATTACATTAGAGGCGACTTCTGATGCCGGTATTCTGGCGGCCAAGGCTTCTACTACGTCCATTTTGGCTCGCCGAATTCTCAGATTACGGTCCTGGTCTGTGGACATGGACTCTTAGAAAACCCTGGAGGTTCTCCCCATCATAGGAGACATTCTTTTCAGAGAAGACCTCAACAAGATAGTGGCTGACTTAGCGTCTGCTAAAACAGCATGTCTTCCTAGTACTGCTCCTTCGGTGCCGAAGGCTAAGAGAACTTCCTTTCGCTCCTTTCATCTTTCAGGTAAAGCAAAAGGTTAGGCGTACCCAAAACAGGTTCGCACTTCCAAACCCAATAAGCCCAAACCCAAACCCGTCAACCTGCTTCCAAAACTGACAAGCCTGCTGCATGACGGGGCAGACCTCCCTCTGGGGGATCCCAGAGTGAGAGGCCGACTTCTAGGGTTTATCCAGGAATGGTTGAAGGCCACTTCCGATGCCTGGGTACGGGAAGTCGTCACTCGAGGTTACGCCGTATCCTTCAAGAATCGTCACCCTCATCGATTTTGCCTGACAGATGTCCTTTCGGATCAGGTGAAGGCAAAGACTCTTCAGTCGGTGGTACAGTCCCTCCTGGACACAGGACTGGTAGTACAGGTGCCTCTGGCTCAGAGAGGCAAGGGGTACTATTCACCGCTGCTCCTAGTCCCGAAACCAAATGGGTCTTCCCGGCCCATTCACAATCTCAAGTCATTGAACAAATTTGTGAAGGTCTCCAAGTTTCATATGGAAACTCTTTGCTCTATTGTTCTGGCCTTGGAGCCTGGGGACTATATGGTCTCACTGGACATAAAGGATGCTTACCTGCATATTCCCATTGCAGTGTCGCATCAGCAGTACCTGAGGTTTGCAGTTGGCAAGCTCCATTACCAGTTTTGGACATTACCGCGAGTCTTCACCAAGGTCATGGCGGTAATGACGGCTGTACTCTGCTGTCAAGGGGTCAGGATCCTACCGTACTTGGACAACTTGTTGATCCTGGCAAATTCCTCAGAGATTCTGCTACGTCATCTGGATCTGACTGTCCAGTTTCTGCAAGCCCATGGGTGGCTCATCAACTGGAAGAAATCCTCCCTGGTCCCTGCTCAGAGCATGGTGCACCTGGGAGCATTGTTGGACACTCACAACCAGCAGTTGTTCTTGTCTCAGGAGAAAGTCATGAAGCTTCAGGACAGGATTCGATGCTTCCTATCTCGTCCGCAAGTGTCGATACATTCGGCAATGCAAGTTCTAGGTCTCATGGTGTCGGCTTTCAACATGGTGGAGTATGCTCAATTCCATTCCCGCCCTCTCCAGAGGCTGATTCTTGCCAAGTGGAGCGGCCTGCCTTACCGGATCAGGTCTCAAATGATCTGATTGTCTTCGGAGGTCGGTCTGTCACTGAGCTGGTGGCTTCAGGACCAATGATTGAGCAGGGGTCATCCCTTCTGGATCTCCAACTGGGTCCTTCTGATGACGGACGCCAGTCTGAGGGGTTGGGGCGCGGTGTTGGAGCAACACTGCCTTCAGGGTCGGTGGACCAAGGAGGAGTCTCTCCTCCCAATAAACATTCTGGAATTGCGGGCAATGTTCAACTCACTGAACTTGGCCCAGAGTTTAATACAGAACAGATCTGTTCAAGTACAGTCGGACAACACCACCATGGTGGCGTACACCAATCATCAATGCGGCACTCGAAGCCGCATGGCAATGAGGGAAGTATCACGGATTCTTCAGTGGCAGAACGCCATCTGCCAGCCATATCGGCAGTGTTCATTCCGGGGGTCCTAAACTGGGAAGCGGACCTTCTCAGTCATCAGGACGTACACACCGGAGAGTGGAGCCTCCATCCAGAAGTGTTTCAACTCCTCGTGGACAGGTGGGGCCTTCCAGATGTGGACCTGATGGCGTCTCGACACAATCACAAGGTTCCGGTCTTCGGAGCAAGGAGAAGGGATCCTCAAGCAGAGTTCGTGGACGCACTGGCAATTCCATGGAACTTTCGGCTGTCATACGTGTTCCCTCCGGTGTCACTCCTGCCCATAGTAATAAGGAAGTTCAAGCAAGAAGGAGGTATCCTACTTCTGATCGCTCCAACGTGGCCAAGACGGCATTGGTTCTCAGACCTTCAGGGTCTCTCGATAGAGCATCCACTACTACTTCCGCAGTGCCCAGATCTGCTCATTCAGGGCCCCTGAGTATATCAGAATTTAGCTCGATTGGCTTTGAAGGCGTGGCTCTTAAAGCTTCCGTCTTAAGGGCCAAAGGATTTTCTGAGGCAGTCATTCAAACCATGTTGAAGGCGCGGAAACCGGCTTCTGCTCGGATTTATCATAGGGTCTGGAATTCTTACTTTGCTTGGTGCGCATCTAACAATCATGACGCTTACAAGTTTAGTACGGCCAAACTTTTGGCCTTTCTACAACAAGGCCTGGACTTGGGCCTTCGTCTGGCCTCCATCAAGGTTCATATTTCTGCCTTGTCGGTTTGGTTTCAGAGAAAAATTGCGACCTTACCTGATATGCATACATTCACCTCTCCTGATTTGTCTTCCAAAGAGCGGTCTTTGGATGTGGTACGGGCTCTCCGTATCTACGTGAAGAGAACTGCCTCCATCAGGAAGTCAAATTCTCTCTTTGTTCTGTTTGGTTTTCACAAACGTGGCTGGCCTGCTCACAAGCAGACCCTGGCCAGATGGATTAGAATGGTGATTGCACATGCTTATGTATAGGCTGGCCTTCCAGCTCCTGCTACCATTAAGGCCCATTCTACTCGGTCGATTGGACCTTCTTGGGTGGCCCGCCGTGGTGCGATCCTTGAACAATTGTGCAAGGTGGCTACATGGTCCCCAGTGAGCACGTTCATAAGGCTCTATGCGTTTGATACTTCCGCCTCCCAGGATGCTTCCTTTGGATGCCGGGTTCTTGTGCCTGCTACAGTGCATCCCCTCCCATGAGGAACTGCTTTAGGACATCCCCAATGTCATTCCTTGTGGAGCCCAGTGTACCCCGCAGCAGAAAACGAGATTTATGGTAAGAACTTACCTTTGTTAAATCTCTTTCTGCGAGGTACACTAGGCACCACAGTGCGCCCACCCGGACGCACTTAGCTTCTTTGGGTTGGTATGGCATTAGCCGCTGACACCCTCTCCTGTCCTGAGTGTGTGGTGTTTGTGGCTACTAACAGTTGTCGTCTCTTTTACCTGCTACTGCATTGGACTGGTTAACAAAAACTGAGCTCCTGTGCATGGAGGCGGGGTTATAGAGGAGGCGGCGCTAGGCATTCTGGGAACAGTCAAAGCTTTGAGCCTGTTGGTGCCTCGGATCAAGATCCTATTCTACACCCCAATGTCATTCCCTGTGGAGCCCAGTGTACCTCGCAGAAAGAGATTTAACAACGGTAACTTCTTACCATAAATCTCATTTTTGGCCTTGGAAGGGGAGAGACAGACAGACATGAGGGGCGAGCAATCGGAAGGTGGCCTGGTGGCAGGAAGTAATTGAGGCAGAGATGCATTATAGATGCAAGGCTACTTTCACAAGCAAATGGATAAGGGTAGAGCGAATGCATAAATGCATGCAACTCTACAACCAGGTGAAGACCAACATTGCCGCCAACTTACAACCTACTTAAAATCAGGCCCTATGTGAATCTGACATCTGACTGTATCTAAGGGGAGCGCTTAGCTCGCCTCTTCGAAAGAAACCTTGAGAGTCGTCTCTTCCTCTGTCGCCATAACGCGGGTAAGGCTGTGTGTGGTGCATGCAGGGGAATAGGATCCCGGGTCATCTTTATATATTAAGATGAGCTGACAATTAATTAGCAGCAACAGCAGCCTATTCTTGCTGTGGTGCATGTGTGTGTGGTGTGGGTGTATGGTTGGTTGTAACCTGCGTTTGCTGTGGTCCATGTGAAAGGGGGGCAGGTTGAGAGACCCAGGTGGGAGGCTGAGAGGCACAGAGTAAGGGGGGGGGGTGACTGAGAGGCACAGATTGAAGGGGGAGCAGGTTGAGAGACAAAGAGTGAAGGGTGGTAGGCTAAGAGGTACAGTGAAGGATGGGAGGCTGTGAGGCACAGAGTGAAGGGGGGCAGACTGAGAAACACAGAGTGAAGGATGGGAGACTGAGAGGTACAGAGTGAAGGGGACGGCTGAAAGACACAGAGTGAAGGGTGGGTGTCTGAGAGGCACAGAGTGAAGGGGGGGGGACAGGCTCAGAAACAGAGTGAAGTATAGGAGGCTGAAGAGCACAGAGAGAAGGGGGGCGGGCTGAGAAACACAAAGTGAAGAGTGGGAGACTGAGAGGTACAGAGTGAAGTGGGAAGGCTGAAATACAGTGTGAAGGGTGGGAGGCTGAGAGGCACAGAGTGAAGGGGGGAAGGCTGAAAGACACAGAGTGAAGGGTGGGAGGTTGAGAGGCACAGCGTGAAAAAAAGAACGCTAAGAGACACTAGGTGAGAGGGATGGTGAGAGATGCAGAGCAATAGATGATGGTGTGGCTGACACGCAGAAAGGGGATGATGGTGTGGCTGAGAGATGCAGGCAGGAGATTATGGTGTGGCTGAGAGATGCAGGCAGGAGATGATGGTGTGGCAGAGAGCAGGAGGTGACACAAGTCTGGATGAACCTCTGTTGTATGGTGATGACATTGGTTATATTCCTACACAAACAGGCATCTTCTGGACGATGTGGTATACTACATGCATAGTGAATACCGACTGATGATGCTGTCTTCCCAGGGAGGATACATTTCTTTAGAGGTTCCCTGTTGTGAGAAACCACCACATATGTAAAGTGCATATGAAATGGAAAGGAATGCCAATAGGCGGTGCTAGACAAACCCGACAGGCAGTGCTAGAAACACCCAGTGGGTGTTGCTAGACACGCCCCTCAGACGGTGCACCCTCTAACAAAATGTGCTGCACACGCCAATGGCTGATACTGTGTGTATCAGGAGCATGCATATCCGTGGTAATCCAAAATTGGGCACGAGGTATGCAAGTTTTTTGCGGTCAAAGCCTCACGCTCAATTGAATTCCCCCATAGTAGTAGTATCATGTATTGTGTAATGCAGTGCATTGTACCTGACATACAATATACACACACCATGGCCTTTTTCTATATATTCTACATTAGCTAAATAAAATTATACAGAAACGATAGATTTTCCAAGTAAAATCTTTAAACCCCAAGCAGACCTTCTAATGGGCTGCTACATTAATGCGTACGTTTTAGGCAAGGTCAACTTACTGAAAGTGATCTGGATTTGTTTATAGCATTTTCTAAACACTGAAAACCACTTTTTGTTTTTTATTTTACAGTTTGGCATGTAAGTAGCATTTCAGCACCATAAAGATGCCAACAAGATAATTACAGTGAGTGGCAGTAAGTTGTTTTCAGACTACAGCTCTAAGGGTATTTCCAGAATTGCTGAAAGAGCATAACACAGAAAAATAAAGCTATGAAATAAGACTAAGGGGTACATTTACTAAGATTCGTATTTTCCAAATTCATGTCCAAGTTCAATCACGAATGACATCGACAGTGTAAAATTGCAACTTTTTGAATTGATTACGATGGATTTACTAAGCTGTCGTATTCGGATTTTTCTTTTCTTCCGATGTCGATGTCATTCGTGGTTTTTTACCTATTTTTACGGGAGTGATTAGCAAAACACTGCCGACTTTTTTTACAATCAATCTCGGCCGGATCTGTGTGATCCGTGCTGGGGTTTATTTTATTTTATTTTTAAATTAAACACTGTAAAATAATATAAAAAAATGCGTGGGGTCCCCCCTCCTAAGCATAACCAGCCTCGGGCTCTTTGAGCCGATCCTGGTTGCAAAAATATGGTGAAAAAAATGACAGGGGTTCCCCCATATTTAAGCAACCAGCATCGGGCTCTGCGCCTGGTCCTGGTCCCAAAAATACGGGGGACAAAAAGAGTAGGGGTCCCCCGTATTTTTAAAACCAGCACCGGGCTCCACTAGCTGGACAGATAATGCCACAGCCGGGGGTCACTTTTATATAGTGCCCTGCGGCCGTGGCATCAAAAATCCAACTAGTCACCCCTGGCCGGGGTACCCTGGGGGAGTGGGGACCCCTTCAATCAAGGGGTCCCCCCCCCCAGCCACCCAAGGGCCAGGGGTGAAGCCCGAGGCTGTCCCCCCCCCATCCAATGGGCTGCGGATGGGGAGGCTGATAGCCTTTGTTGTAAAAGAAAAGATATTGTTTTTAGTAGCAGTACTACAAGGCCCAGCAAGCCTCCCCCGCATGCTGGTACTTGGAGAACCACAAGTACCAGCATGCGACGGAAAAACGGGCCCGCTGGTACCTGTAGTACTACTACTAAAAAAATACCCAAAAAAAGACAAGACACACACACCGTGAAAGTATAATTTTATTACATACATACACACATACATACATACTTACCTTAAGTTCCCACGCAGGTCGGTCCTCTTCTCCAGTAGAATCCAAGGGGTACCTGTTGAAGAAATTATACTCACGAGATCCAGGGGTCCAGGCTCCTCGGGAAATCCAGGGGTAATCCACGTACTTGACAAAAAAAACAAAACGGTGTCCCGACCACGAACTGAAAGGGGACCCATGTTTGCACATGGGTCACCTTTCCACGAATGCCAGAAAGCCACTCTGACTTCTGTCTAAGTGGGTTTCTTCAGCCAATCAGGGAGCGCCACGTTGTAGCACTCTCCTGATCAGCTGTGTGGTCCTGTCCTCACTGACAGGCAGCACACGGCAGTGTTACAATGTAGCGCCTATGCGCTACATTGTAACCAATGATGGGAACTTTCTGCTCAGCGGTGACGTCACTTTAGGTCAACCGCAGGGCAGAAAGTTCCCATCATTGGTTACAATGTAGCGCATAGGCGCTACATTGTAACACTGCCGTGTGCTGCCTGTCAGTGAGGACAGGACCACACAGCTGATCAGGAGAGTGCTACAACGTGGCGCTCCCTGATTGGCTGAAGAAACCCACTTAGACAGAAGTCAGAGTGGCTTTCTGGCATTCGTGGAAAGGTGACCCATGTGCAAACATGGGTCCCCTTTCAGTTCGTGGTCGGGACACCGTTTTGTTTTTTTTGTCAAGTACGTGGATTACCCCTGGATTTCCCGAGGAGCCTGGACCCCTGGATCTCGTGAGTATAATTTCTTCAACAGGTACCCCTTGGATTCTACTGGAGAAGAGGACCGACCTGCGTGGGAACTTAAGGTAAGTATGTATGTATGTGTGTATGTATGTAATAAAATTATACTTTCACGGTGTGTGTGTCTTGTCTTTTTTTGGGTATTTTTTTAGTAGTAGTACTACAGGTACCAGCGGGCCCGTTTTTCCGTCGCATGCTGGTACTTGTGGTTCTCCAAGTACCAGCATGCGGGGGAGGCTTGCTGGGCCTTGTAGTACTGCTACTAAAAACAATATCTTTTCTTTTACAACAAAGGCTATCAGCCTCCCCATCCGCAGCCCATTGGATGGGGGGGGACAGCCTCGGGCTTCACCCCTGGCCCTTGGGTGGCTGGGGGGGGGGGGGACCCCTTGATTGAAGGGGTCCCCACTCCCCCAGGGTACCCCGGCCAGGGGTGACTAGTTGGATTTTTGATGCCACGGCCGCAGGGCACTATATAAAAGTGACCCCCGGCTGTGGCATTATCTGTCCAGCTAGTGGAGCCCGGTGCTGGTTTTAAAAATACGGGGGACCCCTACTCTTTTTGTCCCCCGTATTTTTGGGACCAGGACCAGGCGCAGAGCCCGATGCTGGTTGCTTAAATATGGGGGAACCCCTGTCATTTTTTTCCCCATATTTCTGCAACCAGGATCGGCTCAAAGAGCCCGAGGCTGGTTATGCTTAGGAGGGGGGACCCCACGCAATTTAAAAAAAAAAAAAAACACTTTCCCACCCCTTCCCACTGATATGCATGCACGGATCTCATGGATCCGTGCATGCCTATCCAATCACGAATAAAAAAAAAAGGTCTGTTTTTTTTTAGCACTTTTTTACGAGTTGTAATTTTTCACGGCAGTGTTTGTTCTTTTTTTGCTTTGCACTTCTTAGTAAATGACCGAGATTCATACTTAAACAGCCGCGTTTTAACCGATGGTGTATTCATTCGTAATTTTTTACCTGAACTTGCAAAAAATTACGAATGCCCTCATCACTGCCGTGATTAGTGCTTAGTAAATTACCGAGATGACACTTTGATGAAAAAACGGCATCTCGGTCAAAATCGGGAGCTTAGTAAATTTCCCCCAAAGAATGTAAAGCCCAATACTGGATCACTTTCTTAGAATATTTATAAATAAATAGCAGTCATTTTTATTCTTCTTATTTTGAAGTAATTGAAATAGCACTGATATGTTTATAACATATCAGTGCTATTTCATTATAGGGCAGTATGGATGGTGTAATGCAGGGGTGGCTAACCAGTCAGAGACAAAGAGCCACAAAATCTTGTTAGATACATCTAAGAGCCGACATCAAACTGAAGGTGTGCGTGCAAAAATGGGATGTGGCCTTGTGCCTGCTAGGCCACGCCCCTGGTATAAAATACATTGAAAAAGCCACTTCCACATAAAATTTTTGAAAAATCCAGGTCCACATAAAATACATTTTTAAAGCCAGATCCATGTAAAATATATTGAAAAAGCCAGATTGACATAATACACTTAAGCTCCCCGATATGTCACTCCTGTCAGCACCCTCCTGTGTCACTCTAGCAGGCACCCTCCTGTGTCACTCCAACCAGCTCCCCCTTGTGTAACTCCAGCCTTTCCTCATGTGTCACTGCACCCCTTTCCTCAATTCATGCCATTGCAGCAGGCCCTTATGTGTGCTCTGTTTGCCGGTGGGTATCTGGCTCCCTCAGTTCTCAGTCCTTGTAGTGTTTCCGGATCTGTTGTGGTCACGTGACCTCAAGTGTCGGGAGCCACATTTGAATAGAGAAAGAGCCGCATGTGGCTCAAGAGCCACAGGTTGGCCACCGCTGGTGTAATGGTTAGCATTACTGTGAGCATTACTGCCTCACAGCACTGAGGTCATGGGTTAAATTCCCTCCATGGCCCTAACTATGTGGAGTTTGTATATTCTCCCTGTACTTGCGTGGGTTTCCTCCGGGTACTCCGGTTTCATCCCACAATCCAAAAATATACTGGTAGGTTAACTGGCTCCAAACAAAATTAACCCTAACGGGAATGTGTGTGTGTGTGTGTGTACATGTGGTAGGGACTATAGGGGGTCATTCCGAGTTGATCGCTCGCTAGCAACTTTTTGCAGAGCTGCGATCAGGTTAAATCTCGGCAAAACTGCGCATGCGTATGCACAGCAATGCACAGGCGCGTCGTATGGGTACAAAGAGGATCGGTGCTGGGCTATGGATTTAACGAAGAATCCATTCACACAGCCGATCGCAAGGTGATTGACAAAAAGAGGGTGTTTGTGGGTGTCAACTGACCATTTTCTGGGAGTGTTTGGAAAAACGCAGGGTGTCCAAGCGTTTGAGGGCGGGTGTCTGACGTCAATTCTGTGACCAAAAAGACTGAAGTGATCGCACCGGCTGAGTGAGTCCAGAGCTACTCAGAAACTGCAAAAAACGTTTTTGTGCCATCGGCTGCAAAAGCGTTTGCACACTTGCAAAGCGAAAATACACTCCCCCATAGATGGAGACTATTTGATCGCAGCGCTGCAAAAAGTTGCTAGTGAACGATCAACTTGGAATGACCCCCCATAGATTGTAAGCTCTACTATGTAAAGCGCTGCAGAATATGTTTGCGCTATATAAATAACTGGTAATAATTAATAAATAAATATAATGGGTGTGTATCGCCTCCAGGATCCCGACGGTCAGCATTCTGATGCTGGGATCCTGGCCGCAGGATGCCGGATGGGGAGGGAGGCAAGCGCAACAAGCACCTTGCGGGATGGCTGCGTTCGCCACATGCTCTATTCCCACTCTATGGGTGTCATGAACACCCACGAGTGGGAATAGTCCCTGTTGGTTGGCATGCCGACCGTCAGTATTGTGAGGGAACAAGATGTAGGGGGAGGTAATATGTCTCCTCACCGCCGGTCACATAACTACATCCTGTTTATAACACAATTCACAGGCAAAATGTGTTTTTGCACAAAAGGTTTATATAGAAAAACATGTTAACAGATTTATTAGAAACATTTATTAATTCGCTCACAGGCCCTCATTCCGAGTTGTTCGCTCGCAAGGCGATTATAGCAGAGTTACACACGCTAAGCCGCCGCCTACTGGGAGTGAATCTAAACATCTTAAATGTGCGACCGATGTATTCGCAATATTGCGATCAAAACCGAGTTAGCAGTTTCTGAGTAACTCCAGACTTACTCTGCCTGTGCGATCAATTCAGTGCTTTTCGGTCCCGGCTGACGTCATAAACACACCCAGCGTTCGCCCAAGCACTCCCACCGTTTCTCCAGACACGCCTGCGTTTTTTCCGGAAACGGTAGCGTTTCCAGCCACACGCCCCTAAAACGCCGTACATCCGCCCAGTAACACCCATTTCCTGTCAATCACAATGCGTTCTCCGGAGCGACGAAAAAGCCGTGAGTAAAATTACTTTCTTCTTAGTAAAGTTACTTGACGCATGCGCAGTGCGAACATTACGCATGCGCACTAAGAGAATTCTCACTGCGATGCGATGAAAAATACCGAGCGAACAACTCGGAATGAGGGCCACAGTTTTTACATAGTCACACATTATTTGACAGAGTTTACTAGCAAAATCAATATGATGAAATGTATTTTCCTTAATTGCATTTATTTTTGTGAATATTTTAATTGATTGCTAATTTTATTGGGATAATATTCTGTAAAATATCATGTAGTTAAATAAGAAGATGTATTAAAATAAAACTAATTGGAAAGCTGTTTCCCACAACCAATTTATTTTTATTCTCTATCCTAGAAAACAGTCAGCAAAGTAAATTATATGTCATTTTGTTATACGTTTAGCACAATCTCTTAGATGGGATTTTTGATGATACTGAGCCACATGCTGCTGTGCCCACTTTAGCCTCTATTTCTATAGTTGTATCTGCGACTATATGCTAATGCTAGTATCAGCCCTTACCCTGGTGTATATCAGTGCATCTGCCAGTGCAAGGACTAAGGGGCATAGGGGGCAATTTAGACCTGATCGCTCGCTAGCGTTTTTTGCAGTGCTGCGATCAGGTCAGAACTGCGCATGTGTATACACCGCAATGCACAGGCGCGTCGCACGAGTACAAAGTTGATCGCCGCTCAGCGATTGGTTTGTGTGAAGAATCCATTCGCATGGCCGTTCGCAAGGAGATTGACAGGAAGAAGGCGTTTGTGGGTGGCAACTGACCGTTTTCAGGGAGTGGTTGGAAAAACACAGGCGTTCCCAAGCGTTTGCATGGAGGGTTCCTGGCGTCAATTCTGGCCCCGAACAGGCTGATGTGATTGCAGCAGCTGAGTAAGTCCTGAGCTGTGCAGAGACTGCGCAAGATCTGTTCGTACAGCTCTGCTACACATGCTTTGGCACCCTTGCACAGCTAAAATACACTCCCCCTGTGGGCAGCGACTATCCGATCGCAGCAGTGCAAATATCGCCTGATAGCGATCAGGTCTGAATTAGGCCCATATTTATTAACATTATTTTTACAAATAACATTTGAAAAAGGCTGTTTTCACACCCTTTTCACATTATTTTAGTATCACTTAAATGTATTACGGTGAATACACACTAGGCGATTTTGAGGTCAAAGTAGCTCACTTTTGGCTTTTTGAGCTACTTTGAGCTCAAAATCGCCTAGAGTGTATGGCTGGGCATTGAGCTCTGATGTGCGCTCCCGCGCATCCATCGGCATGTTTTACCGGGCAAGTGAACCACTTTCCACAGTCTCTTAGTGTGGAAAGTGATTCACCTCCGTGAAGATCACTGGGCCAGGTGAAAATCGCTCAGTGTGAATGCTCCAGCGGCCCCTAAGACACCAGAGTATGGTAATTGAGTTCACAACCAGTTATGTGACACGCCCATGACACTCCCATAAAATGCCCATAAAACAGTGCCTCTCCATGCATCCGAATAGCCACCGTCCAGGAATGCCCCAGTACATCTCCAATACATTTCTGAGATAATACGTCTCAGTCGCTACTGCAACTCTGTGTGTAAACATGCTGTGTGCAACTTTTTAGTTACTTAGGCGCATACGCAGTTAACAAAATCAACCGTATCAGCATTATATCCAACTCAGAGTCTGCCGTGTAACCACTTAACTGGCCAATCCCCCCTCCCACCACCACACAAAACCGCTCAGAAATTGTCATTTATTTTATTATTTAATAAAGTTTAAAAAGTATTTTAAATGATATATTTAAATATTTTATTTAAAAAAATATATATCTAGGGGCAGCGGCCACTTTCCAAGTGATTTGTGTCTGTAGTGCAGGACCGCTACCGCGGAACTCCGGAGTGGTAAGTATAATATATGGGTGCAGGGTGTGGGGTATGGGCATCACTGAGTAGCTGGGGTGGCAGAAGTAGCCCCCATAGCCTTGCAGCAATGGGGCTCAATCAGGGGCGTTTCAGCAGAGGAGGGGGCCTGTGTGCACCTCCAGGTGGGCCCCCTCCTGTGTACGGTGCTGTAGACTCCGGCACTGCGCAGGTCTCCGGAAACATGGCGCACGCCATGATCAGGAGACCAATTTGGCTACTGCGCATGCGCGGTGGCCATTTTGACAGCAATTTTAGTTGCGACCGCAGCGCCCGACGCTGGACTCCGGAAAGATAAGTATTAAAATGGCCATACATAGTGTCAGATGCTCAGTTAGCTTAGTGAAATCATTCAGGTGCTTGAAAGGGAGGGGTATTTCTAAGCAAGAGAAAAATATACAGAGAGGCCTTGACGCGGCTTTGGGGCTTATTCATACATTTGCGCAAATTTATGTAACTGAGATCTCTGAATTCTATTATTATGTGGGATTTAAATCTGGTTACTGCTATCATTCAGGGTGCTGGGGGAAACAAAATGCCTTTTTTTCTTGATTAGAAATACCCCTCCCTTTCAAGCACCTGAATGATATCACTATTTATGTCTGTTGTGAGAAGCAGAGAGGTTCCTGCATTAGGAGGAGGTGCAGGCCCTGACATGCCACATGGAGCATTATGGGGTTGCTCCAAGGTAGGTAGCTCTTAGCTTAGACATATTGTAGTAAGGAGCCATTATCATGTGGCTCCTTGCTGGTTAATCTTAGACCCAGATTGGGGTAATGGAGGTGTGAGGTGTGGTGCCTCTGGACTGGCTGAGCTGGATGGCTTTAGTGTGGCATACCTTTACATTCTATTAACACTTATCACTTACTAATTTCTTTAACATTATTTCTACATTTTAATTACATCTCATTTTTGTATCACTTCCTTTATAGCTTCGACTTCCTAACGTTCATTTATTAACACTATAGTTTTTCACTGGTATGCTGCACTGGGCTTTCTGGCTTATGCTGATTTTTTGGGGTGCCACACCCTGCACCTAGATATAGCGCTAGGGACCCCAAATATACAGAGAGGCCTTGAAGCGGCTTTGGGGCTTATTCATACATTTTAGCAAATATATGTAACTGAGATCTCTGAATTCCAATACTGTGTGGGATTTAAATCTGGTTACTGTTATTATTCAGGGTGCTGGGGGAATCAAAAAGTATTAAAATGGGTTCAGTGTGTGCGGTGTTGGCCCCCCCTGGATTATAGAAATGCCAATGGACTGAATTTTCTCTTTTAAAAAAGCATCAACATACAACTTGGAGCACTTATATATTGTTCTACTTTTTGCTGTGTTTATACTTATGACAATAGGCGTTTGTGTTTTTGATTGTATGGTTATGGATACAATAATTTGTTGGAAGAGTCTGCAATGCAGTTTGTTACAATTTGTTTGCTAAATAATTGCCTGTTGTGTTCTTGTAATAGAACCACTTGTCATCTTTAGTGTATTTATTAACTGATTGATGGAAAGGAATGCAATGTGTGACTGTGCTAAATACAGCACATCTGAGACTCCACCTGTTAAAGAGTGCCTGGATTAGCACATAATCCGTGTTTAAATTACTGTAAATGGTCATCTGCTCAATATATTATGTGCGGATTCTGAGTTGGGAGCAAAGGGGAAAAAAAACAACTGGAACAAACTAGTTGCAATGCAAGGTGTCCAAATACATTTATCTTTTAGGGTAAATACTGGCTGCTTTGCATATAGCCCCCAAATGCTGGCAGTTTTATTTTTACACTGCAATTTGATTTCAGTTTGGACACACTCCTGCCAAATCTAAATCTCTCTGCATATGTTATGGGCCCACATTATACACATTAAGCATGAACACTAAACAATATGAACATTCTCGTTCATTAATGAATGAGAACTCGTTCTTATCGTTGAGTGTGTAGGCACCAACGATGAACGATGCGCGGCACCGCGCTCTGTTTCCAGGAAGGAGACGGAGAATTGCGGGGGCGGGGTGAACGGTGGGCGTACGAAGGGGGCGTGTTGTGGCCGTGATTGCGGCGGCTGCGTGACGTCACACCTAGCTGCTGCGATCAGGAAATTGACCGTAAGTCTCCTGCGGCCACAGCTAAGCTGCGCCGGCAGGAGGCTCCCACAGTTTCTGCTGACAACCAGAAATTGCGAGCGCTCCGCAATTTCTGCTTGTTCAACGGGGGAGGCTCTGGTCAGCATGTTGGGCGGCCTTGCCCAGTGATGGGCGGCTCCAAGCATGCGATCCAAAGGATAGCAAATTCTGCTGATTAGCAGAATTTGCTATCCTTACTGAATTAGCCCCAAATGCCAATTTATCAGCTGATCTCCTTCAAGGTAACACTGAGAAACTCTTCCATACAAGGCCAATGTGAGACTTACAGAAGAGCAGAGTTTATTGTAGTGAACAACACACCATAACAACACACCACTCACATAACTCAATAGTCAATAGCTACTAGAGATGAGCGGGTTCGGTTCCTCGGAATCCGAACCCGCCCGAACTTCATGTTTTTTTTCACGGGTCCGAGCGACTCGGATCTTCCCGCCTTGCTCGGTTAACCCGAGCGCGCCCGAACGTCATCATGACGCTGTCGGATTCTCGCGAGACTCGGATTCTATATAAGGAGCCGCGCGTCGCCGCCATTTTCACACGTGCATTGAGATTGATAGGGAGAGGACGTGGCTGGCGTCCTCTCCATTTAGATTAGAAGAGAGAGAGTGAGATTGATTTTAAACAGAGACACTTGATTTACTGGAGCTTAGGAGTACTGTAGAGAGTGCAGAGTTTAGTAGTGACTGACCACAGTGACCACCAGACAGTGCAGTTTTATTTAATATAATCCGTTCTCTGCCTGAAAAAAACGATACACAGTGACTCAGTCACATACCATATCTGTGTGCACTGCTCAGCCCAGTGTGCTGCATCATCTATGTATATATCTGACTGTGCTCACACAGCTTATAATTGTGGGGGAGACTGGGGAGCAGTGCCAGTTATAGGTTATAGCAGGAGCCAGGAGTACATATTATTAAAATTAAACAGTGCACACTTTTGCTGCAGGAGTGCCACTGCCAGTGTGACTGACCAGTGACCTGACCACATTGACCACCAGTATAGTTAGTAGTATACTATATTGTGATTGCCTGAAAAAGTTAAACACTCGTCGTGTGACTTGTGTGGTGTTTTTTTTTTTTATTCTATAAAAAACTCATTCTGCTGATAGACAGTGTCCAGCAGGTCCGTCATTATATAATATATACCTGTCCGGCTGCAGTAGTGATATATATATATATTTTTATATCATTATTTATCATCCAGTTGCAGCAGACACAGTACGGTAGTTCACGGCTGTAGCTACCTCTGTGTCGGCACTCGGCAGTCCATCCATAATTGTATACCACCTACCCGTGGTTTTTTTTTCTTTCTTCTTTATACATACATACTACATCTCATTATCAACCAGTCTATATTAGCAGCAGACACAGTACAGTAGTCCACGTCTGTAGCTACCTCTGTGTCGGCACTCGGCAGTCCGTCCATAATTGTATACCACCTACCCGTGGTTTTTTTTTCTTTCTTCTTTATACATACATACTACATCTCTTTATCAACCAGTCTATATTAGCAGCAGACACAGTACAGTAGTCCACGGCTGTAGCTACCTCTGTGTCGGCACTCGGCAGTCCATCCATAATTGTATACCACCTACCCGTGGTTTTTTTTTCTTTCTTCTTTATACATACATACTACATCTCTTTATCAACCAGTCTATATTAGCAGCAGACACAGTACAGTAGTCCACGGCTGTAGCTACCTCTGTGTCGGCACTCGGCAGTCCATCCATAATTGTATACCACCTACCCGTGGTTTTTTTTTCTTTCTTCTTTATACATACATACTACATCTCATTATCAACCAGTCTATATTAGCAGCAGACACAGTACAGTACGGTAGTCCACGGCTGTAGCTACCTCTGTGTCGGCACTCGGCAGTCCGTCCATAATTGTATACCACCTACCCGTGGTTTTTTTTTCTTTCTTCTTTATACATACATACTACATCTCTTTATCAACCAGTCTATATTAGCAGCAGACACAGTACAGTAGTCCACGGCTGTAGCTACCTCTGTGTCGGCACTCGGCAGTCCATCCATAATTGTATACCACCTACCCGTGGTTTTTTTTTCTTTCTTCTTTATACATACATACTACATCTCTTTATCAACCAGTCTATATTAGCAGCAGACACAGTACAGTAGTCCACGGCTGTAGCTACCTCTGTGTCGGCACTCGGCAGTCCGTCCATAATTGTATACCACCTACCCGTGGTTTTTTTTTCTTTCTTCTTTATACATACATACTACATCTCTTTATCAACCAGTCTATATTAGCAGCAGACACAGTACAGTACGGTAGTCCACAGCTGTAGCTACCTCTGTGTCGGCACTCGGCAGTCCGTCCATAATTGTATACCACCTACCCGTGGTTTTTTTTCTTTCTTCTTTATACATACATACTACATCTCTTTATCAACCAGTCTATATTAGCAGCAGACACAGTACAGTACGGTAGTCCACGGCTGTAGCTACCTCTGTGTCGGCACTCGGCAGTCCGTCCATAATTGTATACCACCTACCCGTGGTTTTTTTTTTCTTTCTTCTTTATACATACATACTACATCTCTTTATCAACCAGTCTATATTAGCAGCAGACACAGTACAGTACGGTAGTCCACGGCTGTAGCTACCTCTGTGTCGGCACTCGGCAGTCCGTCCATAATTGTATACCACCTACCCGTGGTTTTTTTTTCTTTCTTCTTTATACATACATACTACATCTCTTTATCAACCAGTCTATATTAGCAGCAGACACAGTACAGTACGGTAGTCCACGGCTGTAGCTACCTCTGTGTCGGCACTCGGCAGTCCGTCCATAATTGTATACCACCTACCCGTGGTTTTTTTTTCTTTCTTCTTTATACATACATACTACATCTC
Source organism: Pseudophryne corroboree (assembly GCF_028390025.1). Classification (NCBI taxonomy): domain Eukaryota; kingdom Metazoa; phylum Chordata; class Amphibia; order Anura; family Myobatrachidae; genus Pseudophryne; species Pseudophryne corroboree. The sequence continues at coordinate 691,448,376 of NC_086447.1, read as the reverse complement.
TTTATCAACCAGTCTATATTAGCAGCAGACACAGTACAGTAGTCCACGGCTGTAGCTACCTCTGTGTCGGCACTCGGCAGTCCATCCATAATTGTATACTAGTATCCATCCATCTCCATTGTTTACCTGAGGTGCCTTTTAGTTGTGCCTATTAAAATATGGAGAACAAAAATGTTGAGGTTCCAAAATTAGGGAAAGATCAAGATCCACTTCCACCTCGTGCTGAAGCTGCTGCCACTAGTCATGGCCGAGACGATGAAATGCCAGCAACGTCGTCTGCCAAGGCCGATGCCCAATGTCATAGTACAGAGCATGTCAAATCCAAAACACCAAATATCAGTAAAAAAAGGACTCCAAAACCTAAAATAAAATTGTCGGAGGAGAAGCGTAAACTTGCCAATATGCCATTTACCACACGGAGTGGCAAGGAACGGCTGAGGCCCTGGCCTATGTTCATGGCTAGTGGTTCAGCTTCACATGAGGATGGAAGCACTCAGCCTCTCGCTAGAAAAATGAAAAGACTCAAGCTGGCAAAAGCAGTAGCACCGCAAAGAACTGTGCGTTCTTCGAAATCCCAAATCCACAAGGAGAGTCCGACTCCAATTGTGTCGGTTGCGATGCCTGACCTTCCCAACACTGGACGTGAAGAGCATGCGCCTTCCACCATTTGCACGCCCCCTGCAAGTGATGGAAGGAGCACCCGCAGTCCAGTTCCTGATAGTCAGATTGAAGATGTCAGTGTTGAAGTACACCAGGATGAGGAGGATATGGGTGTTGCTGGCGCTGGGGAGGAAATTGACCAGGAGGATTCTGATGGTGAGGTGGTTTGTTTAAGTCAGGCACCCGGGGAGACACCTGTTGTCCGTGGGAGGAATATGGCCGTTGACATGCCTGGTGAAAATACCAAAAAAATCAGCTCTTCGGTGTGGAAGTATTTCACCAGAAATGCGGACAACAGGTGTCAAGCCGTGTGTTCCCTTTGTCAAGCTGTAATAAGTAGGGGTAAGGACGTTAACCACCTCGGAACATCCTCCCTTATACGTCACCTGCAGCGCATTCATAATAAGTCAGTGACAAGTTCAAAAACTTGGGCCGACAGCGGAAGCAGTCCACTGACCAGTAAATCCCTTCCTCTTGTAACCAAGCTCACGCAAACCACCCCACCAACTCCCTCAGTGTCAATTTCCTCCTTCCCCAGGAATGCCAATAGTCCTGCAGGCCATGTCACTGGCAATTCTGATGATTCCACCCCTGCCTGGGATTCCTCCGATGCATCCTTGCGTGTAACGCCTACTGCTGCTGGCGCTGCTGTTGTTGCTGCTGGGAGTCGATGGTCATCCCAGAGGGGAAGTCGTAAGACCACTTGTACTACTTCCACCAAGCAATTGACTGTCCAACAGTCCTTTGCGAGGAAGATGAAATATCACAGCAGTCATCCTACTGCAAAGCGGATAACTGAGGCCTTGACATCCTGGGTGGTGAGAAACATGGTTCCGGTATCCATCATTACTGCAGAGCCAACTAGAGACTTGTTGGAGGTACTGTGTCCCCGGTACCAAATACCATCTAGGTTCCATTTCTCTAGGCAGGCGATACCGAAAATGTACACAGACCTCAGAAAAAGAGTCACCAGTGTCCTAAAAAATGCAGCTGTACCCAATGTCCACTTAACCACGGACATGTGGACAAGTGGAGCAGGGCAGGGTCAGGACTATATGACTGTGACAGCCCACTGGGTAGATGTATGGACTCCCGCCGCAACAACAGCAGCGGCGGCACCAGTAGCAGCATCTCGCAAACGCCAACTCTTTCCTAGGCAGGCTACGCTTTGTATCACCGGTTTCCAGAATACGCACACAGCTGAAAACCTCTTACGGCAACTGAGGAAGATCATCGCGGAATGGCTTACCCCAATTGGACTCTCCTGTGGATTTGTGGCATCGGACAACGCCAGCAATATTGTGTGTGCATTAAATCTGGGCAAATTCCAGCACGTCCCATGTTTTGCACATACCTTGAATTTGGTGGTGCAGAATTTTTTAAAAAACGACAGGGGCGTGCAAGAGATGCTGTCGGTGGCCAGAAGAATTGCGGGACACTTTCGGCGTACAGGCACCACGTACAGAAAACTGGAGCACCACCAAAAACTACTGAACCTGCCCTGCCATCATCTGAAGCAAGAAGTGGTAACGAGGTGGAATTCAACCCTCTATATGCTTCAGAGGTTGGAGGAGCAGCAAAAGGCCATTCAAGCCTATACAATTGAGCACGATATAGGAGGTGGAATGCACCTGTCTCAAGCGCAGTGGAGAATGATTTCAACGTTGTGCAAGGTTCTGATGCCCTTTGAACTTGCCACACGTGAAGTCAGTTCAGACACTGCCAGCCTGAGTCAGGTCATTCCCCTCATCAGGCTTTTGCAGAAGAAGCTGGAGACATTGAAGGAGGAGCTAACACGGAGCGATTCCGCTAGGCATGTGGGACTTGTGGATGGAGCCCTTAATTCGCTTAACAAGGATTCACGGGTGGTCAATCTGTTGAAATCAGAGCACTACATTTTGGCCACCGTGCTCGATCCTAGATTTAAAGCCTACCTTGGATCTCTCTTTCCGGCAGACACAAGTCTGCTGGGGTTGAAAGACCTGCTGGTGAGAAAATTGTCAAGTCAAGCGGAACGCGACCTGTCAACAACATCTCCTCCTTCACATTCTCCCGCAACTGGGGGTGCGAGGAAAAGGCTCAGAATTCCGAGCCCACCCGCTGGCGGTGATGCAGGGCAGTCTGGAGCGACTGCTGATGCTGACATCTGGTCCGGACTGAAGGACCTGACAACGATTACGGACATGTCGTCTACTGTCACTGCATATGATTCTCTCACCATTGAAAGAATGGTGGAGGATTATATGAGTGACCGCATCCAAGTAGGCACGTCACACAGTCCGTACTTATACTGGCAGGAAAAAGAGGAAATTTGGAGGCCCTTGCACAAACTGGCTTTATTCTACCTAAGTTGCCCTCCCACAAGTGTGTACTCCGAAAGAGTGTTTAGTGCCGCCGCTCACCTTGTCAGCAATCGGCGTACGAGGTTACATCCAGAAAATGTGGAGAAGATGATGTTCATTAAAATGAATTATAATCAATTCCTCCGTGGAGACATTCACCAGCAGCAATTGCCTCCACAAAGTACACAGGGTGCTGAGATGGTGGATTCCAGTGGGGACGAATTGATAATCTGTGAGGAGGGGGATGTACACGGTGATATATCGGAGGATGATGATGAGGTGGACATCTTGCCTCTGTAGAGCCAGTTTGTGCAAGGAGAGATTAATTGCTTCTTTTTTGGGGGGGGGTCCAAACCAACCCGTCATATCAGTCACAGTCGTGTGGCAGACCCTGTCACTGAAATGATGGGTTGGTTAAAGTGTGCATGTCCTGTTTATACAACATAAGGGTGGGTGGGAGGGCCCAAGGACAATTCCATCTTGCACCTCTTTTTTCTTTTCTTTTTCTTTGCGTCATGTGCTGTTTGGGGAGGGTTTTTTGGAAGGGCCATCCTGCGTGACACTGCAGTGCCACTCCTAGATGGGCCCGGTGTTTGTGTCGGCCACTAGGGTCGCTTATCTTACTCACACAGTCAGCTACCTCATTGCGCCTCTTTTTTTCTTTGCGTCATGTGCTGTTTGGGGAGGGTTTTTTGGAAGGGCCATCCTGCGTGACACTGCAGTGCCACTCCTAGATGGGCCCGGTGTTTGTGTCGGCCACTAGGGTCGCTTATCTTACTCACACAGTCAGCTACCTCATTGCGCCTCTTTTTTTCTTTGCGTCATGTGCTGTTTGGGGAGGGTTTTTTGGAAGGGACATCCTGCGTGACACTGCAGTGCCACTCCTAGATGGGCCCGGTGTTTCTGTCGGCCACTAGGGTCGCTTATCTTACTCACACAGTCAGCTACCTCATTGCGCCTCTTTTTTTCTTTGCGTCATGTGCTGTTTGGGGAGGGTTTTTTGGAAGGGCCATCCTGCGTGACACTGCAGTGCCACTCCTAGATGGGCCCGGTGTTTGTGTCGGCCACTAGGGTCGCTTATCTTACTCACACAGTCAGCTACCTCATTGCGCCTCTTTTTTTCTTTGCGTCATGTGCTGTTTGGGGAGGGTTTTTTGGAAGGGACATCCTGCGTGACACTGCAGTGCCACTCCTAGATGGGCCCGGTGTTTGTGTCGGCCACTAGGGTCGCTTATCTTACTCACACAGTCAGCTACCTCATTGCGCCTCTTTTTTTCTTTGCGTCATGTGCTGTTTGGGGAGGGTTTTTTGGAAGGGACATCCTGCGTGACACTGCAGTGCCACTCCTAGATGGGCCCGGTGTTTGCCACTAGGGTCGCTTATCTTACTCACACAGTCAGCTACCTCATTGCGCCTCTTTTTTTCTTTGCGTCATGTGCTGTTTGGGGAGGGTTTTTTGGAAGGGACATCCTGCGTGACACTGCAGTGCCACTCCTAGATGGGCCCGGTGTTTGTGTCGGCCACTAGGGTCGCTTATCTTACTCACACAGTCAGCTACCTCATTGCGCCTCTTTTTTTCTTTGCGTCATGTGCTGTTTGGGGAGGGTTTTTTGGAAGGGCCATCCTGCGTGACACTGCAGTGCCACTCCTAGATGGGCCCGGTGTTTGTGTCGGCCACTAGGGTCGCTTATCTTACTCACACAGTCAGCTACCTCATTGCGCCTCTTTTTTTCTTTGCGTCATGTGCTGTTTGGGGAGGGTTTTTTGGAAGGGACATCCTGCGTGACACTGCAGTGACACTCCTAGATGGGCCCGGTGTTTGTGTCGGCCACTAGGGTCGCTTATCTTACTCACACAGTCAGCTACCTCAATGCGCCTCTTTTTTTCTTTGCGTCATGTGCTGTTTGGGGAGGGTTTTTTGGAAGGGACATCCTGCGTGACACTGCAGTGCCACTCCTAGATGGGCCCGGTGTTTGCCACTAGGGTCGCTTATCTTACTCACACAGTCAGCTACCTCATTGCGCCTCTTTTTTTCTTTGCGTCATGTGCTGTTTGGGGAGGGTTTTTTGGAAGGGCCATCCTGCGTGACACTGCAGTGCCACTCCTAGATGGGCCCGGTGTTTGTGTCGGCCACTAGGGTCGCTTATCTTACTCACACAGTCAGCTACCTCATTGCGCCTCTTTTTTTCTTTGCGTCATGTGCTGTTTGGGGAGGGTTTTTTGGAAGGGCCATCCTGCGTGACACTGCAGTGCCACTCCTAGATGGGCCCGGTGTTTGTGTCGGCCACTAGGGTCGCTTATCTTACTCACACAGTCAGCTACCTCATTGCGCCTCTTTTTTTCTTTGCGTCATGTGCTGTTTGGGGAGGGTTTTTTGGAAGGGACATCCTGCGTGACACTGCAGTGCCACTCCTAGATGGGCCCGGTGTTTGTGTCGGCCACTAGGGTCGCTTATCTTACTCACACAGCGACCTCGGTGCAAATTTTAGGACTAAAAATAATATTGTGAGGTGTGAGGTATTCAGAATAGACTGAAAATGAGTGTAAATTATGGTTTTTGAGGTTAATAATACTTTGGGATCAAAATGACCCCCAAATTCTATGATTTAAGCTGTTTTTTAGGGCTTTTTGAAAAAAAACACCCGAATCCAAAACACACCCGAATCCGACAAAAAAAATTCGGTGAGGTTTTGCCAAAACGCGGTCGAACCCAAAACACGGCCGCGGAACCGAACCCAAAACCAAAACTAGAGATGAGCGCCTGAAATTTTTCGGGTTTTGTGTTTTGGTTTTGGGTTCGGTTCCGCGGCCGTGTTTTGGGTTCGACCGCGTTTTGGCAAAACCTCACCGAATTTTTTTTGTCGGATTCGGGTGTGTTTTGGATTCGGGTGTTTTTTTCAAAAAACCCTAAAAAACAGCTTAAATCATAGAATTTGGGGGTCATTTTGATCCCATATTATTATTAACCTCAAAAACCATAATTTCCACTCATTTTCAGTCTATTCTGAATACCTCACACCTCACAATATTATTTTTAGTCCTAAAATTTGCACCGAGGTCGCTGGATGACTAAGCTAAGCGACCCTAGTGGCTGACACAAACACCTGGCCCATCTAGGAGTGGCACTGCAGTGTCACGCAGGATGTCCCTTCCAAAAAACCCTCCCCAAACAGCACATGACGCAAAGAAAAAAAGAGGCGCAATGAGGTAGCTGACTGTGTGAGTAAGATAAGCGACCCTAGTGGCCGACACAAACACCGGGCCCATTTAGGAGTGGCACTGCAGTGTCACGCAGGATGTCCCTTCCAAAAAACCCTCCCCAAACAGCACATGACGCAAAGAAAAAAAGAGGCGCAATGAGGTAGCTGACTGTGTGAGTAAGATAAGCGACCCTAGTGGCCGACACAAACACCGGGCCCATTTAGGAGTGGCACTGCAGTGTCACGCAGGATGTCCCTTCCAAAAAACCCTCCCCAAACAGCACATGACGCAAAGAAAAAAAGAGGCGCAATGAGGTAGCTGACTGTGTGAGTAAGATAAGCGACCCTAGTGGCCGACACAAACACCGGGCCCATTTAGGAGTGGCACTGCAGTGTCACGCAGGATGTCCCTTCCAAAAAACCCTCCCCAATCAGCACATGACGCAAAGAAAAAAAGAGGCGCAATGAGGTAGCTGTGTGAGTAAGATTAGCGACCCTAGTGGCCGACACAAACACCGGGCCCATTTAGGAGTGGCACTGCAGTGTCACGCAGGATGTCCCTTCCAAAAAACCCTCCCCAATCAGCACATGACGCAAAGAAAAAAAGAGGCGCAATGAGGTAGCTGTGTGAGTAAGATTAGCGACCCTAGTGGCCGACACAAACACCGGGCCCATTTAGGAGTGGCACTGCAGTGTCACGCAGGATGTCCCTTCCAAAAAACCCTCCCCAATCAGCACATGACGCAAAGAAAAAAAGAGGCGCAATGAGGTAGCTGTGTGAGTAAGATTAGCGACCCTAGTGGCCGACACAAACACCGGGCCCATTTAGGAGTGGCACTGCAGTGTCACGCAGGATGTCCCTTCCAAAAAACCCTCCCCAATCAGCACATGACGCAAAGAAAAAAAGAGGCGCAATGAGGTAGCTGTGTGAGTAAGATAAGCGACCCTAGTGGCCGACACAAACACCGGGCCCATTTAGGAGTGGCACTGCAGTGTCACGCAGGATGTCCCTTCCAAAAAACCCTCCCCAATCAGCACATGACGCAAAGAAAAAAAGAGGCGCAATGAGGTAGCTGTGTGAGTAAGATTAGCGACCCTAGTGGCCGACACAAACACCGGGCCCATTTAGGAGTGGCACTGCAGTGTCACGCAGGATGTCCCTTCCAAAAAACCCTCCCCAAACCGCACATGACGCAAAGAAAAATAAAAGAAAAAAGAGGTGCAAGATGGAATTGTCCTTGGGCCCTCCCACCCACCCTTATGTTGTATAAACAGGACATGCACACTTTAACCAACCCATCATTTCAGTGACAGGGTCTGCCACACGACTGTGACTGAAATGACGGGATGGTTTGGACCCCCACCAAAAAAGAAGCAATTAATCTCTCCTTGCACAAACTGGCTCTACAGAGGCAAGATGTCCACCTCATCATCATCCTCCGATATATCACCGTGTACATCCCCCTCCTCACAGATTATCAATTCGTCCCCACTGGAATCCACCATCTCAGCTCCCTGTGTACTTTGTGGAGGCAATTGCTGCTGGTCAATGTCTCCGCGGAGGAATTGATTATAATTCATTTTAATGAACATCATCTTCTCCACATTTTCTGGATGTAACCTCGTACGCCGATTGCTGACAAGGTGAGCGGCGGCACTAAACACTCTTTCGGAGTATACACTTGTGGGAGGGCAACTTAGGTAGAATAAAGCCAGTTTGTGCAAGGGCCTCCAAATTGCCTCTTTTTCCTGCCAGTATAAGTACGGACTGTGTGACGTGCCTACTTGGATGCGGTCACTCATATAATCCTCCACCATTCTTTCAATGGGGAGAGAATCATATGCAGTGCCAGTAGACGACATGTCCGTATCCGTAATCGTTGTCAGGTCCTTCAGTCCGGACCAGATGTCAGCATCAGCAGTCGCTCCAGACTGCCCTGCATCACCGCCAGCGGGTGGGCTCGGAATTCTGAGCCTTTTCCTCGCACCCCCTGTTGCGGGAGAATGTGAAGGAGGAGATGTTGACAGGTCGCGTTCCGCTTGACTTGACAATTTTCTCACCAGCAGGTCTTTCAACCCCAGCAGACTTGTGTCTGCCGTAAAGAGAGATCCAAGGTAGGCTTTAAATCTAGGATCGAGCACGGTGGCCAAAATGTAGTGCTCTGATTTCAACAGATTGACCACCCGTGAATCCTTGTTAAGCGAATTAAGGGCTCCATCCACAAGTCCCACATGCCTAGCGGAATCGCTCCGTGTTAGCTCCTCCTTCAATGTCTCCAGCTTCTTCTGCAAAAGCCTGATGAGGGGAATGACCTGACTCAGGCTGGCAGTGTCTGAACTGACTTCACGTGTGGCAAGTTCAAAGGGCATCAGAACCTTGCACAACGTTGAAATCATTCTCCACTGCGCTTGAGACAGGTGCATTCCACCTCCTATATCGTGCTCAATTGTATAGGCTTGAATGGCCTTTTGCTGCTCCTCCAACCTCTGAAGCATATAGAGGGTTGAATTCCACCTCGTTACCACTTCTTGCTTCAGATGATGGCAGGGCAGGTTCAGTAGTTTTTGGTGGTTCTCCAGTCTTCTGTACGTGGTGCCTGTACGCCGAAAGTGTCCCGCAATTCTTCTGGCCACCGACAGCATCTCTTGCACGCCCCTGTCGTTTTTTAAATAATTCTGCACCACCAAATTCAAGGTATGTGCAAAACATGGGACGTGCTGGAATTTGCCCATATTTAATGCACACACAATATTGCTGGCGTTGTCCGATGCCACAAATCCACAGGAGAGTCCAATTGGGGTAAGCCATTCCGCGATGATCTTCCTCAGTTGCCGTAAGAGGTTTTCAGCTGTGTGCGTATTCTGGAAACCGGTGATACAAAGCGTAGCCTGCCTAGGAAAGAGTTGGCGTTTGCGAGATGCTGCTACTGGTGCCGCCGCTGCTGTTCTTGCGGCGGGAGTCCATACATCTACCCAGTGGGCTGTCACAGTCATATAGTCCTGACCCTGCCCTGCTCCACTTGTCCACATGTCCGTGGTTAAGTGGACATTGGGTACAGCTGCATTTTTTAGGACACTGGTGACTCTTTTTCTGAGGTCTGTGTAAATTTTCGGTATCGCCTGCCTAGAGAAATGGAACCTAGATGGTATTTGGTACCGGGGACACAGTACCTCCAACAAGTCTCTAGTTGGCTCTGCAGTAATGATGGATACCGGAACCACGGTTCTCACCACCCAGGATGCCAAGGCCTCAGTTATCCGCTTTGCAGTAGGATGACTGCTGTGATATTTCATCTTCCTCGCAAAGGACTGTTGGACAGTCAATTGCTTGGTGGAAGTAGTAAAAGTGGTCTTACGACTTCCCCTCTGGGATGACCATCGACTCCCAGCAACAACAACAGCAGCGCCAGCAGCAGTAGGCGTTACACGCAAGGATGCATCGGAGGAATCCCAGGCAGGAGAGGAATCGTCAGAATTGCCAGTGACATGGCCTGCAGGACTATTGGCATTCCTGGGGAAGGAGGAAATTGACACTGAGGGAGTTGGTGGGGTGGTTTGCGTGGGCTTGGTTACAAGAGGAAGGGATTTACTGGTCAGTGGACTGCTTCCGCTGTCACCCAAAGTTTTTGAACTTGTCACTGACTTATTATGAATGCGCTGCAGGTGACGTATAAGGGAGGATGTTCCGAGGTGGTTAACGTCCTTACCCCTACTTATTACAGCTTGACAAAGGGAACACACGGCTTGACACCTGTTGTCCGCATTTCTGGTGAAATACCTCCACACCGAAGAGCTGATTTTTTTGGTATTTTCACCAGGCATGTCAACGGCCCTATTCCTCCCACGGACAACAGGTGTCTCCTCGGGTGCCTGACTTAAACAAACCACCTCACCATCAGAATCCTCCTGGTCAATTTCCTCCCCAGCGCCAGCAACACCCATATCCTCCTCATCCTGGTGTACTTCAACACTGACATCTTCAATCTGACTATCAGGAACTGGACTGCGGGTGCTCCTTCCAGCACTTGCAGGGGGCGTGCAAATGGTGGAAGGCGCATGCTCTTCACGTCCAGTGTTGGGAAGGTCAGGCATCGCAACCGACACAATTGGACTCTCCTTGTGGATTTGGGATTTCGAAGAATGCACAGTTCTTTGCTGTGCTTTTGCCAGCTTGAGTCTTTTCATTTTTCTAGCGAGAGGCTGATTGCTTCCATCCTCATGTGAAGCTGAACCACTAGCCATGAACATAGGCCAGGGCCTCAGCCGTTCCTTGCCACTCCGTGTGGTAAATGGCATATTGGCAAGTTTACGCTTCTCCTCTGACAATTTTATTTTAGGTTTTGGAGTCCTTTTTTTACTGATATTTGGTGTTTTGGATTTGACATGCTCTGTACTATGACATTGGGCATCGGCCTTGGCAGACGACGTTGCTGGCATTTCATCATCTCGGCCATGACTAGTGGCAGCAGCTTCAGCACGAGGTGGAAGTGGATCTTGATCTTTCCCTAATTTTGGAACCTCAACATTTTTGTTCTCCATATTTTAATAGGCACAACTAAAAGGCACCTCAGGTAAACAATGGAGATGGATGGATACTAGTATACAATTATGGACGGACTGCCGAGTGCCGACACAGAGGTAGCCACAGCCGTGAACTACCGTACTGTACTGTGTCTGCTGCTAATATAGACTGGTTGATAAAGAGATGTCGTAGTATGTATGTATAAAGAAGAAAGAAAAAAAAACCACGGGTAGGTGGTATACAATTATGGACGGACTGCCGAGTGCCGACACAGAGGTAGCCACAGCCGTGAACTACCGTACTGTACTGTGTCTGCTGCTAATATAGACTGGTTGATAAAGAGATGTCGTAGTATGTATGTATAAAGAAGAAAGGAAAAAAAACCACGGTTAGGTGGTATACAATTATGGACGGACTGCCGAGTGCCGACACAGAGGTAGCCACAGCCGTGAACTACCGTACTGTACTGTGTCTGCTGCTAATATAGACTGGTTGATAAAGAGATGTCGTAGTATGTACGTATAAAGAAGAAAGAAAAAAAAACCACGGTTAGGTGGTATACAATTATGGACGGACTGCCGAGTGCCGACACAGAGGTAGCCACAGCCGTGAACTACCGTACTGTACTGTGTCTGCTGCTAATATAGACTGGTTGATAAAGAGATGTCGTAGTATGTATGTATAAAGAAGAAAGAAAAAAAAACCACGGTTAGGTGGTACACAATTATGGACGGACTGCCGAGTGCCGACACAGAGGTAGCCACAGCCGTGAACTACCGTACTGTACTGTGTCTGCTGCTAATATAGACTGGTTGATAAAGAGATGTCGTAGTATGTACGTATAAAGAAGAAAGAAAAAAAAACCACGGTTAGGTGGTATACAATTATGGACGGACTGCCGAGTGCCGACACAGAGGTAGCCACAGCCGTGAACTACCGTACTGTACTGTGTCTGCTGCTAATATAGACTGGTTGATAAAGAGATGTCGTAGTATGTATGTATAAAGAAGAAAGAAAAAAAAACACGGTTAGGTGGTATACAATTATGGACGGACTGCCGAGTGCCGACACAGAGGTAGCCACAGCCGTGAACTACCGTACTGTACTGTGTCTGCTGCTAATATAGACTGGTTGATAAAGAGATGTCGTAGTATGTATGTATAAAGAAGAAAGAAAAAAAAACCACGGTTAGGTGGTATACAATTATGGACGGACTGCCGAGTGCCGACACAGAGGTAGCTACAGCCGTGAACTACCGTACTGTGTCTGCTGCGACTGGATGATAAATAATGATATAAAAAATATATATATATCACTACTGCAGCCGGACAGGTATATATATATTATATAATGACGGACCTGCTGGACACTGTCTGTCAGCAGAATGAGTTTTTTATAGAATAAAAAAAAAAACCCCACACAAGTGAAGTCACACGACGAGTGTTTAACTTTTTCAGGCAATCACAATATAGTATACTACTAACTATACTGGTGGTCAGTGTGGTCAGGTCACTGGTCAGTCACACTGGCAGTGGCACTCCTGCAGCAAAAGTGTGCACTGTTTAATTTTAATATAATATGTACTCCTGGCTCCTGCTATAACCTATAACTGGCACTGCAGTGCTCCCCAGTCTCCCCCACAATTATAAGCTGTGTGAGCTGAGCACAGTCAGATATATAATATATACATAGATGATGCAGCACACTGGGCTGAGCAGTGCACACAGATATGGTATGTGACTGTCTTGTACTCCTGGCTCCTGCTATAACCTATAACTGGCACTGCAGTGCTCCCCAGTCTCCCCCACAATTATAAGCTGTGTGAGCTGAGCACAGTCAGATATATAATATATACATAGATGATGCAGCACACTGGGCTGAGCAGTGCACACAGATATGGTATGTGACTGAGTCACTGTGTGTATCGTTTTTTTCAGGCAGAGAACGGATATATTAAATAAAACTGCACTGTCTGGTGGTCACTGTGGTCAGTCACTAGTAAACTCTGCACTCTCTTCTACAGTACTCCTAAGCTCCAGTAAATCAGGTCAATCTCTCTCTCTCTCTCTCTCCTAATCTAAATCACTGTACTCCCTAACAGCTGCTCCCCGTCCCCAATCCTCCCCACAATTATAACTAAGTCACTCAGTCTTTACTCTTTTCTACTATAACGGAGAGGACGCCAGCCACGTCCTCTCCCTATCAATCTCAATGCACGTGTGAAAATGGCGGCGACGCGCGGCTCCTTATATAGAATCCGAGTCTCGCGAGAATCCGACAGCGTCATGATGACGTTCGGGCGCGCTCGGGTTAACCGAGCAAGGCGGGAAGATCCGAGTCGCTCGGACCCGTGAAAAAAAACATGAAGTTCGTGCGGGTTCGGATTCAGAGAAACCGAACCCGCTCATCTCTAACCAAAACACAAAACCCGAAAAATTTCAGGCGCTCATCTCTAATAGCTACTCACAGTTTTTCAAAAGTTTGGTACATGTTAGCACATACTCTTTAATCTTTATACTGCACCATTGATTGCATCAAATATGACCCATCTGTATCTCAGTGACCGAATTTAGTCTCTATATGTTATAATACCATTGCAAAGCACATACTATAAAGTAGAGATGAGCCGTCCAGATTCCAAAGAGGGGCACGCTGCACTGTACTCTGCCGTTTAGGCTTGCTGTGTCCATCCATAGACTCCAGACTAATTGTGGCTGTGCAGTGTAGTGACTGTATATAGGGGAACGCTGCACTATACTCTGCTGTTTTGGCTGTGCTGTGTCCATCCAGACACTCCAGCCTAACTGTAGCTGTTCAGTACAGTGACTATGTATATAGTATCATGCTGCATACTGCTGTGTACTCCGCTGTATTGGTTGTGCTGTGTCCATAGACTCCAGACTCACAAGTGGCTGTGCTCTGTATAGTGACTGTGTATAGGGGGCACGCTGCTGTATGCTGCACTGTACTCTGCTGAAAATGTAACTGTTTGGTCTTCTTTACACTAGTATGCTTAATTCACGTGCATCTATAAGCCCTGTGATCCACGCAGATTAAACGAAGATGCAAGTTTAAAAATACAAAAATATATATATATATATATGTATACTGTAGCTATTGTTTGTATTGGTTGGTGTGCTTTGCTCACTTGCATCTATAAGTCCTGTGATCCACACAGTGTGAACTGAGCTGCAAGTTCTAGAAATAGAAAAATACACAATATATATATATATATATATAAATTGTTTGTACTGGTTGGTGTGCTTTACTCTAGTGTGTTTTGTTTACGTGCATGTATAAGCCCTGTGATCCACGGAGTGTGTGGCATGTTTCATAGATGTGCTATAAACTGCAGTGTGTTTGTGCCACTGCTCTGTCGCGTAGTGACTAGAGATGAGCGCCTGAAATTTTTCGGGTTTTGTGTTTTGGTTTTGGGTTCGGTTCCGCGGCCGTGTTTTGGGTTCGAACGCGTTTTGGCAAAACCTCACCGAATTATTTTTGTCGGATTCGGGTGTGTTTTGGATTCGGGTGTTTTTTTCCAAAAACACTAAAAAACAGCTTAAATCATAGAATTTGGGGGTCATTTTGATCCCAAAGTATTATTAACCTCAAAAACCATAATTTACACTCATTTTCAGTCTATTCTGAATACCTCACACCTCACAATATTATTTTTAGTCCTAAAATTTGCACCGAGGTCGCTGTGTGAGTAAGATAAGCGACCCTAGTGGCCGACACAAACACCGGGCCCATCTAGGAGTGGCACTGCAGTGTCACGCAGGATGTCCCTTCCAAAAAACCCTCCCCAAACAGCACATGACGCAAAGAAAAAAAGAGGCGCAATGAGGTAGCTGTGTGAGTAAGATTAGCGACCCTAGTGGCCGACACAAACACCGGGCCCATCTAGGAGTGGCACTGCAGTGTCACGCAGGATGGCCCTTCCAAAAAACCCTCCCCAAACAGCACATGACGCAAAGAAAAAAAGAGGCGCAATGAGGTAGCTGTGTGAGTAAGATTAGCGACCCTAGTGGCCGACACAAACACCGGGCCCATCTAGGAGTGGCACTGCAGTGTCACGCAGGATGGCCCTTCCAAAAAACCCTCCCCAAACAGCACATGACGCAAAGAAAAAAAGAGGCGCAATGAGGTAGCTGACTGTGTGAGTAAGATTAGCGACCCTAGTGGCCGACACAAACACCGGGCCCATCTAGGAGTGGCACTGCAGTGTCACGCAGGATGTCCCTTCCAAAAAACCCTCCCCAAACAGCACATGACGCAAAGAAAAAAAGAGGCGCAATGAGGTAGCTGTGTGAGTAAGATTAGCGACCCTAGTGGCCGACACAAACACCGGGCACATCTAGGAGTGGCACTGCAGTGTCACGCAGGATGTCCCTTCCAAAAAACCCTCCCCAAACAGCACATGACGCAAAGAAAAAAAGAGGCGCAATGAGGTAGCTGTGTGAGTAAGATTAGCGACCCTAGTGGCCGACACAAACACCGGGCCCATCTAGGAGTGGCACTGCAGTGTCACGCAGGATGTCCCTTCCAAAAAACCCTCCCCAATCAGCACATGATGCAAAGAAAAAGAAAAGAAAAAAGAGGTGCAAGATGGAATTATCCTTGGGCCCTCCCACCCACCCTTATGTTGTATAAACAAAACAGGACATGCACACTTTAACCAACCCATCATTTCAGTGACAGGGTCTGCCACACGACTGTGACTGATATGACGGGTTGGTTTGGACCCCCCCCAAAAAAGAAGCAATTAATCTCTCCTTGCACAAACTGGCTCTACAGAGGCAAGATGTCCACCTCATCTTCACCCTCCGATATATCACCGTGTACATCCCCCTCCTCACAGATTATCAATTCGTCCCCACTGGAATCCACCATCTCAGCTCCCTGTGTACTTTGTGGAGGCAATTGCTGCTGGTCAATGTCTCCGCGGAGGAATTGATTATAATTCATTTTAATGAACATCATCTTCTCCACATTTTCTGGATGTAACCTCGTACGCCGATTGCTGACAAGGTGAGCGGCGGCACTAAACACTCTTTCGGAGTACACACTTGTGGGAGGGCAACTTAGGTAGAATAAAGCCAGTTTGTGCAAGGGCCTCCAAATTGCCTCTTTTTCCTGCCAGTATAAGTACGGACTGTGTGACGTGCCTACTTGGATGCGGTCACTCATATAATCCTCCACCATTCTATCAATGTTGAGAGAATCATATGCAGTGACAGTAGACGACATGTCCGTAATCGTTGTCAGGTCCTTCAGTCCGGACCAGATGTCAGCATCAGCAGTCGCTCCAGACTGCCCTGCATCACCGCCAGCGGGTGGGCTCGGAATTCTGAGCCTTTTCCTCGCACCCCCAGTTGCGGGAGAATGTGAAGGAGGAGATGTTGACAGGTCGCGTTCCGCTTGACTTGACAATTTTGTCACCAGCAGGTCTTTCAACCCCAGCAGACCTGTGTCTGCCGGAAAGAGAGATCCAAGGTAGGCTTTAAATCTAGGATCGAGCACGGTGGCCAAAATGTAGTGCTCTGATTTCAACAGATTGACCACCCGTGAATCCTTGTTAAGCGAATTAAGGGCTGCATCCACAAGTCCCACATGCCTAGCGGAATCGCTCCGTGTTAGCTCCTCCTTCAATGCCTCCAGCTTCTTCTGCAAAAGCCTGATGAGGGGAATGACCTGACTCAGGCTGGCAGTGTCTGAACAGACTTCACGTGTGGCATGTTCAAAGGGCATCAGAACCTTGCACAACGTTGAAATCATTCTCCACTGCACTTGAGACAGGTGCATTCCACCTACTATATCGTGCTCAATTGTATAGGCTTGAATGGCCTTTTGCTGCTCCTCCAACCTCTGAAGCATATAGAGGGTTGAATTCCACCTCGTTACCACTTCTTGCTTCAGATGATGGCAGGGCAGGTTCAGTAGTTTTTGGTGGTGCTCCAGTTTTCTGTACGTGGTGCCTGTACGCCGAAAGTGTCCCGCAATTCTTCTGGCCACCGACAGCATCTCTTGCACGCCCCTGTCGTTTTTTAAAAAATTCTGCACCACCAAATTCAAGGTATGTGCAAAACATGGGACGTGCTGGAATTGGCCCAGATTTAATGCACACACAATATTGCTGGCGTTGTCCGATGCCACAAATCCACAGGAGAGTCCAATTGGGGTAAGCCATTCCGCGATGATCTTCCTCAGTTGCCGTAAGAGGTTTTCAGCTGTGTGCGTATTCTGGAAAGCGGTGATACAAAGCGTAGCCTGCCTAGGAAAGAGTTGGCGTTTGCGAGATGCTGCTACTGGTGCCGCCGCTGCTGTTCTTGCGGCGGGAGTCCATACATCTACCCAGTGTGCTGTCACAGTCATATAGTCCTGACCCTGCCCTGCTCCACTTGTCCACATGTCCGTGGTTAAGTGGACATTGGGTACAGCTGCATTTTTTAGGACACTGGTGACTCTTTTTCTGAGGTCTGTGTACATTTTCGGTATCGCCTGCCTAGAGAAATGGAACCTAGATGGTATTTGGTACCGGGGACACAGTACCTCCAACAAGTCTCTAGTTGGCTCTGCAGTAATGATGGATACCGGAACCACGTTTCTCACCACCCAGGATGCCAAGGCCTCAGTTATCCGCTTTGCAGTAGGATGACTGCTGTGATATTTCATCTTCCTCGCAAAGGACTGTTGAACAGTCAATTGCTTACTGGAAGTAGTACAAGTGGGCTTACGACTTCCCCTCTGGGATGACCATCGACTCCCAGCGGCAACAACAGCAGCGCCAGCAGCAGTAGGCGTTACACGCAAGGATGCATCGGAGGAATCCCAGGCAGGAGAGGACTCGTCAGAATTGCCAGTGACATGGCCTGCAGGACTATTGGCATTCCTGGGGAAGGAGGAAATTGACACTGAGGGAGTTGGTGGGGTGGTTTGCGTGAGCTTGGTTACAAGAGGAAGGGATTTACTGGTCAGTGGACTGCTTCCGCTGTCACCCAAAGTTTTTGAACTTGTCACTGACTTATTATGAATGCGCTGCAGGTGACGTATAAGGGAGGATGTTCCGAGGTGGTTAACGTCCTTACCCCTACTTATTACAGCTTGACAAAGGGAACACATGGCTTGACACCTGTTGTCTGCATTTCTGGTGAAATACCTCCACACCGAACTGACCGAAGAGCTGATTTTTTTGGTATTTTCACCTGGCATGTCAACGGCCATATTCCTCCCACGGACAACAGGTGTCTCCCCGGGTGCCTGACTTAAACAAACCACCTCACCATCAGAATCCTCCTGGTCAATTTCCTCCCCAGCGCCAGCAACACCCATATCCTCCTCATCCTGGTGTACTTCAACACTGACATCTTCAATCTGACTATCAGGAACTGGACTGCGGGTGCTCCTTCCAGCACTTGCAGGGAGCGTGCAAATGGTGGAAGGCGCATGCTCTTCACGTCCAGTGTTGGGAAGGTCAGGCATCGCAACCGACACAATTGGACTCTCCTTGTGGATTTGGGATTTCGAAGAATGCACAGTTCTTTGCTGTGCTGCTTTTGCCAGCTTGAGTCTTTTCATTTTTCTAGCGAGAGGCTGAGTGCTTCCATCCTCATGTGAAGCTGAACCACTAGCCATGAACATAGGCCAGGGCCTCAGCCGTTCCTTGCCACTCCGTGTGGTAAATGGCATATTGGCAAGTTTACGCTTCTCCTCCGACAATTTTATTTTAGGTTTTGGAGTCCTTTTTTTACTGATATTTGGTGTTTTGGATTTGACATGCTCTGTACTATGACATTGGGCATCGGCCTTGGCAGACGACGTTGCTGGCATTTCATCGTCTCGGCCATGACTAGTGGCAGCAGCTTCAGCACGAGGTGGAAGTGGATCTTGATCTTTCCCTAATTTTGGAACCTCAACATTTTTGTTCTCCATATTTTAATAGGCACAACTAAAAGGCACCTCAGGTAAACAATGGAGATGGATGGATTGGATACTAGTATACAATTATGGACGGGCTGCCGAGTGCCGACACAGAGGTAGCCACAGCCGTGAACTACCGCACTGTACTGTGTCTGCTGCTAATATATAGACTGGTTGATAAAGAGATAGTATACTCGTAACTAGTATGTATGTATAAAGAAAGAAAAAAAAAACACGGTTAGGTGGTATATACAATTATGGACGGGCTGCCGAGTGCCGACACAGAGGTAGCCACAGCCGTGAACTACCGCACTGTACTGTGTCTGCTGCTAATATAGACTGGTTGATAAAGAGATAGTATACTCGTAACTAGTATGTATGTATAAAGAAAGAAAAAAAAACCACGGTTAGGTGGTATATACAATTATGGACGGGCTGCCGAGTGCCGACACAGAGGGAGCCACAGCCGTGAACTACCGCACTGTACTGTGTCTGCTGCTAATATATAGACTGGTTGATAAAGAGATAGTATACTCGTAACTAGTATGTATGTATAAAGAAAGAAAAAAAAACCACGGTTAGGTGGTATATACAATTATGGACGGGCTGCCGAGTGCCGACACAGAGGTAGCCACAGCCGTGAACTACCGCACTGTACTGTGTCTGCTGCTAATATAGACTGGTTGATAAAGAGATAGTATACTCGTAACTAGTATGTATGTATAAAGAAAGAAAAAAAAAACACGGTTAGGTGGTATATACAATTATGGACGGGCTGCCGAGTGCCGACACAGAGGTAGCCACAGCCGTGAACTACCGCACTGTACTGTGTCTGCTGCTAATATATAGACTGGTTGATAAAGAGATAGTATACTCGTAACTAGTATGTATGTATAAAGAAAGAAAAAAAAACCACGGTTAGGTGGTATATACAATTATGGACGGGCTGCCGAGTGCCGACACAGAGGTAGCCACAGCCGTGAACTACCGCACTGTACTGTGTCTGCTGCTAATATAGACTGGTTGATAAAGAGATAGTATACTCGTAACTAGTATGTATGTATAAAGAAAGAAAAAAAAACCACGGTTAGGTCACTGGTATATACAATTATGGACGGGCTGCCGAGTGCCGACACAGAGGTAGCCACAGCCGTGAACTACCGCACTGTACTGTGTCTGCTGCTAATATATAGACTGGTTGATAAAGAGATAGTATACTCGTAACTAGTATGTATGTATAAAGAAAGAAAAAAAAACCACGGTTAGGTCACTGGTATATACAATTATGGACGGGCTGCCGAGTGCCGACACAGAGGTAGCCACAGCCGTGAACTACCGCACTGTACTGTGTCTGCTGCTAATATATAGACTGGTTGATAAAGAGATAGTATACTCGTAACTAGTATGTATGTATAAAGAAAGAAAAAAAAACCACGGTTAGGTCACTGGTATATACAATTATGGACGGGCTGCCGAGTGCCGACACAGAGGTAGCCACAGCCGTGAACTACCGCACTGTACTGTGTCTGCTGCTAATATATAGACTGGTTGATAAAGAGATAGTATACTCGTAACTAGTATGTATGTATAAAGAAAGAAAAAAAAACCACGGTTAGGTCACTGGTATATACAATTATGGACGGGCTGCCGAGTGCCGACACAGAGGTAGCCACAGCCGTGAACTACCGCACTGTACTGTGTCTGCTGCTAATATATAGACTGGTTGATAAAGAGATAGTATACTCGTAACTAGTATGTATGTATAAAGAAAGAAAAAAAAACCACGGTTAGGTCACTGGTATATACAATTATGGACGGGCTGCCGAGTGCCGACACAGAGGTAGCCACAGCCGTGAACTACCGCACTGTACTGTGTCTGCTGCTAATATATAGACTGGTTGATAAAGAGATAGTATACTCGTAACTAGTATGTATGTATAAAGAAAGAAAAAAAAACCACGGTTAGGTCACTGGTATATACAATTATGGACGGGCTGCCGAGTGCCGACACAGAGGTAGCCACAGCCGTGAACTACCGCACTGTACTGTGTCTGCTGCTAATATAGACTGGTTGATAAAGAGATAGTATACTACTAATATTATATACTGGTGGTCAGGTCACTGGTCACTAGTCACACTGGCAGTGGCACTCCTGCAGCAAAAGTGTGCACTGTTTAATTTTAATATAATATTATGTACTCCTGGCTCCTGCTATAACCTATAACTGGCACTGCAGTAGTGCTCCCCAGTCTCCCCCACAATTATAAGCTGTGTGAGCTGAGCAGTCAGACAGATATATAATATATATAGATGATGCAGCACACTGGCCTGAGCCTGAGCAGTGCACACAGATATGGTATGTATGTGACTGAGTCACTGTGTGCTGTGTATCGCTTTTTTCAGGCAGAGAACGGATTATAAATAAAAGTGGTGGTCACTGGTCACTATCAGCAAAACTCTGCACTGTACACTACTGAGTACTCCTAATGCTCCCCAAAATTAGTAAATCAAGTGTCTAAACGGAGAGGACGCCAGCCACGTCCTCTCCCTATCAATCTCAATGCACGTGTGAAAATGGCGGCGACGCGCGGCTCCTTATATAGAATCCGAGTCTCGCGATAGAATCCGAGCCTCGCGAGAATCCGACAGCGTCATGATGACGTTCGGGCGCGCTCGGGTTAACCGAGCAAGGCGGGAAGATCCGAGTCGCTCGGACTCGTGAAAAAAAACATGAAGTTCTGGCGGGTTCGGATTCAGAGAAACCGAACCCGCTCATCTCTAGTAGTGACTAGCCAGCACGCTGCAGCCTTTGGCTAATATTGGGGAAAACAATATTGTGAGCTGTGAGGTGCTCAAAATTGAGTGGAAATTACTGGAAATTAAAGTTATTGAGGTTAATAATACTCTAGGAACAAAAGAAGGCTTAAATTATGTTTTGATAATTTTGGGGGAAAAAATCCAAATCCAAAACCAATCACGGCACTTTGGCAAATCTAAAGCTGGATGATGAATCAGGGCCAATTCCAAATCCAGCAAAAAATAGTCCAGTGCACATCTATAAAGTTTATTGGGTCTAATTCAGAGATAATCGCTGCTACAACAGCGATCGCACTCTAAAGCCCTAAATGCAGGGCGCACTGCGCATGTGCAGCCAGTGACATGCGAAAGCCTTTGCCTGATTGATGCCGTTGGTGGGGCGTGGTCCAGACAATGCAGGCGTGTCCGGACCGTTGCGGGGTCGGGCCGTGGCGGCTGCGTGATGTCACACACAGCCACTGCGACCCAGAACGTATCTAGGCTGTGCAGATAGGGAGCTACTTGGCGGGTGCAAAAGCATCACTCCCGGGCAATGCTTTTGCATCCATGTGTGTGTGTGGGGGGGTGGGGGGGGGGCAGGGCCTGACATGTGGGGCGGACTAGCCCTGTGCTAGGCATCCCCCGCATGTCAGAGAAACTGATCGTAGATGTGCCAAATTGTGTGCTGTGCAATACAAAAAAACAAAACCAATTTATTAAGCTTGTGCAATAACAATAAATAACGCTTTAGTTTGTCATTTTCCACCCACCCTTGTGGAAACTACCAAAATAAATGTCACCACAGAGGTAATGAGCTGTGACATTGTGTATTCTAACGCATACTACAATGGCTTATACAAGAAAACTATTTTTATTACACAAAAAGCATTTCCATTCAAAAAATTAATTCTCAGAAACATTTTTGTCTATATCTTATATCAGCTAAATTGTTTGTACAAAATGAATATATTATGAATGCATTTTCCTTTACATTTTTAAAGTTACATTTATAAACAAAACAAAGCTTACACATAGGGTTGCACTATTTTTTTTCTACAAAGGGTCATTAAACTTATTGCAATAAATTAGAGATATTTTCTATCTCAAGGTAAAAAAAAAAAAAAAAGAAACATAAATGTGTTTTCTGACCAAATAATTTAACTTTCAGTTAAATAGTATACTTTAAAATAAATCAAATATAATAATGAATAGTTAATTGACAGAAGGTTCTAAGCCAAAACCTAGTTTTTAATAAAGGTCATTTCTCTTACGTCCTAGAGGATGCTGGGGTCCACATTAGTACCATGGGGTATAGACGGATCCACCAGGAGCCATTGGCACTTTAAGAGTTTGAGAGTGTGGGCTGGCTCCTCCCTCTATGCCCTTCATACCAGACTCAGTTTAGAAAATGTGCCCGGAGGAGCCGGTCACAGCTAGGGGAGCTCTCCTGAGTTTTCCTAGAAAAGTTATTTTTTAGAGTTTATTATTTTACAGGGAGGCTGCTGGCAACAGCCTCCCTGCAGCGTGGGACTGAGGGGGCGAGCAGTGTCTGCCCTGCGGGATCTGAGCCACTGTCTCCGCTGACTGGACACTGAGCTCCAGAGGGGTCTGATCGTTCTGTGTCACAGGGGAGCGTTCGCACCAGCAGCATGTCGCCACCCCCTTGCAGAGCTGAAGAATCGGTGGTGAGTGAGACACCGACCCCCCTAGCAAGTGGGGGATCGGTGTGAAGATGGCGGCACAAGGTAGGAGCGCAGTATTAATTGTGCTCCGGGGATGGCTCAGCGGTACATGGTGCGGCGCAGTGAGGGGCGCCCTGAGCCAGCGCTGACTCCCTACACTGGTCCAGAAGCCTGTAGGGTCATACGCGCACGCAGGGGGGGTTTCCGAGTACCTAGAAACCCCCCCTGGTCTCCGATCCATCGGCGCTCCCGTCCGATTGTTGTTTTTTTTAAATGAGGAGAAGCTTATGCAGCAGCTCCCTCCTCTTTACACTGTCCGAGTGACAGTGAGAACCTGACTGCTGCTGCTGCTGCCGCTGGTGGCTGCCTGTAGGGGGAGCTGCAGCGGAAGCGCGCAGCTCCTCTCAGGCAGTTCAAGGGGCCATGAGACAGAGCTACGTGAGGCAGTGTCTGCTGTTTTCGGCTCCCACTGTAGTGTAAGGTGAGGAGGGGGTTCTGTTCAATGTTAATGGATGTGTGTATTGCTATGTAAAATGTATAGTGTGTGTGTATTAATGTATGTATGCTAAGTACATGTATAGTGTGTGTGTGTGTGTGTGTGTAACTATGTATGTTTGCTGTGTGCATATATAGTGTGTGTATGTATATATGCTGTATGCATGTGTACTGTGTGTGCATGTGTACTGTGTGTATGTACAGTATGCTGTGTGCATGTATAGTGTGTAACTATGTATGCTGTGTGTGTATGTATATGTGCTGTATGCATGTGTACTGTGTGTGCATGTATACTGTGTGTTTGTACAGTATGCTGTGTGCATGTATAGTGTGTAACTATGTATGCTGAGTGTGTATGTATATATGCTGTATGCATGTGTACTGTGTGTGTGTTGTGTGCATGTATACTGTGCGTGTGTGGCTGTATACTATGTTTGTATGTATACTGTTAGTATGTATACTGTGTGTGTGTGTGTGTGTGTGTGTGTGTATGATGTGTGCATGTAAACTGTGTGTGTACACATGTATGCTGTGTACAGTATGTGTGTATGTCTATGTACAGATGTTCGGTGTGTGTGTGTGTGTGTGTGTGTGTGTGTGTGTATGTACGTATGTATATGTGTGTATATATATATATATATATATATATATATATACACACACAGCTTGTGCAGTGTGCTGGCTACTCAATTACGAGCACACACACACATACACGCGCGCGCACAGAAACCCCCCCATGAAAATCCTGCGTTTGCCACTGGGGGTCCCCGGATCTCAGCCAGCACAAATGCCTCAGGCCAGTATAATCCATGAAGAGCGGGAAGACAGCACTATTAAGGGGGCGGGGATTCTCCTCAGAGCAGACCCAGCAGCGTTTCAGTGCCATTTTCCTGCCTGCACAGCGCTGAGAAGGAGAATCGGGTCCCTCCACAGGAACTCCAGCTATCTGTAAACGGTACCAAGGGGTTGTAGAAGGGGGGGGGGGGGGGGGGGGAGGAGAGGCTGTTATACGACTGTGTGTCCTATTAAGGTGCACAGTCAGCGCTGACAAGGGGTATACCTTTGGTATAAGCGCTGTGTGTGGGTTGGCTCCAATCTCTGTGTCTCTCTTGCCATTCTTGGGAGGGAAACTCTGCCCTCACCTGTGTGTGTGTAGAGTGTTTGGTGGTCTGCCTTAGCTATGTCTAGAGGTCTACTGCAGCTATGCTGCAGAGGATTTGTCCTCCCAGGATAATCCCATTCCATGTAATCAGGATAGCATTGGTTTAGCACAGATACCAGCAAGGGAGCCTGAGTGGTTTTCCTCTATCAAATCTTGGATTTCTCACATTTCTGACAGGGTTGCAAGTAATTAATCTGCAACCCAGGTATTACAGAGCTCTATGACAGTATGGCCGGCTTCTGGTACCTCAGGACGCTCTGCTATATACCCCCATAAGCGTGCACTTGTGCATGTCACACAAGACGACACGGATACCGATTCTGACACCACAGACGGTGATGGGGATGTGTTGCGGGGGTCCGCATCTCTTGCAAAGGTGGGTGCAATTGTTGGTAGAGGCTATTAGGGATGTGTTGAATGTTAATGATACCACACCTGAGCAGGTTTAGGAGGCCTTTTTCACTGAAAATAAAAAGCCTCACCAACCTTCCCTGCATCAAAGGAATTGAATGCTATATTTGAGAAAGCATGGGAAAACCCTGAGAAAAAAATTCCAGGTCCCTAAAAGGGTCCAGGTGGCGTTTCCTTTCCCTGAGTAGGATAGGAAAAAATGGGAAAACCCGCCGATTGTTGAAGTGTCCAGACTCTCAAAAAAGGTGGTTTTGCCTGTTCCAGGATCTACCACCTGATAGAAAAATTGATAACACACTTAAATCAATGTACACTGCTTCAGGGGCCATATTACATCCCACTATTGCTACTGCATGTGTTGCAAAGGCAATAGTGAAGTGATCGGCTACCTTACTTGAGGATTTGGATACGATGGATAGGGATGATGATGCATTATATTTACGCAACATACATGATTCAGCAGGTTTTATGGTAGAATCCATGAAAGACCTGGGTTCCATGGCTGCGGGAATCTCTTCCATGTCTGTTTCAGCTCGTCGGGGACTGTGGCTGCGCCAGTGGAATCCAGAAAAAGTGTGGAGTCCCTACCCTATACAGGTCAGGCTCTCTTTGTGGAAGCTCTAGACGTGTGGATATCCACGGCTACAGCGGTTAAGTGTCCGTTTCTTCCCTCAGCAGCACCTGCTCCGAAGAAATCCTTCTCTTCATGTGCAACGCAGTCCTTTCGGCCCAACAAGCCCATAAAGGCCAGACCGTCCAATACCTTCTTTAGGAGAGGGCGAGTTAAGTCCAAGAAACCTGCCGCTGCAGGTTCCCAGGAACAAAAGCCTGCTTCAGGTATGCCAAAGTCCTCCGCATGACGGTGGACCGCGCGGCCTGGAGTTGGGGCCGGTGGGAGCGAGACTCAGACACTTCAGTCACATCTGGGTATCATCCAGCCTGGATTCCTGGGTGATATATATTGTATCCCAGGGATACAGGCTGGAATTTCAAAGTCTCCCTCCTCTTCGTTTTTTCAAATCAGGCTTACCTACTCTGTTGGCAGACAGCACGGTACTACAAGAAGCTGTCCAAAAGCTGGTGGAGGCACAGTTCATTGTGCCAGTTCCTCCTCCGGCGCAGGCCACAGGTTACTATTCGAACCTTTTCGTGGTACCGAACGCGGATGGTTCGGTCAGGCCCATTCTGAACCTAAAATCATTGAACCCCTTTCTAAAGGAGTTCAAGTTCAAGATGGAGTCTCTCAGGGCGGTGATATCAGGTCTGGAAGAGGGGGAATTCCTGTTATCCCTGGATATCAAGGATGCGTACCTCCACATTCCGATATGGCTGCCGCATCAGGCTTATCTCCGTTTCGCATTGCTGGACTGTCATTTCCAGTTCCAGGTCCTGCCATTCGGCCTCTCCACAGCACCAAGGGTGTTTACCAAGGTGATGGCAGAAATGATGGTTCTTTTCCGCAAACAAGGGGTGAACATCATTCCATATCTGCCTCTGGACGATCTGCTGATAAAGGCATCGTCCAAGGAGAAGCTGCTGCAGTCCATTGTTCTCACAACACGCCTCCTCAAGAGTCATGGTTTGATTCTGAACCTTCCAAAGTCACATTTGTAACCAACCCAGAGGTTGTCCTTTCTGGGAATGACACAGAGTGCAGAAGGTGTTTCTTACGCAGGAAAAGGCGTTGGTGATACAAACTAATGTCCGGGATGTCCTGAAGCCAGCCTGGGTGTCGGTTTATCAATGTATTCACCTGTTGGGAAAGATGGTGGCCTCTTACGAGGATCTCCAGTAAGGGAGGTTCCACGCTTGGCCCTTCCAACTGGATCTTCTGGACAAGTGGTCGGGATCTCATCTCCACATGCACCAGAGAATTCGTCTGTCACCGAAGGCCAGGATTTTGTTCCTCTGGTGGTTGCAATGACCTCACCTTCTGGAGGGCCGCAGGTTTGGGATTCAGGAATGGGTCCTTCTAACCACGGATGTGAGCCTTCAGGGCTGGGGAGCAGTCACTCAGGGAGTAACCTTCCAGGGATGGTGGTCAAGCCTGGACTCCGGCCTGCCCATCAACATCCTGGAACTAAGAGCTGTCTACAACGGTCTTCTTCAGGCGGCCCCTCTTCTAAGAAATTGGGCCATTCAAGTGCACTCGGACAACGTAACAACAGTGGCTTACATAAACAGACAAGGCAGAACGAAGAGCAGAGCGTCAATGTCAGAGGTGACAAGAATACTCCTCTGGACAGAAAAACACGCGTTGGCGCTGTCAGCCATCTTCATTCCGGGAGTAGACAACTGGGAAGCAGACTTCCTCAGCAGACACGATCTCCATCCAGGGTTTTGGGGTCTCCATCCGGAGGTGTTCAAGGAAATAACAGACCTTTGGGGATTACCCCAAATAGACATGATGGCCTCTCGTCTCAACAAGAAGATTCAGCGTTATTTTTCCAGGTCGAGGGTCCCACAGGCAGAGGCAGTGGACGCCCTTGTGTCTCCGTGGGTGTTCCAGTCAGTGTACGTGTTTCCACCACTCCCACTCATCCCAAGAATCCTAAAGCTCATAAGGAGAACAAGGGTTCAAGCAATCCTCATTGCCTCAGACTGGCCAAGAAAGGCTTGGTACCCAGACCTTCTGAATCTACTGTACATACAGGAAAATGGGGGAAAGGGATGTCTTCTGCACAAGACAAAGTTTATGAATTTATTCAGTAATGTGATCCCCAAACTGTATTAATACATACACAATTCTGTTTATATCCATAGGGGGTGCTGCCATAGACAATAACAATGGAGAACGACAAAGGACAGAAAAAGGATTGTCTCTTCGTTGGCGCACTTAGAGAGAGGAAAAATTATATATTTCAAATATATAAAAGTTACATTTTAAATATATAATTTTTCCTCTCTCTAAGTGCGCCAACGAAGAGACAATCCTTTTTCTGTCCTTTGTCCTTCTGAATCTACTGCAAGAAGAACCGAAGCCTCTTCCTCTTCGGGAGGACCTGCTGCAAAAGGGGCCGTTCGCCTATCAAGACTTACCGCAGCTAAGTTTGACGGCATGGAAGTTGAGCGCCTGATACTTGCTCGAAATGGCATTCCGAAGAAGGTCCTTCCTACCCTCATACAGGCTAGGAAAGGGGTAACGTTTAAACATTACCATTGTATTGGAAGAAATATGTTTCTTGGTGTGAATCCAAGAAGTTTCCTACGGTGGAGTTTCAACTCAGATGTTTTCTCCTCTTCCTGCAAGCAGGTGTGGATATGGGCCTGAGGTTAGGACCTGTGAAGGCCCAGATGTCGGCCCTATCCATTTTCTTTCAGAAACAATTGGCTGCTCTCCCTGAGGTTCAGACCTTTTTGAAGGTAGTTCTGCACATCCAACCTCCCTTTGTACCGCCTACGGCGCCTTGGGACCTTACCGTGGTGTTGCAGTTCCTCCAGTTGGATTGGTTTGAGCCTCTACAGGAGGTTGAGGTCAAATTTCTTACATGGAAGGTGGTCACGTTGTTGGCCTTAGCTTCTGCTAGACGCGTGTCCGAATTGGGGGCTTTATCCTATAAAAGCCCTTACTTGATCTTCCACAAAGATAGAGCTGAGCTCCAGACACGTCAGCAGTTTCTTTCGAAGGTTGTGTTGGCATTTCATATCAACCAACCTATTGTGGTGCCAGTGGCTACTGACTCCTCAATTACATCAAAGTGCTTAGATGTAGTAAGGGCACTGAAGATATATGTGAAGAGAACTTCTCGTCACAGAAAGTCGGACTCTCTGTTTGTCCTATATGATCCCAAGAAAATTGTGTGTGATGCTTCTAAGCAGACTATTTCTCGCTGGATTCGGTTCACTATCCAGCACACTTATTCTACGGCAGGACTGCCGTGTCCAAAATCTGTTAAGGCCCACAAGGTGGGGTCTTCCTGGGCGGATGCCCGGGATGTCTCGGCAGTGCAACTTTGCCGAGCTGCAACTTGGTCTGGGTCGAACACGTTTGCAAAGTTTTACAAGTTCGATACTTTGGCCTCTGATGATCTGAAGTTCAGTCAATCAGTTCTGCAGGAGACTCCGCGCTCTCCCTCCCGTTCTGGGAACTTTGGTACATCCCCATGGTACTAATGTGGACCCCAGCATTCTCTAGGACGTAAGAGAAAATAGGATTTTGGTTACCTACCAGTAAATCCTTTTCTTGTAGTCTGTAGAGGATGCTGGGCGCCCGCCCAACGCTTCGGTTTCATGCAAATGTTATTTGGTTCAGTACAACTTCGTTTTAGTTGAGCACTGCATTGTTACTTGGTAAGTAATATTTCAGCAGATTGCTGAGTGTTCAAGCTAAGTTAGCTTGACGTGCCTTGTATGTGTGAGCTGGTATGAATCTCGCCACTATCTGTGTATAATCCTTCTCTCGAAGATGTCTCCTCGGGCAGTTTCTAGACTGAGTCTGGTAGGAGGGGCATAGAGGGAGGAACCAGCCCACACTCTCAAACTCTTAAAGTGCCAATAGCTCCTGGTGGATCTGTCTATACCCCATGGTACTAATGTGGACCCCAGCATCCTCTACAGACTACGAGAAAAGGATTTATTGGTAGGTAACCAAAATCCTATTTTTGACCTAAACAGAATTCGCTGTTGTACCCCGTTGGTTTCTAAACCCTGATCCCACCATGGCTTATGTGTAGTGTTTTGTTTTTTCTTATATATGTAACAATGTGAAATATATATTTTTTTAAACTGTGAGGTCACCCCCAATTTAATAACCAGCATTATGCCTTTAAGCTTAGGCTAATAGAGGAAAAATCATGGACAGCGCGCATGGTGTCAGCTCGATTTTCCACTAAATTGCACTAGACTTTACCTGACAGGAGTGGTGGCACTATACCAGAGGGGATAGGTAGAGTGGGTCCCATCGCCATAGGGCCAACCAGCCTTAGACTAGTCATCACAAGGCTGGAATAGAAAAAGCCCCCCCCCCCCCTGTATAGGAAGAACCAGTCATGTGCTAAGACAAAGCAGTCATCTCAGAGATATTCACAAAGCTGTCTTTTGAAGACCTTTGCCAAAGCAGGCATGTTTAAAACCCTGGGAAAGATAGTCATCTTGGAAACCTCTCGAAAACTCATCTCCAAGACATCAGGCCACCATCATCGTGGAGACCTCAGACAAAGCTGTCATCTCAGAGACTTCAAACAAAGCTGTTATCTTGTAGAGCTTGTGCAAAACAGTCATCTTGGAGACATCAATAAAAGTTGCAACTATGGAAACAGCAACTGGAACCTCAGACAAGGCACTCTTCACTAATTTTCAAAAGACATCTGGATCCTCAGGCCTGGGGGCCAGGGCAGAAAATTTGTTCTCATATCCAGAGGCTAGGGCAGAATTATGTTACTCAAGCCCAGAAGCCAGAGCACAAAATCTCTCCTCTGTTCCAGAGGACAGAACAGAATAATTGTCCTCAGCACTGGAGGCAAGGCCAGAAAGTTTGTTTTTAGGACTAGAGACTAAGACAGTCAACTCAGACAGCTCAGACTGTCCAGTTTTCCCAGACATGTCTGACAGAGCAATAAGGCATCCATTTCTTTATTGTAATTAACAATCATAACTCTCTTAAAACTAACTTATCAAGATCTAAAAACAAATAAACTGACACGGCTACATGGGATTAAGATCACAGTTTTTAGTAATTGAATGACTAGATTTTAATTCCTAAAGGGTGGCAAAGAAGATGCTATAAAACACTCAGTCTAACCAATTTATTCTACTAAAATGGGGAGTGACTTAAACACTCACCCATTTATACACACAACCTGCATTGTGATGACCTCACTACCTTTTACTATGGCACAGTTCAGGTTCTTCCACAAAGAATGTTTCCTAATGTCCCCCACATAGGTAGGGCATAACCGCCATCCTTCAAAAAGGTAAGTGCCCCACAAAGACCACTTACATTTTTTTTTCTTGAAGTTCGAGGTGCGATGCTTCATCACCCAGTGATCTGTGCAAAAACAGTGCCTGGGGTGTGTAGGACTTTGGACCCTCTCCTAAAGGAGAAGGGCTCCGTTACTCCCCAACCCCTCAGAGCCAAAAGGCCTACTGAGGGGAAAAAGTATCTTCAGGTTCCTCCTTGCCGAAGCGCAGAGGGAACCCTTGAGTTCCTTGAGGGAACCCCGAAGCCAAAAGGCCCCTTAGGGGGCAAGGGTCTTCAGACTTCCCTCCGCCTCATGGCTTGGGGTCATCCCTTTCTCCCCTGGGTTGGCCAAAGCTTCCCCCTGGGGAACGAAAAACCTCCAGCCCTCCCCAAAATGAGAGGGCCTTGGCAGCTATGGGAGAGGGTGGCCCATAAGGGTCTCACCTAAACCCCACACAAACGTGAACACACACACAAAAAACATAAAAATGTGCGGTGAAGTGCAACAAAGGGCAGACACACGTGAAAAAGTGAATAAATAAATAAATAAGTAAGCCTCAGCCAAAAGGCCGAGAGGGAATTAAAATTGTCCTTGCCCTAGCCAAAGGGCCGGGGCAAAGGAAAGTGGGTGCAGCAGTAGGAATGAAGTGGTTAGTGCAAAGTGCCGTACTTGTTTATAGTGTTGTGGGTCACCAGTGCATTTTCAGGCACCCCTGGCTCTTCCAGCACCAGGGGCACATAGCACCTCGGGCTTCAGGCTGCTCCCGACCTCCAGCCAGACCAAGCTCCATACCCACTCAATGCCAGGGTACAGGACCAACCCTCAGTGCGAGAGTAGATACTAACCAGGCTGTTCTCCGCTCCACGCAAGGGGCCCATTTTCATCTCCTTAGAAGGATGGCATATACTAAGCCCAGTTTTTCTTCACTCTCGACCAGGGCCAGTCCCTCAGCAGCACGGTACTCCACAAGGTGTTTCTCCATTCCACACTAGGGACCTCTCACGCCCCCAGTGTAAGAACAGGTACTCCACCAAGTGTTTCCCTCAAGCAGGTACTACACTTGATCTTAGCCAAAAAGACCACTTACACCACATGTGGCCTCTGGTTTGTAGCGCCTTTCTACCTAGCTGTACCTCATAAGATTAGTAATGAAAGACCTAAAATAACCAACTTTGTGGATGAAGGAGCGACTTTCCAACTAAGAAGAGGCAGAACTAAATTCAACTGAACCTTATATACTGTAGTACCACAAAAGTAAAAACTCACAAATAATACTATTGGCTTACATTAACCAATTCTAAAAGGCAACAAAATCTAATCTATCTAGTAGTAACTGGTTAACTATTACAGGCCAATCACAAAATTGAAAATTATATAGCCTCATGCTTATACAGCTCTTATAACCTAGTGTTAGACACATCTGATATTTCAGTTGCTACAGATACCTCTCACAGGGCAGTTACCTCATTCATCTCAGACAAGGCATTTTCAATATAATTTTGTAATTGTGAACATTGACTCAATTGGGTCATACAGCTCATTGGTGTGAAGATGGGTTTCCAGTTGGTTTGTGTCATGGTTATAGCATAAAAAACCCATATGATCGAAAATTCATCCAGATAAGTTACTGTATTTTAAACAGTGAACTAGTATGTCAGCTGTCCCAAGGGGAAACCTTACTAAATTCAACTTCACAAGCCTGTGTCCTGCTAAAAAAGAGAATATTTGTTTCTTTTGAAGTGTAGAACCTAGTCCAGGATGTATGGAGAGGCCTGTTTGAAGTCAATCAAAAGAATAATGCTTAGACCGTCTATGCACAGTACTCAGGATTTATGCACTAAAATATACATCATTAAGTACCGTTCATGAGTCTTACATGTTCAGTTCTGTGAGTATTTGTCCTGAGATATTATGACTAAGTTTTGAAGGGAAATTAGTGGAGTAACAACGGTAGCATAGTGGTTAGCATTACTGACTCATAACAATGAGGTCATGCGTTCACTTGCTGGTCATTGTAGATTTTGTATGTTCAGCCCATGTTTGCATGGTTTTCCCCTACTGCAGGTGCTCCGGTTTCCTGCTACATTTCATAAGTATACTGGAAAGTTTATTATTATTTATTACCAGTTATTTATATAGTGCACACATATTCCGCAGCGCTTTACAGAGAATATTTGGCCATTCACATCAGTACCTGCCCCAGTGGAGCTTACACTCTATATTTCCTATTACATGTACACGCACACACATACACACTAGGGTTAATTTTTTTGTTGGTGGCCAATTAACCTATCAGTATATTTTTGGATTGTAGGAGGAAACCAGAGCACCCAGAGAAAACCCACGCAAGTACGGAGAGAATATACAAACTCCACACAGTTGGGGTCGTGGTGGGAATCGAACCCACAACCTCAGTGCTGTGAGACAGTAATGCTAACCATTACACCACCAAAGTTAATTTGTTTCTGGAAAAAATAACGTTTGTGTGTTAAGTAATTTAGATTGTAAGCTCCAATGAGACAGGGACTAAAAAGAATGACATTTCTCTGACGTCCTAGTGGATGCTGGGAACTCCGTAAGGACCATGGGAATAGCGGCTCCGCAGGAGACTGGGCACAAAAGTAAAGCTTTAGGACTACCTGGTGTGCACTGGCTCCTCCCCCTATGACCCTCCTCCAAGCCTCAGTTAGATTTTTGTGCCCGGCCGAGAAGGGTGCACACTAGGGGCTCTCCTGAGCTTCTTAGTGAAAGTTTAGTTTTAGGTTTTTTATTTTCAGTGAGACCTGCTGGCAACAGGCTCACTGCATCGAGGGACTAAGGGGAGAAGAAGCGAACTCACCTGCGTGCAGAATGGATTGGGTTTCTTAGGCTACTGGACACCATTAGCTCCAGAGGGACCGAACACAGGCCCAGCCTCGGAGCTCGGTCCCAGAGCCGCGCCGCCGGCCCCCTTACAGAGCCAGAAGCAAGAAGAGGTCCGGAAAATCGGCGGCAGAAGACATCCTGTCTTCACCAAGGTAGCGCACAGCACTGCAGCTGTGCGCCATTGCTCCTCAGCACACTTCACACTTCGGTCACTGAGGCTGCAGGGCGCTAGGGGGGGGCGCCCTGAGCAGCAATAAAAACACCTTGGCTGGCGAAAATACATCACATATAGCCCCCAGGGCTATATGGATGAATTTTAACCCCTGCCAGATTCCACAGAAAAACGGGAGAAAAGGCCGCCGAGAAGGGGGCGGAGCCTATCTCCTCAGCACACTGGCGCCATTTTCTCTCACAGCTCCGTTGGAGGGAAGCTCCCTGGCTCTCCCCTGCAGTTACTACACTACAGAAAGGGGTTAAAAAAAGAGAGGGGGGCACTAATTAGGCGCAGTATAACAATACAGCAGCTATAAGGGGAAAAACACTTATATAAGGTTATCCCTGTATATATATATATAGCGCTCTGGTGTGTGCTGGCATACTCTCCCTCTGTCTCCCCAAAGGGCTAGTGGGGTCCTGTCCTCTATCAGAGCATTCCCTGTGTGTGTGCTGTGTGTCGGTACGTTGTGTCGACATGTATGAGGAGGAAAATGAGGTGGAGGCGGAGCAATTGCCTGTAACAGAGATGTCACCCCCTAGGGAGTCGACATCTGAGTGGATGAGCTTATGGAAGGAATTATGTGAGTCAGCTCTTTACAAAAGATTGATGACATGAGACAGCCGGCGACTCTGCCTGTGCCTGTCCAGGTGTCTCAAAAGCCATCAGGGGCTCTAAAACGCCCGTTACCGCAGATGGCAGATACAGACGCCGACACGGATACTGACTCCAGTGTCGACGATTAAGAGACGAATGTGACTTCCAGTAGGGCCACACGTTACATGATTGAGGCTATGGAAAATGTTTTTACACATTTCTGATAATACCAGTACCACTAAAAAGGGTATTATGTTGGGTGAGAAAAAACTGCCTGTAGTTTTTCCTGCATCTGAGGAATTAAATGAAGTGTGTGATGATGCGTGGGTTTCCCCCGATAAAAACTGTTAATTCCTAAAAAGTTATTAGCATCATACCCCTTCCCGCCAGAGGATAGGGCACGTTGGGAAACACCCCCTAGGGTGAATAAAGCGCTCACACGCTTGTCTAAACAGGTGGCACTACCGTCCCCGGATACGGCCGCCCTTAAGGAACCTGCTGACAGAAAGCAGTAAAATATCCTAAAATGTATATACACTCACACGGGTGTGATACTGCGACCAGCAATCGCCTCAGCCTGGATGTGCAGTGCTGGGGTGGCTTGGTCGGATTCCCTGACTGACAATATTGATACCCTAGATAGGGACAGTATATTACTGACTATAGAGCATTTAAAAGATGCATTTCTATATATGCGTGATGCACAGAGGGATATTTGCCGACTGGCATCAAGAGTAAGTGCGCTGTCCATTTCTGCCAGAAGAGGGTTATGGACAAGACAGTGGTCAGGTGATGCTGATTCCAAAAGGCATATGGAAGTATCGCCTTATAAAAGGGAGGAGTTATTTGGGGTAGGTCTAACAGACCTGGTGGCCACGGCAACGGCTGGAAAATCCACATTTTTACCCCAGGTAGCCTCTCAACATAAGAAGACGCCGTATTATCAGGCGCAGTCCTTTGGGCCCCATAAGGGCAAGCGGGCAAAAGGCTCCTCATTTCTGCCCCGTGGCAGAGGGAGAGGAAAAAGGCTGCAGCAAACAGCCAGTTCCCAGGAACAGAAGCCCTCTCCCGTTTTCTGCCAAGTCCTCAGCATGACGCTGGGGCTTTACAAGCGGACTCAGGCACGGTGGGGGCCCGTCTCAAAAATGTCAGCGTGCAGTGGGCTCACTCACAGGGGACCCCTGGATCCTTCAGGTGGTATCTCAGGGGTACAAATTGGAATTCGAGACGTCTCCCCTTCGCCGTTTTCCTAAAGTCTGCTTTACCGACGTCTCCCTCCGACAGGGAGGCGGTATGGGAAGCCATTCACAAGCTGTATTCCCAGCAGGTGATAATCAAGGTACCCCTCCTACAACAGGGAAAGGGGTATTATTCCACGCTGTTTGTGGTACCGAAGCCTGACGGCTCGGTGAGACCTAATTTAAATCTGAAATCCTTGAACACTTACATACAAAGGTTCAAATTCAAGATGGAGTCACTCAGAGCGGTGATGGCAAACCTGGAAGAAGGGGATTATATGGTGTCTCTGGACATCAAGGATGCTTATCTCCATGTCCCAATTTACCCTTCTCACCAAGGGTACCTCAGGTTTGTGGTACAGAACTGTCACTATCAGTTTCAGACGCTGCCGTTTGGTTTGTCCACGGCACCCCGGGTCTTTACCAAAGTAATGGCCGAAATGATGATACTCCTTCGAAGGAAGGGAGTTTTAATTATCCCTTACTTGGACGATCTCCGGATAAGGGCAAGATCCAGGGAACGGTTGGTAGTCGGGGTAGCACTATCTCAAGTAGTGTTGCGGCAGCACGGTTGGATTCTTAATATTCCAAAATCGCAGCTGATCCCGATGACACGTCTTCTATTCCTAAGGATGATCCTGGACACAGTCCAGAAAAAGGTGTTTCTCCAGGAGCAGAAAGCCAGGGAGTTATCCGAACTAGTCAGAAACCTCCTAAAACCAGGCCAAGTGTCAGTGCAGCAGTGCACAAGGGTCCTGGTAAAAATGGTGGCTTCCTACGAAGCAATTCCATTCGGCAGATTCCACGCAAGAACTTTCCAGTGGGACCTGCTGGAAAAGTGGTCCGGATCGCATCTTCAGATGCATCAGCGGATAACCCTGTCACCAAAGACAAGGGTGTCTCTCCTGTGGTGGTTGCAGAGTGCTCATCTTCTAGAGGGCGCAGATTCGGCATTCAGGACTGGGTCCTGGTGACCACGGATGCCAGCCTGCGAGGCTGGGGAGCAGTCACACAGGGAAGAAATTTCCAGGGCTTGTGGTCAAGCCTGGAGACATCACTTCACATAAATATCTTGGAGCTAAGGGCCATTTACAATGCCCTAAGCCAAGCAAAACCTCTACTTCAAGGTCAGCCGGTGCTGATCCAGTCAGACAACATCACGGCAGTCGCCCACGTAGAGAAGCTGCAAGGATTTTTCGCTGGGCGGAAAATCATGTGATAGCATTGTCAGCAGTGTTCATTCCGGGAGTGGACAACTGGGAAACAGACTTCCTCAGCAGAAGTCTTCCACATGATTGTAAACCGTTGGGAAAAACCAAAGGTGGACATGATGGCGTCCCGCCTAAACAAAAAATTGGACAGGTATTGCGCCAGGTCAAGGGACCCTCAGGCAATAGCTGTGGACGCTCTGGTAACACCGTGGGTGTACCAGTCAGTGTATGGGTTCCCTCCTCTTCCTCTCTTACCAAAAGTATTGAGAATTATAAGACGGAGGGGAGTAAGAACTATACTCGTGGCTCCGGATTGGCCAAGAAGGACTTGGTACCCGGAACTTCAAGAGATGCTCACGGAGGACCCGTGGCCTCTACCTCTAAGAAGGGACCTGCTCCATCAAGGACCCTATCTATTCCAAGACTTACCGCGGCTGCGTTTGACGGCAGGGCGGTTGAACGCCGGATCCTGAAGGAAAAAGGCATTCCGGATGAAGTCATCCCTACCCTGATCAAAGCCAGGAAGGATGTAACCGCAAAGCATTATCACCGCATTAGGCGAAAATATGTTGCGTGGTGCGAGGCCAGTAAGGCCCCGATGGAGGAATTTCAACTAGGTCGATTCCTGCATTTCCTGCAAACAGGAGTGTCTATGGGCCTAAAATTGGGGTCCATTAAGGTTCAAATTTCGGCCCTGTCAATTTTCTTCCAGAAAGAACTAGCTTCAGTTCCTGAAGTTCAGACGTTTGTAAAAGGGGTACTGCATATACAGCCTCCTTTTGTGCCTCCAGTGGCACCTTGGGATCTCAAAGTAGTTTTGGGGTTCCTAAAGTCACAATGGTTTGAACCACTTGAATCTGTGGAGTTAAAATATCTCACATGGAAAGTGGTCATGCTGTTGGCCCTGGCCTAGGCCAGGCGCGTGTCAGAATTGGTGGCTTTATCCTGTAAAAGCCCTTATCTGATCTTCCATTCAGACAGGGCGGAATTGAGGACTCGTCCTCATTTTCTCCCTAAGGTGGTTTCAGCGTTTCATCTGGACCAACCTATTGTGGTACCTGCGGCTACTAGTGACTTGGAGGACTCCAAGTTGTTGGACATAGTCAGGGCCCTGAAAATATATGTTTCCAGGACGGCTGGAGTCAGAAAATCTGACTCGCTGTTTATCCTGTATGCACCCAACAAGCTGGGTGCTCCTGCTTCTAAGCAGACTATTGCTCGTTGGATTTGTAATACAATTCAGCTTGCACATTCTGTGGCAGGCCTGCCACAGCCAAAATCTGTAAAAGCCCATTCCACAAGGAAGGTGGGCTCATCTTGGGCGGCTGCCCGAGGGGTCTCGGCTTTACAACTTTGCCGAGCAGCTATTTGGTCAGGGGCAAATACGTTTGCTAAATTCTACAAATTTGATACCCTGGCTGAGGAGGACCTGGAGTTCTCTCATTCGGTGCTGCAGAGTCATCCGCACTCTCCCGCCCGTTTGGGAGCATTGGTATAATCCCCATGGTCCTTACGGAGTTCCCAGCATCCACTAGGACGTCAGAGAAAATAAGAATTTACTTACCGATAATGCTATTTCTCGTAGTCCGTAGTGGATGCTGGGCGCCCATCCCAAGTGCGGATTGTCTGCAATACTTGTACATAGTTATTGTTAACTAAATCGGGTTATTGTTGTTGTGAGCCATCTATCCAGAGGCTCCTCTGTTATCATGCTGTTAACTGGGTTCAGATCACAGGTTGTACGGTGTGATTGGTGTGGCTGGTATGAGTCTTACCCGGGATTCATAAATCCTTCCTTATTGTGTACGCTCGTCCGGGCACAGTATCCTAACTGAGGCTTGGAGGAGGGTCATAGGGGGAGGAGCCAGTGCACACCAGGTAGTCCTAAAGCTTTACTTTTGTGCCCAGTCTCCTGCGGAGCCGCTATTCCCATGGTCCTTACGGAGTTCCCAGCATCCACTACGGACTACGAGAAATAGAATTATCGGTAAGTAAATTCTTATTATATTCTAATTATACAGTTGTGTTTATTAAATGGCAAATGATGCCACTGTGAAAGAGAAAAGACATGGCAGTAATAAATATTTCTATATAAGAAGTGATTTCACAGTCACACAGACAGGTTGTTGTGGGCAGAAATAAATGTGATTACAATCTCTGGAAGAACTGTAGGATTGTCATTGTCCTGTAGGCCAATCAATATTGAGGCAGTGGTCTATGTTTATGCATTGTCTCACCACAGGCAGAAAATTGTGTCTCTTATTCCTCTTTTCAAAGGTTACATATACAGTATTTGTCTTATATTTTCACTCTGCTATACCACCACCAATTGTACACACATAGCAAACCTGCTGGATGTCGCTGGATGCCGGTTCTTGACCCCGTTTTCAAGCTGCAAGGACACCACCAACGCGTTTCCACCCCGTGCTGGGGTCTTTGTCAAGGTAAAGTCAGAATCTGAATTCTAACTTTACCTTGACAAAGACCCCAGCAGGGCCAGCACGGGGTGGAAATGCGTTGGTGGCGTTCTTGCAGCTTGAAAACGGGGTCAAGAACCGGCATCCAGTGACATCCAGCAGGTTTGCTGTGGGACTATCCGGAATCCCTGTGACAAACCCTTATGTGCATTTAGAACTGTTTTGCCACAGTTCTTTATTATCTGTCCATAGAACCTATATGATCGGCAAAAGTGAACAAAAGCGCTAGTTAAGTCTCATTTTCCAATTTTTTGTTTGTTTGTGTACACGTTTTGGTGAGGGGTGAAGGAGACCTCCTAGGATTTTTTGAGACACTACTAGCTGCTATATTGTGCACACAGTATCTCTATAATTTGTGTTTTGTGTACACACATGGGCAGAGGCGGAACTACCGCCAGTGCAACCAGTGCGTTGCACTGGGGCCCGCCTCTGTCCAGGGGCCTAAAGCATGTAATGAGTCAAACTGACTCATTACATGCCGCTGTGCGCTGCGGGCAACCGCTGCCCGCAGCGCACAGCCGCCCAGAGAGGAGAGGAGAGGAGCAGCGGTACGGGGGAAGGAGGAGGAGGGAGGTGGAGGAGGGAGCCGCAGCAGCGGTTTGTTACTGGTTGAGGCGCTGCTGCTGCTGCCCCTCTGCTTCACTATAGGCTGTCTTCCGAGAACAGCCTATAGTGAAGCAGAGGGGCAGCAGCAGCAGCGCCTCCACCAATAACACAGCGCTGCTGCAGCTCCCTCCTCCACCTCCCTCCTCCTTCTTCTCTCCTGCCCGGGAATCGTGACCAGAAGCTGCACTGAGGAGCCTGAGCCAGCGGAGAGGGTAAGTATAATTCTTCTTCTTTCTTTCTTTCTTTCTTTCTTTCTTTCTTTCTTTCTTTCTTTCTTTCTTTCTTTCTTTCTTTCTTTCTTTCTTTCTTTCTTTCTTTCTTTCTTTCTTTCTTTCCTTCTTTCCTTCTTTCTTTCGACTGTCTGCCGCAATGTGTAAAAAGGGGGAATCTGCCTGTCGCAATGTGTAAAAATGGGGAATCTGCCTGCCGCAATGTGTAAAAATGGGGAATCTGCCTGCCGCAATGTGTAAAAATGGGGAATCTGCCTGCCGCAATGTGTAAAAAGGGGGAATCTGCCTGCCGCAATGTGTAAAAATGGGGAATCTGCTTGCCGCAATGTGTAAAAATGGGGAATCTGCCTGCCGCAATGTGTAAAAAGGGGGAATCTGCCTGCCGCAATGTGTAAAAATGGGGAATCTGCTTGTCGCAATGTGTAAAAATGGGGAATCTGCTTGCCGCAATGTGTAAAAATGGGGAATCTGCCTGCCGCAATGTGTAAAAAGGGGGAATCTGCCTGCCGTAATGTGTAAAAAGGGGGACGCTGTCTGCCGATATGTGTAAAAAGTGTACGCTGTCTGCCGCTATGTTTAACAAGGGCACGCTGTCTGCCGTTATGTGTAAAAAGTGTACGCTGTCTGCCGTTATGTGTAACAAGGGCACGCTATCTGCCGTTATGTGTAAAAAGTGTACGCTGTCTGCCGCTATGTGTAACAAGGGCACGCTGTCTGCCGTTATGTGTAAAAAGTGTACGCTGTCTGCCGTTATGTGTAAAAAGGGGACGCTGTCTGCCGTTATGTGTAAAAAGTGCACGCTGTCTGCCGTAATGTGTAAAAAGGGGGACGTTGTCTGCCGTAATGTGCAAAAAGGGGACGCTGTCTGCCGTAATGTGTAAAAAGAGGAATCTGTCCGCCGTAAGGTGTAAAAGGGTCTCTACCTGGTGTAGTGGTGCTACTGTGCGGCGTAATTTGAATAATGGAGACTACTGTGCACCGTTTTATGAATTGGTATTATTTTGTGGCCACACCCCTTCCCCACGAAGCCATGCCACTATGTATTTTTGCGCGCGCCTACGGCGCGCACTGCCCCTGTTTCGCATGCAGGGGTGGGGCTCCGATGCCGTTTCTTGCACACAGTGCTAAAATGTCTAGTTACGGCACTGTTGCTAGGTATCCATTTCTCTGGCCCTGAGCAGGTCCCCCT
This sequence comes from Pseudophryne corroboree, assembly GCF_028390025.1. Classification (NCBI taxonomy): domain Eukaryota; kingdom Metazoa; phylum Chordata; class Amphibia; order Anura; family Myobatrachidae; genus Pseudophryne; species Pseudophryne corroboree. The sequence continues at coordinate 691,406,659 of NC_086447.1, read as the reverse complement.
CACCAGATCCTCTCCAGGGGTGAGGGGGTGGACTTGAATGGGATGGGGGGGGGGGGGCACAAAGCACTTTGTCGCACCTGGGCCCACCGCTCGCTATTTCCGCCACTGCACATGGGACCTTATTCAGAGATGGATGCAGATATGCAGCAAGGGCTGCGTCCATCTCCTCACATGCTGGGGGCCGCGCAGCACAGACCACCTTTCAGACGGTCTGCCTCCATTTTTTAATATGAGTGTGATGTCATGCAGCCGTCCCAGAATGCCCGCGCTTGGCCCGACACACCCGCAAAATGCAGCGCTGCCGCCCCCCGAACATCAACTGCTGTCAATCATCTTGCATCTGTATTTTTCCAGGATGCGGCCACAGGGAGCATGGCAGCGCACGTGCGCAGACCAGATGGACGTGGCTACTGCATACAGACACGCGGCTGCGTCCTTCTATGAATCAGCAACATATTCCAAAAAGGGGGCCCTGCTCACATGAGCTTGCAATCTAAAGGGCACAAGGGGGAAACAGGCTAAATAGAAGAGGGCAGAGAATGCAGAGCCAGGCTGAGGGGTTGGTAAACTAGAAATAAAACATTAGTAGAAAGGCCATGTTTGAAGGCTGGCAGGTTGGTTACTAGTCTGACAGATACAGAAGATTTAACCTGAGAAAATTATGAATACGAGAGTGGGTGAGTGATGAGGGTGCAGTCATTAGCAGATTCAAGAAAGTGTGATGGAGTTTATGAGGACATGAGCCTGGAGATGTAGGGAGAAGCGGTAGGGCCGAGAGCTTTGTAGGTGAAGGGAAATATTTGATTCTGATGGGGATATATGCATGTCCAGGGCCAGATAAACCATGACGAAGATGTGACTACAGCTCCAGGCTACCATATAAAAATAGGCCCATTATTATGTCAGCATGATGATGACTAATCGCCCAGCTGGTCATGCGGTTAAAATGGTTTTTCTATTTTCCTCACAAAAGTTTTCTACTTTAAGTAATTAGGGAGACATTGGGGGATATTCAGTTGTTTGAAAAGTCGGTTGGGTGTCTGTTTTTTCCTGACTATTAGATAGGAAAAAACAGACACCCAACTGATTTTTCAAACAATTGAATAAGCCCCACTGAGGCTGATAGTGCAGGGGGTGTACACACCCACATGGCACTGGCCACACCCACAGAGCACAAGCCATAGCTCCCCCAATTCTCACTATTGGCACTTGATCATTTTCAGCCAAGGCCCATATTATTTTTAATCTGACCCCGGATGTGACCGTGAGTTTCCTTCTATAGTTTTTATAAGGAACTCTGCCAAGCAACTTTTTGAGGAATGGAAAGATATTTAAATGTAAGTAGTAATAGATGATAAATGATTTAACAAAACCTCAACAATATAAGGAAATACATAATGAAGGGGATCTTATTCTCCTGTCAGAAACTACATCCTGGTTTGATTTTCTGTATAGTGTTCTAAAGCATAAACTAAAGCCCAGATTTAAAAATAAAGTATCTAAATCATATTTCGTTCCCATGGAAAAAAGTAGCTTCTCCCCAATAACATGTCTCAAAATGACCCTTTCTCAAAAGGTCCAAAATCAATTTACTCAGCTCACCCACTGTTGTCTGCCTGTAATTCACTTCATCATTATTTACCTATATAGTGTACATTCATAGTAACGTTAGTATTACTCATATATTTTCAAGCGCTTTTTTTAAGATGTTCCAGTTTTAATAATGTTTTTATTACATTGGATTCTTTTCTAGGTAACCTCTTTCACAGCAGCAAATAAATATCCTAGGTCAAAACAGAAGGACTATAGGACGTTGGCACATGCTGCAACAATGTAATATGCTGATATGCTGAAAATTGGAGAATTATTTAATTTCTTAGTATAAATTACGTTTATTAATTTTCAAAAAACAAAGTCAGTTAGCCACATTAGCAAAAACTCAGCAAGAAAAAGTAAGATGATTATAGTCAACATCGCAAAGAGTCAATAGTGAGAATAATATGATCTGGACTAAACTAAATATAATGTTATTTAGTATTTTAAGTAGACAGGTAATTCACTGACGGGTATACATGTGTTTTAAATTGGCAGCATTTTAGTATACAGGGGTAGTCCTATAATGAATAAGAGTGAGGTGGTTGTCCTTGGCAGCAGGGGTAGTACACAGGGATAGTCCTATAATAAGTAAGAGTAAGGTGGTTCTCCTTGGCAGCATTAGTATACCAGGGTAGTCCTATAATGAGTAAAAGTAAGGTGGTTGTCCTTAGCAGAAGGGGTAGTACACATGGGTAGTCCTATAATGAGTAAGAGTGAAGTGGTTGTCCTTGGCAGAAGGGGTAGTACACTAGTATAGTCCTATAATGCGTAAGAGAAGGGTGGTTATCCTTGGCAGCAGAAGTAGTATACCAGGATAGTCCCATAATGAGTAAGGTGGTTGTCCTCAGTTGCAGAGGCAGTACATCAAGGTAGTCCTGTAATGAGTAAGAGTGAGGTGGCTGTCCTAGGCAGTAGGGGTAGTAAGCTGAGATAGTCCTATAATGTGTAAGAGTAAGGTGGCTGTCCTAGGCAGCAGGGGTAGTACGCTGAGATAGTCCTATAATGGATAAGAGTGAGGTGGCTGTCCTAGGCAGCAGGGGTAGTACAGCGGGGAAATCCTATAATGAATAAGAATGAGGTGGCTGTCCTAGGCAGCAGGGGTAGTGTGCTGAGATAGTCCTATAATGAGTAAGAGTAAGGTGGTTGTCCTTGGTAGCAAGATTTTCGTGGCTACAAACTGTAAACAATCCACTGCACAAAATAAGGGCCAAAAGGCATTTTTTGTGACATCATGCAATTGTTTCTATACACTTTTGTGTCGAATTGGTGCAAACTGTGACAATCAAAATACAGGCACACTTTTTTCAGGAAGGCTTATTTACTATAAGTGCAGAGGTGCTCTTGTGTGTAAAACTATTTTATCATATTTCATATCTTGTATATATTGTAAGATTTTTTTTAAAGAAACGTAAAAGTATACTTTGTACACACATATAATTATATGCAAATCTAGCATCTGTGCTAGAAACATTAGCATAAGCACAATTATGATTATTTTGTGGGATAATACAATTCACAATATTAACATAGACACAATAGCAATTAGCATACACTCAAATCATGTAAATTTTTAGAAATTTTTTTTTTGTTCTGTGAAATATATTTTATCGCATTCATCCATTTCCAGAAGAAGATTTTTTCCTGTTGTGAAAGTCTTTGATTCTAGGGTTGATGCTGTCAGCTGAGACATAAGAGCTCAGAAAGATTTTTCTCTGACGTCCTAGTGGATGCTGGGACTCCGTCAGGACCATGGGGAATAGCGGCTCCGCAGGAGACAGGGCACAAAATTTAAAAGTTTGACCACTAGGTGGTGTGTACTGGCTCCTCCCCCTATGACCCTCCTCCAAGCCTCAGTTAGGTTTTTGTGCCCGTCCGAGCAGGGTGCAATCTAGGTGGCTCTCCTAAAGAGCTGCTTAGAAAAAGTTTGTTAGGTTTTTTATTTTCAGTGAGTCCTGCTGGCAACAGGCTCACTGCAACGAGGGACTTAGGGGAGAAGAAGTGAACTCACCTGCGTGCAGGATGGATTTGCTTCTTAGGCTACTGGACACTAGCTCCAGAGGGACGATCACAGGTACAGCCTGGATGGGTCACCGGAGCCGCGCCACCGACCCCCTTGCAGATGCCGAATAGAGAAGAGGTCCAGAAACCGGCGGCAGAAGACGTCTCAGTCTTCATGAGGTAGCACACAGCACTGCAGCTGTGCGCCATTGCTCTCCGCACACTTCACACCAGCGGTCACTGAGGGTGCAGGGCGCTGGGGGGGGCGCCCTGGGCAGCAATGTAATATACCTATTCTGGCTAAAATATATCACATATAGCCCCTGGGGCTATATGGATGTATTTAACCCCTGCCAGGTTCCAAAAAAAACCGGGAGAAGAAGCCCGCCGAAAAGGGGGCGGGGCCTATTCTCCTCAGCACACAGCGCCATTTTCCTGCCCAGCTCCGCTGCGAGGAAGGCTCCCAGGACTCTCCCCTGCACTGCACTACAGAAACAGGGTAAAAACAGAGAGGGGGGGCACTTATTGGCGATATTTATAATATTTGAGCTGCTATAAAGGGAACACACTTATTAAGGTTGTCCCTATATATATTTATAGCGCTTGGGTGTGTGCTGGCAAACTCTCCCTCTGTCTCCCCAAAGGGCTAGTGGGGTCCTGTCTTCTATCAGAGCATTCCCTGTGTGTCTGCTGTGTGTCGGTACGTGTGTGTCGACATGTATGAGGACGATGTTGGCGTGGAGGCGGAGCAATTGCCTGTAATGGTGATGTCACCCCCTAGGGAGTCGACACCAGAATGGATGGCTTTGTTTATGGAATTACGGGATAGTGTCAGCACGCTACAAAAGTCGGTTGACGACATGAGACAGCCGGCAAACCAGTTAGTACCTGTCCAGGCGTCTCAGACACCGTCAGGGGCTGTAAAACGCCCTTTACCTCAGTCGGTCGACACAGACCCAGACACTGACACTGAATCCAGTGTCGACGGTGAAGAAACAAACGTATTTTCCAGTAGGGCCACACGTTCTATGATCACGGCAATGAAGGAGGCTTTGCATATCTCTGATACTGCAAGTACCACAAAAAGGGGTATTATGTGGGGTGTGAAAAAACTACCGATAGTTTTTCCTGAATCAGAGGAACTGAATGAAGTGTGTGATGAAGCGTGGGTTACCCCAGATAGAAAACTGCTAATTTCAAAGAAGTTATTGGCATTATACCCTTTCCCGCCAGAGGTTAGGGCGCGCTGGGAAACACCTCCTAGGGTGGATAAGGCGCTCACACGCTTATCAAAGCAAGTGGCGTTACCGTCTCCTGATACGGCCGCCCTCAAGGATCCAGCTGATAGGAGGCTGGAGAATACATTAAAAAGTATATACACACATACGGGTGTTATACTGAGACCAGCAATCGCCTCAGCCTGGATGTGCAGTGCTGGCGTGGCTTGGTCGGAGTCACTGTCTGAAAATATTGATACCCTGGATAGGGACAGTATTTTACTGACTATAGAGCAGTTAAAGGATGCATTTCTTTATATGCGAGATGCACAGAGAGATATTTGCACTCTGGCATCAAGAGTAAGTGCGATGTCCATATCTGCCACAAACATTTCAGCGCACAGTGGGCTCACTCGCAGGTGGACCCCTGGATCCTGCAGGTAGTATCTCAGGGTTACAGGTTGGAATTCGAGAAGTCCCCTCCTCGCCGTTTCCTAAAGTCTGCTTTGCCAACGTCTCCCTCCGACAGGGCGACGGTATTGGAGGCCATTCACAAGCTGTATTCTCAGCAGGTGATAGTCAAGGTACCCCTCCTACACCAAGGGTACCTCAGGTTAGTGGTCCAAAACTGTCATTATCAGTTTCAGACGCTGCCGTTTGGATTGTCCACGGCACCCCGGGTCTTTACCAAGGTAATGGCCGAAATGATGATCCTTCTTCGAAGAGAAGGCGTCTTAATTATCCCTTACTTGGACGATCTCCTGATAAGGGCAAGATCCAGAGAACAGCTGGAGGTCGGAGTAACACTAACCCAAGTAGTGCTCCAACAACATGGGTGGATTCTGAATTTTCCAAAATCCCAACTGATCCCGACGACACGTCTGTTGTTCCTAGGGATGATTCTGGACACTGTTCAGAAAAAGGTATTTCTTCCGGAGGAGAAAGCCAGGGAGTTATCCGATCTAGTCAGGAACCTCCTAAAACCAGGAAAAGTATCTGTGCATCAATGCACAAGAGTCCTGGGAAAAATGGTAGCTTCTTACGAAGCGATTCCATTCGGCAGATTCCATGCACGAACTTTTCAGTGGGATCTGCTGGACAAATGGTCCGGATCGCATCTGCAGATGCATCAGCGGATAAAATTGTCCACAAGGACAAGAGTGTCTCTGCTATGGTGGTTGCAGAGTGCTCATCTGTTAGAGGGCCGCAGATTCGGCATACAGAACTGGGTCCTAGTGACCACGGATGCCAGCCTGAGAGGCTGGGGAGCGGTCACACAGGGAAGAAACTTCCAGGACGTGTGGTCAAGCCTGGAGACGTCTCTTCACATAAATATACTGGAGCTAAGAGCAATCTACAATGCTCTAAGCCTGGCAAAACCTCTGCTTCAGCTTCGGTGTTGATTCAGTCGGACAACATCACGGCAGTCGCCCACGTAAACAGACAGGGCGGCACAAGAAGCAGGAGGGCAATGGCAGAAGCTGCAAGGATTCTCCGCTGGGCAGAAAATCATGTGTTAGCACTGTCAGCTGTGTTCATCCCGGGAGTGGACAACTGGGAAGCAGACTTCCTCAGCAGACACGATCTGCACCCGGGAGAGTGGGGACTTCATCCAGAAGTCTTCCACATGATTGTGGTCCATTGGGAAAGACCAATGGTGGACATGATGGCGTCCCGCCTCAACAAAAAACTGGACAGGTATTGCGCCAGGTCAAGAAACCCTCAGGCAATAGCTGTAGACGCTCTGGTAACACCATGGGTGTACCAGTCAGTGTATGTGTTTCCTCCTCTGCCTCTCATACCAAAAGTACTGAGAATTATACGGCAAAGGGGAGTAAGAACGATACTCGTGGCTCCGGATTGGCCAAGAAGAACTTGGTACCTGGAACTTCAGGAGATGCTCACGGAAGATCCGTGGCCTCTACCTCTAAGACGGGACCTGCTTCAGCAGGGACCGTGTCTATTCCAAGACTTACCGCGGCTGCGTTTGACGGCATGGCGGTTGAACGCCGAATCCTAAGGGAAAAAAGGCATTCCGGAAGAGGTCATCCCTACCCTGGTCAAAGCCAGGAAGGAGGTGACTGCACAACATTATCACCGCATTTGGAGAAAATATGTTGCGTGGTGTGAGGCCAGGAAGGCCCCGACGGAGGAATTTCAACTGGGTCGATTCCTACATTTCCTGCAAACAGGATTGTCTATGGGCCTCAAATTAGGGTCCATTAAGGTTCAAATTTCGGCCCTGTCGATTTTCTTCCAGAAAGAATTGGCTTCAGTTCCTGAAGTCCAGACTTTTGTAAAAGGAGTACTACATATACAGCCCCCGGTTGTGCCCCCAGTGGCACCGTGGGATCTTAATGTAGTTTTGGATTTTCTCAAATCCCATTGGTTTGAGCCACTCAAATCGGTGGATTTGAAATATCTTACATGGAAAGTAACCATGCTACTGGCCCTGGCTTCAGCCAGGAGAGTGTCAGAATTGGCGGCTTTATCGTATAAAAGCCCATATCTGATTTTCCATTCGGACAGGGCAGAACTGCGGACGCGTCCTCACTTTCTGCCTAAGGTGGTTTCAGCGTTTCACCTGAACCAGCCTATTGTGGTGCCTGCGGCTACTAGCGATTTGGAGGATTCCAAGTTGCTGGACGTTGTCAGAGCATTGAAAATATATATTTCAAGGACGGCTGGAGTCAGAAAATCTGACTCGCTGTTTATACTGTATGCACCCAACAAGCTGGGTGCTCCTGCTTCTAAGCAGACGATTGCTCGTTGGATTTGTAGCACAATTCAACTTGCACATTCTGTGGCAGGCCTGCCACAGCCTAAATCTGTCAAGACCCATTCCACAAGGAAGGTGGGCTCATCTTGGGCGGCTGCCCGAGGGGTCTCGGCATTACAACTCTGCCGAGCAGCTACGTGGTCAGGGGAGAACACGTTTGTAAAATTCTACAAATTTGATACCCTGGCTAAGGAGGACCTGGAGTTCTCTCATTCGGTGCTGCAGAGTCATCCGCACTCTCCCGCCCGTTTGGGAGCTTTGGTATAATCCCCATGGTCCTGATGGAGTCCCAGCATCCACTAGGACGTCAGAGAAAATAAGATTTTACTTACCGATAAATCTATTTCTCGTAGTCCGTAGTGGATGCTGGGCGCCCATCCCAAGTGCGGATTGTCTGCAATACTTGTACATAGTTATTGTTACAAAAAAATCGGGTTGTTATTGTTGTGAGCCGTCTGTTCAGAGGCTCCTACGTTTGTCATACTGTTAACTGGGTTCAGATCACAAGTTGTACGGTGTGATTGGTGTGGCTGGTATGAGTCTTACCCGGGATTCAAAATCCTTCCTTATTGTGTACGCTCGTCCGGGCACAGTATCCTAACTGAGGCTTGGAGGAGGGTCATAGGGGGAGGAGCCAGTACACACCACCTAGTGGTCAAACTTTTAAATTTTGTGCCCTGTCTCCTGCGGAGCCGCTATTCCCCATGGTCCTGACGGAGTCCCAGCATCCACTACGGACTACGAGAAATAGATTTATCGGTAAGTAAAATCTTATTATGCCAGCTGTGTTTTCAGGCATATACATGTTGTTGAGGAATCAAATGTTCTTCTCTCAGACTCTTTAAGTGCTAGGACACTAAAGAGATTAATCTGTCATTGAAAGTACATTAGAAAAGGAACTGACACTAAATGGTGACTGATTTGTAAGTATGACTAAAGAAATTTACCAAGACACAACAAGATTTTGTATATCTATTTTAATTTTTTTGCCCAGAGAGATTTAGGGGTATATTTACTAAAGCTTTTAAAATTGAAAAGTGGTGATGTTGCCCATAGCAACCCGATTCTGTCTATCATTTTCTAGAATGCAATAGAGAAATGATGGCTGCTATGGGCAACATCACCACTATTAATTTTTTTGAAGATTTAGTGAATTTTCCCCTAAGTCTTTATGAATCGTGGAATCGTGGATTTGAGTTTGAGAAAGTGCAGATTTTTTGCTGATTTGCCTTAGTAAAAAATATGTATTAAAGCAAAAGCCAAAAAATATCAACAATTTTCAAACATGGACTCTATGGGGTGTATTCAATTGCTGTCGGAAACTGCCGTCTTGTTGGAATGATGGCAGTTTGTGACTTTTTTAGGTCGGAAGGAGTTCCGACCTATTCAATCCTGCCTCAGTTTTTCCGACAAGTCGGGAATTCTGACTTGTCGGAAAAACATGGATCGGCGGATTAGCCGCAGATCCACGTGTCTTGTCGGATTCCGCTGCCAAATCTGACAGGTTTTGCCCCCTTTTCCGACAGTCAATCCGACTTTAATAAAAGTCGAATTGGCATTGAATGCTCAGATGTCGGAACCTTTCCGTCGGAAAGGATCTGACATCTATTGAATACACCCCTATGTCATATTTTTGGACAGGAATGCACAATAATGCAGTCTCTCCCACACAATGTGTTAGGATAATAAGTTTTCTGGTTGAATTCTCTCTTTAATACAGCGATCTATGGCCTTTTTTTCAAAAGTCTATTTTTTTTTTGCTATAGTATTTTTATCGATGCTGATCTCTCAAAAAATATCACATAGTTTATTTATGTTTACTTGTATGTACAACTGAAGTGAATGATTTATCATTTTCTGTAAATCACCAATATGTTAATCTATGTATATAATTAGAGGTTAATAATAATATTGCAAATTTGTTATGCTAGAACAGAACAGAAAATGTATTATTGTAATAAGCAATGTGACGTAATCCCAATAGGCAAAATTACTGTATAATACAAGAAATACAAGTTATAGATTTCAATTAAACTGTATATTATTTAGACCCAGTGTACCATGACCACAATAATAAAATATTCTTCCTTTTCTTTTGTTCAGTTCAACTAATATATTTAGACTGTAAGTGGAAGCATTTATATATTTAGGTAGGGCTTCACAGTATCTAATAACAGAGGTAATTTGGTGTGGAGGTAAGTTTTTTAATGCTCAAGGCATTGTAATGCTACACAGATTGGTGAGCATAAAATCTACCTTCAGATTGAAGGGTCAATCCTATTAGGGGCAAAGGAAATATCGGCAACTGGCCATTAACCAAACTACACCAACGTACATCACTTCGCTTATCTCAAAATATCTCCCAACCCGACCTCTTCGCTCTTCACAAAACGGCATCTCTCATCCACACTCATTACTCGCTCCCACTGACGATTGCAGGACTTTCATCGGGCTGCACCCACTCTGTGGGATGCCCTACCACGTACAATAAGACTCTCGTCTAGTCTCCAAACCTTCAAGCGTTCACTGAAAACTCACCTCTTCAGGCAAGCGTATCAAATTCCAGAACCCCCCACATAATTTTCATAAACCTTCCTATCATATTGCATCCACTCTGCACAGTCCACACATATCCTCACATGTCTTCTCATCCTTCCTCTCGACCCCGGATCATCATTGCTCTGTGACCATATCATACAGCCCACCAAGAATCTTTCTATAGATTATATATAGATTGTAGGCTTGCGAACAGGGCCTTCCTGCCTCTATGACTGTTTGTTGTTTGTTATATCATTGTTTTATATCATTGTTATTTCCAATTGTAAAGTGCAACGGAATTCGCTGCGCTATGTAATAAACTGTTAATAAATAAATAATAAATAAACTGCCCTGCAACTCGACCCCTCCCCAAAGTCCGATACCACCCCTGTTGCATGCAGTTGTATACAAGCAAAAATCAGTTGATAATCTCACTCAAGAAATGTTTCTAGCATGCCAATTGGGATATAGTTATGTGACCGACGTCTACATCCCGCTCCCCACTAAATCCCAACATTCAGCATGCTGACTAGCAGGGACTATTCCCACTCATGGGTGTCGTGGACGCCCTTAGAGTGGGAATTGATAATGTCGATTTTATATTAAAACAGAAAGCTATACCTTTAAACACACTTTTACCATGGAGCCGTTGCGGCCGCTAGACTTAATATGCACTCTACGTACCTTTTAGGCTATATGCGTACAGAGTCCCGTACCTTGTACGTACTTAGCGTACAAACGCCGCGCTGGGGGTACAAAGTACACACAGCGCGCGCACGCCCAGAGATACACTTTAAACCTTTAATTGATAATGCAGTGCAATGATATTACACTTTAAACCTTATGCAGCAATGCACTGCAATGATATTACACTTTAAACCTTATGCAGCAATGCACTGCAATGATGCTATTACACTTTAAACCTTATGCAGCGCTGACGGTACAAAGTACCCGCAGCGCGTACACACCTAATTATTACACTTTAAAACCCTAGCAGGGAAAAGAGGACACAACATCGATTTGTAGTTAATCACTGGGTTCCGACACCACAGAGTAATATTTCTGAAAGGGGGTTAACAATACAAATTATGCACTACAATACAACAGAGTAAATGGCTACAGTTAATGTACATACGTGAGTAGATTCGCTTGCGCAACCCGGCCCGGTCCTCCGCAATCAGGTAGATAGTGTTGTGAGTCTTGTGTGTGGCCAGGCTGCAGCAGGCTTTATTTATACAATACTTCTAAAAGCAATACAATGGATACTGTAATCCCTTTGTCCATTGGACACAGGATTGCACTTTTACAGTACAGGAGAGGTCATAGGTTGATTTGAAAAGGTAGGCGATGTCTTTCCCAACTGCTCTTGTGGGTGGTCTCCTCTGGATTCCCACCGCATACATAATATACAGTAAATACAGTTTAAACCTATATTCTGCTTCTGCACATAACTATCCTCAGGAACATGCGATCTTCCGCAAACCAACACCGGAATGTTACCCTTAAAATACCCTACAGCTGGATACCAAACACCACCTTATAACCTTAGTCTGTCCCATCTTATCCTGTAAAGGTGAATCCCTTTGTTCTGGAATCATTTAAACTGTTGTTACTTTCTGATGTGGTGCAGGGGGACTATGTGTACGATGTGCACTATTTGGATTAAATATGTAATGTTTCGATAGCCCTCCATGCGTTCACAAACTCCGCCGTAAATACCCACACCACGCGCAGGACCGCAGGAGCGACCATACACAAATTGCGGATATGTGCACGCACGGCGGAACAAGTGCACGCGCAGCGGGCATGTGTGTGTTGTTTGTACGTGATGTGTGTACTGCAATATTTTTCGACTTTGACAGAATAGAACCTTTGGTGAGCACACAGAAACCGTTGCTCCCCCGCTGGCATTCTGCTATCGGGGTCCCACGATCGGTATGCTGACTGCCGGGATCCCCAGCGCCGGTAATGCCTACCCAACCCTGCCAGCTGCCTGATTCTTACAAAACCTGTTTGTGGAGCAATTTATTCAAAGCACATAGGTTTCCTCTGGAAATGCTTAGAGATGAGCGGGTTCGGTTCACCGAGAACCGAATCCCCCCCGAACTTCACATGGTTTACATGGGTCCGAGGCAGCCTCGGTTCTTCCCGCCTTACTTGCAAACCCTGAACGGTGGAAAACGTCATCATCCCGCTGTCGGATTCTCGCAAGATTCAGATTCCATATAAAGAGCCGCGTGTCGCCGCCATTTTCACTCGTGCATTGTAGATTGAGCGGAGAGGACGTGGCTACGTTCTCTGCCTGAAAAGCCCAATATCAGCTCAATATCTGTGCTCAGTATCAGTGCTGCATTGTGGTGACCAGTATAGTAGTACAGTACAGTAGTCCATTGCTGTATCTTGCTGCTCCGTATCAGTTCTAGTATCCTCATCAGTGCTCAATATCTGTGCTCAGTATCAGTGCTGCATTGTGGTGACCAGTATATAATACTACAGTACAATAGTCCATTGCTGTATCTTGCTGCTCCGTGTCAGTTCTAGTATCCTCATCAGTGCTCAATATCTGTGCTCAGTATCAGTGCTGCATTGTGGTGACCAGTATACTACAGTACAATAGTTCAGTGCTGTTCTCGCTGCCCAGTGTCAGTTCTAGTATCCTCATCAGTGCTCAATATATGTGCTCAGTATCAGTGCTGCATTGTGGTGACCAGTATATAATACTACAGTACAATAGTCCATTGCTGTATCTTGCTGCTCCGTGTCAGTTCTAGTATCCTCATCAGTGCTCAGTATCACTACTCATTGTCTTGTGCTGCATTGTGGTGACTAAAAGTCCAGTGTCTTGTGCTGCATCTTGCTGCTGTAGGATGCTGTGGTAGTGTCCTGTCACTGTGCATAGGTCATCATCATTCCAGTCACAGTGGTATCTGGTATCTATCTAGTGGTATCTAATTCCAGACATTACTGCCGTCTAATTCTAGATATATTACTGGCATATAATTCCACACATTAAAAAATGGAGAACAAAAATGTGGAGGGTAAAATAGGGAAAGATCAAGATCTACTTCCACCTAGTGCTGAAGCTGCTGCCACTAGTCATGGCAGATACGATTCAATGCCATCAATGTCGTCTGCCAAGGTCGATGCCCAATGTCATAGTAGAGAGCATGTAAAATCAAAAAAACAAAAGTTCAGTAAAATGACCCAAAAATCTAAATTAAAAGCGTCTGAGGAGAAGCGTACACTTGGCAATATGCCATTTACGACACGGAGTGGCAAGGAACGGCTGAGGCCCTGGCCTATGTTCATGGCTAGTGGTTCAGCTTCACATGAGGATGGAAGCACTCATCCTCCCGCTAGAAAAATGAAGAGTTAAGCTGGCAAAAGCCCAGCAAAGAACTGTGCGTTCTTCTAAATCACAAATCCCCAAGGAGAGTCCAATTGTGTCGGTTGCGATGCCTGACCTTCCCAACACTGGACGGGAAGAGGTGGCTCCTTCCACCATTTTCACGCCCCCTGCAAGTGCTGGAAGGAGCACCCGCAGTCCAGTTCCTGATAGTCAAATTAAATATGTCACTGTTGAAGTACACCAGGATGAGGATATGGGTGTTGCTGGCGCTGAGGAGGAAATTGACAAGGAGGATTCTGATGGTGAGGTGGTTTGTTTAAGTCAGGCACCCAGGGAGACACCTGTTGTCCGTGAGATGAATAAGGCCATTGACATGCCTGGTCAAAATACAAAAAAAAAAAATCACCTCTTCAGTGTGGAATTATTTCAACAGAAATAACAACTGTTGTCAAGTTGTGTGTTGCCTTTGTCAAGCTGTAATAAGTAGGGGTAAGGACGTTAACCACCTAGGAACATCCTCCCTTATACGTCACCTGGAGCGCATTCATCAGAAGTTATTGACAAGTTAAAAAACTTTGGGTGACAGCGGAAGCAGTCCACTGACAACTAAATCCCTTCTTCCTCTTGTACCCAAGCTCCCAGTGCAAACCACACCACCAACTCCCTCAGTGTCAATTTCCTCCTTAGACAGGAACGCCAATAGTCCTGCAGGCCATGTCACTGGCAAGTCTGACGAGTACTCTCCTAACTGGGATTCCTCTGATGGATCCTTGAGTGTAACGCCTACTGCTGCTGGTGCTGCTGTTGTTGCTGCTGGGAGTCGATCGTCATCCCAGCGGGGAAGTCGGAAGACCACTTGTACTACTTCCAGTAAGCAATTGACTGTCCAACAGTCCTTTGCGAGGAAGATGAAATATCACAGCAGTCATCCTGTTGCAAAGCGGATAACTCAGGCCTTGACAACTATGTTGGTGTTAGACGTGTATCCGGTATCCGCCGTTAGTTCACAGGGACTTAGAGAATTGCTTGAGGTAAAGTGTCCCCGGTACCAAATACCATCTACAGATGTGTCCACTATTACCTTTCTGAAAAAAGTATCATGGCCTGCCGTTCATGGCACGAGATAAGCTTTCCTCTTAAGATATACACGGCAAGCCATGTGTATCTCCTCTGAAATATAGTGCAGTACCACTTTTCAGACAGCAGGTGGCATTTTCAGAAACTGAGCAAGCAGAAAGTCTGATAAAGAGATTCTAGAGGGAGTAGTTCAGACCTGATTCTAGCAGCATTTTATTTGCAAATGGGCAAAACCATGGGGGTCATTCCGAAATGATCGCACGCTAGGTTGTTTTGCAGCATTGCGATCAGGTCGAAACTGCACATGCGTATGCACCTCAATGCGCATGTGCGTCGTACGGGTACAAAGCGGATCATTGCTGAGCAATGGATTTAACGAAGAATCGATTCGCACAGCAGATCGCAAGGAGATTGACAGGAAGAGGGCATTTGTGGGTGGCAACTGAACGCTTTCTGGGAGTGTTTGGAAAAACGCAGGCGTGTCCAAGCGTTTGCAGGGCAGGTGTCTGACGTCAATTCCGGACACGAACAGGCTAAAGTGTTTGCCCCGAATTTACATCAGACACCCACCCTGCAAACGCATAGACACACCTGCGTTTTTCCAAACACTCCCAGAAAACGGTCAGTTGACATCCACAAATGTTTTCTTCCAGTCAATCTCCTTGCGATTGTCTGTGCGAATGGATTCTTCATTAAATCCATTGCTCAGCAACGATCCACTTTGTACCTGTGCGACGCGCCTGCGTATTGCGGGGCACACACATGCGCAGTTATGTCCTGATCGCAGCTCAGCAAAACAACCTAGCGTGCAATCAGGCCTGCATGACCCCCATGGTTTTGCCCATCTGCTAACAAAATTGCAGCTATGGGGGGGTCATTCCGAGTTGATCGTAGCCCTGCAAAATTTTGCAGGGCTACGATCAGGAACAGAGACATGTGGGGGATGCCCAGCACAGGGCCAGTCCGCCCCGCAGGTCAGTTACGCCCCCCCCCCCTGCAGAAGTGCAAAAGTATTGCACAGCGGCGATGCTTTTGTACTTCAGGAGTAGCTCCCGGCCAGCGCAGCTTTAGCGTGCTGGCCGGGAGCTACTCATTACTACACGGCCCGCAGCGGCTGGTCAGCAGCAGCGATCGGGTCAGAATGACCCCCATGAGCCGTATGTGCTGGGCAATTTATCCATCATGCACACGGGAATATCAGCTGCAGCAGCTAATTGTGAAGTATTAATATTTTTCCAATACATCTCTCATACTAACTTCCAACATGTACCTGGCTCAATGTTGCCTATATGTTTAAAAAAATCTTTTTCCTTGTGATTGATAATGTGCTGATGAAGAGTTCATACAAACTCCACACAGAGATTCAATATAGAAATTATGATACTAACTAAAAGGCACTATTGATACTTGTCATTTTTTGCAATTGTTTGGTGGTTAAGGTGCGAGTAGAGAGAATTTTTGGTATTTCAATACCACATATATTTCACTGGGATCCGGTCTGAAGATCGACAGTGTCTGCCATACAAGTGGGTGCTGCGTCTGTCTGCCACAAATCGGTCCAGTGCTGAGGCTGTGTTGCCATAATAAATCACTGGGTGCTCTGTCTGCCATACAAGTGGGTGCTGTGCCTGTCTGCCACAAATCAGTCCTGTGCTTGGGCTGTGCTCCATAATAAGTCACTGGGTGCTCTGCCTGCCATACAAGTGGGTGAAGAAACATGAGACCCAGGGCCTGATCAGCCATAAGCCTGCAGCCGGAATGGCTGAGTCCTGGGGGGGCACCGGCACAATAGATGCTTAGGCTCTACCTACTACTGGAAGCTGCAGATTCCATGCAGACAGCATGGAAGACGGCCCTTATAGGAGACAGATGCCAGGGGTATTACTAGACCATTACCCAGCGCTACCCAGAATGAGCATGTAACCCCCTGGCTCTAAGCATATAACCCCTGTGGCAAAAAGCATATGTAACCCCTGGC
This sequence comes from Pseudophryne corroboree, assembly GCF_028390025.1. Classification (NCBI taxonomy): domain Eukaryota; kingdom Metazoa; phylum Chordata; class Amphibia; order Anura; family Myobatrachidae; genus Pseudophryne; species Pseudophryne corroboree. The sequence continues at coordinate 691,390,127 of NC_086447.1, read as the reverse complement.
AACGAGCATGTAACCCCTGGCAACGAGCATGTGACCGGGTCAGACTTCCGGTCAGCAGAATCAAGGATGCCGGTGGCTTCTCCTCACCACCTCTAGCCACCAACAGCACCGTGGGCAGCAACATGGACATCCATATGTGCAGGGCAATTTATCCATCAGGCACACGGGAATATCAGCAGCGGCAGCTAATTGTGAAGTATTAATATATCTCCAATACATGTGGGAGTGCCAGTAGTGTCCTCAGTGCAGATGTGTAGGTGGTGTAATCAGTGCAGGGGGGCTGGCAGTATCCCCAGTGCAGGAGTGTCAGTAGTGCGGGAGATGTCCTCCTTGCACTTGGTTGATGATACCGTGGACACTTCTGGCACTCCCGCACTGAGGACACCTCAGCAGGAAGCGTCCTGCTATGCAAAACCATTCACTCCCGCTGACATCGCTGGGCAGGTGGAAAATCACTCAGTATGTATGCGCTGAGTGGTTTTCTGCCCAGCGATATCGGTGATCACACGGGCTCAGCAAGATCACTCAGCACACAGAGCTGCACCAGCGATGTGTGCTGAGCGATCTGTCACTGCCCGTGTTTGCAATAGAGAAAACATGGGTGATGACTAGATCTTTCAAGCATGCAGGGACGCACATCACTATCGCTATAGTCCATACACACATAGCGATTTGTGCTGTATTTCTAAGTGACTCAGCAAATCAATTAGAAAAGCAGCCCAAATCGCTATGTGTGTGTGATTGTATTCAGGTCGTTCTGATGTACAGTATTGCCAGCTTTAGAGTCCAGTTCTTAATTGTGTAGGTGTGAAAATCTCAGTGTGAGAGGCCTTTGAAGTAGATTCCTTGGGGAATAGAGATACAGCACAGTAACATGTATTTTGGGTGGGGGAAGGGCTGCTGTCCTGGAATTTGAAATAAACAGTGAACTTTTAGCAATTCAGAGCCTCAGTTTATTAATGCAAAAATTGGAGTTATTTGTTACTCAGAGCACAGAGGTGAATGAAGTCTAAAGTGACATTAAAGAATAAGTTAATTAAAACCTAATAGTGCTACAAGGTAACGGAACATATTATAAGACTTTGCAATGATAAAATAATTCCAACTAAATAGTATAAATATACTGTAAGTTAGACAAAACTGAATGCAATCACTTGGATGCTTTGTACAATCCATACACAATTACAGTATACAGTGTTGCAGAGGTGACTACTTTTTTTTTTTTAAACAATTTTCAAGATTGCATAACAAATGTAATACTAGGGTGAAGTACATGTTACAGATAAAATATAACAAATTCATTAATTTAAGCAGGTAGTCTAATTTTGATATTTCAAGCATTTGCAGAAAGGATGAGTACGATAGGTAAAGGGCCCTTTATGCAAATTCTATGCATTATTCGTTTGCGTACTGTCTTTTTTGATGTGTCGACATATGGCCTGTCGACCAATATTGGTCGACCTAATGACTGTTGACCTTCTTTTTGTCGACAATATGATCCATTCCAATTACATGCAGCTGGCTTGTCCATTTCTTTCTATAATCACTGGCAGCACAGAAAATAAATGGTCTACATAATTATTACAGGTCTCCAATGTAAGTACGTTTTTCCAAAATGTATTGATGCCATCAATCAGTTGCTCTTTTGTCCTTGGCTTACATTGAGAACGAATATAACTTTTCATATGAGACCACACTAGCTCGATAGGATTCATGTCCGGTGATCTGTGAAAAGTCAATAAAGGGAGAGAATTTAAAAATGGAATATTTGGCATTTCATGCTTTACAGTGCGGGAGGTGTCCTCAGTCCATGAGTGCTAGCAATAGGTGTGCCGGCAGGGCAGGGGTGTCGGCAGTGCAAAAGGTGTACTCATTGCAGGAGTGCCGGCAGTGAGGGCGGTGTCCTCATTGCAGGAGTTCAGGGGTGCCAGCAGTGTGGGAGTGCCGGAAGTGTCCTCAGTGCAGGGGTGCCGGCAGTGTCGGCAGTGCAGGAGGTGTCCTTAGTGCAGGAATTCTGGCAGTATCCCCAGTGCAGGAGTGTCAGCAGTGCAGGCAGTGCCGGTGGTGTCCACAGTGCAGGGGTGTCGGCAGTGTCGGCAGTGTGGGAGTACTGGAGGTGTCCTTAGTGCAGGAGTTCAGGGGTGTCGGCAGTTTGGGAGTGCCAGAAGTGTCCTTGGTGCAGGGGTTCCAGCAGTGTTGGCAGTGTGGGAGGTGTCCTCAGTGCAAGAGTTCAAGGGTGCTGGCAGTGTCGGCAGTGTGGGAGTGTCTGAAGTGTCCTCGGTGCAGGGGTGCCAGCAGTGCGGGAGGTGTCCTCAGTCTAGGAGTGCTGGCAGTATCCCCAGTGCAGGTGTGCCGGCAGTGTCGACAGTGTGGGAGGTGTCCTTAGTGCAGGAATTCTGACAGTATCCCCAGTGCAGGAGTGTCAGCAGTGCAGGCAGTGCCGGTGGTGTCCTCAGTGCAGGGGTGTCGGCAGTGTCGGCAGTGCGGGAGTACTGGAGGTGTCCTTAGTGCAAGAGTTCAGGGGTGTCGGCAGTTTGGGCGTGCCAGAAGTGTCCTCGGTGCAGGGGTTCCAGCAGTGTTGGCAGTGTGGGAGGTGTCCCCAGTGCAGGAGTTCAGGGGTGCTGGCAGTGTCGGCAGTGTGGGAGTGTCGGAAGTGTCCTCGGTGCAGGGGTGCCAGCAGTGCGGGAGGTGTCCTCAGTCTAGGAGTGCTGGCAGTATCCCCAGTGCAGGTGTGCCGGCAGTGTCGACAGTGCGGGAGGTGTCCTCATTGCAGGAATTCAGGGGTGCCGGCAGTGTGGGGTTGCCGGAAGTGTCCTCGGTGTAGAAGTGCCGGCAGTGCGGGAGGTGTCCTCAGTCCATGAGTGCTAGCAATAGGTGTGCCGGCAGGGCAGGGGTGTCGGCAGTGCAAAAGGTGTCCTCATTGCAGGGGTGCTGGCAGTGAGGGCGGTGTCCTCATTGCAGGAGTTCAGGGGTGCCAGCAGTGTGGGAGTGCCGGAAGTGTCCTCTGTGCAGGGGTGCCGGCAGTGTCGGCAGTGCAGGAGGTGTCCTCAGTGCAGGAATGCTAGTAGTATACCCAGTGCAGGAGTGTCGGCAGTGCGGGAAGTGCCGGCGGTGTCCTCAGTGCAGGGGTACCGGCAGTGCGGGAGTACTGGAGGTGTCCTTAGTGCAGGAGTTCAAGGGTGTCGGCAGTGTGGGAGTGCCAGAAGTGTCCTTGGTGCGAGAGGTGTCTTCAGTGCAGGAGTGCTGGCAGTATCCCCAGCGCAGGGGTGCCAGAAGTGTCAGCAGTCAGGGGTGCAGGCAGTGTGGGAGTGCCGGAAGTGTCCTCGGTGCAAAAGTGCCGGCAGTGTCGGCAGTGCAGGGGGTTTCCTCAGCGCAGGAGTGCTGGCAGCATCCCCAGTGCAGGGGTGCCGGCAGTGTGGGCAGTGCCGGCGGTGTCCTCAGTGCAGGGGTGCCGGTGACTTACTTACCTGCTGCAACGTTTTCAGCCTGTTCGGTCCTGGCTCTGACGTCAAACACCCGTCCTGGACACGCCTGCGTTTCTCTCCCTACACCCGCGTTTTCTTACCCCCCCCCCCTCCCCCCGAAAACGGCTGCAAACGGTGAGTTGATGCCCAGGTACCCCCTCCGCCTGTCAATCTTCGTGCGATCATTGCAGCGATCGCTTTTTTCGGTTCCAGCGTCGTTTCCCGTCGATGGCCGTGCGTGCGCATAGCGGCCGTCGCACATGTGCAGTAGGGACCCGATTGCAGCTGTGCGAACGACAACACGCTGCGATTGGGTCATAATGACCCCCTAAGTCCAGAACTACTTAGAAACTGCACAACATTTTTTACCATAACAGGCCTGCACAAGTGATCAAAGCCTTGGTATGGGAAAAAAAACAACCCCCATAGGCGGAGGTTAGTTTGTCGCACGGGCTGAAAAAAGCATCTTCGTCTGATCAACTCGTAATGAGGCCCTTTATTTGGAAATATTTTATCATTGCAAAATCTTATAATATGTTCTTTTACTCTATAGCACTAAGGTTTTTATTAACTTATTATTTAATTTCACTTTAGATTTCATTCACCTCTGTGCTTTGAGCAACATACTGTATACTGTAGTAAGCAGGGACGTGCCCACCGCACGTCACTGATAGTAACATCCCCCAGCCAGGATAAAATCTGTAACCCCCAAGGAGTCTACTTCAAAGGCCTCTCACACTGAGATTTTCACACCTATACAATTAGCAATTAGACTTTAAAGCTGGCCATACTGATTACAGTGTCTATTTAACAGCAATGTTAGTGCAAAGCTATGTTACGTGATGCACTGGCCACCCAGTGGTGAAACTATCAATTGTCACGAATTGTCATGGCACAATATGACGGCACAAAAGCACAAGGAATATATGTCATGCCAAATTTACTACCATAGCTCTGTTTTCAGAAAGGTAATAGTGGACACATCTGTAGGCTCCACTTCTCTAGGCAGGCGATACCGAGAATGTACACAGAAGTCAGAAAAAGAGTCACCAGTGTCCTAAAAAATGTAGTTGTACCCACTGTCCACTTAACCACGGACATGTGGACAAGTGGAGCAGGGCAGATTAAGGACTATATGACTGTGACAGCCCACTGGGTAGATGTATTGCCTCCCGCAGCAACAACAGCAGCGGCGGCACCAGTAGCAGCATCTCGCAAATGCCAACTCGTTCTTAGGCAGGCTACGCTTTGTATCACCGCTTTCCATAAGAGGCACACAACTGACAACCTCTTATCTTACGAAAACTGAGGAACATCATCGCAGATTGGCTTACGCCAGCTGGACTCTCCTGGGGATTTGTGACATCAGACAATGCCACCAATATTGTGCGTGCATTACATGTGGGCAAATTCCAGCACGTCCCATGTTTTGCACATACAATGAATTTGGTGGTGCAGAATTTTGTAAAAACCGACAGTGACATTCAAGAGATGCTGTCGGTGGCCCAAAGAATTGCAGGCCACTTTCGGCATTCAGCCACTGCGTTCCGAAGACTGGAGCACCAGCAAACACTCCTGAACATGCCCTGCCATCAGCTGAAGCAAGAGGTGGTAACGAGGTGGAATTCAACCCTCTATATGCTTCAGAGGATGGAGGGGAAGCAAAAGGCCATTCAAGCCTATACATCTGCCTACGATATAGGCAAAGGAGGGGGAATGCACCTGACTCAAGTGCAGTGGAGAATGATTTCAACGTTGTGCAAGGTTCTCCAACCCTTTGAACTTGCCACACGTGAAGTCAGTTCAGACACTGCCAGCCTGAGTCAGGTCATTCCCCTCATCAGGCTTTTGCAGAAGCAGCTGGAGAGATTGAAGGAGGAGCTAAAATGGAGCGATTTCGCTAGGCATGTGGGACTTGTGGATGGAGCCCTTCATTCGCTTAACCAGGATTCATGGGTGGTCAATCTGTTGAAATCAGAGCACTACATTTTGGCCACCGTGCTCGATCCTAGGTTTAAAGCCTCCGTTGTATCTCTCTTTCCGGCAGACACAACATCTGCAGATGTTTAAAGACCTGCTGGTGAGACAATTGTCAAGTCAAGCGGAACGTGATCCTCCAACAGCTCCTCCTTCATTTTCTCCCACCACTGGAGCTGCCAGGAAAAAGGATAACATTTCCAAAACCACCCGCTGGCGGTGATGCAGGGCAGTCAGGAGTGAGTGCTGACATCTGGTCCGGACTGAAGTACCTGCCAACGATTACTGACATGTCGTCTACTGTCACTGCATATGATTCTGTCACCATTGAAAGAATGGTGGAGGATTATATGAGTGACAGCATCACTGTAGGCATGTCAGACAGTCCGTACGTATCCTGGCAGGAAAAAGAGGCAATTTGGAGTAGTGATGAGCGGGTTCGGTTCCTCGGAATCCGAACCCCCCCGAACTTCAGCCTTTTTACACGGGTCCGAGGCAGACTCGGATCTTCCCGCCTTGCTCGGTTAACCCGAGCGCGCCCGAACGTCATCATCCCGCTGTCGGATTCTCGCGAGGCTCGGATTCTATCGCGAGACTCGGATTCTATATAAGGAGCCGCGCGTCGCCGCCATTTTCACACGTGCATTGATATTGATAGGGAGAGGACGTGGCTGGCGTCCTCTCCGTTTAGAATAGAAATAGATAGAGAGTGAGAGTGAGACACTTGATTTATTGGAGCTTAGGAGTACTCAGAGAGTGCAGAGTTTACTAGTGACTGACCAGTGACCACCAGTGCAGTTTTATTATTATTTAATATAATCCGTTCTCTGCCTGAAAAAAAACGATATATCTGTGCTCAGCCTCAGTGTGCTGCATCATCTATGTATATCTGACTGTGCTGAGTGCTCACTGCTCACACAGCTTAATTGTGGGGGAGACTGGGGAGCAGTTATAGCAGGAGTACATTAACAGTGCACGCTTTTGCTGCCAGAGTGCCACTGCCAGTGTGACTGACCAGTGACCACTGACCACCAGTATATTGTGATTGTCTGCCTGAAAAAGTTAAACACTCGTCGTGTGGTGTTTTTATTCTATAAACGCATTCTGCTGACAGTGTCCAGCAGGTCCGTCATTATATAATATATACCTGTCCTGCAGTAGTGATATATATATATTTTTTATATCATTATCATCCAGTCTATATTAGCAGCAGACACAGTACGGTAGTCCACGGCTGTAGCTACCTCTGTGTCGGCAGTCGCTCGTCCATCCATAATTGTATACCACCTACCTGTGGTGTTTTTTTTTTTCTATCTTCTTGATACTAGTAGTTTACTTTAGGAGTCTGCAGTGCTGACAGTGTCCAGCAGGTCCATCATTATATAATATATACCTGTCCGGCTGCAGTAGTGATATATATATATTTTTTATATCATTATCATCCAGTCTATATTAGCAGCAGACGCAGTACGGTAGTCCACGGCTGTAGCTACCTCTGTGTCGGCAGTCGCTCGTCCATCCATAATTGTATACCACCTACCTGTTGTGGTTTTTTTTTCTATCTTCTTGATACTAGTAGCTTACTTTAGGAGTCTGCAGTGCTGACAGTGTCCAGCAGGTCCGTCATTATATAATATATACCTGTCCGGCTGCAGTAGTGATATATATATATTTTTTATATCATTATCATCCAGTCTATATTAGCAGCAGACGCAGTACGGTAGTCCACGGCTGTAGCTACCTCTGTGTCGGCAGTCGCTCGTCCATCCATAATTGTATACCACCTACCTGTGGTGTTTTTTTTCTATCTATCTTCTTGATACTAGTAGCTTACTTTAGGAGTCTGCAGTGCTGACAGTGTCCAGCAGGTCCGTCATTATATAATATATACCTGTCCGGCTGCAGTAGTGATATATATATATTTTTTATATCATTATCATCCAGTCTATATTAGCAGCAGACGCAGTACGGTAGTCCACGGCTGTAGCTACCTCTGTGTCGGCAGTCGCTCGTCCATCCATAATTGTATACCACCTACCTGTGGTGTTTTTTTTTTTTCTATCTTCTTGATACTAGTAGCTTACTTTAGGAGTCTGCAGTGCTGACAGTGTCCAGCAGGTCCGTCATTATATAATATATACCTGTCCGGCTGCAGTAGTGATATATATATATTTTTTATATCATTATCATCCAGTCTATATTAGCAGCAGACGCAGTACAGTAGTCCACGGCTGTAGCTACCTCTGTGTCGGCAGTCGCTCGTCCATCCATAATTGTATACCACCTACCTGTGGTGTTTTTTTTTTTCTATCTTCTTGATACTAGTAGCTTACTTTAGGAGTCTGCAGTGCTGACAGTGTCCAGCAGGTCCGTCATTATATAATATATACCTGTCCGGCTGCAGTAGTGATATATATATATTTTTTATATCATTATCATCCAGTCTATATTAGCAGCAGACGCAGTACGGTAGTCCACGGCTGTAGCTACCTCTGTGTCGGCAGTCGCTCGTCCATCCATAATTGTATACCACCTACCTGTTGTTTTTTTTTTTTTCTATCTTCTTGATACTAGTAGCTTACTTTAGGAGTCTGCAGTGCTGACAGTGTCCAGCAGGTCCGTCATTATATAATATATACACCTGTCCGGCTGCAGTAGTGATATATATATTTTTTATATCATTATCATCCAGTCTATATTAGCAGCAGACGCAGTACGGTAGTCCACGGCTGTAGCTACCTCTGTGTCGGCAGTCGCTCGTCCATCCATAATTGTATACCACCTACCTGTGGTGTTTTTTTTTCTTTCTATCTTCTTGATACTAGTAGCTTACTTTAGGAGTCTGCAGTGCTGACAGTGTCCAGCAGGTCCGTCATTATATAATATATACCTGTCCGGCTGCAGTAGTGATATATATATATATTTTTTATATCATTATCATCCAGTCTATATTAGCAGCAGACGCAGTACGGTAGTCCACGGCTGTAGCTACCTCTGTGTCGGCAGTCGCTCGTCCATCCATAATTGTATACCACCTACCTGTTGTGTTTTTTTTTTCTATCTTCTTGATACTAGTAGCTTACTTTAGGAGTCTGCAGTGCTGACAGTGTCCAGCAGGTCCGTCATTATATAATATATACCTGTCCGGCTGCAGTAGTGATATATATATATATTTTATATCATTATCATCCAGTCTATATTAGCTGCAGACGCAGTACGGTAGTCCACGGCTGTAGCTACCTCTGTGTCGGCAGTCGCTCGTCCATCCATAATTGTATACCACCTACCTGTTGTTTTTTTTTTCTATCTTCTTGATACTAGTAGCTTACTTTAGGAGTCTGCAGTGCTGACAGTGTCCAGCAGATCCGTCATTATATAATATATACCTGTCCGGCTGCAGTAGTGATATATATATATATTTTTTATATCATTATCATCCAGTCTATATTAGCAGCAGACGCAGTACGGTAGTCCACGGCTGTAGCTACCTCTGTGTCGGCAGTCGCTCGTCCATCCATAAGTATACTAGTAGCCATCCATCTCCATTGTTTACCTGAGGTGCCTTTTAGTTGTGCCTATTAAAATATGGAGAACAAAAATGTTGAGGTTCCAAAAATAGGGAAAGATCAAGATCGACTTCCACCTCGTGCTGAAGCTGCTGCCACTAGTCATGGCCGAGACGATGAAATGCCATCAACGTCGTCTGCCAAGGCCGATGCCCAATGTCATAGTACAGAGCATGTAAAATCCAAAACACCAAATATCAGTAAAAAAAGGACTCAAAAATCTAAAATAAAATTGTCGGAGGAGAAGCGTAAACTTGCCAATATGCCATTTACCACACGGAGTGGCAAGGAACGGCTGAGGCCCTGGCCTATGTTCATGGCTAGTGGTTCAGCTTCACATGAGGATGGAAGCACTCAGCCTCTCCCTAGAAAAATGAAAAGACTCAAGCTGGCAAAAACACAGCAAAGAACTGTGCGTTCTTCGAAATCACAAATCCACAAGGAGAGTCCAATTGTGTCGTTTGCGATGCCTGACCTTCCCAACACTGGACGTGAAGAGCATGCGCCTTCCACCATTTGCACGCCCCCTGCAAGTGCTGGAAGGAGCACCCCGCAGTCCAGTTCCTGATAGTCAGATTGAAGATGTCAGTGTTGAAGTACACCAGGATGAGGAGGATATGGGTGTTGCTGGCGCTGGGGAGGAAATTGACCAGGAGGATTCTGATGGTGAGGTGGTTTGTTTAAGTCAGGCACCCGGGGAGACACCTGTTGTCCGTGGGAGGAATAGGGCCATTGACATGCCTGGTGAAAATACCAAAAAAATCAGCTCTTCGGTGTGGAAGTATTTCAACAGAAATGCGGACAACATTTGTCAAGCCGTGTGTTGCCTTTGTCAAGCTGTAATAAGTAGGGGTAAGGACGTTAACCACCTCGGAACATCCTCCCTTATACGTCACCTGCAGCGCATTCATCATAAGTCAGTGACAAGTTCAAAAACTTTGGGCGACAGCGGAAGCAGTCCACTGACCAGTAAATCCCTTCCTCTTGTAACCAAGCTCACGCAAACCACCCCACCAACTCCCTCAGTGTCAATTTCCTCCTTCCCCAGGAATACCAATAGTCCTGCAGGCCATGTCACTGGCAATTCTGACGAGTCCTCTCCTGCCTGGGATTCCTCCGATGCATCCTTGCGTGTAACGCCTACTGATGCTGGCGCTGCTGTTGTTGCTGCTGGGAGTCGATGGTCATCCCAGAGGGGAAGTCGTAAGACCACTTTTACTACTTCCACCAAGCAATTGACTGTCCAACAGTCCTTTGCGAGGAAGATGAAATATCACAGCAGTCATCCTGCTGCAAAGCAGATAACTGAGGCCTTGGCATCCTGGGCGGTGAGAAACGTGGTTCCGGTATCCATCATTACTGCAGAGCCAACTAGAGACTTGTTGGAGGTACTGTGTCCCCGGTACCAAATACCATCTAGGTTCCATTTCTCTAGGCAGGCGATACCGAAAATGTACACAGACCTCAGAAAAAGACTCACCAGTGTCCTAAAAAATGCAGTTGTACCCAATGTCCACTTAACCACGGACATGTGGACAAGTGGAGCAGGGCAGGCTCAGGACTATATGACTGTGACAGCCCACTGGGTAGATGTATGGACTTCCGCCGCAAGAACAGCAGCGGCGGCACCAGTAGCAGCATCTCGCAAACGCCAACTCTTTCCTAGGCAGGCTACGCTTTGTATCACCGCTTTCCAGAATACGCACACAGCTGAAAACCTCTTACGGCAACTGAGGAAGATCATCGCGGAATGGCTTACCCCAATTGGACTCTCCTGTGGATTTGTGGCATCGGACAACGCCAGCAATATTGTGTGTGCATTAAATCTGGGCAAATTCCAGCACGTCCCATGTTTTGCACATACCTTGAATTTGGTGGTGCAGAATTATTTAAAAAACGAGAGGGGCGTGCAAGAGATGCTGTCGGTGGCCAGAAGAATTGCGGGACACTTTCGGCGTACAGGTACCACATACAGAAGACTGGAGCACCACCAAAAACGCCTAAACCTGCCCTGCCATCATCTGAAGCAAGAAGTGGTAACGAGGTGGAATTCAACCCTCTATATGCTTCAGAGGTTGGAGGAGCAGCAAAAGGCCATTCAAGCCTATACAACTGAGCACGATATAGGAGGTGGAATGCACCTGTCTCAAGCGCAGTGGAGAATGATTTCAACGTTGTGCAAGGTTCTGCAACCTTTTGAACTTGCCACACGTGAAGTCAGTTCAGACACTGCCAGCCTGAGTCAGGTCATTCCCCTCATCAGGCTTTTGCAGAAGAAGCTGGAGACATTGAAGGAGGAGCTAACACAGAGCGATTCCGCTAGGCATGTGGGACTTGTGGATGGAGCCCTTAATTCGCTTAACAAGGATTCACGGGTGGTCAATCTGTTGAAATCAGAGCACTACATTTTGGCCACCGTGCTCGATCCTAGATTTAAAACCTACCTTGGATCTCTCTTTCCGGCAGACACAAGTCTGCTGGGGTTCAAAGAACTGCTGGTGACAAAATTGTCAAGTCAAGCGGAACGCGACCTGTCAACATCTCCTCCTTCACATTCTCCCGCAACTGGGGGTGCGAGGAAAAGGCTCAGAATTCCGAGCCCACCCGCTGGCGGTGATGCAGGGCAGTCTGGAGCGACTGCTGATGCTGACATCTGGTCCGGACTGAAGGACCTGACAACGATTACGGACATGTCGTCTACTGTCACTGCATATGATTCTCTCCCCATTGAAAGAATGGTGGAGGATTATATGAGTGACCGCATCCAAGTAGGCACGTCAGACAGTCCGTACTTATACTGGCAGGAAAAAGAGGCAATTTGGAGGCCCTTGCACAAACTGGCTTTATTCTACCTAAGTTGCCCTCCCACAAGTGTGTACTCCGAAAGAGTGTTTAGTGCCGCCGCTCACCTTGTCAGCAATCGGCGTACGAGGTTACATCCAGAAAATGTGGAGAAGATGATTTTCATTAAAATGAATTATAATCAATTCCTCCGTGGAGACATTCACCAGCAGCAATTGCCTCCACAAAGTACACAGGGAGCTGAGATGGTGGATTCCAGTGGGGACGAATTGATAATCTGTGAGGAGGGGGATGTACACGGTGATATATCGGAGGATGATGATGAGGTGGACATCTTGCCTCTGTAGAGCCAGTTTGTGCAAGGAGAGATTAATTGCTTCTTTTTTGGTGGGGGTCCAAACCAACCCGTCATTTCAGTCACAGTCGTGTGGCAGACCCTGTCACTGAAATGATGGGTTGGTTAAAGTGTGCATGTCCTGTTTATACAACATAAGGGTGGGTGGGAGGGCCCAAGGACAATTCCATCTTGCACCTCTTTTTTCTTTCATTTTTCTTTGCGTCATGTGCTGTTTGGGGAGTAGTTTTTGGAAGGGCCATCCTGTCTGAAACTGCAGTGCCACTCCTAGATGGGCCAGGTGTTTGTGTCGGCCACTTGGGTCGCTTATCTTAGTCACACAGCTACCTCATTGCGCATCTTTTTTTCTTTGCGTCATGTGCTGTTTGGGGGGTGTTTTTTGGAAGGGCCATCCTGCGTGACACTGCAGTGCCACTCCTAGATGGGCCAGGTGTTTGTGTCGGCCACTAGGGTCGCTTAGCTTACTCACACAGCTACCTCATTGCGCCTCTTTTTTTTCTTCTTTGCGTCATGTGCTGTTTGGGGAGTAGTTTTTTGAAGGGCCATCCTGCGTGACACTGCAGTGCCACTCCTAGATGGGCCAGGTGTTTGTGTCGGCCACTTGGGTCGCTGAGCTTAGTCATCCAGCGACCTCGGTGCAAATTTTAGGACTAAAAATAATATTGTGAGGTGTGAGGTGTTCAGAATAGACTGAAAATGAGTGGAAATTATGGTTATTGAGGTTAATAATACTTTGGGATCAAAATGACCCCCAAATTCTATGATTTAAGCTGTTTTTTAGGGTTTTTTGAAAAAAACACCCGAATCCAAAACACACCCGAATCCGACAAAAAAAATTCGGTGAGGTTTTGCCAAAACGCGTTCGAACCCAAAACACGGCCGCGGAACCGAACCCAAAACCAAAACACAAAACCCGAAAAATTTCCGGTGCTCATCACTAATTTGGAGGCCCTTGCACAAACTGGCTTTATTTTACCTAAGTTGCCCCCCCTCCAGTGTGTACTCCGAAAGAGTGTTTAGTGCAGCCGGTAACCTTGTCAGCAATCGGCGTACGAGGTTACTTCCAGAAAATGTGGAGAAGATGATGTTCATCAAAATGAATTATAATCAATTCCTCCGTGGAGACATTTACCAGCAATTGCCTCCAGAAAGTACACAGGGACCTGTGATGGTGGATTCCAGTGGGGACCAATTAATACTCTGTGAGGAGGGGGATGTACACAGTGAGAGGGGTGAGGAATCGGATGATGAGGAGGAAGTGGACATTCTGCCTCTGTAGAGCCAGTTTGTGCAAGGAGAGATTGATTGCTTCTGTTTGGGGGGGGGGGGGGGCAAACCAACCAGTCATTTCAGCCACAGTTGTGTGGCAGATTCTGTCGCTGAAATTATGGGTTTGTTAAAGTGTGCATGTCCTGTTTATACAACATAAGGGTGGGTGGGAGGCCCCAAGGACAATTCCATCTTGCACCTCTTTTTATTTTATTTATCGTTGTATCATGTGCTGTTTGGGGACAATTTTTTTAAGTGCCATCCTGTCTGACACTGCAGTGCCACTCCTAGATGGGCCAGATGTTTGTGCCGCCCACTCGCTTAGCTTAGCTTAGTCATCCAGCGACCTCGGTGCAAATTTTAGGACTAAAAATAATATTGGGAGGTGTGAGGTGTTCAGAATAGACTGGAAATGAGTGGAAATTATGGTTATTGAGGTTAATAATACTATTGGATAAAAATTACCCCCAAATTCTATGATTTAAGCTGTTTTTTAGGGTTTAAAAAAAAAACACCCGAATCCAAAACACACCAGAATCCGACAAAAATTCTTAAGGGAGGTTTTGCCAAAACGCGTCCGAATCTAAAACACGACCGCAGAACCAAATCCAAAACCAAATCACAAAACCCGAAAAATGCCCGCTGCACATCTCTAGAAATGCTACGGTTTCTATGGTTTATGGTGGGTACTACGGTAATGTAAGTGGTGGTGTCTAAAGATTTTTAATAGTTTTTTATAACAATAAACAGGAATAGATGGAGAGGTGTTAAATAGAAACCTTCATTCCTCCTGGAAGTGATCCCCGAGACCAGTGCTTCATCTTTAAGAATTTTCAATCAACCAATATAAATCTGAGGGGTATTTGTTTCCAATATCTCATAAAATCATGTACCATTGCCCAGTTTTATAGCTGCTTCCGCAATGTAGTCACTGGTTCTGTATCACCCACCCCTATCCCTATATCTGCATGTTTAATAGCAATATACTGGCATGTTGCAGACACATACAGTATCTGCCAAAGAGTTGTATAGAACTGCCTTACAACTCTGGATCAGTTTACTGTATGCATTTTACATCTCCCGCAGCAGAACAGAATAGCTTTCTGAAGAGGGCTGTTACATGATTAAATGTGAACAGAATTTGCACCCAATAGCTTGGTTTGCTCTTAAGTCTAAGTCGGCCCCATAGTTACATCTATTCAACAGCTGACCAAATTGTTCTGCCATTTTTAATGACTCGAATAGATTGAGAATATATAGTTAGGCCAACCGATTATGCCAACTGCCCTGTGTATGATTATTATTATTATTATTATTTATTATTATCCTTTATTTATATGGTGCCACAAGGGTTCTGCAGCACCCAATTACAGAGTACATATACACATAATCAAAACAGGAAAACAGTGACTCACAGTTGAAGACAATATCGGACAAGTACAGGGTAACTAAGCATAACTACATCAGTAGACGACACTGAGCTAAGTATCAAGGTGGCCGAGAACTGCAGGATTTGGGCAGTTGAGGATTATTAAAGTAAGAAAAGAATAATCACGTGAGGGAAGAGGGCCCTACTCGTGAGAGCTAACATTCTAAAGGGGAGGGGCAGACAGGGGTGACACAGATATGGTAGACTGAATGTGGGACAGAGGGTTTGGATGAGATTTGACTGGGTTTAGTAAAGAAGTAGGTCTTGAGAGCCCGTTTGAAGTTCTATAGAGAGATGGAGAGTCTGAGGGGGAGAGGTAGAGAATTCCATAGTAAGGGAGCAGCACGTGAAAAATCTTGGAGGTAGGAGTGGGAGGAAGTAATCAGAAGACAGGAGAGTCGGCGTGCATTAGCAGAGTGAAGAGGACGGGTGGGAGAGTAAAGGGAGATAAGGTCAGAGATGTAAATGGGAGATGAGTGGGTGAGTGCTTTGTAAGTGAGTGTGAAAAGTTTGAATTGGATTCTGAAAGGGAAGGGAAGCCAGTGAAGGGCTTGTAGGAGAGGGGAGGTGGACGCAGTGCATTTGGTGAGGAAGATGAGCCGGGCTGCAGCATTGAGGATAGATTGGAGTGGAGAGAGGTAATTGTAAGGGAGGCCAGTTAGGAGGAAATTACAGTAATTCAGTCTGGAAATGATCAGTGAGTGGATAATGGTCTTGGTGGCATCCTGGGTGAGAAATGGTCTGATCCTGGAAATGATTTTGAGATGAAAATGACAAGTTTGTGTGAGGTGCTGAATGGTTTGAAGGAGAGGGAGGAGTCAAGGATTACGCCAAGACAGCATACTTGGGAGCTAGAGGAGAGTCGTTTCATCAATGGATAATGAGATTGTGGGAGGTGAGGTTGTGCGGGAGGGTGGGAAGATGATCAGCTCAGTCTTGGACATGTTGAGTTTTAGAAAGTGCTGGGACATTCAGGAAGAGATAGCAGAGAGACAGTTGGATGTACGAGTGAGGAGAGCAGGGGAGAGATCAGGGGAGGAAAGGTAGATTTCAGTGTCATCAGCATAGAGGTGATATTGGATGTTAAAATAACTAATGAGTTCACCTAAAGAGGACGTATCGAGAGAGAAAAGGAGAGGACCAAGAACAGAACCTTGGGGGACACCAACAGTAAGTGGAAGTGAGGGGGGGGGGGGGGGTAGTGTCATGAGAGGAGACAGAGAAAGAACGATCAGAGAGGTAGGAGGACAGCCAGGAGAGGGCAGTATCACGTAGACCAAGAGAGTGAATGATTTTGTCAACTTATCTGACCATGGTAAGTGTTTCCTTTAATGTGTGTATCAGTTATTTAGTCAAATGTCTAAACATACAAGTTTGTGTAATTTAGTCTTGCACCTGTGTGGCCAAATAGCTTACACTTTTTTATGAAATAGGCATTTCTGGGTGGTAACTGGGCAGTTAATTCAGAACTCTTCTGTCTCATGTGAGTGTGGAGATGAGATGTATGATTCTTTTGTGCCCATCATGGGGCGAGTGCAAGTCCTGATACTAATGATGATAGCTGTGGCTGGGGACATAAGAACTGTGGGCGGGATAGGCTACTACATGCACTCGCACCAATTTTTATTAGACAAAGGCGGATCTTCGAAGTAGCATAAACTAATAAGCAGACTGTCGCGGCTGTATGGAAAAGCAGCCACACACACATCTGGCTCAGAATCATCCTCCATAAAAGGCTGTGTGTAATATGCTACTTTCACCAATGCAACTTACAATGTTTTAGCCCCCCTACCCACTCTGTATCACTGCAGCAGCGATACTGGGACCCTGCTAGTCATATGCCGGGCATTGAGTCATTGACAGTGCCGCCCCCAGGGCCCTGCACTACTCACCTCCTACCCCATACCCAGTTATGGCCCTACTTCTTAGGCAATTGCCCACACAGTCTCACTACTAACGGTAACTGACATTGAATGTTCAACTACATATTAAGAACATGCTTAGAAGCACAACTCAGTGCACACTCATTGCACACTCCTCTGTACTTCTGTGAGCTATAGATATGAAAAGTTTGTTTAAGCAAGCTTGTTGCTTACTGTCCCTGGTATGCTATCAGATTACTGTTTTGGCCATTTATTGTATTATTGGATTGCCTCCATCCTTCCTTTTCTCCTTGACCTCTGACTCATTCTCTGACTGTCCTGACCTCTCGTCTGTGGGCTATGATTTTGCATTGTCTCTTGACTGTATTTCTCACATGTCAGATGCAACCTAGTGGGAAAAACTTGAGGGCGACAATCTATGCACGTCCTGCTGATTTTTCCATTACAAGCATGTGGTGATTCCTGGTGAAGATATCTCAGATGACCATCTCCAAACACAAGCAGCTCCATTTGTCTATAATGTATAGAAATGTCACTCACTTTTGCTTTCATTGATTGAATCATTGAGAAGGTCATCAATGTGATACTAATTCAAGTGATTGCATTCTAAGTCTTTTTAATTTATATCAGATAACAATAGGCAATATCCTGAGGATGTGGAGGGGCTTCAGCTGCCTGTTATAAAGGAGGGAGGCAATGCCTTTCATTTCACAGTATATTTAATCTCCATGGTTCATATCTTTCAATTTTGGGGTATAGCGGTTCTTTAACATTTACATAATTGCTTCCTGTAATATAATTAGTCTCTTATCAAGGATTCTATATATTCGAAGATGCTATTGCTCTCTTGTGTATGTTGCCAAGAAAATACATATAAAGTGGTCTGGCAAAGATAATTTAAGTATTTGAAATGCAAAAGATCAAATAAGGACTCTTCATATTACACAGCACAGCTTGTGTGTGATTTCAAGACGTGAAGTTATGACTGATCAATTTACACGACAATCAGTCTATAACACAGACACCTCTACTGAGTCTCATTTGCAAAAATATAATCAAATTCTTGTGAGGAATGTTACATTTTGCCTGTATCTCAGTAAAAATAGGAAAATGTGCTCTTCTAAACTGTCATTTATATATCTTATATCACTTGCCAGCCATGGCTCAAATGAGTCTATATTCTGCGCCTGGAGCAAACTGGATTGATGAGGGGGCAATTCAATTGTTTAATAGGCTCCCAAAATTAAATTTTCTAGTAACTTTAGACTGGGTGATATGCAATTGTTTGGGCATTCATTGTTTTATGACACTGATCACCCCCAAAAGTGCTGGATTTAACTAAGTAAAATGGCTAAACCCGACTAAAGTACAGGGTGGGATGCGAAAAGTGCCATTTGGGCACCCAAACTGGATACTTTTGCACTTTTCTGCTGACCAGCATGGGGAGCTGCGAGGAGAAATTAAGTTAGCACCAGTCTGCAGAAACAATTGAATAGCTGCTGGTGGGTGGGCACGGGTGCGAGGTAGCGCGATAACAATTGAATCGCCTCCAATAAAGGGAACCCGCACACAACAATTATTATTATTATTATTATTATTTATTAATAGTTTCTTATATAGGGGGTAATTCCAAGTTGATCGCAGTAGGAATTTTGTTAGCAGTTGGGCAAAACCATGTGCACTGCAGGGGAGGCAGATTTAACATGTGCAGAGAGAGTTAGATTTGGGTGTGGTGTGTTCAATCTGCAATCTAATTTGCAGTGTAAAAATAAAGTAGCCAGTATTTACCCTGCACAGAAACAAAATAACCCACCCAAATCTAACTCTTTCTGCACATGTTATATCTGCCTCCCCTGCAGTGCACATGGTTTTGCCCAACTGCTAACAAAATTCCTACTGCGATCAACTTGGAATTAAACCCATAGTGCGGCATATTCCATTATGCTTCACAATTGTAACAACAGTAATATAACAAAACTGGGTAAAAACAAACAGACAGACATAGAGGTAGGAAGGCCCTCCTCGCAAGCTTACAAAAATCAACTCATCTCAGAGTACAAGGAAGTGAGAAATGACAGGATGACGTTACACTGATTTTAGATGAAGGGTGCCATAGAAGAGAGGATAAAGATGCTATCCGAAGACTCTTTGCCTTGACCAGAATCCATACTCCTTGGTCACTTACAAAGGATGCACTGAGTGATCTGTGCATCTTTGAAGTTCAGTATGCCCAAGCATACACATGACAGTCTTAGAAATACCCAATGTAGGTAATATATACTGTAATGGCCAAATAAATGGTGAATAGTGGTGCTGCAATAATGTATAAACACTGGGGGAAAACATAACTTGGCAAAGTGTGAAATAGGTCTGGGGAGCACATTCTTTTTACTAGCACAGATCTGACCGATTCATAAAATCTAATGGCTCCCCCAAATATCCTGGTCCATATTAATTTGGAAAAGCAGTCAATGGAAGTTAGCCTGGAACAGATGGTGGTATGGTAAAAAGCAAAAATATTAGCCATTTGAAGTGTTATTTTTGCTCTAGTGTACTTAATTGTCACATTCAAAATGTGAAAAGTCTATATAATGTGTAAAACAACAGTTCTTAATGATGTGTGGCTCTTAATAGCCTCAGTAGCACTAAGATGTTTTAAATGCTAAGAAAAAAAAACTACACTGCTCAAAAAAATAAAGGGAACACTAAAATAACACATCCTAGATCTGAATGAATGAAATATTCTTATTAAATACTTTGTTCTTTACATAATTGAATGTGCTGACAACAAAATCACACAAAAATTATCAATGGATATCAAATTTATTAACGCATGGAGGTCTGGATTTGGAGTCACACTCAAAATTAAAGTGGAAAAACACACTACAGGCTGATCCAACTTTGATGTAATGTCCTTAAAACAAGTCAAAATGAGGCTCAGTAGTGTGTGTGGCCTCCACGTGCCTGTATGACCTCCCTACAATGCCTGGGCATGCTCCTGATGAGGTGGCGGATGGTCTCCTGAGGGATCTCCTCCCAGACCTGGACTAAAGCATCCGCCAACTCCTGGACAGTCTGTAGTGCAACGTGGAGTTGGTGGATGGAGCGAGACATGATGTCCCAGATGTGCTCAATTGCATTCAGGTCTGGGGAATGGGCGGGCCAGTCCATAGCATCAATGCCTTCGTCTTGCAGGAACTGCTGACACACTCCAGCCACATGAGGTCTAGCATTGTCTTGCATTAGGAGGAACCCAGGGCCAAACGCACCAGCATATGGTCTCACAAGGGATCTGAGGATCTCATCTCGGTACCTAATGGCAGTCAGGCTACATCTGGCGAGCACATGGGGGGGCTGTGCGGCCCCCCAAAGAAATGCCACCCACACCATTACTGACCCACTGCCAAACATGTCATGCTGGAGGATGTTGCAGACAGCAGAACGTTCTCCTTGGCGTCTCCAGACTCTGTCACGTCTGTCACATGTGCTCAGTGAGAACCTGCTTTCATCTGTGAAGAGCACAGGGCGCCAGTGGCGAATTTGCCAATCTTGGTGTTCTCTGGCAAATGCCAAACGTCCTGCACAGTGTTGGGCTGTAAGCACAACCCCCACCTGTGGACGTCGGGCCCTCATACCACCCTCATGGAGCCTGTTTCTGATCGTTTGAGTAGACACATGCACATTTGTGGCTTGCTGGAGGTCATTTTGCAGGGCTCTGGCAGTGCTCCTCCTGTTCCTCCTTGCACAAAGGTGGAGGTAGCGGTCCTGCTGCTGGGTTGTTGCCCTCCTATTACCTCCTCCACATCTCCTGATGTACTGGCCTGTCTCCTGGTAGCGCCTCCATGCTCCGGACACTACGCTGACAAACACAGCAAACCTTCTTGCCACAGCTCGCATTGATGTGCCATCCTGGATGAGCTGCACTACCTGAGCCACTTGTGTGGGTTGTAGACTCTGTTGTCGAAGTCAAAAATATTACATAAAAAGAACATACAAACTACACACTTATGAGTCGCTATACTTGCAAATAC
Source organism: Pseudophryne corroboree (assembly GCF_028390025.1). Taxonomy (NCBI): domain Eukaryota; kingdom Metazoa; phylum Chordata; class Amphibia; order Anura; family Myobatrachidae; genus Pseudophryne; species Pseudophryne corroboree. The sequence goes on along the minus strand of NC_086447.1, from coordinate 691,369,351 downwards.
GCACAGCGAGCACAGGACTATATGGTGACACACGCATTTACACGGACATGCCACAGAGATGGATTCAACACTTATTTCATGCAGTACATAATTATAATACTAACAAGCGCCAGACATCATGATGATTTAAAATTATATAATGAAGTAATGTCATGTATGTGTATTATTTGAACGAAGCAAGATAGACCGGTCATATTTACTATTAAAGCAACCAGATTAATGTGTAGATTCATTTTATACTTGTTATAAAGTTGTAGGACATTGCAACAAATAATTATGATTAAATGTATATAATCTAAAATCACTTTTATTAGAACAATAGATATTCCAAACAGGTAGTGGACAGGAAGCTCAGGCCAGCCCCTTTGGACGTCCCCAAGGCTGAACCTTTTCAGCATATACAAAGAGACTAGTGACTCATCATGAATGAGTGAGTCCCCTCCCCCAGAAACTAGATAACACATTGCTGACCACACAGGAGGTCAGTGGCTGCTCGGTCCCAGACGATGATGGAGTTCTTGCATGATTTTTCAGAGAGAGAGAGAGTCATATGGAGGGACAAATTTATATGAGAAAGATATGGTAATTGTATCGCTGGCCTGTAACTGTATGTAACTGTAACTGTATGTAACTGTATGTTTTACCTGCTTACTGTGTGAGTGTAACCATGTAACTATAGGTATACTGTACTTTGTAATATATTGAATCCATATCCTTTTTAATAACAAATATATACACCAATGAGCTTTGGAACTCAGATAATGTGTGGGTGTATTGTTTTCTCTTATGGGATGCAGTGTTTTGCAATGTACAGCGCACTTTTATCATATATGGTAATAAGATGCGCCTGGCGTTTACAATATATATTAGAGCAGGCATTTTAAATATTTGTGAGAAAGCAATTTGGCATTCACAGATGGGGCTCGTCCAGGATATCAGGGTCTTAATGATGCACTGTACATTACAAACGCGGCTGTAATCGACCGGCTCCGATGGACGCATCGCGACACTGATGAAAATAACATCCACATGTATTGTTGTGATATCAGTAAGCCAATGATATGAAATTTCAAGGGACAATGCGTTTCACATAATATTTAAGATGCTAAAATGTATTTTTATTGTTGCAAAACAAAGTTAAAATAAGTCATATTGTGTTTGATTCAGATTGGATTGTTTATCTGTTAAGTATATAAAAGTACATTTAAAAGTTGCTGCATAGCCTTGATATAGTTTAAAAAAAAATCAGGCCTAAAATAACTTCTGGTGCTTGTATAATGTGTGATTTCTTTGTGACAAAGGAAGCCGCATGGTCTGTCCTCCATTTTGGACTAACCACATGGCCTGTCCACCATTTTGTGTAAACCTCATGGATGTGGAAGGGGGAGGAGCAGTGGCCATTTTAGGAAGGTCATTTTCTAAATAGCTGATTTTATCTCTGCTCAGAACAATCAGCTTTCCTTGGTCACATCAAACACAATTTATGAGTTACCAATGCATTTATTTAACCCATGCCATAGTCAATTACAAATAGTTTCAATTGGGCCTAGTGAGAGTAAATGGTAAGATAAATGCTTGGCTTGGGGTAAGAAATTGCACAGATAGAAAAAGGAAAGAAAGGGTTTTTTTTTTTTTCCTCATTTTCCTTCCAAGACTTGTAGAATCTGCTTGCTATAAGATAGCCATTGAAATTCAAATTAACCTGTGTAACTGCTTTTTCTTAGCAGGGAAAAGCAAATAGCTTTGATATGCAAATAAAAGGTAAGGTGTCTCATAGGAGACCAGTGAATGGTACATATATATAATATTATTATAATTATGTGTATATTTATATCAGTGTATGTTCTGCAAGATAGCTATCCAATCTGAATCATATCATTTAAATTATTGATTATTGCTAGAGTGATTATAGATCTGTGTGAAATAGGATACATTTGTTGCTATATAGGTAAATTTGAAATAACAGTATTTTAAGGAAGTAAGTGTAAAGACAGAAACGCAGGTCTGCATAAAAGTTTATACAGAACAAGTTGTGTCTAGTGGGCAATAGTAATTAGTATTGTTCACATTTATAGAGCTGGGTGATTTGTTTTATTGCGGACACAGGGTTTTGTACACGTGTCTCGGACAAAGCAAAGGACAGCGCACGCAGCATAAGAGACACGCACGGTCGTGTATGTACGCAAAGTGCGTAGAAGTTGGGCGCTAAGTACAAATTATACAATAGTGTCATTTAGTTCAAAGGTGGGATAGTAGACATGTAATACAATAGCCCATAACTATCAGATTTTAAAAGCAGGTTACTCTAAATTTAGTTTAAAAACTGTATTGCCTCTGGGGTAAAGCTGCCTATCTGAATGAATTGAAATTTTCTGTATAGAAAAACCAAAGTGTATTTGAGTGAGCGAACGTAGGAGTGAGTGGATATTGAACCCAGGGAATTCTGGATCCCGTAGTGTGGTACATCAAGTAAGTGGAGGCATGGTGGCGTGAGGCGGCTGACTCATGTTAATATAGATTGAAATACGCAAATCGTGAGGAGATTTGCAGAGGAGCGTAATAGGGAATTGTGCATTGTGTAGTATTGAAGTAAAAAGGTTTTTGTTACTCTCCGAGCTGAGGGTCACAGTTTGTACATTGACCCATGGTTGTACGGCAGATAGGTAACAAGTACCTATACGCTGTGCGGTTGGACCGCGCGTTTGTGGGTGTGATAGATAGCGCAACTTGATACCCTTTTTACGAGCTTTTAGCGTAAAATCGCGGTATCATTAGCGCTGTATAGAGCATACGCAAGCGTGATTTGTGTATAAAAAGTGTATAGGGAGTTTTCGCTGGTCTCTCTCAGGAAAATCTCCAGCGGCGGATATTTACTGGAAAAGGTAAGTCACTCCTAACACTTCCAGTAAATAGAAACCGATAGGGCCTCACTGGGTACGCGGTGTTCACTATTGGAGTGAGTCGTGGTACTCAGCGGAGAAGGAGCGAGTGAAAGCGCTAGGTGTCTTTCACCGTCTATTTGCGGTGTGCATTGGGGATTGCGTTTATTGGCAAAAAGTCCACGATGGGATCCAATTGCACAAGCAGTGGGCGTTTGGTAGCTAGGGTTCAGGCTGAAGAAGAGTTGGGACCGAGAAGGTCAGACTCGGGACCGAGAAGGTCAGAATTGCGACTGAGAGGGTCAGCAAGGTTTATTATGTGTGAAAAGTATGGTTCACACACGGAGGCTTTTTGCAATGAATGGTTATGTATGACTGACAAAGATAGGGTACCATTCCCTAAGGTGAGCAGCTTTGAACCAGAGGTATTGCAGAACTTAAGCATAAGAATATGTCTGATAAAATCCTGAAAACAAAGGGTCAGACATACAAATTGTTTAAACCTGTGGCAGCAAGAGGGGTTGGTGAGTTTGATCCTAAGGTATTGCAGGTGGTATGTCTAACCAAAGTCATATAAGACAAGAATGTAAATATAAGAACTGTTTGAACTTGTAGCAACAATAAACAAGTAGGAAGAAAAAAAAGAGAATGCAAGTACACCGCCATATGTAGATGTGGAAGCAGTTACGGCCAGCATACAAACTATAGAGAATAATAAAAATATGAAAAATATGACTGTAACCTATATATGTACTAATGAATGTTGAAGTTTTATTTAGGAGGAGAAGGTGATCTGATTGTTTTCAGTCATTTCTCATGTACCCAGAGGAGTATCCAACCGGTAAAAGAAGAGCAGTAGCCTGTGGGGGAAGTGGTTGAGACCAGTGGAAGTATGGTATCATTCGTGTACATATATAGTAAAACAAAAAAAATAAAAAATAAAACAAAAAAATCAAGAAAGTAACGTCAGAAATGGAGAAAAAACCTGTCCGTACATTTGTAATTGCCAGTAGGAAAGTGGACAGAGGCAAGGTAACACCCAGGTATTTCTTTCAGTTACCATATAAGAAGTATTCATTCCTAGTAATACCCTTAGTCAAAATGAGCTCGGAAATGTTTGTTGGACCATGTACAGATCCTTAATACGGGATGAGAAGGATTGAATGAAATACTTTGCATGACCTAGAAGCTTGTTAAACTTTTTTTTTTTGTCTCTTGTAGTAATAGAAAACTCTCCATCTGGATAAGACCACTGGTAAACACTAATTCGGCAAATGGGAGGTGGCTGTCTCTGTGCAAATGGACGGGCTCAATAAGGCATTGAGTGTCAGGGTGCAGACTTCTTTGCAAAATTGGAAAGGGGGTCACAGTAGCTAATCTTAGATAGTGTGCTATTGAACATCACAAGAATAGTGCTAGGCGCAGAGAACAACAGGTGGAGAGGTTGAGGACGGTAAGTATACTAGCACATGCAGGAATGACCCATCAGTCCAAACCCCAGATCCCTAATGGTCAATAATATGTTACACTTGTAGGAAGGAAGGAAGGGCATTTTTCCAGAGATTGTAGGAGTAGTAGGACACATAGTCAATATAGATCCCCTAGACAGAAAACACAAGCCACATTATTAAACACATAGACGGGACCAGGGGACATATAGTAAGGAATCATAAGCCATATAGAAAACACAGATTTGGCTAATGGGAAGAACAAAATAAATGCAACATTACCCTTTTACAAAACTTGCTGGGGTTAAGATGGGGTGTCTAAACTTTTGCTTCTTTTTCCTAGCAGAAATGGCCCTTGATTAACTTAATTTTGTTAGATATGATATACATATAATGTGCTCCCGCTCAGGAAGTACAAAGTATGTTAGACACCCACGAAGACTAATGTCGCATTCTACTGTTCTAGATGCATGTCCATCACAGGTAGAGGAAATTATCTCACAGATACCGGGTTCCCTATGAACTTAGGATGGACAGGACACTGGATTGATGACTGTGATAGTCCCAATAGCGATACGATAAACACAGAATTTTTTTAAGGGGAGTAGACCAAGTAGAGAATCACTACCCCGTAGTGCCCAATCCAGTTGTCAATTTTTTATAAAATCTTCTTCACCTCTACAAACTCATCTGTCACCAACCTCTATTCTGTTTCTCTACAGTTTTCCTCTTCATCTTTTGTGTTCACACAGGGTGGTACAATACATGGACCCAATTACAGTTCAAACTCCACATGCCTAGGTCCTTCAGAGTTCTGCCCGAACCCAGTATATCTCAACAGCACGATGACACCAGTGTTACTGCAGTGTGCCTTGTCATGCACAAAGGGTGGAGAATGTGAATACTGGTGAAAGGAAATTTTGTATAGACACTGATATGCCTGTTGGTGAATGGCAAACCTGACATTTTCTTTTTCATTTTCTTCTTCTTTCTCTCCTCTAGAGATGTTTCTGTTTTCTTTTTTTTTTGAGTTATGCTCATGGTACTCTACATTGCAAACACACGATAGTTAAATTAAAATGAAAAATTTGTGTTCCTTACAGGAAAAGGCAGTCTGGAGGACAAAGGGGTATGGCCAGAAGTCCTCAGGACTGTGGGCAGGTGGACATGGTAAGCCAGTAGCCCCCAGAGCATACTTTCCAAGTCTAGCTGAGGTGGCACACGGTCTGACTCATCTAGGCAAAGAGGGTATGTGCAGGCTGATGAGAGCCTACTGGTGTGCGCCAGGATTCTATGCTCATGCAGGTAAGAGAGCAATGACCTGTCTTGCTTGCTTGAGGAAGAATATTGGTAAAGCAATACCAACAGAGCCATCCCATATCCCTCCTGCAGACGGATCTTTTCAGGAAATACAACTCGACTTCATACAGTTAACACCCTTTAGGAATTATTGTTATGTGTTGGTGTGCACTGATGTTTTCTCAAACTGGGTAGAGGCATTTCCTGCCGCCACGGATGCTGCTGTGTTTACCGCAAAGAAAAATTGTGCAGAAATTTGTGTGTAGATAATGGTACCCCTAGAAGTAGGAGCAAAGCTTGAAATTGTACTATTGTGATCATAGATACTGCCACTAGTATTATGTAGCTTCGGAACCACTCCCAGATCTTCACTCAATGAATCACCCTCTTCGAAATTTGTTTTTGTTTTTGTTTTGGTATTTGTGTCTTTTTTTGGGTTGTTTTTGGAAGACAACCTCATGTCATGATTGATCCGCACAATGATCAGAAAAACACCAATGAGGTGACAGTACAGTACCTTATTGAGATAAGCCAGCATTTGAGAACTTGACAAAAGAACTTGAAACTCTTGATTGCTGGTATGCCAAATACTAACTGTCTTGATTGTGAACCAAGAGACTGTGTGATTGTTCTTACGCTCATGTTGCCTAATAGACAGGTGGGAAGGACCATACCAAGTTTTGTTGACAGCTCTATCCCAGTGAAAGTAGCCGAGAGAGAGACTTGGGTCCACGATTCCCATTGCAGGAAAGTCGGTAGTCCGGAAGGAACTCGTAAATGGAGTGAGATCGCAAAAGTATCACCAGAGACTCTGTTCCGTGAAGACTGAGAGGCGGCACTGTTGAGTACTACCTGAGCGTACTAAAGGATTGCAGAAAGACCAGTCATTGTAATTGATTTGTTATGAACAAGAGTTGTTTTGTTTTATTTCTCTTTTCTCTCTTTCCCGCTGACAAACATTTTTTTTTCAGGATATTCTATTTTTGCGAGGTTTTTTTTATGAGGAGTCGAGTTTGGGACTGGAACTGGTTCTGGAGGAAGGAGTGATTTCCTTATAGGATCCCAGGATTAGCCGATCAGTTTGTTAAAATCAGAGAAAAATCAAAGGTCTAGTAGTTATGGAGTTCAGAGGTAATCAGGAACAATCAGACAATGGCTATTCACACATTGCAGATAAAGAGCTCATTAATATATGTGGAAGAAAGGTTTGAGTGGCTCTCCCCGAACTCCGAAGGTTTATGTTATTTAGGAAGGACATTACTTATAACCCTTGTTCAATGATTAAACAGACCTAACATACGTTCCAGAAATGGAAACAATGTTCAAAAATTATAGGAATATGTAGATCATGAAAATTTTATATGTCACTGTCACAATTTGTTTGTGTGTTCTTCATCTACCCAGCAGAACCTCAATCGAGTCCAAACATCAGTGTACAAAGACGTAGGTACATGTATGTGTGAAATGTTCATCGCAAATCAGACATTATAGGCCAAAGCACTGTCCCAGCATACTCTATAGGTTGAATGTTGTCCCACACCCAACCAGTGGTCCCGTGACCGCCGAGTGCATATAGAGGATGTCTCGTCCTCCTCCCTGTCTTCCCCAAATATAGTCAAGTGTCTGATTTGCGAAATGCATACATACTTGTGTCTAGGTCACCGATTATTGTATGAAATATTTTTTTTTCTTATGTTAATAATTGATGGCAGTTATTGTTTGCTGCCAAAGGGTGGACTGTCGAAGTCAAAAATATTACATAAAAAGAACATACAAACTACACACATATGAGTCGCTATACTTGCAAATACGCACAGCGAGCACAGGAATATATGGTAACACACGCATTTACACGGACATGCCACAGAGATGGATTCGACACTTATTTCATGCAGTACATAATTATAATAATATCAAGCGCCAGATATCATGATGATTTAAAATTATATAATGAAGTAATGTCATGTATGTGTATTATTTGAATGAAGCAAGATAGACCGGTCATATTTACTATTAAAGCAACCAGATTAATGTGTAGATTCATTTTATACTTGTTATAAAGTTGTAGGACATTGCAACAAATAATTATGATTAAATGTATGTAAGCTAAAATCACTTTTATTAGAACAATAGATATTCCAAACAGGTAGTGGACAGGAAGCTCAGGCCAGCCCCTTTGGACGTCCCCAAGGCTGAACCTGTTCAGCATATACAAAGAGACTAGTGACTCATCATGAATGAGTGAGTCCCCTCCCCCAGAAACTAGATAACACATTGCTGACCACACAGGAGGTCAGTGGCTGCTCGGTCCCAGACGATGAAGGAGTTCTTGCATGATTTTTCAGAGAGAGAGAGAGTCATATGGAGGGACAAATTTATATGAGAAAGATATGGTAATTGTATCGCTGGCCTGTAACTGTATGTAACTGTAACTGTATGTAACTGTATGTAACTGTAACTGTATGTAACTGTATGTTTTAACTGCTTACTGTGTGAGTGTAACCATGTAACTATAGGCATACTGTACTTTGTAATATATTGAATCCATATCCTTTTTAATAACAAATATATACATCAATGAGCTTTGGAACTCAGATAATAATGTGTGGGTGTATTGTTTTCTCTTATGGGATGCAGTGTTTTGTGATGTACAGCGCACTTTTATTGTATATGGTAATAAGATGCGCCTGGCGTTTACAATATATATTAGAGCGGGCATTTTAAATATTTGTGAGAAAGCAATTTGGCATTCACACCGTCTCATGCTACCACTACAGTGAAGCACCGCCAGCTTTCAAAAGTGACCAAAACATCAGCCAGAAAGCATAGGAGCTGAGAAGTGGTCTGTGGTCACCACCTGCAGAACAACTCCTTTATTGGGGGTGTCTTGCTAATTGCCTATAATTCCCACCTGTTGTCTATTTCATTTGCACAGCAGCATGTGAAATTGATTGTCAATCAGTGTTCTTCCTAAGTGGACAGTTTGATTTCACAGAAGTGTGATTGACTTGGAGTTACATTGTGTTGTTTAAGTGTTCCCTTTATTTTTTTGAGCAGTGTATATGGGTAATGGCTGGGGTGTGAGTATGTTAGTTGGATATGTAGTATAGTAGAATATTGGTGAAAACATGTGTACACAAGTGGATAACATAAGTATTTATGTGAGTGATAGAAACCAGCTTGTGTGGCTTATTCTAAGTTGGATACATCTGCAGGTGATTTGCCGCTAGCCTACTTACTAATATATGTTATCGTGGGTATATACCTGTATATGAGTTTATCTGTGCATATGGATGTGGAAGTCCATTGGTTTTATGTCCACACCTGCTGCAGACATCGTTAGTATCCGGATTTGCTTCCACCCCACACTGGTGCAAATTATCCATCTGCACACTACGATTGAGAAAGGAAGATGGCTTACACCTCCATGACACACACATGACATACAGGTGGTGTTTGCTTTTTATGCTGCATACATACAGTAGTTTGCAGGTATTGTGTAAGATCTGTCCACATCTGGCCCTTTGTGTCATATGTGTCTATTTCAATTCAGAGAAAAATTATAATGAAAGCAAGAAAATAATTATTGAAAGACATAAGTATTGTTTTACAGCCTATGTATGTATTTTTTTGCATTAGGAAGCTCAAGCTGGCACATATACTATACCCAACTTAATTCTCTTACAGCTTCTTATTTCTCATAGAGAGCTTCATATTCAGAAGCTAGGTGATTCATCGCGCCCTACGGGCGCTCTTCACACCGTCGTGAGGGGTTACGCCCCCTTAACCCTTGAACGCCCTTGTGGCGTGCAATATTTGTATTATATGGATTATTACCTCCAATCATAATTGTGTGAGTGGTTAAATATTGCATGGACAAAGGGCGTGCGATGGTTAAGGGGTCGTAGCCCCTTGCAACGGCGTGAACAGTGCATGCAGGGCCTGATGAATCACCTAGTAGGTACTGTGGTTGGGGGAGTGGCGGGTGCGGGGGAGACACAGATGGGGGAGGGGGTCCGAGGGGGGCCGCAAGTGTGGGAGGGGTGGTTGCTGGGGTGGCACTGGTGGGAGAAGGGCTGGTGCGGTGATGCCGCAGGGGGGGTACGTGGGTGCGTTTGGTGGGGGTCTGGAGCCACCACGGGTGCGGGGGTGCCACGGGTGGGAGAGGGGTGGGTGCGGCGGGTGGGGGAGGGGCAGGGGTGGGGGTTCTGCAGGTGGGGGAGGGGGTCCGGAGCCACTATGGGTGGTGGTGGTGGGGTGCCGCAGATGAGGCCCGGAGGTACTGCGAGTGGGGGAGGGGCGGGTAATGCTTCTCCTGCTTCTCCTTCTGGAAGCAGCTAAGTTGCTGACCTCCCTTTGGCAGTGGCTCTCCCGGAGACTCGCACAGCAGCCAAGCAGCCAGTCACTATTGTTAGCGCTGGTGTCTCAATGCACCGAATTACAGGGAAGAAGATGCACTCAATAAACTACAGCTTCCAGCAGGCCTTAGCGCTGGAATGCTTCGGCGCTAAGGGCTGCTGGGAGCTGTAGTTTATTTAGTGCGTCTACTTGACTGGCTGGCAGAACTGACTGACTCGCTGAATCGATGAAAGGTGAGAGTGCTGTGCAGTGACACTGCACACCCACTGCACTGCACAGCGCTGTCACCTTTTACATTGATTCAGCATCCAGACATTACCCTCCGCGATATCACCCACTATCCGTTACATTAGCCATCTTGGGGCTTCCAGGCCGGCAACCCAGGTGCTGTGTTGCGGAGTCAGGGCCTCTGGGGATCTGGGCGCGGCTGTGGCGGGGAGGCACTTATGTGACATCATGTGCAGAGAGTATGTGGCGCACGGAGGGCTATGAAAGCCTTCCGCTGCGCCGCTTTCATCATACTTGCCTACTCTCCCGGAAGCTGTGGGAGGCTCCCCATTTTTGGGTAGCCCCCGGGCAACCCCGGAAGAATAGGCAGGTCTCCCGCATCCTGATCGCACCCTAGTGATTCGGGCAGGATGGAGAGATAATCTCCCATATTCTCGGGTCCGTGGGGTGAGCAAGGGGTTAAAATGACGCCCGTTGACCCGCGAATCTCGGCATTTTCCAATCAGGGGGCAGGGCTTGATGATGTCACAGCACGGCCCCGCCCCCTGAAGTCTCCTGCAGCATCTCCTCTCTGGGCTTCTCCTGGAGAGGAGAAATCTGAAGTAGGCAAGTATGGCTTTCATACACCTCTATGCCGGTGGCCACAGCAGCTTTTGTTGCACCTGCACCGCGGCTAGGGAGTGGGGATTGTTGATGCCGGAGGGGGCAGGCAGACTGGCTGCAGGACATAGGAAGCTGCAGTAAAAGGATTTTTTTTATCCTATCTACAGCGCAGAGACTTGCTGCAGATGCAGTGGCATACCCTGCAACTGTACCTTTTTGGCAGGTACAGTACCTTTTTTTTAATGGTCTGTACAAATTTTTGGCTCTCCAAACTCCCATTGAAAGTATAGGAAAGGGGGCGTGGCCACATCACTTTACCCGTGGCCATGCCCCTTTTTGAATTTGTACTGATTTGTATGTGTAACTTGTTGGAGGGTATGTTGCTGTAGATGCAGTGGAGCTATTTTGGGGTGTGGACCTGGAGCTGCAGCTCCATCAGCCCCATTGTTAATCCTGCTCTGTGAACACACAGCAGCCAAAGGACAGAGCCTCCTATTGGATGTAACCTGTGTGGGAGGGCATTTCTCACCCAATCAGCTGTGGACTGGGTGTGATAGACCTGCTGCTAACCCAATGAGAGCTCCTAGCCACGCCCTGCGTTATCCACACAGTCACAGAGTGACAGATCAGGGCTATTATATAGGAGATGTAATGCTGATAATTCTCTATCAAACACCATTTGGGGGCAGCATAGTCCATCTATGTTAGCCCCCAATAACTTCTCTCTAGTCCCAAGGGAATTCTTTTCTTGCTTAAGTTTCTTAATGCCCATCTTTTCCTCTTGTTGGCACTTTGCTTTAAAATCACTAAGCAAATTAGTAATATTAGCGTGGGTGTTAGGATTCAAACTCTATATATGGTTGGGGATTGGGGAGTCAGGATCCAGACTGATTGGAATTTTTTGAGGAGACTTGTGAAAAACGGAATGCTATTGCTCTGAACAAGTTGTACCAGATTCTGCAAGGCTTTTTTCTTTGAAAACTTTAAGTGCAGGGTTTTTGTTATACAATTTGTACAAAATTTCTAACCTCACTGAGTTTTCAAGATGGAAAGTGGTTATACAGCAAGATGTTGTCTACAACCCGATGGCCTCTGGGTGCCTGGGAAACTCTTTTAAATATTTATCTGATGAATACGGTAAACCCTGAATTGGGCCTAAAAGAGATTGAATACAAGTAAGGGTCCAGAAATCTTCCTGGATTCATCTATGGGTCGAGCTTTTAGCTTTGCAGCTCCATCTTTATGGTACTCACTTCCACACACAGTTTGACCAGCCTTTTACTGTAGACTCCTTCAAAAACAGACTCAGGGCTTACCTTTTACATCCAAGTACTGTATTTCACTAATGTCCCTTTATTAGTGAATTTAAAAAAAACACAACCCAAATGCTTAGTTCTACATAAATAACATTATTATTATTATTATTATTATTATTATTAATAATAATAATAATTACTTTTTAATGGGTTTGAAGTACAAGCCCCAAAATGGCTGACAGCCTTGTGGTTTAGTTTCATCTATTGGTGTGAAATATGTCTTGTATGCTGACGTCACCCCTTTGAAGAAGGTAGAGGTTTAGCTGCCCACTTTAATTTGGACACTATGGGGGTAATTCTGAGTTGATCGCAGCAGGAATTTTGTTAGCAGTTGGGCAAAACCATGTGCACTGCAGGAAGGGCAGATATAACATGTGCAGAGAGAGTTAGATTTGGGTGGGGTGTGTTCAATCCGCAATCTAAATTGCAGTGTAAAAATAAAGCAGCCAGTATTTACCCTGCACAGAAACAAAATAACCCACCCAAATCTAACTCTCTCTGCAAATGTTATATCCGCCGCCCCTGCAGTGCACATGGTTTTGACCAACTGCTAAAAAATTTCCTGCTGCGATCAACTTGGAATTACCCCCATATTGGAGAGCTCTTCTCTTAGGGTTTGCAGAAAAAGCAAGTCACAGCGGGGACCTGGGGAATGGCAAATGAAGAGTCCATGGGCTGAAGTCACATGGGTAGTATGGAATGGGCAGTAGTGTGGAGAGTAGACCCTGGTATCTGCTACTGAGATTCACAACCTCCTGTGGTCTTTTAAGACCTACCATATGGTGCTGCCAGAGGTGGAGAAACAAGAACCTGTCTGCATAGATCTCACGGGAGTTTCCATAAAGGATGCAGTGCCTGGGTTCATGATAATACAAAGTACAATGTCTCCTATATGCCTGCACCCTCAGTTTTAGTGTTGACTGGATATGATTAAAATCCATAGTGCTTCTATTTAAAGTCAGTGTGAGATTATGTTTTATGCACAGGAGCAATGGCAAACCACATCATTTTGGCTCTGATGCGCACACCCTTTTGTTTATTACATTTGGCAATATTTAACAAAGGGAGACTAGTTTCCTAGAAACCAACATAATTCAAACTCCTAAAGCATCATCTCAACTTTCATATACAATTTATGTAATGAGGGTTACTATTAATACTAGCATTTTACAGAATATACAATATGTTACATGTGTTCAGGTCAAAAACATTCACGTGCATTTGCAACAGTGGACAAAGTTACTCAGACCTGGACTGCAATGTGATGTTTCTTTCCATCTTACACAACACATTCCAGCAGACAACAAAAGAAGAAATGAAAGTCCTCTGGAACGAGCCATCCTCATCTTACAGTGAACTTGCCAGCAGGAAAAGTCAGGAAAACATCTGTGCTATCCATTTATTTACAGAGCCAAAACAACTTCTAAAAAGCATTATTAGTCTTTGCATTGTCAGCATACTGAGATGATTAACCATCAAAGTAACCTTAAGCAAAGAGATGAACAAACATGCAGGCTACTACACATCTACACAAATACAAAATATATTTAAAGTTTCTTCACACATACAGTATATTGGTGTAACTAAAGTTATAACCAAACACTCCTACAGTTTTATGTTTCACAAGAAGCAAGCACAAGACTGAAGTTGATACACATGCTGCAATGTTGGCAAAGCCAGTTTACAGCCACTGCAGTGACCTGATATTGCAGTGATTAGCCTCTAAAAACATAATAATAATAATTTAATTTATTCAGATTAGTATGAGGCATGTTGGTAAAAACATGCAAGAGATATCTACTATTGGTCTTTAGGTGCGTCTGTCTTCAGCATCCCCCAATGTAGAGCAGATTTCAGATACTGGGGGAAATTTCCTAAAATGGGAGTTCTTTTTAAGATGGGTTGTTGCCCATAGCAACCAATCATATTCCAGGTATTATCTTCTAAAAGGTGCTAGCTAAATGAGAAGTAAAATCTGATTGATTGCCTTTGGCAAAATCCCATCTTAACTAGAACTTCCATCTGACTAAATTTACCCCACTGTCTCTAATACTTAGGTCTTGTCCAGTTTGACCACCTGTAAACATAGCTAAATTAGACACCAATTCTGTCACTATTCACGTGGGCCAAGTGGCACAATTGGTCCCTATGAAGCCAGCATGATGGTCAGTAAAAAAAAAATATCTGCATGAACAGGACATATTAATTAACTAGCTGAAGTATCCGGCTTTTCTCGGGTTTAAATCTTCAAATTATTAAGTTATCAAGGAGTTGGATGTAACTGTCAACGTTTTAAAAAGAATTAGCAGTTTAGCAGCTCGTTCAACACAACCAGTGTCTTTTTTTTGTGTGGTGTCGCCAGTAGCCTTAATTCCCATCTTTCCTTTCTGTTCAGTTTTATAATCACTTTTACATTGCGAGATGGGTTTAAAGTTTTCCTTCTTTTATCAGTGTTGCTTTTCCAAGGCTATTGGGTACACAATATTTTTGTCTTCCCACCTCCATTCTGTCAGTTATTTTAGTTAATTGATTTATTGTTATTTCAGTAAATTATTTTAGGTCATTGAATTATGGTTATTCTCTCAGTTATTATAGTTCATTAAAGTTTGCATCCAAATCCATCCAGTAGAAGGCCCAGAACAGGCTCCCTATTTCAAAGTTCTGTCTGGTGTACACTGATGGGAGGCCCGAACAGGACCTCAACCCTTTAGTCTTCTTGGACCCAATGTTATCATTCTGTGAAGTTTTCATCCAAATCCATCCAGTGGAAGGCCCAGAACAGGCTCACTGGGTCAAAGTTGTGCCTAGTGAACAGTAACAGGAGGTCCAACCAGGACCCCAAACCCCTAGTGTGTCTTTTGGAACACAATATTAGCACTCTGTGAAGTTTTCATCCAAATCCATCCAGTAGAAGGCTCAAAACAGGCTCAAAAGTCTGCCCAGCGTACACCAATGGGAGGTTCAACTGGTACCTTAACCCCCCTTAAACCTGGCCAGGATCCAGCTGGACCACCTCTCATTGGTTTCATCCCAATTGGTGCAGGGGTGTCCAAATGTATAACCGGACAGACCAACAAATAAACAAAGCAATTAATTCTATATATACCATAAGGTAAGTGTCTCAAAAGGTCATATGAAGATATAACTTTAAAGGATATCTTAGTGTACTCACAAATTCAATTACATAGGACACACTGCAAAAATAATAAATATAAAAAAACTCCCTTCCATTTTATCGACTACAACAGAAATATAAATTGTACATATTGAAATAAGTTATTACAGCTAATGAGGGTTAAATATTACAATGTTGGAGAGTTGAATAAAAGTAATAGTTAAGCAAATAACACATTAAATATAATGTAGGATCTTTAATATATATTTCTCTGACGTCCTAGTGGATGCTGGGGACTCCGTCAGGACCATGGGGATTAGCGGCTCCGCAGGAGACAGGGCACAAAAATAAAGCTTTAGGATCAGGTGGTGTGCATTGGCTCCTCCCCCTATGACCCTCCTCCAAGCCTCAGTTAGGTTTTTGTGCCCGTCCGAGCAGGGTGCAATCTAGGTGGCTCTCCTAAAGAGCTGCTTAGAAAAAGTTTTTAGGTTTTTTATTTTACAGTGAGTCCTGCTGGCAACAGGCTCACTGCAACGAGGGACTTAGGGGAGAAGAAGTGAACTCACCTGCGTGCAGGATGGATTGGCTTCTTAGGCTACTGGACACCATTAGCTCCAGAGGGATCGAACACAGGCCCAGCCATGGAGTCCGGTCCCGGAGCCGCGCCGCCGACCCCCTTGCAGATGCCGAAAAGTGAAGAGGTCCAGAAACCGGCGGCAGAAGACTTTTCAGTCTTCATGAGGTAGCGCACAGCACTGCAGCTGTGCGCCATTGTTGTCACACACTTCACACCAGCGGTCACGGAGGGTGCAGGGCGCTGCGGGGGGCGCCCTGGGCAGCAATGAGAATACCTTGTTCTGGCTAAAAAATACATCACATATAGCCCCTGGGGCTATATGGATGTATTTAACCCCTGCTAGGTCTCACAAACACCGGAGAAGAGCCCGCCGAAATAGGGGGCGGGGCCTATCTCATCAGCACACAGCGCCATTTTCCTGCTCAGCTCCGCTGCGAGGAAGGCTCCCAGGACTCTCCCCTGCACTGCACTACAGAAACAGGGTAAAACAGAGAGGGGGGGGCACTTTTTTGGCGTTTTTTGATATATTAAGCTGCTATAAGGGAGACAACACTTCTATAGGGTTGTTCCTATATATTTATAGCGCTTGGGTGTGTGCTGGCAAACTCTCCCTCTGTCTCCCCAAAGGGCTAGTGGGGTCCTGTCTTCGATAAGAGCATTCCCTGTGTGTCTGCTGTGTGTCGGTACGTGTGTGTCGACATGTATGAGGACGATGTTGGTGTGGAGGCGGAGCAATTGCCGGTAATGGTGATGTCACCCCCTAGGGAGTCGACACCGGAATGGATGGCTTTGTTTATGGAATTACGTGATAATGTCAGCACATTACAAAAATCAGTTGACGACATGAGACGGCCGGCAAACCAGTTAGTACCTGTACAGGCGTCTCAGACACCGTCAGGGGCTGTAAAACGCCCTTTACCTCAGTCGGTCGACACAGACCCAGACACGGACACCGAATCTAGTGTCGACGGTGAAGAAACAAACGTATTTTCCAGTAGGGCCACACGTTATATGATCACGGCAATGAAGGAGGCTTTGCATATCTCTGATACTGCATGTACCACAAAAAGGGGTATTATGTGGGGTCTGAAAAAACTACCTGTAGTTTTTCCTGAATCAGACGAATTGAATGAAGTGTGTGATGAAGCGTGGGTTAACCCCGATAGAAAACTGCTAATTTCAAAGAAGTTATTGGCATTATATCCTTTCCCGCCAGAGGTTAGGGCGCGCTGGGAAACACCCCCTAGGGTGGATAAGGCGCTCACACGCTTATCAAAACAAGTGGCGTTACCGTCTCCTGAAACGGCCGCCCTCAAGGATCCAGCGGATAGGAGGCTGGAAACTACCCTGAAAAGTATATACACTCATACTGGTGTTATACTGCGACCAGCCATCGCCTCTGCATGGATGTGCAGTGCTGGGGTGGTTTGGTCGGATTCCCTGACTGAAAATATTGATACCCTAGATAGGGACAGTATTTTATTGACTTTAGAGCAATTAAAGGATGCTTTTCTTTATATGCGAGATGCTCAGAGGGATATTTGTACTCTGGCAGAGTAAGTGCGATGTCCATATCTGCCAGAAGAAGTTTATGGACGCGACAATGGTCAGGTGATGCGGATTCCAAACGGCATATGGAAGTCTTGCCGTATAAGGGGGAGGAATTATTTGGGGTCGGTCTATCGGATTTGGTGGCCACGGCAACAGCCGGGAAATCCACCTTTTTACCTCAGGTCCCCTCCCAACAGAAAAAGACACCGTCTTTTCAGCCGCAGTCCTTTCGTTCCTATAGGAACAAGCGGGCGAAAGGACAGTCATATTTGCCCCGAGGCAAAGGAAAGGGTAAGAGAGTGCACCAAGCAGCTTCTTCCCAGGAGCAGAAGCCCCCCCCGGCTTCTGCAAAGCCCTCAGCATGACGTTGGGGCTTTACAAGCGGACTCAGGGGCGGTGGGGGGTCGACTCAAGAATTTCAGCGCACAGTGGGCTCACTCACAGGTGGACCCCTGGATCCTGCAGATAGTATCTCAGGGTTACAGGTTGGAATTCGAGAAGTCTCCCCCTCGCCGGTTCCTAAAGTCTGCTCTGCCAACGTCTCCCTCAGACAGGGCGACGGTATTGGAAGCCATTCACAAGCTGTATTTTCAGCAGGTGATAGTCAAGGTACCCCTCCTACAACAGGGAAAGGGGTATTATTCCACACTATTTGTGGTACCGAAGCCGGACGGCTCGGTAAGACCTATTCTAAATCTGAAATCTTTGAACCTGTACATACAGAAATTCAAGTTCAAGATGGAGTCACTCAGAGCAGTGATAGCGAATCTGGAAGAAGGGGACTTTATGGTGTCCCTGGACATCAAGGATGCTTACCTGCATGTCCCAATTTGCCCTTCACATCAAGGGTACCTCAGGTTCGTGGTGCAAAACTGTCATTATCAGTTTCAGACGCTGCCGTTTGGATTGTCCACGGCACCTCGGGTCTTTACCAAGGTAATGGCCGAAATGATGTTTCTTCTGCGAAGAAAAGGCGTATTAATTATCCCTTACTTGGACGATCTCCTGATAAGGGCAAGGTCCAGGGAACAGCTGGGGGACGTAGTAGCACTAACCCAAGTAGTGCTGCAACAGCACGGGTGGATTCTGAATTTTCCAAAATCTCAATTGACCCCGACGACACGTCTGCTGTTCCTGGGAATGATTCTGGACACGGTTCAGAAAAAGGTGTTTCTTCCGGAGGAGAAAGCCAGGGAGTTATCCGAACTTGTCAGGAACCTCCTAAAACCAGGGAAAGTGTCTGTGCATCAATGCACAAGAGTCCTGGGAAAGATGGTGGCTTCTTACGAAGCGATTCCATTCGGCAGATTCCACGCACAAACTTTTCAGTGGGATCTGCTGGACAAATGGTCCGGATCGCATCTGCAGATGCATCAGCGGATAACCTTATCGCCACGGACAAGGGTGTCTCTTCTGTGGTGGTTGCAGAGTGCTCATCTGTTAGAGGGCCGCAGATTCGGCATACAGGACTGGGTCCTGGTGACCACGGATGCCAGTCTGAGAGGCTGGGGAGCGGTCACACAGGGAAGAAACTTCCAGGGAGTATGGTCAAGCCTGGAGATGTCTCTTCACATAAATATACTGGAGCTAAGAGCGATTTACAATGCTCTAAGCCTGGCAAAACCCCTGCTTCAGGGTCAGCCGGTGTTGATCCAGTCGGACAACATCACGGCAGTCGCCCACGTAAACAGACAGGGCGGCACAAGAAGCAGGAGAGCAATGGCAGAAGCTGCAAGGATTCTTCGCTGGGTGGAAGATCATGTGATAGCACTGTCAGCAGTGTTCATTCCGGGAGTGGACAACTGGGAAGCAGACTTCTTCAGCAGACACGATCTACACCCGGGAGAGTGGGGACTTCATCCAGAAGTCTTCCACATGATTGTGAACCGTTGGGAAAAACCAAAGGTGGATATGATGGCGTCTCGCCTCAACAAAAAACTGGACAGGTATTGCGCCAGGTCAAGAGACCCTCAGGCAATAGCTGTGGACGCTCTGGTGACACCGTGGGTGTTCCAGTCAGTGTATGTGTTTCCTCCTCTGCCTCTCATACCAAAAGTACTGAGAATTATACGGCAAAGGGGAGTAAGAACGATACTCGTGGCTCCGGATTGGCCAAGAAGAACTTGGTACCCGGAACTTCAGGAGATGCTCACGGAAGATCCGTGGCCTCTACCTCTAAGACGGGACCTGCTTCAGCAGGGACCGTGTCTATTCCAAGACTTACCGCGGCTGCGTTTGACGGCATGGCGGTTGAACGCCGAATTCTAAGGGAAAAAGGCATTCCGGAAGAGGTCATTCCTACACTGGTAAAAGCCAGGAAGGAGGTGACTGCACAACATTATCACCGCATTTGGAGAAAATATGTTGCGTGGTGTGAGGCCAGGAAGGCCCCCATGGAGGAATTTCAATTGGGTCGATTCCTACATTTCCTGCAAACAGGATTGTCTATGGGCCTCAAATTGGGGTCCATTAAGGTTCAAATTTCGGCCCTGTCGATTTTCTTCCAGAAAGAATTGGCTTCAGTTCCTGAAGTCCAGACTTTTGTAAAAGGAGTACTACATATACAGCCCCCGGTTGTGCCCCCAGTGGCTCCGTGGGACCTTAATGTAGTTTTGGATTTTCTCAAATCCCATTGGTTTGAGCCACTCAAATCGGTGGATTTGAAATATCTTACATGGAAAGTAACCATGCTACTGGCCCTGGCTTCAGCCAGGAGAGTGTCAGAATTGGCGGCTTTATCGTATAAAAGCCCATATCTGATTTTCCATTCGGACAGGGCAGAACTGCGGACGCGTCCTCAGTTTCTGCCTAAGGTGGTGTCAGCGTTTCACCTGAACCAGCCTATTGTGGTGCCTGCGGCTACTAGCGATTTGGAGGATTCCAAGTTGCTGGACGTTGTCAGGGCATTGAAAATATATATTTCAAGGACGGCTGGAGTCAGAAAATCTGACTCGCTGTTTATACTGTATGCACCCAACAAGCTGGGTGCTCCTGCTTCTAAGCAGACGATTGCTCGTTGGATTTGTAGCACAATTCAACTTGCACATTCTGTGGCAGGCCTGCCACAGCCTAAATCTGTCAAGGCCCATTCCACAAGGAAGGTGGGCTCATCCTGGGCGGCTGCCCGAGGGGTCTCGGCATTACAACTCTGCCGAGCAGCTACGTGGTCGGGGGAGAACACGTTTGTAAAATTCTACAAATTTGATACCCTGGCTAAAGAGGACCTGGAGTTCTCTCATTCGGTGCTGCAGAGTCATCCGCACTCTCCCGCCCGTTTGGGAGCTTTGGTATAATCCCCATGGTCCTGACGGAGTCCCCAGCATCCACTAGGACGTCAGAGAAAATAAGATTTTACTTACCGATAAATCTATTTCTCGTAGTCCGTAGTGGATGCTGGGCGCCCATCCCAAGTGCGGATTGTCTGCAATACTTGTACATAGTTATTGTTACAAAAAAATCGGGTTGTTATTGTTGTGAGCCGTCTGTTCAGAGGCTCCTACGTTTGTCATACTGTTAACTGGGTTCAGATCACAAGTTGTACGGTGTGATTGGTGTGGCTGGTATGAGTCTTACCCGGGATTCAAAATCCTTCCTTATTGTGTACGCTCGTCCGGGCACAGTATCCTAACTGAGGCTTGGAGGAGGGTCATAGGGGGAGGAGCCAGTGCACACCACCTGATCCTAAAGCTTTATTTTTGTGCCCTGTCTCCTGCGGAGCCGCTAATCCCCATGGTCCTGACGGAGTCCCCAGCATCCACTACGGACTACGAGAAATAGATTTATCGGTAAGTAAAATCTTATTTTTCCAAACAATAATATATAACATTTTAAAACCCAAACTTTAATTGCCAATTCCTATTTGAAACATTATATATTATACATTTACATTCTTATTGTACAAAATATATATTCCTTGTCCCCCCAAAAAATTAATTACTGGTAATATTATAACTAACTTCATTTAAATATCGGATTTCTGGATACATAGGCTGTATTTAGCATAGTTATTGCTTATTTGAAACAAATTTTAAAAACAATATAATTCCATTCTTTAATTCATTTCTGTGAGTGGTGCTTTACATTTTTTCTCCATATCATGAATGATATTTGCGATATTTATTATTAATTCATGTGATTATTAAATATTTGTCCACAATTAATATATAGGGAACATTTGTATCTAAGAATAATTAATATAATTCCTAAAACCACTTTACCATATAATAGCTTTCATTAGGAGACAAATGAAACATGCATGTTACCTGTGACCAAGTTCTCATTAAAACTCCTTTATGAGAGCCAATTACAAAACTATATTACAAGTAAAATAATGTTAACTATTGTAATGAAATTGTTCTATAGCAGTAATTAGTTTTGTGAAAAATGACCTTGATAGCAAATTAGGAGAATGGGGGAGATGAATTAAGCCTTGGAGTGAGATAAGTGAAAAGAGATAAAGTACCAACCTATCAGTGTCTAATGAATATTTTACAGGCTCTGTTTGATAAATGTCAGTTAGAAGCTGTTTGGTTGGTACATTATCTCTCTCCACTTTATCTCTCCCCAAGGTTTTATACATCACTCTTCCAGATGTGAAAATGCTGCTTGAAGTGTTTTTAATAGCAGTGTACATTTGCAGCGATGCATATATATCTTTCACTCTGTGTTACATATTACTTTTGACAGACTAAGCACTAAATGTTTTAGGCAAAGTTTAATAGTAAGTGGTCCTACAAGTTCTCTTAAGAGTAATTGTTGCATTTAGGATTTGGAAAGGCGACAAAAAAGGCAAATTTCTAACTCACCCTCCAATAATCTGAAATTCTTGATTGTAAAAAAACACTAATTCGTAAATCAAAATTAACTATCTGTAAACACTAAGTGAAATACTAATTCTAATTACTTATTAAAATGCCTAATAGTTGAGGGGAGACATTGGGTGTGTGGACAGTAAAATGTGCATCCATTACGACATACACAGGCAAAGTGGTGTTGAATCATTTCAATTGGTTCCATGTATTGTGAGAGCAATATGATGAGAGCAGAACTGTATAGAGTAAGTCTGTTTAATTAATAGAGTGACCATATTATCCCTTTTACCTGGGACGCTCATGGATTACACAGGTTCTGTGGCTGATTAAAACCAGCTGAAATGTAGGCTTAAAGTCAGCCAGCCACAGAACCTGTGTAATCCATGAGCGTCCCATGTAAAAGGGATAATATAGTCACTCTATTTAATACAATCAACTAGATCACAGGTTTTCAAACTTGGTCCTCAGGACCCCACACAGTGCATGTTTTGCAGGTCTCTTCACAGAATCACAAGTGAAATAATTAGCTCCACCTGTGGACCTTTTAAAATGTGTCTGTAATTAATACACCTGTGCACCTGCTGGGTTACCTGTAAAACGTGCACTGTGTGGGGTCCTGAGGACCGAGTTTGAGAACCTGTGAACTAGATCATAGGCAAACACATGGGGGTTTTCCAGTTGCTCACAAAATCCACCCACCCCTTTTACCAGCTACCAGCACAAATCATGACAACAATAGCAGTAGTATATAATATCATTTTGCAAGAGCTACGGTCACAACATGCTGTATGAGGAACAGAATGTAGCTGCTGCGCATGCTCGATGGCAGCATCTTTTCTTGACAAATCTGTGGTGTGTGTAGATCTGAGTGTTCAATCGAAGTGCCGAATCAGGGAGATTGAGAGTAACTGCCAACATGAAGAGACAGATGTCTCAACGTGAGGTGGGGGAGATGGGGGAAGGCTAGAAGCTCAGTTGTGCCTCCTATTTCTACATATTATATATGTATATTATGGGATGTTTGACCTTATTCCTGACTACGCATTTCATTTACAGTATATGACATAAAAATGTTTGACACAGAAAGCACATTTTTTGGACTCACTTCCCTGTAACCTATACTATAGACCATCTAGAGTGTGTAATATTGATACTGTATTACACACACTATGATTAAAGAGACCAATGTGTGCATACATGTCTAGAACCGGTGCTAGGTTATACTGTCTGTAGCTACTCCAGGCTCTGTGACTTGATTCAATGCTTAGCAGGGGACATGGATTATGGAATGGTGCCTATATCCAGGAAAAAACCCCAAAACAAACATTCAGCTACAGTAGGTGGGCTAGCCCTACTGCCAAATCGAATGGCTTTTTTTATTCCTCTTTGTAGAAATCCTGTGTTTGCGCCTGTAGACCATATGGAAACCATAGCAGCAGCGGCAGACCTATATTTTTGGGTCTCTGAAGCTTGAATTGTTGTGGGGGCTTCTTTGCAACCAGCAACAATAGGGTAACATTCAAAAAGGTCCAAAGGGTCTTGCTGCCCTTTGCAAAGACCTCGAGGCCCAGTGACAGAGAATGGGGTAGTGGGTGGAGTCCTTGAAAACAGCCCATACAGTGAGCCCCTTCCCACCAGCCACACCCATTATTTAATTTTAATAATCTTAGCCCACAAAATGATATCTCAATGATGCACTGTGCACTAACTCTATATTTAAGTAATGCAATATGTTCACTTAACTGATTCCCAAATTACTGTTCCTCTGTAAAACGCTGCATTGTTACTCAGACAAAGCGTGTTACTCAGACAAAAGGTTGCAACCAGTATTGCCACCTAAGATGCAGGGCTGAGGGGAGTGGCGTGGTCCCTGCCCTGACAGAACCCATTTCAAGCTTACAGGTGGCACTTTTCTACTACGCAATGATGTCACATGCAGTATATGTGCCCTGGACTAACAACATGGTTGTTAGTCCAGGGCACATATACTAATAATGCACACAGAAAGCCCAGTCTAAGTTGACATAATGCAGTGCATACATGTTTGAATTGAGGTACCCACAGCCACTGAAGAGGATTTTGAAGAGGACAGGGCTCCAGGTTACAGTATTTGCTTTTTGTAATAATTCTCCACTGTGTGTTGTCCACTTTTACATTTGCATTGTGAGCTCATCAGCAGCTATTTCTAAGATCCTTGCAATTGTCCAGATATCTTAAAATGTATTTCTCTCCACCTCACACATAGTGCAAACTTTTAAATAAAGAGCTAACTCAAACTCACTTTAATATATTTAATTAAAGGTTCTAATGATGATATGGGGGAACAACAATTTCATTCCGTAATAGTATACAGTATAAAGCTAAAACTTTACTCTTGTAAAGACAACTGATAACCATTTATTAATTAATGTAACTTTTAAAATTTGATTTTGAGATCGCTTTTATGAATCTACAAAATCAACTGAAATGGCTTCTATTTGATTTTCTAAATCCCTGAAAAAATCCCTAATTTACTAAAAATCTATTTTGCATAAAATTTTCTAATTGAATTAAATTTTTATTCATGTTTAGAAGGGATTATGGGTTGAGATTTTGAAATCCCTTCCAAAATCAAACCTCAAATCCCCAGCAAAATCGAATGCAAAATCGAACAGAACTTTCTCATTGCTCCCTGCTCCCTGTGTATTGCATAATCTGGGGGGAGTGGTTTATTTAATGTGTGATTATGTAACAGACAGCAGCAGACCACAAAATCAGACACTTTTGCCAAATGATATAATAATATGCCTCCCGAATTTTCTATTTTTAATAGACCAAAGGTAAATTATGTCATGGATTGGGTGGCTACATGTATAGGTAACTTACCCAACAATCATACCTCTGGCATTTGACTCACCTCAAATTTTGCAGGCAGGGATGATTTGCTGAGGATGTAGGCATCTTGGCACGAACTAGGATAGCCAGTTACAAGACTCATAAATTTAAGTTTCATTATCTCATCCGACAAAAGTGTCAGATATCGTGCTATGCTGCTATCTATTGCACATTTATGGACTAGGTATGATGCCCACTGGTATTAAAATGTGCAGTTTTCAACTCATGGAGCTACTGATTATTGCTCCTGAGGTCTCTCAGTCAGGTGGTAATTTGCATACTGCGGGTAGGTATACAACATACCATAACCTCATTCCCAATGCCCTTGGACAGCTATTATTCCTACATTCACACTGTTTCACATGCATTTGGGTACTTAAAAAGTCATCACAATCAATTTCCTAGCTATAGAATGGTGTTGAAAAGCTCAAATCGAATGTCTAACTTCATTCTATTCATTTGGGAATTTCAAGTTCAATTTTGAGTTCGATTTAGAGTTCGAACTTTAGTCAATGAGGGGATTCTATACTGGACTATGGGAAAACATTGATGTTTATTAAATTCGATTTCTGTTGGGATGTGAGTTGAATTTGGCTTCAGAAGTGATTTGTGATTTGATTTTGCCTTTATTAAATCTCTTCAATAAAAATCGAATGGAAATAGAATGCCAAATTCCCTTCTAAATCAAAATAAAATGATAGTAAATTTTGCCCATGGTGGAGGAAAAAGTTTACTTGCATTGGCACACATACTTACAACTGAGGTAGACCTTAATACATATACACCTATCGGGAGCTGTTTCTCTTGTGGGATCTTGGGAGTTGGTTCCCAATACGCCATAATGATGGTTATGACAATCAGCAGCACTAACTAGCTGCTACCAAGAATCTTATTGCAGATGACCTTTCCAGCTAACAGTGTGGCTGCTATAGTATATGAAGTTGTGACCATATTTATACATTTTACCAGTGTCAGGAGAGAAGATTGCCACTGTATACTTAAAGAGAAAATTGCAAGTGTTTATGTTTATTATAATTTGTATTTTTGAACATAAATTTAGTTTATATTTTCTATAAATTTGGATACATATTTTTTGAAGTGTGCTATTGGTGGGGGTTTGTAATATATTCTTAATGTGTGAGGCTTTGTCCTTGTCATTGCCATTTCCTTGTTTTCACTGTCAGCTATATTTGTTTCCATTTACATTCTAATGAATAGGAAATTTGCTCTACGTAACTTAACACAGAAAGGTCCCGTTTCATTGTTGCTTGCAAATCCAATCTACACACAAATCTTGTGATTCAACAGGTATTACAGAATTGTATGCATCTCAGTCATATGTCACTTGTGGTTGAATGGAGGTAAGTGGGTGGCAAAGAGGTATTCGCAAGTAGACTCAGTTAAGTTATGGTGCGACATGAGTGTCAAAATGTGGGCTATTCATTCTTGTACATATGCCGAGATATGTAGGGCTGCCAAGGACAACCATGGTACTGGGGAGTGTGGCCAAATAAAAAGTATGTGCGCAGTTTTGGGGGGGGGGGGGGGTGCCGGTTGCTGCACAGGGGTACATTTGTGATAATGCCCCCCTTATCAGCTGACTCACCAAGCCCGTCCAACATACCCGGGTAATTAGTATATGCCTACTCCCCCCCCCCCCCCACACTCACACCTCTGATATTGATGATAGCTACAACTACAAGTGGATGGACAGGTATGGTGAAGCAGCATAGATGTGTTCAACTATGCGTTCAGCTCCAGCCCCCCACCTCTAACCTTAAATTAGGGACTATTTGCGCACTGAAGTGCTCATCGTAAAACGGACATGGCCTTGTTGGGAAAGGGGGCATGGCCTCATGGCACACAGTGTATCAGTGTTATTCATATATAATGTTAGAGTCTAGATATCCTTCGTGGAGAGGGCCTTTCCCATAAAGCACTGTGTCAACGTCAAAAACTATTTGGAATAGTAACCTGTGACGACCGAAGAGAGACACTGGCCCCTGATGAGAGGCAAGCGAATCGAGCCCGCAAGCGGACAATGTAGCATAAATAATACAAATTTCCCTACAACAAACAGAGATTGGAGAAAACATTAACATACTGTAAGGGCAGAAGAGAACTTCCAGCCTCACTTGATGTCACATCTGGGTCCTTTCCACAAAGGGAAAATAGACACAAACATGTACAATGCCTTCAATCCAATTAGGACTACAGCACATGGAGGGCTCTTCCCCTCCTCCCTGGCTTTTTACATCAGGGACGGTCATGAGATTGTGGCATTAGATCCAGTGCTCGAAGTGTGCTGGTATACACTAGTATGGCATACCGCCACTTTGAGCACTACAGTATTTCAAATTCAGTGGTATTGAATCTGCCATGGACTGACAGCCAATCATGAACAGGTGCACGGCCACTCCTGATTGGCTGCCAGTCTGTGGCAGATTTAATATAGCCGCGGTCATAGACGGACCAGAGCCGCGCCAAAGGCCACCACTGCCGCCCACTGTCTCTTTCACACCCACGCCCACAGCCTCCTGCTCCACACTGCCGCCTCAAACAGCACAGCCTCCTCCGCACCGCTGACCACAGCCTTATCCGCCGCTGACCACACCTCATCCTCCATGCCGCCAACCACAGCCTCCTCCACACCGCCACTACTGATTAGGTAATTTTACACTTCTGCCTTTCTCTCTCCCTTCTTTATGTCCTTGCTGTCCCTCTCTCTGTCCCTCTCCCTATGTTCCTGCTGTCAATCTCCATGTCCCTATGTTCCTGCTGTCAATCTCACTGTTCCTATGTTCCTGCTGTCACTCTGCCTGTCTCTATGTTCCTGCTGTCACTCCCTGTTCCTATGTTCTTGCTGTCACTCTCCCTGTCTCTATGTCCCTGCTGTCTCTCTCCCTCTCACTATGTGCCTGCTGTCAATTTCCCTGTCCCTATGTCCTGCTGTTATTCTCCCTGTCCCTATGTTCCTGCTGTCACTCTCCCTAGCCCTATGTTCCTGCTGTCACTCTCCCTGTCCCTATGTCCCTGCTGTCAATCTCCCGGTCCCTATGTCCCTCTGTCACTCTCCCTGTCCCTATGTCCCTGCTGTCACTCTCCCTATCCCTATATCCCTGCTGTCACTCTCCCTGTCCCTGACTTGCAGCTCATACTGTGTGGCATAATATGAATTTTGGCTCATTATGTGTGAATTTTGGTTAATACTGTGTGAAAAAAATTAGAATTTTAGTCTCATTCCATGTGGCATAATGTGAATTTTGGCTCATTCTGTGTGAATTTTGGCTCATTCCATGTGGCATAATGTGAATTTTGGCTAATTCTGAGTGAATTTTTCCATGTGGCATAATGTGAGCACCAGTATAAGGGGTCCTACTATTGTGGTGAATACTGTGAGTTTAAGGTTTATATGGTGTGGTACACTACACTTAAGGGCACACCACCCTTTTGAGTGGCCACCCCCCCTTTTCTGGAGCGCACTTAATTACAGCCTTCACTTTCCATACCCCCACTTCAAAATTTCCATTTTGACCACTGGTTAGATCCCTGGCACTGGTGGCAAGAGCAGGACCGCTTCAGAGATGCAGAGAGGAAGAGCCAGTTACTCTGAAAAAGAGGGCATGGGTAAAGCTAGCCTTACATCATGACACCTCCTGTCCCAGTGGATAGCACTCACCCTTTACTTATATGACCACCACATAATATAGACAGCATCAGTGACCTACATATACTACAGACAGCATTAGTGACAACAATATATATGCTTAGAGTGCTGCACATCTGTTTGCCACCATGTGAGGACACTGGCTGCAGCTGTCCATCTATCTATCTATAATACACAGACGGATACAGTAGCAAAACATACACACACTGGTATTTATATTTTTTTTCACAACATACATACAGTATATAGCAGCTTGGATTGTCTGACTTGTCTGGGTTTCCTTGGCTCCGGCTCTTCATGGCAGCAGCTCACGCCCTCCACTACCTCCTAGTTGAGATAGTTCTACACTATCCAGGGCAATCTTAACATATAGGCACAAGTCTTGGTGCCTTCGTGGAGGCGTGTACTCACTATGTGGAAGCATGTGGAGAGATGGTGCGGGACTGCAGGAGGGGCATGTTAAGACCCCAGTGCATTGCTGTTAAGATGTTCAAGTCTATGGCTGCCATACATCTGCAACAGAAATACATCACTTGATGTATTATCATACTTCATCACAAATGCAGTAAAAACGTAGTGACTCTCTATTTCAACAATTTATGATAACACAAGTCAACAAGAATTCTTGCAAAACAAACTTTTGTGTTGAAGATGTGAATGACTGTCCTGTGAAAACATAATAAACATTTAAGAATACCATTCATAAGACCTAAAAAAAATCAGTCCCATCTGCAATACTCTGGATAGCTAAATGTGGACAGTTGGTTGTTGTCAGGAATGAAGGCAGTTGTCATGTTGTAAAATACCGCTGAATACCTCCATGTTGAGGAGGCGTGGAGTGGATGTTTCAGTGAGCAGGAATTAAAAACACAACAGATTTCCAGCTGCTGATCTTGTACTTTGGGCCATTAGAATTATTTTCTAAATCTCATCAGATAACATATGTCTGATGTAAGTTTCCTGACAGGAAGACAACATACGATGGGCTAAATAAAGACATTGTAAACTTGGCTTTCTCCCATTTAGATTCCTGTTATTGAATATTCAACATCAATTATTCTGATAGCAAAAGAAAAATACTTATAAAAATGGCATATTTCCATATGTTTAACTCTTTTCCTACCGGAAGGTTGAGGACCCAATACTATTTTCAAGATTTAGATATAGTTGAGATTAAGCATCATGCTTATGGATGTGTTTCTCTTTAATGACTAATGAGATAGTAACAATAAAAATAATAATACTGTAAACATTGTACTGTACTTATCCATAGTAACCAACCATTTCAATTTCAGCTGTCTAGAGCAGTCAAATGACAGCTGACATCTTGTTATAGGTCATAGCTCATCATTAGTCGGCCATTTTCCGAGTAATTTTTTGACGCAGCTGCAACACTGACGCGGGATTCCTGAAAGGTAAGTGTTTAAACATTGGTACAGTGTGTGTGCGGGGTAGGACCCCCTGGACCAAGGGGCCGTATGCACTGCACACGTTCAACTCGTTAGATTTACTGGTGTAAAGAATATTTTGCATCTGGAGTACTCTATGAAGATTTTCTTGTATATGTGTTTTTAAGTAGCTGAAAGGTAAACCTTAGATAGAGTTATTTGTAGTTGCTGTTTTTAACTCTAACATGTAATTTATTTCAATTTTCTTACTACTACAAATCAGAGTCACATTGCTTGTACTATTACAGTATGTGACTCTCATTAGTATTCCTTTCTCTGTGAGGGATACGCATGAGAGGAAGTATATGGGGAATATCCTGCATTTGCCTCAGAGACCTTGTAAACAGAGGACAGGCAGGAAAAGTTTGTCACATGTAGGCACATCCGTGTACAGTCTATATAAATGACAGATACGAAAATGTAAATGTTTGTGCCACAAGAAACTAGAACAAAACAGGAACTGTTCTATACAATGTCTGCAGTAAAGATCAATGTAAGTGTGTTGATTTATTTTAACAAGAACTACGCCCAAAAACAAAGTTAATTAGCTTTACCCCATTAAGGGCCCGATTCAGTTTGGATCGCTGAAGTGCAGAAATCGCTTATCAGCGATTTCCACACTTCTGTGCATGCACGCACACCGCTGAGCGCCTACGTGAGGGCTTACAGTGCATCCGGAAAGTATTCACAGCACTTCACTTTTTCCACATTTTGTTATGTTACAGCCTTATTCCAACATGGAATAAATTAGTTTTCCCCAAAAAAAATTCTACACACAATACCCCATAATGAAAAACGCAAATTTATTAAAAATAAAAAACTAAGAAATCACATGTACATAAGTATTCAAGGTGTATCAACATTGTTGATGTACCTTTGGCAGCAATTACAGACTCAAGTCTTTTTGAATAAGATGCCACAAGCTTGGCACACCTATCTTTGGGCAATTTTGCCCATTCCTCTTTGCAGCACCTCTCAAGCTCCATCAGGTTGGATGGGAAGCGTCGGTGCACAGCCATTTTCAGATCTCTCCAGAGATGTTCAAACGGATTCAAGTCTGAGCTCTGGCTGGGCCACTCAAGGACCTTCACAGAGTTGTCCTGAAGCTACTCCTTTGATATCTTGGCTGTGTGCTTAGGGTCATTGTCCTGCTGAAAGATGAACCGTTGCCAAAGTCTAAGTTCGAGAGCACTCCGGAGCAGGTTTTTATCCAGGATGTCTCTGTACATTGCTGCATTCATCTTTCCCTCTATCCTGACTAATCTCCCAGTTCCTGCCACTAAAAAACATCCCCACAGCATGATGCTGCCACCACCATGCTTCACTGTAGGGATGGTATTAGCCTGGTGATGAGCGGTGCCTGGTTTCCACCAAACATGACACCTGGCATTCACACCAAAGAGTTCAATCTTTATAATATCACACCAGAGAATTTTGTTTCTCATGGTCTGGGAGTCCTTTAAGTGCATTTTGGTAAACTCCAGGCAGGCTGCCATGTGCTTTTTACTAAGGAGTGGCTTCCGTCTGGCCACTCTACCATACCGGCCTGATTGGTGGATTGCTGCAGAGATGGTTGTCCTTCTGGAAGATTCTCCTCTCTCCACAGAGGAATGCTGTAGCTCTGACAGAGTGACCATCGAGTTCTTGGTCACCTCCCTGACTAGGGCCCTTTCCCCCCGATTGCTTAGTTTAGATGGCCGGCCAGCTCTAGGAAGAGTACTGGTGGTTCCGAACTTCTTCCATTTACGGATGATGGAGGCCACTGTGCTCATTGGGACCTGCAAAGCAGCAGATATTTTTCTGTACCCTTCCCCAGATTTGTGCCTTGAGACAATCCTGTGTCGGAGGTCTACAGACAATTCCTTTGACTTCATGCTTGGTTTGTGCTCAGACATGAAATGCCAAGTGTGGGACCTTATATAGACAGGTGTGTGCCTTTCCAAATCATGTCCAATTTAACTGAATTTACCACAGGTGGACTCCAATTAAGCTGTAGGAACATCTCAAGGATGATCAGTGGAAACAGGATGCACCTGAGCTCAATTTTGCGCTTCATGGCAAAGGCTGTGAATACTTATGTACATGTGATTTCTTAGTTTTTCATTTGTAATAATTTTGCAAAAATCTAAAAAAAAACTTTTTTCACGTTGTCATTATGGGGTATTGTTTGTAGAATTTTGAGGACAAAAATGAATTTATTCCATTTTGGAATAAGGCTGTAACATAACAAAATGTGGAAAAAATGAAATGCTGTAAATACTTTCCGTATGCACTGTAGATTATGTTCACAGTCTAAGTGCCGGCGAGGGATGGTGATGGGGCATTGTCGCAGTGTGTTTTGGGCATCAATGTGGCATTGAGGGGGCACAGTCCGGACAATGGAGGTGTGTCCTGATCGTTTACAGGGCGGGCTGCTGCAGGCCAAAACATGGCGGCCCAGCAACTGCCTTCGCAGCTGGGTTGTGAAGGCGGGGGGGTAGGGGGGCGCTTTGCTGTTTAGAGAAGAGCTTGCATTTTTGCACTTGGTGGGAGGGCGGGCTGCGGGGCGGTCTTTCCCTGTACTGGGCGGCCCACCGCATGATAGTGGAAGAAGTCATAGTTTTGCTAATTTTCACCAAACTACAACTCATGCTGAATTAGGCCATAAGAGCTAATTTTATGAATTGTTGATGTCACCTGTTGGCAAACATATAATTAACAGTATGTCAGTCTTACATTTTGGAACTCATTTAAAGTTGAGCACATTTGCACGTAGAGTGTACATAGGAAAATATGCATATAAACATAAATTTATAATTACATTCTTATGTCTAGTGGAACAAATCTTAAGAAACTTAGCACAGTACCAATAGCATTTGCAACATAGGTACTGTATGTCCCACACAGCACGTACTTAAGTAAAGTTAAATGTCAATCTTCTGTTCTGCATTAAGCAAAACTGAAATGTAAATTATGTAATGCAAGCAGATGGACACAACTTTATATACTGTAACATTGCCAGTCTTAAGAGAGACCGATTACATCATGCTTTTGAAATTATGCTGCATATTATTTATTCAACAAGAAGATTCCATGCCCCCCCTGCAGTATATCCACTTTTCTGTGTATTCTTACCAGCATCAAACTAAGCATGTTTCAGTATTAGAACTTATTCAATCTACAAGAAAACCACAAATTCCCTTCAGTACTTTGCCCATCTATATGGAGGCACAAGATAAAATTGAGGGATGCCATTTACCTAATGATTTTATTCTAGCAAGCAAGAGACTAAAAGATAGGACCGTAGAACCCTGATTATCCGAGGTAAGTGAAGCGAGAGGTTGCATGGATAATCAAAATTACGTTTAATCCAAAAATACATATATAGAAATAACTCTATTGTATTTACCTATTAATGTGGGCATTGGTCCTAATTCAGACTTGATCGTAGCCGTGCAAAATTTTGCACAGCTACAATCAGCCACCCTGACATGCGGGGGGACGCCTAGCACAGGGCTAGTCCGCTCTGCATGTCTGGCCCTCCCCCCGCCGCACTGGTGCGATAGCATTGCATGGCGGCAATGCTAGCGCACCCGGCGAGTAAGTCCCCACCTGCGCAGCTTTTGCTGCACTGGAAGATGACTTTTTGCTGCAATCCGGGTTGCAGCAGCTTCGTGTGATGTCACGCAGCTGCCACAGCCCGTCCCCCCCACGGTCCGGGCCTGCCTGTGTTGTCCGGACCCCCCCACCAAAATGGCGTCCGAATGCCGCCAGCTTGCCCCCTCCCACCCAGCAAACGCCTCTGCCTGTCAGTCAGGCAGAGGCGATTGCTGGGCTGAGATGCCGATCGTATCTCTGGCATGCACATGCACACTTCGGTGCATGCGCAGTTAAGACCTGATCACCTGCTGTACGAAAACACACAGCAGCGATCAAGTCTGAATAAGCCCTATTGATCAGTCTGTGGATACAAAGTGGAAACTCAAATACATAGTGGTGCAGAAATTAAGACACAGCCTAGCTCTGACTACTGCTGAATATTTATATTGAACAAAGGATGATTAAAAACTACATATATTTTTAACTTCCCAGTTACTCTGCACCATTGATAATACAACATCACATAATCGGTGTTCTACTATACAACCTAAAAAGGCAAAATTCAGTAAATTAAGCCGTATTTGAGTTCAGTGAAGTTTAATTGTGACTTGATAGATAAACAAATGCTAGTAGATAATTATAAATGGCAGAAGCTGAAAAACTAAAAAAATTGGCCCAAAAGTAAATATACAGTTGGATCAGGCGTCATGGCATAATAATAATAATAATAATAATAATCTTAAATAATTCTATTACAGTTGTAGTATGTGCTATTAGTATGCTGTGAATGGTGTAACATAGCAGTTTTCGTTGATTACAAATG
Source organism: Pseudophryne corroboree (assembly GCF_028390025.1). NCBI lineage: Eukaryota > Metazoa > Chordata > Amphibia > Anura > Myobatrachidae > Pseudophryne > Pseudophryne corroboree. The sequence goes on along the minus strand of NC_086447.1, from coordinate 691,334,774 downwards.
TTTAATCCTCCATAAATCTCTTGCATTTCTTACTGAAAAAACATTGATTACAATTAAAGCTGTGAAAAGAATACATAATTGACCAAACAGCATTTTTCTTACACAGGAACATCCTCAGTTACATGGGCAGCCTCCTAGATTATTCATATTTTGAATAATTTTTTACTGAATTTTTATATCAGATATACAATGTTAATAAAACAAAAAAAAAGCACAAACTAAGGATGAAGATCTATGCAGGAATACTAACATTTAGATCTAACCATCTTGTTTCCTGCTAAGTGAATCATAGTCATCACAAGTCATCGCAGTGTGACAGAATGACGAAGGCTTTTTAGGTGGTCATGTTGTTTAAGATCAGTGAGACAAAACTTTTTGGAACCATCACGTATTTCCTCTTCACAAAAAAGTGGTGATTCATACAGTGTATTGTACCCTAACTCATAAAGTCTATTGCAAAGTCATTGGGCTGCAGCTTCACGTCTCAGTTTTATAGTGTAACAATTGTTCTAGTCTCTGTTTGTCACCAAGGTGATATTTGCGCAACAAAGTTACAGCATGCTGTGTTTTATTTCAAGTAATGCACATCCCACCTTCTGTATACTAAGTGCTTTAAAATAGAGATGAATCAACAGTTCTATAGATGAAGGTTACAACTTTTCTGTCCTCTCTATAAATCATTCTATTCTATTTCTAGTCTATACACCAAACAATAAATTAGTAGCAGTTATCTTTACTTTTTTTTATTTTATGGGATCATTTACAATATTGAATTTTCATGATCATTAACCATGAACAAAGTAGTTCAATTAAAGTGCAAGTCTAGTCAGCTGCATAGTTTCGACAACAACATGTAAGACATAAAAAATGGTAATTGTTTAATGCAAAGGTCATGTGAATCAGGTGGAACAAACCAAACCAAACTAATCATCAAGGTGGCAGAAACTGAACAAACCAAACCAAAATAATCATCAAGGTGGCAGAAACTGAGGGTTTAAGTACTATTGTAGCGAGTAGAAAATAGGGAAAAGCACATTTAGGGGTACATTTACTAATCAGTGATAAGAGCAGAGAAGTGAGCCAGTGGAGATATTTCCCCATCAACCAATCAGCAGCCCAGTATCATTTTATAGTATGCAAATTATAGATGTTACTTCAGTGCTGATTGGTTGCCATGGGCAACTTCTCCACTGGCTCACTTCTCTGCTCTTATCACTGCTTAGTAAATGTACCCCAAAGGGAGAGGGCCCTGCTCATGAGAGCTTACATTCTGAAGAGGAGAGTCAAGCAGACAGGGGTGGCACAGATGGGGTAGAAGTGAGCATATAGCAGTGAACATGTAATAGAGGGATAGGATGAGAGATGACTGGGTTTGTTGAAGAAGTGGGTCCTGAGAGCCTGTTTAATGCTTTGTAGAGTAGTGGAGAGTCTCATAGGGAGACATAGAGAATTCCAGAGGTAAGGAGCACCACAGCTAAAATCTTTGAGGCAGGAATGGGAGGAAGTAATCAGTTGACAGGAGAGGCATTAGTAGAGCAAACGGGGTGGGTGGGAGTGTAAAGGGAGATAAAGTCAAATATGCAAATGGAAGAGGAATGAGCGAGGGCTTTGTAAGTCAGTGTGAAATGGAGAGAGGCAATTGTGAGGGGGGCCAGATAGGAGGAGATTACAATAATCTGATCTGGAGATGACCAGTGAGTAGCATACAGGGTGAGAAAGGGTTTGATCCTGTAAATATTTTTGAGATGGAAATGGCAGGACTGTGAGAGGAGGATGCAGTCAATTTACCGACAATCAAAATCCCGACTGTCAAAATACCGACAGCAATTGACCGACGGTCAAAATCCCGACAAGGTCAAAATCTCGACTTGGTCAAAATACCGACATTTAAAATACCGACAAGGTCAAAATACCGACATGTAAAATGTCGACAGGTCAAAATCAACAATTCTGCTGCCGTTTTTCGCAGCGCAGCAAACAGGTTACTACTGTGTATGCACTGCAGTGCGCAGGCGCGTCATACGGGTACAAAGCGGATCATTGCTGGGCGATGGATTTAACGAAGAATCCATGTATACAGCCGATCGCAAGGACATTGACAGGAAGAGGGCATTTGTGGGTGGCAACTGACCGTTTTCAGGAGTGTTTGGAAAAACGCAGGCATGTCCAAGCGTTTGCAGGGCGGGTGTCTCACGTCAATTCCAGGACCAAAAAGACTGAAGTCCAGAGCTACTCAGAAATTGCAAAAAACTTTTTTTTCCCGCTCAGCTGCACACGCGTTCGCACACTTGCAAAGCAAAAATACACTCCCCCGTGGGCGGCGACTATGTGTTTGCACGGCTGCTAAAAGTAGCTAGCGAGCGATCAACTCGGAATGACCCCCAAAGAGAGAGAAGTACAGGAAGTCAAGCAGGGAGGATAAGGAAACGGTGTCAATAATACCTAAACACAAACTAAGTGTGCCTTTTATGGTCATCAAATCCTATCATATTTCACAAACACTATGGGGCTCATGTAGAGTTGGACAACATTTAATTTGTGTTTTTTCCTGGCCAACAGCAGCTTTTCAACTGTTCATGCACAACTAAATTCTTCCATATCCATCCACATGCCAACAGGGATGCAATATGAGCCTGCAACCCTTGTGAAGGTGGTTCAGTTGTAGGCCAGACTTATTACTATGCCCCATGTGTGAAGCTCTGTATTGTAGAAAAATGATGAGTGCCAAATGAAGATCTCTCCTGTGTGAGTGTGTGCATGGGGGAGGCAGGGAGGTTCTGAATAGCAAGAAACCCCCTGCCAGACGGAACCTTTGCAGCAGCCACAACGATTTACTGTATTTTTTTTGTATGAAATGGAGAACATTGTCTCCATCTCATCAGGCCATCCTCAGAAGTCCGAATGGGCTGTGATCATAGCAATGGATATGACTAAGTCCAGGGGAGCTGCTGTGGTACATCTCCTGCCAGGCAGCTTCTAAGGGCCTTTGAGTGTCAATGACTCATTTCACTCCTCCTCAGCTCTGGACAGAGCAGGTAAAGCACCTGCTGTTATAAAACAAATCTATAACATCATCATGCACTTAAAAACGTTGACTGCAGCTGAGACTCATTGATGTATCATATCAAAAAGCAATAAATGAAAAAAATATGTGGGACTTATAGTGCCACACAGAAAAAATAGAAAATGCAGTTGCACGCACTAAACACTAAGAACACTGGCAACAGAACAATTATAATAAACTCTGCAATTTACATGGAGTAAAATTAAGGTTCCTAGCTTAATTTTTTGCCAAAAAATATGGGCCCAACTACCACGGCCAGAAGACTTTTTCAGGTGGGTCCCTAACGTTCCTAAGGTTCAAGTCTATAGCACTGGACCCTTCGGACCAGCACAATCCAACTGCCCCAAAGCAACACACTAGTGAGAGCAGTTTAAGTGTTAAATGATGTTAAATTAATAAAATTTAGCAGCTCAGTACTAAAAGTGTTACAGTCGGTAACCTGAAGACCACCAGGTGAGAAGTAGTAAATGGTTGCAAGTGAAAAGTAGTAATTGGTGTTTTAAAAAGAGTTACATTAGTGAAATTCAGTTTAGGTACTAAAAAGTGTTATAGTAAGTGTTACGTCATGACTTGTGACTCAGGCTTACCAGCATGGAATTTGAGGACACCGGAACTGGAATGGAGCTAGGATGTTGAATATACCTGTTTCGCATGAATTGGTGGTGACAGTAAAAACTACCTTGTAATGTTTAAGCTCAAGGACTCTCTGGAAAGCTGTTGCAATTGGTGGTATTAGAGATGCTCTATCACTTGTGAAGAGGTTCTGAGATGAACTGTATTAATACCGGCCTCAGAATAAACTGGGCTGGAAGCGGGATGATGACACTTGTGGTGAGACTTTGGTAATTTCGGACTGAACCGATGAGACTTTGGTAAAAGCAGACTGGAACCCGTGAAGCTTGGTAGACCTGGACTGGAACTGGTGTGACTTGTAGAACCAGACTGGAACCGGTGAGGCTAGTAGGACCGGTAAGACTTGTAGAACTGAACTGGAATTGGTGAGGCTGGTAGAACCAGATTGGAACCGATAAGTCTGGTAGAACCAGACTGGAACCAGTAAGGCTTGTAAAACCAGACTGGAATAGGTGCAGCCTGTTTAACCGACTGGAACTGGTAAGGCTTATAGAACTGGACTGAAACCGGTAAGGCTTGTAGAACCAGACTGGAACCGGTAAGGCCGACTGGAACCTGTAAGACTTGTAGAACTGGACTGGAACCAGTAAGACCAGACTGGAACTGGTAAGGCTTGTGGAACCGGACTGGAACCAGTAAGGCCAAACTGGAACTGATGAGAGCCTAGTGCATAGATGGTAAATGCAGTAACTCAGGAAGGAGGACTTCTGTAGTCACAGTAGGGCTATGATTGAGTTACTCAGGCACAGAATGCTGCAGCCAGACTTCCTTTAACCCCCCCTGCTGGGCTGTGATTGGCTGTAGGGAACCTGGCTGGCGGGAGCTCCGTGAGTGGCCACATTCATCTGATGGGACTGAGGCTTAGGTTGGTAAAGTGGAGATCAGCTGGCAATCATGGAGTGCAGCAATGTCTGAGAATATCACAGTACTGCACACATGAGCGTGAATAAACCTCAAGCACACAAAGAGTTACCAGCTGGTTTGAGAACACTGCTGCAATCTGGAGTCTGTGCACCTATGCCATCAGTCTGGGAAGGTGCTGCAGCTTGGAAACTAGTATACACAGCAAACACTGGAGTCAGATAATGAAGCAAGGCTGAGCAAACTCTGGGAAACTGCAGGAAATTTTGGCCTGTAGGACAGTAGGCTGAGTTAAGACGCTGGGCTGGTTGCAACAACATAGGAGATTAAAGTCAGGCTCATGACATACACCAATGATGATCCCTTTAAGCAGCACATACACACAAACCCAGGGGGCCCCATGCCCCAAACTCATTCCTACTACTGGCATATTATATAAATTTATTGAGGATTTAACATTTATAGTACCTAGTCCAGCTCCCCCCCCCCCCCCTGCATATATTCTACACCGTGTATATATATGTATACTTGAAGGCAGAGACTCCTTCAGCTGGACTAGCACCCCTCCCACCTACCCTTGGGTGTTTTTAATTAGTATAGGTCATTGCATTTGCAGAATACATATTGGAACAGGCACTATGAATTGTAAGTCCTTGACTGCACTTAGTAGCTTGAAAATTATTTGCCAGATTCAGAGATAAAATATATAAAGCCAAATACAACTTGAAATACCAAAATATTTTTTGTTAGCCCACATATTTCAGGGCAAGATTTGTAAAAAAAAAAAAGTGAATTTAAAAATAAATAAATTGGAGACTATATAGTATACAGTATTCAGTGAAGTTTGTGTTGTTGACTATTTCAATTTACAGTGACTGTGTGTATCACTGTCATAGCCTGGTGCACAGTCAGCAGCCTCAGCAGGCAGCAGTCTCTCTATCTACAGTATGCTCTCTGCAGGGTTCGTTTCAACAGAGGAGGGGGCTCGTGTGCACCTTTGGGTGGGCCCCCACCTCGGTATGGCGCTGTAGTCTATGGCACATGTGCAGGTCTCCGGAAACATGGCACCCGCCATGATCCGGAGACCAATTTGGCTACCGCGCATGCGTGGCAGCCATTTTGGCAGTGATTTCCATTGCGATCGCAGCACCCGACGCTGGACTCCGGAAAGGTAAGTATTAAAATGGGTGCAGTGTGTGCAATGTGGTCCCCCCTGGACCCAGGGGCCCATGTGCACTGCACACATTGCACCCATTATAGAAACGCTAATGGCTCTCTGTCTCTCTATCTATGGCTGCTCTTTATCTATTCATTGTTTCAGAGTGGGTCTCTCTTTGGGAGATAGGACCTGGTCCAGGAAGGAACGATCATTTCCGGCCAGCACCGAAATCCAAACTGCCCTTTGGATTGGTCATTGCTTTGTTTTTAATTTGTAAGTAGCGTTATGTATAATGTATTCAGTTTACATATAATCGAGTATGAGAATTATAATTGTAATATATTATAATTTATAACATGATTAATATGTATAATATTTATTATTGTATTATTACAAACTGGTGATTACAAATTCGGTATTGTCTACAAATTGGCAGTTTAGTGGTACAACTACTTTACGTTTACAGATACAATCCACTGAGTTTAAACTCTTGTTTTCTGCCATTCTTTCATTGTTTTATAAGAAATAAAAGTACTCTGTTTGGTGTGAAGTAAGTTTCAAGTCATGTTACATGCATCACGTCCTCTATCAGTTCCCTATTCTTATCTCTATTTTATGCCTGATTGATTTTGCTGAATCTGGCACAGATTGTTGTCTTCAGATGCTTTCCCACCTACAGCCGTACAAGCTCATGCTTAACGCGCTCATCCCTGTTCTCATATTCTTACTGGCTGTGAGGCAGATGACTGAAATTCAGCAGAGTCTATAACTATTCTTTAGATTCTATTATGCTGGACTGAGGTAAAACAAAGACTCGTAGTGAACAAAAGGTTAAAAGAAGATAGAATAAAAGAAGAAGCATGCAAGCCAGGCATTGTCAATCACAGCAGATGATCACTCTGGTAGCTGGATCACCATTAACTAAATACTGAAAGGCAGGACAGCTGGTCTGGAATGTCAATTAAAGTCCAAGTCACTACACACCACAGTATAGACAATAATTCACAGGGGTTCTGAAGTTGTTGTTTAAAACAGCTGTATTCAGTACAAAGCTTTTGGGAGTCTAGAATGATTACTTCACCAATTTATTTAATTATTTATTAACAGTTTCTAATATAGCGCAGCAAATTCCGTTGCGCTTTGCAACTAGACACAATTAGAAGACAAAACTGGGTAAAAACAAACAGTAATAGAGGTAGGAGGGCCCTGCTTGCAACTTAGAGGGCAGAATAAAAATATATGAAACAGAGGAAAATAAATAACAAGGATAAAAAAAATTAATATAGAGATGAGCGGGTTCAGTTCTCACAGGACCAACCCCCCCAGAACTTCACGATTCAAGCCGGGAACCGAGTCCGGCTCGGGACTTTCCATCAGACTTGGATCCCATAACGAGGGAAAAGTCATCATCCCACTGTCGGATTCTTGCAGGTTTTGGAATCCATATAAAGAGCCACTCGTTGCCACCATTTTCACTACAGACTTGGAGAATGAGGAGACAGACCTCTGTCTCTCTCTGTGGGTGGTGGTGTTGGGTGGGGTCAGTGTGTGCTCTCTAGGGGTGCTGTCCTGTTACTGTGGTTTCTCTGTAATGTTAGGGGTGCTGTCCTGGCTGTCACTGGTGTTTCATGTGCTGTGGGGGGTGCTGCAGCTGTACATAGGTATTGCTGTCCTGGCTGTCACTGTGCTGTACAGGGGCACTGTCCTCCTGTATGCTGTCAAAATTCAGGGGTGCTGTGAAAATAAATGTACACTGACCCTGTCTTGTATGCTGTCAAAATTCAGGGGTTCAGTGAAAATAAATGTACACTGGCCCTGTCTTGTTTGCTGTAAAAATACAGTGGTACTGTTGTTAAATAAAAGTACACTGGTCCTTTCCTGTATGTTGTAAAATACAGGAGTGCTGTTGTTAAAATAAAACTACACTGGCCCAAATATAGGGGTGCTGTTGTTAAAATAAAAGTACGCTGGCCTTGTCTTGTATGCTGTAAAAATACAGGGTTGCTGTTAAAATAAATGTACACTGGCCCTGTCTTGTATGCTGTAAAATACAGGGGTGCAGTTGTTAAAATAAATGTATACTGGTCGTGTCTTGTATGCTGTAAAAATACAGGGGTGCTGTTGTTAAAATAAAAGACACTGGCCCAAATACAGGGGTGCTGTTGTTAAAATAAAAGAACACTGGCCCTGTCTTGTATGCTGTTAAAATACAGGGATGCTGTTGTTAAAATAAATGTACACTGGCCCTGTCTTGTATGCTGAAAAATACAGGGATGCAGTTGTTAACATAAAAGTACACTGGCCCTGTGTTGTATGCTGTAAAATACAGGGGCGCTGTTGTTAAAATAAAAATACACTGGACCTGTCCCATATGCTGTAAAAATACAGGGGTGCTGTTGTTAAAATAAAAGTACACTGGCCCAAATACAAGGGTGCTGTTGTTAAAATAAAAGAACACTGGCCCTGTTTTGTGTGCTGTAAAAATACAGGGGTGCTGTTGTTAAAATAAAAGTACACTGGCCCTGTCTTGTATGCTGTAAAAATACAGGGGTGCTGTTGTTAAAGTAAATATACACTGGCCCTGTCTTGTATGCTGTAAAAATTCAGGGGTGCAGTACAAATAAATGTACACTGTATTGTATGCTTTAAAAATTCAGTGGTGCTGTTGTTAAAATAAAAGTACAGTTGCTGATATTGAGATTGAGGATGTCACTGTAAAAGTACACCAGGATGAGGAGGATATTGGTGTAGCTGACGCTGAGGAGGAAGTTGATGATGAGGATTCTGATGGTGATGTGGTTTGTTTGTTTGTTTGAATAAGGCACCAGTGGAGACAGTTGTTGTCCACAGGATGAAAAAGCTCATTGTCATGCCTGGGCAAAATACAAAAAAAGGCAACTTTTTGGTGTGGAATTATTTCTCCACAAATCCAGACAACAGGTGTCAACCCATGTGTTGCCTTTGTCAATCCATAATAACTAGGGGTATGGACGTTAACCACCTAGGAACATCCTCCCTTATTCGTCACCTGCAGCGCATTCATCATAAGTCATTGTCAAGTTCAGAAACTTTGGGTAATAGTGTAAGCACTCCACTGACACCTAAATCCCTTCTTCCTGTTCTACCCAAGCTCCTGCAATCCACACCACCAACTCCCTGAATGTCAATTTTCTCCTCAGTCAGGAACGTAAGTAGACCTGCAGGCCATGTCACTGGCATGACTGATGAGTCCTCTTCTATCTGGGATTCCTCCGGAGGATCCTTGAGTGGTACACCTACTGCTGCTGCTGCTGTTGTTGCTGCTGGGAGTTGATCGTCATCCCGGAAAGGAAGTCGGAAGAGCCCTTGTACTACTTCAACTAAGCAATTGACTGTCCAACAGTCCTTTGCGAGGAAGATGAAATATGACACCATTCACCCTGTTGCAAAGCAGATTACTGAGACCATAACAACTATGCTAGTGATAGATGTGCGTCCGGTATCCGCAATTAGTGCAGTGATATTAAGACAGTTGATGGACGTACTGTGTCCCCGGTACCAAATCCCGTCTAAATTCCACTTCACTAGGCAAGCGATTCCCAGACTGCACAGGTACATTAACAAAAGTGTCCTCAGTGTCCTGAAAAATGCAGTTGTACTCATTGTCCACTTAACCATGGACATGTGGACAAGTGAAGCAGGGCAAACTAAAGACATGACTGTGACAGCCCACTGGTTAGATGTATTGCCTTCCACAGCAACAACAGCAGCGCCATCAGCAGCAACATCTCACAAACAGCAACACGTTCCTAGGCAGGCTTCACTATGGGTCACCGGTTTCCATAAGAGGCACATCGCTGACAACCGAGGGACATCATCACACAATGGCTTACCCCAATTAGACTCTCCTGAATATTTGTGATGTCTGAAAATGCCACCAATATTGTGCTTGCATTACTCCTGGGCAAATTCCATCACGTCCCATGTTTTGCACATACAATTAATTTGGTGGTGCAGAATTTTTTAAAAAATGACAGGGGCGTGCAGGAGATGCTGTCATCCCGAAAAATTGCAGGCCACTTTAGACATTCAATGACTGCGTGCCGAAGACTGGAGCACCAGCAAACACTCCTGAACCTGCCCTGCCATCACCTGAAGCAAGAGGTGGTAACGAGGTGAAATTCAATACTCTATATGCTTCAGAGGACAGAGGAGCAGCAAAAGGCCATTCAAGCCTATACCTCCACCTATGATATAGGCAAAGGAGAGGGAATTCACCTGACTCAAGCGCAGTGGAGAATGATTTCCGTGTTGTGCAAGGTTCTCCAACCCTTTGAACTTTCCACATGTGAAGTCAGTTCAGACACTGCCAGCTTGAGTCAAGACATTCCCCTCATCAGGCTTTTACAGAAGCAGCTTGAGAAATTAAAGGAGGAGCTAAGACGGAGCGATTCCGCTAAGTATGTGGGACTTGTGGATGGAGCCCTTCATTCACTTTGCCAGGATTCAAGGGCATCAGAGCACTACATTTTGGCCACCGTGCTCGATCCTAGGTTTAAAGCCTACGTTGTATCTCTCTTTCCGGCGGACACAAGTCTGCAGAGGTGCAAAGACCTGCTGGCGAGAAACTTGTCAACTGAAGCAGAATGTGACTCGCCAACAGCTCCTCCTTCATTTTCTCCCGTAACTGGGGCTGCAAGGAAAATAATAAAATTTCCTTGCCCACCCACGGGCGGTGATGCAGGGCAGTCACGAACAAGTGTTGAAATCCGGTCTGGATTAAAGGAGCTGCCAATGATTACTGACCAATCTACTGTCACTGCATATGATGCTGTCACCATTGAAAGAATGGTGGAGGATTATATGGGTGACAGCATCCAAGTAGGCATGTCAGACAGTCTGTATGTATACTGGCAGGAAAAAGAGGAAATTTTTGACAAACTGGCTTTATTTTACCTAAGTTGCCTCCCCTCCAGTGTGTACTCCGAAAGAGTGTTTAGTGCAGCCAAAACCTTGTCAGCGACCTAGGAGGTTACTTCCAAAAAAATGTGGAGAAGATGATGCTCATCAAAATTCATTATAAATTCCTCCAGGAAGACCTTTACCAGCAATTGCCTCCAGAAAGTACACAGGGACCTGTGATAGTGGATTCCAGTGGGGACGAATTAATACTCTGAGGATGTACACACTGAAAGGGGTGAGAAATCAGAGGATGAGGATGAGGATGACATCTTGCCTCTGTAGAGCCAGTTTGTGCAAGGAGAGATTAATTGCTTCTTTTTTGGTTGGGGGATTGATTTCTTCTTTTTTGGTGGTGGCCCAAACAAACCAATAATTTCAGCCACAGTCGTGTAGCAGACCGTGTCGCTGAAATGATTGGTTTGTTAAAGTGTGCGCCTCTTTTTTTTCCTTTGCATTATGTGCTCTTTGGGGGCTAGTTTTTAAAACTGCCATCCTGTCTGCCACTGCAGTGCCACTCCTAGATGGGCCAGGTGTTTGTGCCACCCACTTGTGTCTCTTAGCTTAGTCATCCAGCGACCTTAGTGCAACCTTTTGGCCTAAAAACAATATTGTGAAGTGTGAGGTGTTCAGAATAGACTGGAAATTAGTGGAAATCAATGTTATTGAGGTTAATAATACCGTAGGATCAAATTTACCCCAAAATTCTGAGATTTTAGCTGTTTTTATGTTTGTTTTTTTCAAAAATCATCCAGATCCAAAACCAAAACCCGAAAGGGTGGTTTTGGCAAAACCAATCCAGATCCAAAACACGAACAGAAATCCAAACCAAAACACAAATCCTGAAAAGTTTCTGCCGCATATCTTAATAATAATAATAATAATAATAATAATAATAATAATGATAACTATATACGGGTGCCCAAAGAGATGGTACAATTATTCTAACTGGTTTAAAATTTGATCAAGTTTGGTCAGTTCTAGGATCTCAAACTTGTTTAAGGTATTTTTAGTTAGTTAATTTGGTTCAGCTGTTGCAGCCACCCTGTCCACAAATGCAGAATAATGGTTCAGTGTTTATGTTTCCTGTTAAGGCATAAATTGTACATTTTGTAGTGTTAGTAATATTGTCATCCGTCATTCAGTGGCCCGGACTCAGAGATGTACGTTAATGCAACTGCAGCTGTGAATGGGAACGTAACGACTGTGCGAAAATATGCAAAAGCTGCAGCCGGCTTTCACATTTGGGCCTCAGTTTGAACAAGCTCGAACATGTTCAAAGTGGATCAGACATGGCTCAAACGTGTTCACCATACTCAAATTCCCCACAATATTTGTAGTTTATCTAAAGTTTGAGAATTTCTTACAAATTTTCAATATTTACATACAATTCAATGAACTGGTATTGAGAACCACTTTATAAAAAAAGAGAACATCTTCATTGCCCCACTGTAGTCCAATTGTTTTATTGGTGTTACTTGTATTGACATTTTCTCATACGTCCTAGAGGATGCTGTGGACACTTCAAGAACCATGGGGTATAGACGGGATCTGCAGGAGACATGGGCACTTTAAGACTGTGAATGGGTGTGAACTGGCTCCTCCCTCTATGCCCCTCCTCCAGACCCCAGTTAGATTCTGTGCCCAGGCAGACTGGATGCACACTGAGGAGCTCTACTGAGTTTCTCTGAAAAGACTTTATGTTAGGTTTTTTATTTTCAGCAAGGACTACTGGCAATAGTCTCCCTGCATCGTGGGACTTAGGGGAGAGAAGTTAGACCTACTTCTGATGAGTTTAAAGGCTCTGCTCCTTGGCTACAGGACACCATTAGCTCCTGAGGGTTTGGAACACTAGGTACGCCTAGGGGTTCACTCCCAGAGCCCGCCGTCACCCCCCTTACAGAGCTAGAAGTTAGAAGACAGGTGAGTAGAAGACTATCTGAAGACTTCAGTGATGGCTTTGAGGTACCGCAGAGCGATCGTGCTGCGCGCCATGCTCCCACTCACACAGCGGCAATGCAGGGTGCAGGGCGCGCGGGGGGGGGGGTGCCCTGGGCAGCATAAAAACCTCCTTTTCAGCTGGCAGAAGTGGAATAGAGTGCCTAGGCACTAAGTCCGAACCCCCGCCAGAATTATTTATTTAAAATATAGCGGGCCTGGAGCGCATCATAAGGGGGCGGGGCTTAGCCCTCACAGCTCTCATCAGCGCCATTTTCTCTCACAGAAGCTGCAGAGACGCTGGTCCTTTCCTCCTGCCACTGTACAAGTAACAGGGTGCAAAACGGGGGGGGGGGGGGGGGGGGCACAGTAATTTGGTTTTAGTTACAAGTTATCATAAAAGCGCTACAGGTCTGGGGCTTAATATTAAGTTTTCAGAACCGGGATTGAGCGCTGAGTTGTGAGCTGGCAAACTCCCTCTGTGTTACTCTGACAGGCTTTACTGTGGGTCTGTCCCCTATTTGCCCTGTGTGTCTGTGGGTGTCGGTACACGTGTGTCGGCATGTCTGAGGCTGAGTGCTCTTCCCAGGAGGAGACTGTGTTAGGGGCAGAAACGGCTGTGGTAGTGACCCTGTCGGCACCGCCGACCCCTGATTGGGTAAATGTGTTGAATGCCTTAAATGCTAATGTAGCTCTTATTAATGAGAGATTGGATAAATCTGACTCCCAGAACCAGACATGGAAGAAGTCTGTGGAGGATGTGTTATCATAGGTCCAAACCCCCTCGGGGTCACATAAACATTTGTTCGCTCAGTTGGCGGACACAGATACTGACACGGACACTGACTCCAAGAACATTCAGTACATGATTGTGGCAATAAAAGAAGTGTTACATATCACTGAGGACCCTGCTGTTCCTGATACTAGGGTCTGTATGTATAAGGAAAAGAAACCTGAGGTAACGTTTCCGCCCTCTCATGAACTGAATACATTTTTTGAAAAAATGTGGGAAAATCCTGATAAAAAGTTTCAGATTCCCAAAAGAATCCAGGTGACGTATCCGTTTCCCTCTGGGGATAGGGATAAATGGGAGTCATCCCCCATTGTGGACAAGGCCCTGTCAAGGTTATCAAAAAAGGTGGCGTTACCGTCTCCGGACACAGCAGCGCTTAAGGAGCCTGCAGATCGTAGACAGGAAAATACGTTAAAATCCATTTACGTCACCACAGGTACTCTGCTCAGACCAACCATTGTATCTGCATGGGTGAGTAGTGCTATCGAAAAGTGGGCAGATAACTTGTCATCTGCAGTGCCAGATTAAGGTCCACATGGGCCTGGAGCTGAAATTGCCTAAGGGCCTATTGTGTGCCACTACAGGGGTGTGACCAGTGCTGTGGCAGCGTGACTAGTGATGTGGGGGGTGTGAACTGTGGTGTGGGGCAGCATCCAGGGGTGTCCGTATGTGTCTTTATATGCCTATGTCTGTATGTGATCCTCTATGTTCGTATGTGTTCCTCTATGTCTGTATGTGTTCCTGTATGTCCATATGTGCCCAAAGTATATGTGCTCTGCTATGTCTTTACGTGCCTATGTCTGAATGTGCTCCTGTATGTCCATATGTACTATGTCTGTATGTGCCTATGTCTATATGTGCCCCTCTATGGGTTGAGTATGGGATCCCAACAGTGAGGATACCGGCGTTGAGAATACTGCCACTTCTTGGTAAATAAACTAACCCTACCCCTTACCCTCTCCCTAACCCTCTCATCACGCAGCCTAACTCTAACCTTCCCCTTCCACCACCTAAGTCTAACCTTCCCCTCCCGCAGCCTAACACTAACCTTCACCCTACTGCCTAACCCTAACTTCCCCTCCTACAGCCTAACCCTAACCTTCCCTGCCATACTTATATTAGTGAAAGGGGGGAGAGAGAGAATGAATGGGGGAGAGAGAAGGAAAGACAGAAAGAGAGAAGGGGGAGACAAAGAGGGGGGATTAGACATAGATAGAGGTTAGAGAAGTGGGAAAGAGATAAAGGGGGTAGGTACAGAGAGAGAGGTAGGCAGAGAGAGAGAGAGAGAGAAAGAGCGAGAAAAGGGGAGATACAGAGAGAGAGAGAGAGAGAGGTAGAAGGGGGAGCTGGAGATAGAAGAGGGAGAGAGAGGAGATGAGAGGGGAGACAGAGAGAGAAGGGGAAGGGACAGAGAGAGAGACAAGGGGATAGAGAAAGGGGAGGGAGAGAGAGAAGGGAGGGAGAGAGAAAAGGGGAGAAAGAGAGAAAGGGAGAGGGAGAGAGGGAAGGGGAGGGAGAGAGAGAAGGGGGGGAGAGAGAGAGAAGGGAGAAAGAGAGAAGGGAGAGAGAGAGAGAGGGAGAAGGGAGGGAGAGAGAGAAGGGAGAGAGAGAGAGAGAAGGGAGAGAGAGAGAAAGAGAGACAAGGGGTAGAGAAGGAGAAGGAGAGAGAAGGAAGGGGAGGAGAGAGAGAGAAGGAAGGGAGGGAGAGTGAGAAGGGGGAGAGAGAGAGAGAAGGGAGAAAGAGAGAAGGGAGAGAGAGAGAGGGAGAAGGGAGGGAGAGAGAGAAGGGAGAGAGAGAGAGAGAAGGGAGAGAGAGAGAAAGAGAGATAAGGGGTAGAGAAGGAGGGGGAGAGAGCAGGAAGGGGAGGAGAGAGAGAGAAGGAAGGGAGGGAGAGTGAGAAGGGGGAGAGAGAGAAAGGGGGAGAGACAAAGTGAAAGAAGGGGGGAGACAGAGAGAGAGAGAGAGAGAGAGAGAGAGAGAGAGAGGGAGCAAGGGAGGGAGAAAAGGGGTGAGACCCAGAGAGAGGGCGAGAGCGAAGGGGGAGACCCAGAGAGAAAGAGAGAGAGAGAGAGAGAGAGAGAGAAGGGGGAGACCCACAGAGAGAGAAGGGGGTGATCCACAGAGAGAGAAGGGGGAGATCCACAGAGAGAGAGAGAGAGAGAAGTGGGAGACCCACAGAGAGAGAAGGGAGAGACCCGCAGAGAGAGAGAGAAGGGGGAGACCCACAGAAAGAGAGAAGGGGGAGACCACGTCATAGGAGCCGGCAGCAGCGGGTCCCCGTCGTCGGAGCCTGGTCCCTGTCATCGTGGCAGGCAGCAGCAACGGGTCCCCGTCGTCGGCGCCGGCACAGCAGGTCCCCGTTGTCACAGCCGGCAGCAGTGGGTCCCCGCCATTTGTATCTTGTGGCGTTGAGCCGCGGTAGCGTCCGAGTGGAAGAGGGGGAGGAAACATGACTGGAGGGGCTGGATAGCTTCAGCCTCAAGGCCAGCCTCTTAGCAGTGCAGTACATCCACACAGAGGCGCAGGGAGGTCATTCAACTGCGCCGCACTAGTAGTACCACTGAAGTGTACAGTATGTGGGCAGTGGGCATTAGGTGGGGTGGAGGGGGTGAATGAGGGAGTGGGCGGGGCTTCAGAAGGCTACTGATGGTGGTGACAGAAAAAAAATATTTTTTTCTTGTCACCAATGTCTACCTGAACCGTCTGGGCCTATTTTCATGGGTGGCCCGCACCATTGTTAATCCGGCCCTGGTCATCTGATATAGATACCCTAGATAGGGATAGTATCCTTTTAACGCTGGGTTATATCAGGGATGCCGCAGCATACCTGAAGGAAGCGGCGAGAGATATTGGTATTTTGAGATCAAAAGCCAATGCTATGGCATTGTGGATTCATCAATGGAATGCTGATGCTGACTCAAAGCAAACTATGGAGTCTCTCCCATATAAAGGTAGCATCTTGTTTGGTCACGGTCTCGCTGATTTGGTATCTACGGCTACCGCGGGTAAATCTTCATTTTTGCCTTATGTTCCTCCAAAAGAAAACTCACCAGTTTCAGATGCAGTCCTTTCGGCCAAATAAATACAAAAAGGGTCGAATTTATTCCTTCCTTGCTAATAGAGGAAGAGGTAAAGGTAAAAGATCTCCTGCCGTGGCAGTGTCCCAGGAGCAGAAGTCCTCCCCGGCTTCTGCCAAATCCACCGCATGACGCTGGGGTTCCTCTGCGGGAGTCCGCACCGGTGGGGGCACGTCTCCAACTCTTCAGTCAGTTCTGGGTTCATGCGGGCCTGGACCCTTGGATGTTAGAAATAGTGTCCCAAGGGTACAAACTAGAGTTTCAAGATGTTCCCCCTCCACGATTTTTTAAAACCGACCTTACCAGCTTCTCCTCCGGACAGGGATGCAATACAAAAGCAGTGTCAAAATCAAGTGATTATCAGGGTGTCCCAATCACAACAGGGAGAGGGCTTTTATTCGAGCCTGTTCGTGGTCCCGAAGACGGACGGCTCGGTCAGACCAATTCTGAACCTAAAATCCCTCAATTTCTTTCTGAAAAAAGTTCAAATTCAAGATGGAGTCTCTCCGAGCAGTTTGGTCTATCCACGGCTCCGAGGGTTTTGACCAAAGTAATGGCGGAAATGATGGTTCTCCTGCGCAAGCAAGGAGTCACAATTATCCCGTACTTGGACGATCTCCTGATAAAGGCGAGATCCAGGGACCGATTGCTGCAGAGCATTACGACTTCCTTGTCAGTTCTACAAGAACATGGGGGGGTGATTCCGAGTTGTTCGCTCGTTAGCTGCTTTTAGCAGCATTGCACACGCTAAGCCGCCGCCCTCTGGGAGTGTATCTTAGCTTAGCAGAATTGCGAACGAAAGATTAGCAGAATTGCGAATAGAAATTTCTTAGCAGTTTCTGAGTAGCTACAGACTTACTCAGCCATTGCGACTAGCTCAGTCCTTTTCGTTCCTGGTTTGACGTCACAAACACACCCAGCGTTTGCCCAACGACTCCCCCGTTTCTCCAGCCACTCCTGCGTTTTGCAACTCGAACGCCTGCGTTTTTCCGCACACTCCCATAAAACGGGCAGTTTCCGCCCAGAAACACCCACTTCCTGTCAATCACACTACGATCAGCACAACGATGAAAAAGCTTTGTTATGCCGTGAGTAAAATACCTAACTTTTGTGTAAAATAACTAAGCGCATGTGCTCTGCGAACCTTGCGCATGCGCAGTAAGCGACTAATCGCAGTATAGCGAAAATCGGCAACAAGCGAACAACTCGGAATGACCCCCATGGTTGGCTCCTAAACTTGCCAAAGTCACAGTTGAGTCCGACAAAACGACTGTCGTTTTTGAAAATGATTCTGGACACGGAATTACAGAGAGTTTTCCTTCCAGAAGAGAAGGCTCTGGAAATTCAGAGTCTGGTCATGCAAATTCTGAGACCAGCGAGAGTGTCAATCCATCAATGCACTCGGTTGCTGGGGAAGATGGTTGCGGCCTACGAGGCCATTCCATTTGGCCGGTTCCATGCCAGAGTGTTTCAGTGGGATCTGTTGGACAAGTGGTCCGAATCCCATCTGCACATGCACCGGAAAATAATCCTGTCCTCCAAGACAAGAATCTCGCTCCTGTGGTGGATGTACAGCTCTCACCTCCTAGAGGGACGCAGGTTTGGGATCCAGGATTGGATCCTAATGATCACGGATGCGAGTCTCCGAGGCTGGGGAGAGGTCACACAAGGGGAAACTTTCCAGGGAAAATGGTCAAGCCAGGAAGTTTGTCTACACATAAACGTGTTGGAGTTAAGGGCCATTTACAACGGCCTTCTTCAAGCGGAACGTCTTCTTCGGAACCTGCCTGTCCTGATACAGTCAGATAATATAACAGCGGTAGTGCACATAAACCGCCAGGGCGGAACAAAGAGCAGAGCGGCGATGGCACAGGCCACAAAAATTCTCCGCTGGGGCGGAAAGACATACAAGCGCGCTGTCGGCAATATTCATTCCAGGAGTAGACAACTGGGAAGCAGACTTCCTCAGCAGACACTATCTCCATCCAGGAGAGTGGGGTCTTCATCAAGAGGTCTTCACAGAAGTGACAAGTATTTGGGAGATTCCTGAAATAGACATGATGGCGTCTCGCCTCAACAAGAAACTTCAGAGATATTGTTCCAGGTCGAGAGACCCTCAAGCAATAGCAGTGGACGCCCTAGTGACACCGTGGGTGTTTCAGTCGGTGTACGTGTTCCCTCCGCTTCCGCTCATTCCAAAGGTACTGAAGATCATAAGAAGGACAAAGGTTCAGGCGATCCTCATTGTTCCGGACTGGCCAAGAAGGGCTTGCTATCCAGATCTTCAGGAATTGATCGTAGGAAATCCTTGGCCTCTTCCTCTATGAGAGGATCTGTTACAGCAGGGGCCGTGCGTGTATCAAGACTTACCGCGGCTACGTTTGACGGCTTGGCGGTTGAACGCCGGATCGTAGCCCGAAAGGGTATTCCTAGTGAAGTCATTCCCACACTTCTTTGGGCTAGAAAAGAAGTAACGGTGAAACATTACCACCGTATTTGGAGAAAATATGTGTCTTGGTGTGAGTCCAAGAGGGTTCCTATGGAAGAATTTCAGTTAGGCCGGTTTCTCCATTTTCTGCAAGCAGGTGTGGATGCAGGCCTAAAGTTGGCCTCAATTAAAGTACAAATTTAGGCCTTATCAATTTTCTTTCAAAAAGAATTGGCTTCCCTTCCGGAAGTTCAGACTTTCGTGAAAGGCGTGCTGCACATCCAACATCCCTTTGTGCCCCCGGTGGGACCGTGGGATCTTAACGTGGTGTTGCAGTTTCTTCAATCACATTGGTTTGAACCTTAACAAAAGATAGAGTTTAAATTTCTCACTTGGAAAGTGGTCATGATGTTGGCCTTGGCATCCACAAGGCGGGTGTCTGAGTTAGCGGCCTTGTCTCACAAGAGCCCATACTTAATCTTCCATGAAGATATAGCAGAGTTGAGGACTCGTCAACAGTTTCTTCCAAAGGTGGTTTCATCGTTCCACATGAACCAACCTATTGTGGTGCCTGTGGCTACTGCCGCTTTTGCTGAGTCAACATCCCTCGATGTGGTTAGGGCTTTGAAGATTTATGTCGCCAGGACGGCTCAACTTAGGAAAACAGACGCTTTGTTTGTCCTGTATGCTCCTAACAAGATTGTGAATCCTGCTTCTAAGCAGACTATTGCGCGTTGGATCTGTACTACAATACAGAATGCTCATTCTACGGTTGGTTTGCCGTTGCCAAAATCAGTGAAGGCCCACTCTACCAGAAAGGTGGGCTCATCCTGGGCGGCTGCCCGGGGGGTCTCGGCGTTACAACTTTGCCGAGCAGCTACTTGGTCAGGTGCAAACACGTTTGCGAAATTTTACAAATTTGACACCCTGGCTGAGTAGGACCTCAGGTTTGGTCAGTCGGTGCTCCAGAGTCATCCGCACTCTCCCGCACGTTCTGGAGCTTTGGTATAACCCCATGGTTCTTAAAGTGTCCCCAGCATCCTCTAGGACGTATGAGAAAATAGGATTTTAATACCTACCGGTAAATCCTTTTCTCCTAGTCCGTAGAGGATGTTGGGCGCCCGTCCCAGTGCGGACTCTATCTGCAGTAATTACTTATTAGTTATTGGTTATGTTACACACGAGTTGTGTTTCTGTTATGGTCAGCCTATTGCTGACATTGTTCATGCTGTTGACTGGATTTCTGTTGAATGCCATGTTGTACGGCGTGTTTGTGGTGTGAGCTGGTATGAATCTCACAGTTAGTTTAACAATAAATCCTTTTCCTCTAAATGTCTGTCTCCCTGGGCACAGGTCCTATAACTGCGGTCTGGAGGAGCAGTGGCGCACCCAGGGGGGGTTTCCGAGTACCCAGAAACCCCCCTCCACTTAAAAAAAAAAAAAAATTTTTTTTTTTTTAGCTGCATGAGTATTATTAATGACTGTCTAGTGTCCTCTGCAGCCTGCTGTCTTCCTGGTGGCACTTGCAAGTGCAATAAAAGTTTACTTTATTTTAATTATAGTACATATATATCCATGTGCCTACATATATACACATGTATATACATACATATAAACACACACACACACACACACACACACACACACACACACATGATATATATATATATATATATATATATATACATGTGTATATATATATGTGTACTGTATGTGTGTGTGTATATATATATATATATATGTATGCATGTTTAATATGCTATGTATATGTGTATATGGGTTCACTACGATCTCCCGGCGGCCGGCCTCCCGGCGACCAGCATACCGGCGCCGGGAGGCCAGCCACCGGCTTACCAACAGTGTGGCGAGTGCAAATGCGCCCCTTGCGGGCTCGCTGCGCTCGCCACGCTACGCGCACCACACTATTCTATTCTCCCTCCAGGGGGGTCGTGGACCCCCACGAGGGAGAATAAGTGTCGGTATGCCGGCGGTCAGGCTCCCGGCGACGGTATGCTGGTCGCCGGGAGCCCGACCGCCGGCATACTGAAGACCACTGTGTATATGTAGGTGTGTGTATGTATATATATATATATATATGTGTGTGTAGATATATATATATATATATATATATATATGTGTAGATATATATATATATATATATATATACACACACACACACACACACACACACACACAGACACACTAGTTTTACGGACCCAGCATATACTGGGTCACCTCAGTCCCCACCCCCGTGATTGGCTCCGCCCAGTTCTGGAAACCCCCCCATGCAAATCCTGCGTTTGCCACTGAGGAGGGGCGCATAGAGGGAGGAGCCAGTTCACACCCATTCAAAGTCTTAAAGTGCCCATGTCTCCTGCGGTTCCCGTCTATACCCCATGGTTCTAGAAGTGTCCCCAGCATCTTCTACGGACTAGAAGAAAAGGATTTACCGGTAAGTATTAAAATCCTATTATTTGTGCACAGAAGGAAATGCGTGTGTCTAGCCTTGCTTAGGAGAAGTAAACAAACCATGAAAAAGGATTAAAGATATTCATAACTGAGCTCGATTGGAGCTAACCCAGTTTAGAGTGGACACACAGTTTACTTTGCCAGACATTTCACATGTAAAATTATTTAAATTCATTGCTGTAATATCTCAGATAGACCAAAATAAAAATAGTCATGAGCTGACAGTGAAGATAATTATTTCCATCAGGACCCTGGTTTTTCTATAATGAGTGCAAGGTGTTCAATGCCACAGGCCCATGGTCCTGGTGGCCCACATGGCACACCCTGCAGCCATAAAATTATATTTACCTCTCTGTAGTCTGCAGTGGCTGACGCTGCAGACAGAAATCACCATTTTCTTAGTGATTTGCATATGCGCCATACAGATTGCTTGATCGCTTTTAAAATGAAAATATAAATGCATAATTTTCTGCATCACAAACGCCAAGTTACTTTCTGTGAGGCAGTATATACTGTTTATGACAAAGTAGTGAGACAGTTTTGTTAACAAAATCTCCCACTAGACTCTTTTTCTATTTACAGTGATTCTGGCTTCTTCTCCATTCTGTAATTTGTTTGGCAAGGGCCATCATGTTTAATTCCACTTATTTCTAACTGCCCACAACATGACTCCATTGCCAAATGGAATAAGGCCCAGCCCACACAAATATTTACCATTGTGGGTGGGAGCCGGGCTCGCGGTTTTGGGCGGCAAGGTGCAGTCCTAGTGGCTGACAACAGACTCACCATGGTGGGTGGGAGAGCTTACGGGCTGCAGGCGGCGAGGTACGGGCTGTGAGGTGCGGTCCGGGCGATCGTGGGCAGCTGGCGTCAGACTGTGCAGCGTAACCTCTGACTTCATGTCACGCTCCGCAGTACGTAGTGCTGGGTTCAGGGGGAGCCAGAGGGAGGGAGCTGGGCAGCGTCTGAGCCTCCTTATTGAATCCCAGCCATTTTTTGGCCTAAATCTCGGGATCCCGCCGATCCCGGGATTGGCCTCCCTAGCTGTGCACACCAGACCTCTGCATTTATATGTGCCACACAGTTGCTGACATTTCTGCTGCCCCCTTCAGAGGTGGCGTGGTGCAGCCAGGAGGGAGGTGCTAGTGGAGTTCCACAGTGACTGTATTATCATGTCCCCACCCACTGCTATACAGCACAATTTACTGGCTTTGTGAAGGGTGAGGTGGGGCATCAAGCTGCGATTTGCATTGATCAAGCTACCCAGACCGCCCACTTCACTTGACAAGTTGACAGGAAGGGGACAGCAGCAAATCGTGTCCGGGGGACTTGAATACTCTTCCCAAGATTCAGAAGTCTCCTGCACATTCTTAGAGAGTAGGTTAAAGTAATACTGTATGTTTGTAGATATTGTAATTTCATATCATTTAGCCTGTGTTATATGGATTATTTTTGGTGATTACCTGTGCATGTATATAGATAAAAAAAAATATATTTGCAGCACAGTCTGTATTACTGCTGACTTTATGATCCAGTGGTAAAGCTTCCCAAGTTCATCTTACAGTATATAAATATATATAACCAACACATACAGGTAATTGGGCGCAAAAAGGTTAAGAATAACTTAATAACTCCACATAGATAGTGCCTAACAAGCAGCTCCCAAATGCTAATATAGCAAATCACATACACAATATAAAAATCCTGAGTAATAAAATTACTCAATATAGAGAGCGCTAGTTAAAAAATGTACATACATATTAATAAGTCAACATTATGACAAAACATAAATTAAAAATTAAAATAACCAGATGTTTGAGTTTTAGGGTTAATCCTCTTATTTCCGCTGTATAAAATTAGTAAGCTCCAATTCCTTAGTGGGTCAATTGACCTTGTATATCAGATCCTTATCTGAGCAGTCAATAAATTATAGGACAGTTAGTCATCCTTTGGTATGCTGCTACTCCCTCCCGCACATATATAACAGTCTCACCAATTGTATTTAGCCATCAGGAGTATACACTCCGGGAATATGCACTTCCCTTTATTGCGTGCAGTCTTATTTGGCCGAAGGTGAATAGTTGATAATGCAAGTTATGGGATGAGCGGCGGGAGAGAGACCGCAGCCTGTGTACTTTGATCCGTCTCCGCGACTTGTACACTGTTGACCATTCTCTGCACCAGGTTCCAGTAACTGAACAGGCAGGAGCACAGCGGTGAATGAAGGATGCACTCAGTCGGTTTCCCTTAACGCGTTTCTTTGCTATTTACACTCTAGCAGTTTCTTCAGAAGGGGTGGTTTCCATGTCTATGGGGCGTTGGCACGGGTACATCAAGAGAGGAGAAGGCCCGTGTGCAGTCTCCATCCAGGCCCCCTCCTCTCTAGCCAGCAGAGCAATAGACTCTGGGCACTAGGGTCACTAGGAGACCCTAAAGCTGCCCCAGAGTCTAATGCGCATGCTGCAGTCTCCAGGAAAATGACTTGTCAGACATTTTCCCAGTGATTTTCCTACTGTGTATGTGCAAAATGCTGGAAAAATGGCTGCCGCACCATTTTCCTATTGGTTTCTTCAGCGCTGCAGGACTCCGGAAGGTAAGTATTGAAAAATGGGTGCATGTTGTGCACTGCACACACGGCGCCTATTATAGATATGCCAGTGAGTGTTTAGTCTGGTGCATATTACAGCCCTTAATGGAAAAGTGAGTAAAATCTTCTAAATATTGGCTTGATCATACAGAGAGGACCTAATTCATGTTTTTACGCACATACCTAGCTACGATTTTCCAGATACGGATTTGCTAATCATCACAAGTGATGCTGCCACTCAGAAAGGGATATAGGCACCCACCGGAGCCATAGCACAGTCTTCAGCAACTGCGTGCACATATGCAGCATCAACGCAATAATGAGGTAAATCGACTCCTCAAGTGACTCTATGGTCACGCAGACTGGCCGTGGCAGTAGCGATGCTGGCGCCATGTTTCTCTACGTACATGATCACAGCAGAAGGCAGATACACGCCCTGTAAATGGCCATGACACGTCTGTGGTTTTGTCGCTACTCCCCGTTACCTCCCCCAAAGGTCTCTTCCATCTAATCTCTGTGCGTTAAAAATCTCAGTGCAAGCAGTATCACGAATGTACCTTGGCACGTGCCCAGGGCAAGTGAGTCCCAAGACTAAAGATGTTCTGAAATGCCATTTGCATTTAATAACAAAGTAATAATGAATTTGTCATATATATGCATAACAACTCAAAGATTACGATGCAATCATTTGCACAATGAAAACTGTGACCATCTGATGAGAAATGGAACAGTTACTGACCCTTTGGAGAATAGACGTTAACCAAACATACAGAGGACATATTGTAGAAAATATAAGATTCAGATCATTATGTATCAACATAGTAATATCATTTCCAGCTGTTTCCTTTCTGCTAGGTAAACCTAGTAAAATATTTTATTGATTTTCTTTCTAACTCTTTTCAGAGAAAATCACTTGAGTGTATATTCTTCTGCCAAGTGCGGAAAAGGATAAGTACATGAAAATGGCAAAGATAAGAATAGTGATTTATAGGTGGTTACCTTCACTGAACAATGCATGAGGCTTAGGACAAGTGTTTATATATTTCTCTGCATCTACTTTCCAGAAACTTGAGGCTGCAGCTCAATTTCTTAATAATGTTCCATATGAAAAGGCTAAATGTTCATGTGTCAGTCATATTATGTCTGCTGGTGTTACACAATTGTCTGTAATTGTGGAAATTGTCGTGACAGTGGTTGGGAAAGAGTATTGGATTTATTATATATTATCAGTCATTTTTATATGTGCTAGTGTGCTTAATTGCAGGGGCGTAAGTTCATCCCAGTCGCCTGGAGGCAAGCTGGAGTTTGGTGTCCCCAGCCTTAAAAAAAGGGAAAACAAATGCACACGAATTATATAGATATTGCTTTCAGCTGGTCTACAGGGACCGGAGCCCGTAGTATGTGACAATAGAAGTTGGGTCTGGGTCAGACTCACAAGATTCAGCCATCTGAAGCATGCAGAATCAGCGTTCACCAGTGGGTCCCATCTCACAGTCCATCAGCAGAAACAGTGGGTGCACAGTTGCTTGCTGTAGCGCAGGCTGAGCGGTGCTAGGCGGGAGCTGTTCTGTCCCCTATTGCAGGTAATAGCATGGCTCTTAGCGATTTTTGCACTGCTGCGATAGGATAGTCGCCGCCTACAGGGGGAGTGTCTTTTTGCTGTGCAAATGTGCAAATGCTTGTGTAGCAGAGCTGCACAAACTGATTTTGTGCAGTCTCTGAGCAGCCCAGGACTTACTCAGCCGCTGTGATCACATCAGCCTGTCCTGGACCGGAATTGACATCATGAACCCTCCCTTCAAACGCTTGGACACACCTGCGTTTTCGAAACACTCCCAAAAAATGGTCAGTTGCCACCCACAAATGCCTTCTTCCTGTTTATCTCCTTGCGATTGCCCGTGTTTTCGGAAATTTCAACCCATCCAGTCGCTGACTGGCGATCCCCTTTGCTGTGGTCCATTGCGCCTGCGCATTGCTGTGCATACGCATGCGCAGTTCAGATCTGATTGCAGACTGTACGAAACCGGCCCTAAATCTGCAGCAGCAGTGGGTGCACCGGAGAGAGCTCAGTTGAAAGAGCAGCAGTCACACTTTGATCTTGCTGTAAGCCACACAGGTACAGCTGTACAAGCATGTGCCCCTTTAGGGTTAGGAGCCTGAAATCAGGCATTTCCATTGCCTCTGGGAGTTACGCCTCTGCTTAATTGTATTATTGTATCTGTCTGCTTACTGCGTTTGTGTATGTCATATTTGTATGATGATTGTCCAGCTCTAGGGAATTGGTGGCATTTTATTGGGATGGAAAAGCAGCGTGGGAAGTTTCTGGAAGCAGCCCCAATAGTGATGAGTCTGTTGAGGGGTACTCCCTCCTCATTGGGCTTGATTCTGAGTTGAATGCAGCCTTCCTCACATCTGTTGCTGCTAATTCTGTTATCAAGTCCTACGCTGGTGTACATTTGTGCATCCGAATGTGCAAGGCCACTTACATTGTCTACAGACACAACTATCATGCTTTGTGCTTCTATAGACACCCTCATTGGTTGTACCATTGAAACTTGCCCTATGCTAGGTCACGTCTGAGTATCGCCTCGATTGTGAGACATTCAGTGACTCTGCACGCAACCACCTTCAGCAGCATGCCCTTGTCCCTCTAATAACACACCCTTACCACACTACATCGGCATCTGATAACCATCCACCTCTCTGCACTTCTCCCCGGAACACCCAACACATTTCTAATACACTTCTTCACACGTGTGTCTGAATCTGTATTCCGACTCGGGGACCGATTCATACCTGATTGCTGTTGTGCAAAATCACACAGCGTCCGATTATCCAATGACAAGCACATGCCATACAGCGACAGGATGGTGCGAAAATTTCAATTGCAAGACATTCACAAGGTGATTGACAGGAAGAGGAAGTTTGGGGGTGGTAACTGGTTGTTTTCTGGGAGTGTCAGGAAAAACGGAGGCGTTCCCAAGCGTTTTAAAGGAGGGTGTGTGACGTCAGCTTCGGCCCCGATCAGCCTGTTTGTATCGCACTGTAGGAGTAAGTCCTGGGCTACGCACAAACTAAACAGTATGGAATAGTCATTTAATGATGAGTGAGTTGCGAAGGGATTTGCAGATGTCCGCTGCCTGTCAAAGTTTTCGAACAGCGTACACATGCATTTACACACTGGCACGGGGCTGGTTTTCACTCTCCCTGTGCGGCGACTATCTGATCGCAGACCTCTGCAAATTGCAGCACAGCGATCAGGTCTGAATTAGGCCCTCTGTGCGAACACAACTGGGATGTATGTTTGGTGTCACTCAGATGCATGTGCAAATGAAACCATTACTCCGCTGTATCCAACATCGCCACTGTGTCTGACTCGGAATCAGGCCCATAATGTTGTATACTATCCATCAGTGGTGCTTGCTGTATAAAAAAACTACAAAATCACTGAACTTTGTGAGAAACACATGTGCCTCTTGTGCATCATTTTTACTATATTATATACAGAAGGCTGCGCGCCATCCATTAAAAAGTTCAGTGCTGTTTATTTCTTGACAGTCTAACGGTCAGTCATACTGTTGGTTTAGATGTTAAAGACCCCTATGTCAATTAAGACATTTATCTGAGATTTAACACACCAGATATATGCTGATCCATCTGAATTGACATTTTCAATGATATATGCACTTTTGCAAGCTACCTTTTTTACGTTTAATTTGGGCATCTGATCTTGTACCCCTGAAGAAGTCATTCAGGACAAAACGCGTTGGATTCTTCATTTGTTTCACCTTTATGTCATACGCTGAATTTGCAATAACAAGAAAACACACTAAAACTGAATGTCAACTTAAGATATTCTAAAATGTAAAAATGTGAAACTGTACAGATGCTCTTTTATTTGGGATCCGGTCTGAAGATCGACAGTATCTAGGTCGACAATGTTTAGGTCGACCACTATAGGTCGACAGTCACTAGGTCGACATGGATGGAAGGTCGACAGGGTTTCTAGGTCGACATGTGCTAGGTCGACAGGTCTAAAGGTTGACATGAGTTTTTCACTTTTTTTATTTTTCATACTTAACGATCCACGTGGACTACGATTGGAACGGTAATCTGTGCCGAGCAAAGCGGTAGCGGAGCGAAGGCACCATGCCCGAAGCATGGCGAGCGAAGCGAGCCATGCGAGGGGACGCGGTGCACTAATTTGGGATCCCGGTCACTCTACGAAGAAAACGACACAAAAAAAAAAAAATCCTCATGTCGACCTTTAGACCTGTTGACCTAGCACATGTAGACCTAGAAACCCTGTCGACCTTCCATCCATGTCGACCTAGTGACTGTCGACCTATAGTGGTCGACCTAAACATTGTCGACCTAGATACTGTCGATTTGATGAACCACACCCCTTTTATTTCACTATAAAATAAACTTTTAATGACTTTGTGAATACATTGTTATGACTAAAATATAAGTTTTTATCTACTGTATATATATGTTTTAAAAGCATTTGTTACATTATGGATGGTCAAAATTAGGTATTCACACTAGCACCCTCAGATCTGTCCAAAAATCACATTTCCTTGAATCTTGGCTAACAGAAGGTTCATCTAGAGGTGCTGCTGAAGATACTCCTGAGCGCAATTGGGAACATCCATTTATATATATATATATATATATATAAAAATATACACTATATATATTATGCGCAGATATCAGTCCACTTCAAAATCTCTTTGTGGAACTGAAAGTCCCAGCATTAGCTGCACTACTAGCAGACCATCCACTTTCTCATATGGACTTCACTGGGTCTAATTGCACTTAGATCTTTGAGATCGGTGTCTCCTTTAGCACGCCCGCATCCACATACGGTTTGAAATCTGTAAATCAATCAAAAAAAGGGTGTTCCATAGTGCATGAATCCGTTTTCATTTATTCTAGCAGTTTTCCACACACAAAAGGTTAAAATACGTACCACAAAGGGTGGTATCAACCACCGTACATATGGCGCGTATGTATAATTATATAGGACTTCACCACATAGAAGAAGTGTATCACCACTGTACACTTGTCCTTGCGCTAGGCCACAGCACAGTCACTCCTTTTAAAATCCCAGGAACCAATGAAACTACATAAAAGTCTCTGATTTTTTTATATTGTATTAATGTTGTTATTATGCAGCATAATAGGATAATATAGAGGCTATAGAGTTTAGGATCCATGGAGATAGACCTGAGAAGGTCAGGGCAATTAACTGTTTAATGAGTTGTATAAAGAAAAAATGAATGAACTAGAGATGTGCGGCGGGCACTTTTCGTGTTTTGTGTTTTGGATTAGGTTCTAATTCCACTTTCGTGTTTTGGTTTTGGATCTGGATTATTTTTGAGGAAAAAACAAAACATAAAAACAGCTAAAATCACAGAATTTGGGGGTAATTTTGCTCCTATGGTATTATTAACCTCAATACCATTCATTTCCAGTCTATTCTGAACACCTCACACCTCACAATATTGTTTTTAGGCCTAAAAGTTGCACCGAGGTGGCTGTATGACTAAGCTAAGCGACCCAAGTGTGCGGCACAAACACCTGGCCCATCTAGGAGTGGCATTGCAGTGGCAGACAAGATGGCACTATTCAAAAACTAGTCCCCAAACAGCACATGATGCAAAGAAGAAAAAGAGGTGCAATGAGGTAGCTGGATGGCCAAGCTAAGCGACACAAGTGTGCGGCACAAACACCTGTCCCATCTAGGAGTGGCACTGCAGTTGCAGACAGTATGGCACTTAAAAAAACTAGGCCCCAAACAGCACATCATGCAAAGAAGAAAAAAGAGGTGCAATGAGGTAGCTGTATGACTTAGCTAAGCGACACAAGTGTGCAGCACAAACAACATGGGACGTGCTGGAATTTGCCTAGATGTAATACACGCACAATATTGGTGGCAGAGGATAGCGTACCCCTAAACCACACACACACATGGCAAAGCCTGTAAAATTAATTTGGATAATAACCCTTTTATTTGGAGCTATTATAATAATACTAGATGATACATCCCGCCCTACGGACGCTCTTCACACTGTCGTAAGCAGCAGCGTATACCGCTGTGACTGCCTCGTCACTGGAATGACTGATGGACAGGACACTACCACTGGTCTGATGCAGCACAACACAACAACTCTGTAAGGGACTTGTGGTTGTTGTTATAATTATTATAATACTGTAGCAGTGGACATATAGCAGCAGCATATACCACTGTGACTGCCTCATCACTGGAATGACTGATGAGACAGGACACTACCACTGGTCTGATGCAGCACAACACAACAACACTGTAAGGGACTTGTGGTTGTTGTTATCATTATTATACGACAGCAGTGGACATATAGCAGCAGTGTATAACGTCACTGGAATGACTGATGAACAGGACACTACCGCTGGTCTGATGCAGCACAACACAACAACACTGTAAGGAACTTGTGGTTGTTGTTGTTGTTATAATTATTATACGGCAGCAGTGAACATATAGCAGCAGTCTATAACGTCACTGGAATGACTGATGAACAGGACACTGCCACTGGACTGATGCAGCACAACACAACAACACTGTAAGGGACCTGTGGTTGTTGTTATAATTATTATACGGCAGCAGTGGACATATAGCAGCAGCGTATATCGTCACTGGAATGACTGATGGACAGGACACTGCCCCTGGTCTGATGCAGCACAACACAACAACACTGTAAGGGACTTGTGGTTGTTGTTATAATTATTATACGGCAGCAGTGGACATATAGCAGCAGCATATATCGTCACTGGAATGACTGATGGACGGGTGTAGTATGGTATGCCGGCGGTCGGGCTCCCGGCGACCAGCATACCGGCGCCGGGAGCCCGACTGCCGGCATACCGACAGTGTGGCGAGCGCAAATAAGCCCCTTGCGGGCTCGCTGTGCTCACCACGCTGCTGGCACGGTGGCGCGCCACGCTATTTTATTCTCCCTCCAGGGGGGTCGAGAATAAGTGTCGGTATGCCGGCTGTCGGGATTCCGGCGCCGGTATACTGTGCGCCGGGATCCCGACAGCCGGCATACTGAAGACCACCCCTGATGGACAGGACACTGCCACTGGTCTGATGCAGCACAACACAACAACACTGTAAGGGACTTGTGGTTGTTTTTATAATTATTATACGACAGCAGTGGACATAAAGCAGCAGCATATACCACTGTGACTGCCTCGTCACTGGAATGACTGATAAGAGAGGACACTACCACTGGTCTGATGCAGCACAACACAACACCACTTTATACAGCTACACTGCATATATGGCAGCAGAGGACACCAACACTGTGACTGGCTGGACTGATGCAGCACAATACACTGACTACACTGCACTGGACAGCATGACATGGCAACACTGGCAGCAGAGGACACCAACACTGTGACTACACTGGACTGGACTGAGCAGCACAACAAAGCACAAGACTCACTACCCCACTTTCCAGCCCCCACACAGACACTGAACACTGAGGACACGTCCTCTAAATACACTCTCCGAGACTGGAGTGAAAATGGCCACGACGCGCAGCTCCTTATATGGAATCCAAATCCCGCGAGAATCTGACAGCAGGATGATGACGTTTTGCCGCGTTCGGGTTTCCGAGTCGGGCGGGAAAACCCGAGCCTGGCTCGGAACCGAACTCAGAAGGCAAAGTCCGGTAGGGTTCGGTTCTCTGAGGAACCCGCTCATCTCTAGAATGAACCAGCGCTGTGTGTAAAAAGTATTTACAAATTGGATGGTTTGCTTTGTAAAAAAAGAATCACAAATTATTCCATAAAACTCATAACAAATGAAACACGAAAGGGTATATATTAGAGAATTGCAGCGGGCACTTTTCGTGTTTTGTGTTTTGGTTCTGGTCCCATGCTCGTGTTTTGGATCTGGATTGGTTTTGCCAAAACCACCCTTTCGTGTTTTGGTTTTGGATCTAGATGATTTTTGAAAAAAACATAAAAACATCTAAAATCACATAATAAGGGGATAATTTTGATCCTACGGTATTATTAACTCAAGAACATTCATTTCCACTCATTTCCAGTCTATTCTGAACACCTCACAATATTCTTTTTAGGCCAAAAGGTTACACACTGGTCGTTTCTTCAGAGGGAAACGACCAGTGTGTGACGGTCGAGAAACGTGTCAGGGTTGCTTCTAGGATCTAAGCACTCTCCACAGATTCGGTAGCCACCGATTTTTATTACCATCTACTTCATTGGACAGTTTGGTCAGTGGGTCTGGAGCCACCTGCATTGGTCCCCTTTGCAAAGCGGGGACCGTGACCGCCGACTACGTGCCTGGAGCCAGCGGTCCAGTCGGGCATTGAGCGGTGAACAAAGGTGCCGCAGCTTCAACTACCTTTGGACACGCCAGGTGACGAGTCTAACCTCAGTGCCGCGGATCTAAATACCCGAGGAAGTGGTAAGCTATCACCGCCCTGAACACTACTAAGTGATTAAGGTAGAGAGCAGTGTCCACCGCCATGACTTGCGGGTCCCTCGACCTAGAACAATACCGCCGAAGCTTGAGACGAGAGGCCATCATGTCTATTTGAGGTACTCCCCAAAGGTCTGTTACCTCCGTGAACACCTCCAGATGGAGTCCCCACTCTCCTGGATGGAGATCGTGTCTGCTGAGGAAGTCTGTTTCCCAGTTGTCTACTCCTGGAATGAAGATTACTGACAGCGCCAATGTGTGTTTTTCTGCCCAGAGGATGATTTTCGTTACCTCTGACATTGCAGCTCTGCTCTTCGTTCCGCCCTGTCAGTTAATGTAAGCCACTGTCGATACATTGTCTGACTGCACTTGAATGGCTCGATCTCGCAGAAGATGGGCCACCTGGAGAAGACCATTGTAAACGGCTCTTAGTTCCAGAATGTTTATTGGTAGGCTGGATTCCAGACTTGACCACCTTCCTTGGAAGGTTTCCTCCAGAGTGGCTGCGCTCCAGCCCCGGAGACTTGCATCCATGGTTAGAAGGATCCAGTCCTGAATCCCGAACCTGCGGCCCTCCAGAAGGTGAGGTACTGTAGCTGTAGCCACCAGAGGAGTGAAATCCTGGCTTTTGGCGAGAGACGTATTCTCTGGTGCATGTGTAGATGAGATCCCGACCACTTGTCCAGGAGATCCAGTCGGAAGGGCCGAGCATGAAACCTTCCATACCGTAGAGCCTCGTGAGAGGCCACCATCTTCCACAGAAGGCGAATGCACTGATGAACCGAAACCCGGGCTGGTTTCAGTACATCCCGGACCAGTGTTTGTATTACCACCGCTTTTCCCCCCGGAAGACACACCCTCTGCACTTCTGTGTCGAGGATCATTCCCAGAAAAGACAACCTCTTGGTCGGCTCCAAATGTGATTTTGGAAAAATCAGGATCCAACCATGTTCCCTGAGCATATGAGTCGTGAGAACAATGGACTGCAACAACCTCTCCCTGGACGCTGCCATTATCAGCAGATCGTTCAGATATGGTATTATGTTCACCCCCTGTATGCGGAGGAGAACCCCATCATCTCTGCCATCACCTTGGTGAACACCCTCGGTGCTGTGGAGAGGCCGAATGGTAGTGCCCCAAATTGGAATGTGGAGGTACGCATCCTTGATATCCAGGGATACCCAAAACTCTCCCTCCTCCAGACATGAAATCACTGCTCTTAGAGACTCCATTTTGAATTTCAAAATTGGTCTGACGGAACCATCAAGTTTCGGTACCACGAAAAGGTTTGAATAATAACCCCTGTTTTACATATGAGGTGGAACTGGGACAATGACCTGTGATTTTCCCAATTTAGGATGGCTTCCTGTAGGATAGCCCTGTCTGTCAGCAAAGCCTGATTTGAAGAATCGGTGAGGCAGGAGTTCTTGAAACTCCAGTCTGTACCCCTGGGACACAATATCCTGTACCCAGGGATCCAGGTCTGATGACACTCAGACGTGGCTGAAACGTCCGAGTCTCGCACCCACCAGCCCGTCCTCCAGGCTTTGAGGTCCACCGTCATGCTAAGGATTTTGAGGATTCAGAAGCAGGGCTCTGGTCCTGGGAGCCTGCGGGTACAGGCTTTTTGGATTTTGCCCGACCACCTCTAAAGAAAGTGGTAGAAGGCTTGGGCTTTTTTGTCTTAGCGGTCCGAAAGGACTGCTGCACAGCTGAAGAAATTGTTTCTTCGTAGAAGGAGTAGAAGAGGGAAGGAAAGGTGACTTACCCGCGGTTGCCGTGGAAAGCCACGAATCCAACGCCTCCCCAAATAGAGCCTGACCTGTGTAGGGTAGGTTCTCAACACTTCTCCTGGATTCCGCGTCTGCAGACCATTGGCGTAGCCAGAGTCCCCTGTGAGCTGATACTGACATGGAGGATATTCGTGCAGTCAGCGTACCCAGGTCTTTCATGGATTCCACCATGAACCCCGCAGAATCCTGTATGTTACGTAAAAACAATTCAATGTCACTTCTATCCATTGCATACAAATCCTATAGTAATGTGACTGACCACTTTACTATGACTTTAGAAATCCATGCACAGGCAATAGTGGGCCTTAAGGCCACTCCTGAAGCAGTGTATGTGGATTTGAGCATAGTGTCAATCTTACGATCAGCCGGTTCTTTCAACGCGGTAGAACCAGTGACAGGTAAAACTACCTTTTTAGACAGTCTGTAGACAGATGCGTCCACAATGGGTGGGTTTTCCCATTTTTTCCTATCTTCCTCAGGGAAGGGAAAAGCAACTAGAACTCTTTTGGGATCTGGAATTTTTTCTCTGGGTTTTCCCAGGATTTTTCATATATAGCGTGTAATTTTTTAGACACAGGGAAGGTTAGAGAGGCTTTCTTATTATCTGTGAAGTAAGCCTCCTCAACCTGCTCAGGTGTAGTGTCATTAATATTTAACACATCTCTAATGGCTTCTTCATGAGCTGCACCCCCTTTGCAAGTGATGCCACCCCCCTCAGCAAGTCCCCATCACCGTCTGAAGTATCAGAGTCGGTAAGTGCACATGCTCTAGGGGATTTTCCAGGACTAGGGACAGAGCCTGACCAAACTGCCATAGACTTCTTCAACACCTGAGTATCAGTCTC
The DNA here is from genome assembly GCF_028390025.1 of Pseudophryne corroboree. Classification (NCBI taxonomy): domain Eukaryota; kingdom Metazoa; phylum Chordata; class Amphibia; order Anura; family Myobatrachidae; genus Pseudophryne; species Pseudophryne corroboree. Next base: position 691,299,698 of record NC_086447.1, on the reverse strand, counting down.
AGTATTAGCTTCAACAATAGGGATCTGAGACAAAGCATTACAATCCTGTGTACATGAAATGGATCCCTCCTGAGAGGAAACATCTTCTGCAGCATATGACAGAGTCCCTAGACCTGGCTACACACACACACACACACACACACACACACACACACACACACACACACGCACAGGTAGAACTAATGAACCTACCAACGCTGTCTGTGTACCTTAATAGACTACACAGACTTTACACAGCCTCCCTTCCCCCCTTCTACAACCCCCTGGTACCGTACAAGATAGCTGGAGTTGACTTGGAGGGACAGCTCTCCCTGTCAGCACTTCTGCAGATCAGGAAGATGGCGCTGAACGCTGCTGGGTCCACTCTGAGGAGAAGCTCCGCCCCGTTTCATGGCGCTGCTTTCCGCTCTCCTGTAGTTTATACTGGCCTGAGGAATTGTGCTGGCAGTGATCCTGGGACAAACAAAAAGGAAGGATGTAACTTGCGCCTATGGAGCCGCTTTGTACTAAAACTCTCGGATACACCACATCCAATTATACATTCACAACTACAAATTCTGAGTAATCCACAAGCGCTACCGACAAAAGACTGAGCACATTACAGGTAATTTTATATATATATGAGAATCTTTTTTTGAGGCTCCGAGTCCTCAAAATATTGAGTGAATTCCTTCTTGCGGTTCGCACCTCTGGACTGACCTCCTCACAATGGGGGATGTTCCTCAAAAGGTTTCTTTTCCGCACTCTGTAATACGTCAAGTCCCTGGGATCTCACCCCTCCTACATAAAGGACGCTCACCTCATATATGTGCCCTATGTGCCTTGAAAGGTTTCTTTACTTCACTTCGTTTTTCATATAACCCTCTTTATATATATCATCGGAGCAGATCCTGTCCCATATAAACCGTGCTCACCTTAGAATAAGGCCCTATATGCCTTAAAAGGTTTCTTTTCTCCGTCTGTCCTCAGTGTTCTCTTCCACACCTCAGGAAATCCTCATACAGCGTATCAAAAGGTATAAAAGCCCAAAGTCCAAAATTTCATAAAAGCATTCAAAAATGTATTTCTAACAGGACATAAAAATACCATAAAAATGATAGTATATAACCTATAAAAATGTGCCCCTAAACAATAGTGGCCAAAGGTTCATCCCACAATATGCCCCTCGGAACCCGTCAGGGAATAATATATTACCCTGAATCAAAAAAACGGATCCTAAGGATTCCTCCTAAAGACCTGGTTCCTTACACAGGAGGAAAAAAAGGGAAACCTTACCACTTGGGGTCAAAAGATAGTGCCAACGCGTTTCGGATAACAAATCCTTCCTCAGGGCATAATGTTGGACCAACCTAGTAGGCCTTTTATACTCTACTGAAGTCTCCCCTGACTCCCCAAACCAATCAGGAATCACAGCTATCTAATCCTCATAAAAACCGCATCCAGTTCCCAAACTTCCACTTTGGACTTTTCCTTACATCAATCACATATTCAATAATGGATAAAATGCTTATAAAACATACATAATTTGTATAATAAATGCATTTAAACATTAATTGGTATAACCCAATATCAGGTCCAAAGTAACGGATCTTCAGGTCCCTATAGTTTTCTTTTATGTGTGTGGTGCCGGATCCAAATCCGTTTGTCCGCATTTTCACCCTTGGCTCCATTCGTATTACAGCCCATGGTTTCCGGTTGTTACTTCACTTCCTGTGTGAGTGTCCGTCATTTCTTTAGATCCCCTCATACGTCTACAAGGTTCCCATCCATTCGGAGGTAAATCGTCCCCCGTTGCTGGCGGTTATGACGTACTTCCGGTCTTTGGCACGCAAACAGGAAGTTTGCCTGGAGCGCAACAGTACATCCTAATTGTCATTCCATCGGGATTCTCGCGCAGGAGCACATAGATGGATAAAAGACAGTTTGTTAGGAAAAATATTAAACGGCTTCATATCTTGTCTCATATAATGTTCCATTATTAGATAGGACATGATAATAGGTTCAAAGGTCTACAGGAAATTGCGCCTTGATATACTGGGTCAGTTATACGCTTTGATACCTTCATCAAAACCTCTCGTTCAGCATTTATCATTATACCTTTAAATCCAACTCTATAAGCAAATGTAAATAACATATCAGTAGACCTATAATTGAACCTTTATTATTCAATACCCAACACTGATTGGGTCTCTTTGCTGGATAGTGTAGGGCAGGCATTCCCAACCACGGTCCTCAAGGCACACCAACAGTGCAGGTTTTAGTGATATCCAGGCTTGAGCACAGGTGACTTAATTAGTAGCTCAGTTATTTTGATTTAACCATCTGTGCTGCAGCCTGGATATCACTAAAACCTGCACTGTTGGTGTGCCTTGAGGACCGTGGTTGGGAATACCTGGTGTAGGGTGTAGGCGCTGGCTCATGGCGCCCCTCACAGCGCCGCACTATGCCCCTCATTCCGAGTTGATCGCTCGCTAGCTGCTTTTAGCAGCAGTGCAAACGCTAAGCCGCCGCCCTCTGGGAGTGTATTTTGGCTTAGCAGAAGTGTGACCGAAAGGTTCGTAGCATTGCTACAAAAAAAGATTGTGCAGTTTCTGAGTAGCTCGAGACTTACTCCTAGCTAGCGATCACTTCAGACTGTTTAGTTCCTGTTTTGACGCCTACGTTTTCTCAGCCACTCCTGCGTTTTTATCCAACACGCCTGCATTTTTACACACACTCCCCGAAAACGGCCAGATACCACCCAGAAACACCCACTTCCTGTCAATCACTCTGCAGGCAGCAGTGCGACTGAAAAGCGTCGCTAGGCCTTGTGTAAAACTGCATCGGCTTTTGTGAAAGTACGTCGCGTGTGCGCACTGCACCCCATACGCATGCGCAGAAGTGCCGCTTTTTTACCTATTCGCTGCGAACGAAAGCAGCTAGCGATCAACTCGGAATGAGGGCCTATGTACCGCTGAGCCCCGGAGCACAGTTAGTACTGTGCTCCATACCCTGTTGCCGCCATCTTCACATCGGCTCCCCGCTTGCCAGGGGGGGCGGTGACTAACTCGCCACTGATCTTCTGGCTCTGTAAGGGGGTGGCGGCACGCTGCTGGGGTAAGCGATACCCTGTGGCAGGGAATGTTCGATCCCCTCAGAGGCTCAGTGTCCTGTCTGCGGAGATAGTGGCTCAGACCCCGCAGGGCGGACACTACTCCCCCCCTTAGTCCCTCGAAACAGGTAGGCTGCTGCCTGCAGCCTCCCTGTGCCTAAACTCTATTTAAAATAATAAAACTAAAAGTACTCCTATGGAGCTCCCCTAGCTGTAACCGGCTCCTCCGGGCACATTTTTTAAACTGAGTCTGGTAGGAGGGGCATAGAGGGAGGAGCCTGCCCATACTCTCAAACTCTTAAAGTGCCAGTGGCTCCTAGTGGACCTGTCTATACCCCATGGTACTAATGTGGACTCCAGCATCCTCTAGGACGTAAGAGAAAACTAGGCCCCAAACAGCACATCATGCAAAGAAGAAAAAGAGGTGCAATGAGGTAGCTGTATGACTAAGCTAAGCAACACAAGTGTGCGGCACAAACAACATGGGATGTGCTGGAATTTGCCCAGATGTAATACATGCAAAATATTGGTGGCAGAGGAGAGCGTACCCCTAAACCACACACACACACACACACACACACACACACACACACACACACACACACACACACACACACACACACACACACACAGCAAAGCCTGTAAAATTAATTTGGATAATAATAACACTTTTATTTGGAGCTATTGTAATAATATGCAGCACAGGCGAGTGTACACCTACACCACACAGGGCAAACCCTGTAAAAATTATTTTAATAATAATTTAAGTAATGTATCTATCCCTTTTATTTGAAATAAATAATATACAGCACAGGACACCACCACTGGACTTATGACAGTACAAGACAGCACCACTGGACTGGACTTATACGACAGTAACCCTGGACTTATACGCCAGTACCACTGGATTTATACGGCAGTATCACTGGAATTATACGGCAGTACCACTGGATTTATACGGCAGTATCACTGGAATTATACGGCAGTACCACTGGACTTATACGGCAGTATCACTGGAATTATACGGCAGTACCACTGGACTTATACGGCAGTATCACTGGATTTATACGGCAGTATCACTGGACTGGATTTATACGGTGGTACAAGGGCAGATTGGGATGAAAAACCAGCCAGGGAAGTTTATGTAAGCAGCCCTAATGGGGGTGCGGTCTGATGAGAGGGTGGGGTCTGTTAAGTGGGTGGGGTCTGTTGAGTGGGGTGGGATCCCTCCTCATAGGGCTGGATTGTACACAGTTGGGGCCTTCCTTACGTCTTTTGCTGCAGTTGTGTCTGTGACCAGGGGCGGATTGGGAACTAAAATATCACTGGATGGCAGAGTTGCTGTATTGCAGAGATGGAATAACAGAATGAATGGGGACAATGCAGTGTACTGAGTGTGGTGGGCTGCCTGTCATGTGGGGGGTGGAGCCACAGGACAACACACAAAACAGGCCCTACAGACACGTCGGCCTACCAGGAATCTTCCTGGTGAGCCCTATGGCCAATCCGCCCCTGCAGTGGTATCACTGGACTTATACGCCAGTACCACTGGAATTATACGGCAATATCACTGGAATTATACAGCAGTACCACTGGACATATACGGCAGTACCACTGGAATTATATGCCAGTACCACTGGACATAAACGGCAGTATCACTGGACTGTATTTATACGCCAGTACCACTGGATGTATACAGCAGTATCACTGGAATTATACGGCAGTACCACTGGACATATACGGCAGTATCACTGGACTGGATTTATACGACAGTAGCATTGGATTTATACGGCAGTACCACTGGACATATACGGCAGTATCACTGTAATTATATGGCAGTACCACTGGACATATACGGCAGTATCACTGGACTGGATTTATACGCCAGTACCGCTGGAATTATACGGCAGTACCACTGGAATTATACGGCAGTATCACTGGAATTATATGGCAGTACAACTAGAATTATACGGCAGTACCACTGGACATATACAGCAGTATCACTGGACTGGATTTATAAGCCAGTACCGCTGGAATTATAAGCCAGTACCACTGGAATTATATTGCAGTATCACTGGAAATATACAGCATTACCACTGGAATTATACGGCAGTACCACTGCACATATATACGTCAGTATCACTGGACATATACGGCAGTATTACTGGACATATACGGCAGTATCACTGTACTGGATTTATACTCCAGTACCACTGGAATTATATGGCAGTACTACTGGACATATACGGCAGTATCACTGGATTTATACGGCAGTACTGCTGGACATATATGGCAGTATCACTGGACATATACGGCAGTATCTCTGGACATATACAGCAGTACCACTGGACATATACGGCAGTATCACTGGACTGGATTTATACGCCAGTACCGCTGGAATTATACGCCAGTACCAGTGGAATTATACGGCAATATCACTGGAATTATACGGTAGCACAACTGTATATAATACGGCAGTACCACTGGACATACACGGCAGTATCACTGGACATACACGGCAGTATCACTGGACTGGATTTATATGCCAGTACCACTGAAATTATATGGCAGTACCACTGGACATATACGGCAGTGTCACTGGATTTATACGGCAGTACCGCTGGACATATATGGCAATATCACTGGACATATACGGCAGTATCACTGGACATATACAGCAGTACCACTGGACATATACGGCAGTATCACTGGACTGGATTTATACGCCAGTACCACTGGAATTATACGCCAGTACCAATGGAATTATACGGCAATATCACTGGAATTATACGGTAGTACAACTGGAATTATACGGCAGTACCACTGGACATACACGGCAGTATCACTGGACTGGATTTATATGCCAGTACCACTGGAATTATATGGCAGTACCACTGGACATATACGGCAGTATCACTGGATTTATACGGCAGTACCGCTGGACATATATGGCAGTATCACTGGACATATACAGCAGCACAGGGACACCACCACTGGACTGATGCAGGATAACACAGCACCACTGCAATGGACTGGACTTATACAGCAGCACTGGACATATGGCAGCAGAGGACACCACCACTGTGACTGGACTGATGCAGCACAAGACACCACCACTGAACTGATGCAGCACAACACAGTACCACTGGACTGGACTTATACAGCAGCACTGGACATATGGCAGCAGAGGACACCACCACTGTGACTGGACTGATGCAGCACAAGACACCACCACTGGACTGATGCAGCACAAAACAGCACCACTGGACTGGATTTATACAGCAGAGGACACCACCACTGTGACTGGACTGATGCAGCACACTGATGACGGAGACACGTCCTCTCTCTACCCTCTTCAATGCTGGAGTGAAAATGGCGGCGACACGTGGCTCCTTATATGGAATCCAAACCCCACGAGAATCCGACAGCGGGATGATGACATTTTGCCTCGTTCTGGTTTCCGAGTCAGGCGGGAAAACCTGAGCCTGACTCGGATCCGTGCTCGGGTAGTGAAGTTCGGGGGGAGTTCGGTTCTCAGGGAACCAAACCCGCTCATCTGTAGTATATATTGTACACTATTTGTGTGAAAGATTAAAATCATAGATAACCACCTCTCTGTACCGGATCTTAATAGCAAATCCACTCATGTATTGTTATATACAGTTCCAGAATTTTGGCTAGGACATTCTACAATCCAATGCAGTCACTGTAATGCAATATTGTTTACTGGGTATGAATTAGCAGTTATCCCTTGATGATGCCTCAGCTTTAGGATTAATCCATTTGTATAGCTGGAGGGATGATCCGGAAAAAGTGCTGCAGTGCAAAGTCCAGTGGTGGATCAAATGTCCAAAGTAGTGCCAATGTGGATGACAAAGGTCCAGATGAATACTCAAGAGTGGAATAGGATCCGGACGGATGGTGGAAAGAAAAATAAGCTCAACGCCATTGGCATTTCTATCATGGGTGCAGGGGAGGCCCACACATATGCATTGTGCCCATATTTTAGTACACTCCTCTCCGGAGTCCAGCGTTGGGCGCTGCAGCCACAGCTTTCGCGCAAAAAAATTGCTTCCAAAATGGCCACCGGGCATGCGCAGTTTGAATTTTGTCTTCGGAACATGGTGGGCGCTATGTTTCCGGAGACCTGCAAATGTGCGGTAGGCTCCGGCACAATATCGGAGCCTATGGCGCCGTGGAGTGGGATACGGTCCTTTTGTGGACACAATTTAGGTCGACAGTTATTAGGTCGACCACTGGACGTCGACATGGGCATTAGATCAACATGTACTAGGTCGACAGGTCAAAAGGTCATCATGAGTTTTTCATATTTTTAAAAAATTTTTGGACTTTCATACTTTACGATCCACGTGGACTACAATTGGGAACGGTAACCTGTGCCGAGCGCAGCGGTAGCAGAGCGAGGCACCTTGCCCGAAGCATGCCGAGTGAAGCTAGCCATGTGAGGGGACACAGTGCACTAATTGGGGTTCCCCGTAACTCAATGAATAAAATGACACCAAAAAAAGTAAAAAGAATCATGTCAACCTTTTCACATGTCGACCTAATGCCCACGTCAATCTAATGCCCATGTCGACGTTCAGTGGTCGACCTAATGACTGTTGACCTAAGTTGTGCCGACCCAATGACCCATACCCCGTGGAGAGGAGAGGGCCCACCCGGAGTCTGCACACGGGTCCCCTCCTCGTTTAAGACGCCCCTGCTCAACGCGTTTCACTGTTTTATGGACATTCAGCTTCCTCCTTAATGAGATGTGACTGCAGGGTATCTGTGTCTGATACAGTGTATCCTGTCATTATAAATGGAAATCCTAATAATCCTTTTTATATTGCAATGATTGTTGCATTTTATTTGTTTTATGTACTGTTGTTATATAGTAACAATGCTTTAATTTGGATAGTCAGTATCTGCTATGTATAATATGAGTGAACAATGTTACGGTTTAAACGAAAGCCAGAGACTTTCTTGTAGTTTCATTGGTTCCTGGGATGTTTAAACGAGTTACAGTGCTGTGCTAGGCCAGCCCTCTGACGAAGTCCGGTGTGATGAAATGCGTAGGTACGTTGCCTAGTGCGAGGACAAGTGTACAGCGGTGATGCACTTCTTCTATGTGGTGAAGTCCTATATAATAATACATATGTACTATACGTACGGTGGTTAATACCGCCCTTTGTGGTACGTGTTTTAACCTTTTGTGCGTGGAAAGCTGCTAGAATAAATTGATTTTGAAAATGGATTCATGCACTATGGAGCGCCCTATCCAGGAGGGCTCAGCCCCTTTCTCATCCACCCACTGTGCTCCCTCCTACTCTCTGTGCTGCACCAGCAAACACATGGTTACACCACACTGCACCAGGACATACAGGATTAAACCATACTGTGATGACACACACAGGGTTACACTGCACTGCTCCAGCACATACAAGATTACATCACACTGCACCAGCACAAACTGGGCTGTGATGTTGACATGTAGTTAAATGGTTAAATGCTACAAGCTGTCTCTTAACTGAGTGTTATTGTGCATGATTCATCAGCCACAATAACATCACATGCCTGAGTCACCAGACTTTAAGCTCAGATTGATTATGCTGCATATGCATGTTGTTTACTTGGCTCTATAAAAGATTCTGCATATGTCCAAGCCTGTCACTGTGCCAGGGCCGGCTCGGGGTCTTTTTGCGCCCCGGGTGGCCATAGGGGGCGTGGCTTCATAAGGGGGCGTGGTCAGTTACACCCCCTGTACAGTAGTAGCGCCGATTAAATGATGTGCGGTGCGCTATGACGTCATCGCGCACCGCACAGCAAAGGTCCTCTCCACGAAGGAAAACTAGACGCTACGCGTCTAGTTCACTTCGTGGAGAGGACCTTTGCTGTGCGGTGCGCGATGTCGTCAACGTGCACCGCACATCATTACAGAAAAGGTCCTCTCCACGAAGGGAAACTAGACGCGTAGCGTCTAGTTTCCCTTCACAGCGGGCAGCCCGTGGAGGGAAACTAGACGCGTAGCATCTAGTTTCCCTTCACTGCGGGCAGCGGGACAAAGGCTGCGCCCCGGGCAAAAGTCCTGCTTGCCCGTGGCAAGATCTGCTACTGCACTGTACTGTACAGTACTTAGGGCCTAATTCAGACCTGACTGCTGTTCTGTAAATTACACTGTCCTGTTATCAGATAGTTGCTGCCCAGGGGGAGTGAAAATTCACCCCGTCCAAGTGTGTGAATGCATGTGTACGCTGTGCGAAAATTCCTCTCAGTCAGCAGACAGTTGCAAAACCATTTGCATCACACTCACCATCGAATGTTTTTCCCATTTTGTGCAGTATGTGCAGTCTGTGCGTAGCTCAATACTTACTCGTGCAGTGCGATGAAATTAGGCTGATCAGGGCCAGAGCTGACATTACACACCCGCCCTGAAATCGTTTGGGCACGCCTGCGTTTTTCCTGACACACCCAGAAAATGTTCAGTTACCACCCACAAATGGCATCTTCCTGTCACTCAGCATGCAAATGGCTGTGCAATTGGATTTTTTGCACGAGCCTGTCGCTGACTGTTGTTGTCTGCAGTTAATCGCTGATTGGCCGCTGTGCGAAAACGCACAGCAGCCATCAGGTCTGAATCGGGCCCTGCATTTGGAAACCCCCCTCTAGAAATCCTGCATTTGCCATGAGTGCTATTGATTTACTTGGTTGCTTAGGTCCTACACATGGTACTCAGCCCTTGAACATTGGTCAAAAGCAACCAGGTCCGCTTGAGTTTTTACCGCTAGACCACTAGACTTAAGGGCCCTACACACTGGGAGATATTACTGAAAGAAATTAACAATCTTGTTCATTAATGAACAAGATACCGTTCATATCTTTCAGTGTAGAGGCAGCAACGATGAACGATGTGCGGCCCCGCGCTTTTTCATCGTTGCTGCCCCGTCGCTTGTGCATGCAGGCCAATATGGATGATCTCGTCCATATTTGCATGCACTGCTACGGATCCGGATGACGGTGAAAATGAAGAAACTTCACTCCCCCTGTCACCTCCCCCCGCCGCCGGGCCGCCCGTTGGCCGTATCCGCCGTCGGACAGCTCGGCGGCAGATCTGCCAGTGTGTAGGGCCCATTAGTCTCAAATATTAAAACAATCTCCTTTTAGTTTTGGTCACAATATGTTGATATTTCCTCGAAAATATTTGAAAAGCTTTTTCCAAAAAATCTAAATATTAAAACTTCAATGTGTATATTTTTAGGAGGATGCCATTTTTCTTACTGTATTTATGTAATTAACCCCACCAAAATAAATGATGAAAAGCCATTAGGCTGCGTGATGAAAACAGCACAGGAAGTTGTTATCAAGTATTAAACAGCCTCAAACATACTTCTTGATATGATCTTGTACAATGAATAGCTCTTACACATGTCTGATATCCTGTGCTGCGACCGAACAACAGGACCAATTAGAGTGAACCAATGAATCACTGCTGTACTTAATTACTCTGTTAGATGTCTGCCTTAGAAGTGCAATAATGGAGGAGGAAATTACATATCATTATGTCACTCTAAGGAAATTCGAGAACAATAGTTTGAAAGGGTTTATGATTAAGAATTATGACTAGAAATGTCTCAGCAGTACATGATTTAAGGAGGAGTCTAGGATATTTTATTAATAAACCATTGGACATTTTGCCAAATGTCATTGGATAGTTATTCAGTGTATGGCAACACCCTAATCACTAGAGACAGATGATGTCATGGGTAGTTGTTATGCTCACATGACACATGACCGAATCACCCACTGTCAGCGTATGTAGGGGCTGAAATACCACTTGGTGTGTCTTTAGGTGCACCATCGGTTGTACCATTGGCACTTGTGCCAGCCCTATAGCACAGTGGCGCACCCAGGGGGGGGTTTCCGGGCACCCAGAAACCCCCCTCCACAAAAATATATATGTGTGGAGGGGGTGAAACCCCCCTCCACATATATGTGTGTGTATATACGGTATATATATATGTGTGTAGATATATATATATATATATATATACACACACACACACACACACACACACACAGACACACTAGTTTTACGGACCCAGAATATACTGGGTCACCTCAGTCCCCACCCCCGTGCTTGGCTCCACCCAGTTCTGGGGAAAAAAAACATGCAAATCCTGCGTTTGCCACTGTAGCAGGTGCAGTTTGGTCTCCTATATGAGCAGTGCAGCATCTCTGTACACAAGCACTATCAGCAGCATGCCCGCGACATGCTGTGACACTTCCATAAGGTCCCACTGCCCAGAAACAACCCATACATTTCTGCTACTGTGAATCTACATTTCATCTGCAGTATGCACAGAAAAAAAACACTGGCCGATTGTGTGCATGCTGGCATAGCCTCCAACTCAGAATATTTCATTGGAAAGTTTCAGTCTTTTGAAACTGATTATAAATGCTTATTTTATTATATTACACAAACTTCAAGAACTTTATGTCCCTGGATAAAGATGCCAAACTGCACCAATGCCCCTGCACACTTATATTATAACCAGGGCTGGAGCTAGGGTGTTCAGCGCCCCCCTGCAAACTATAACTTTGCGCTCTCTTCTATAAGGAGAAGAGCCACACTATGGGGGTAATTCTGAGTTGATCGCAGCAGCAAGTTTGTTAGCAAATGGGAAAAACATGTGCACTGCAGGGGGGGGGGGGGGGGGGGGAGGGGCAGATATAACATTTGCAGAGAGAGATAGATTTGGGTGGGTTATTTTGTTTCTGTGCAGGGTAAATACTGATTGCTTTATTTTTACACTGCAATTTAGATTTCATTTTGAATACACTCCACTTAAAACTAACTCTCTCTGAACATGTTATATCTGCCCCTCCTGCAGTGCACATGGTTTTGCCCAACTGCTAACAAAATTGCTGCTGCGATCAACTCAGAATTAGGCCCTATTTCTCATACCCTCATAGCCAAAAGGCCCAATGTGAGGAAAAACAAATTTTCAGTTTTCCCCTTCCCTCTGCCACAATGCTCAGGGTTTTCCATTTCACCCCAGGGCTGGACAACATTTCCCTCTGGAAAACAGGTTCTTCAGGAGAGGGTGGCACATGAGGGTCTCACCCCAACACCTCACCACAATTGCTAATATAAATCTAGGTGTTTCATTTTTTGTGTAGGCCACAACATGTACCATACTCTTAATAGCAAGAATAATAATGTGTATGTAAAGGTTTCTTTTAGTTTTAAGCAAATGTGTATTGCACATAAAGGTATCTTTGTACTGCAAATGGGACTAGCAGTAGTACCCCAACTCACAGTTCTAGCTGCTGGTTCACTCCTATCAAGGTTTCGTTCACAATTCCAAAGACCAACCGATATAGTAAAAAAGAGGTATTTATTGAATAATACTGCATGTAATATAAAGTCTAAAAGTACCAAAGTATCCAAAACATTACAGAAAATTGCAAGGTGCACTGCATACATCCATCACACATGGAGGGGACCATGGGAAAGAGTTTTAAAACCTGATAAAGGGCCAGATGTACTAAGCCTTAAAAGTGATAAAATGGAGAGTGATAAAGTCCCAGCCGATCTTTTCCTAACTGCCAAGTCACATGCACTGTTTGAAAAACGGCAGTTACAGATGTGTAATAACACATCCTTGTCAAACATCACCCTATATTGTGGCGGTGCATAGTGAAATAGAGGGCTCCCTTTCTGTAGCTACTAACGCTCCCGTGAATGCCTAGGCCAGCGATGCTATTAAAAGTACAGGAAGCAGGAACAAAGTACCACGCTGCCCATACCGAACATATACCGCCAGCTCTTCCTCCCGTATCGGGCAGCAGGGGAGTCACTCCCCCGTTGCCTGCTGCTGCAAGAGTGCTTTTCACTTTGATCAGCGGGAGCATGCATATTGAATATTGTGTACAATTATGGGCACCACATTCTTAAAAAGATGTCTTAGAACTTGAAAGGTTGCAGAGGCGAGCTACAAAATTGATCAAGGGGTTAGAGACACTGGATTATGAGGAAAGGCTTACTAGGTTAGATATGTTTACACTAGAAAAGAGGCATCTAAGAGTGGACATTATAAATATTTATCCACTATATAAAAGTTAAAATTTGTCCTTCTGTTCTTCTATACAAATCCACAGTTTACAAGCTATAATCGTGAAATTTTACATACAAGCATATTAAAACACGGCTGAGGCAACTAAAACAATTAGTAATCCCTAGCACCCCTAGGGGGGAGACAGCAGCACAAAGTAAATCAGGAGACAGCATATCTCCGGAATTGCTGGAGTAATGTACTCAAATATTGGCACACATATGCCTTAAAATCTGGGAACGAACGCAGTGGGGAGGAAGACACCCCCAGCACCCCTAGTGGTGAGGCAGCAGCACTGAGTATTTCAGCGGACAGCATAACTCTGGAATGCCTGCAGCAATTTACAACGAACTTGGTACACATATGACATACAATCTAGAAGCAAACATTGTGGGGGTTAGACACCCCTAGGACCCCTAGGGGTGGGACTACAGCACAGAGTATTTCAGAAGACAGCATAGCTCCCGCATGCCTGGACCAATTTACAACAAACTTGCTACACATATGACTTACACGCTAGGAACAAACTCTGTGTGGGTAAGACACCCCTAGCACCCCTAGGGGTGAGGCAGCAGCATAGAGTTTTTCAGCAGACAGCATAACTCTGGAATGCCTGGAGCAATTTACAACAAACTTGCTACACATATGACTTACACTCTGGGAACAAACACTGTGGGGGGAAGACACCCCTAACACCCCTAGAGGTGAGGCAGCAGCACAGAGTTTTTCAGCAGACAGCATAACTCTGGAATGCCTGGAGCAATTTACAATAAACTTGGTACACATATGACTTACACTCTGGAAACAAACACTGTGGGGGTCAGACACCCCTAGCACCCCTAGGGGTGGGACAGCAGCACAGAGTATTTTAGAAAACAGCATAACTCCTGCATGCCTGGACCAATTTACAACAAACTTGCTACACATATGACTTAATAGCTGGGAACAAACACTGTGCGGGTAAGACAACCCTAGCACCCCTACGGGTGCGGCAGCAGCACAGAGTTTCTCATACGTCTTAGAGGATGCTGGGGATGCTTCAAGAACCATGGGGTATAGACGGGATCCGCAGAAGACATGGGCACACTATAAGACTTTGAATGGGTGTGAACTGGCTCCTCCCCCTATGCCCCTCCTCCAGACTCCAGTTAGATTCTGTGCCCAGTGAGACAGGATGCACACTGAGGAGCTCTCCAGAGTTTCTCTGAAAAATACTTTATTAGGTTTGTTATTTTCAGGGAAACCTGCTGGCTACAGGCTCCCTGCATCGTGGGAGTGAGGGGAGAGAAGCAGACCTACTTCTTAAGAGTTCAAGGGCTCTGCTTCTCAGGCTACTGGACACCATTAGCTCCAGAGGGTTCGATCACTACGGTACGCCTAGCTGCTTGTTCCCGGAGCCGCGCCGTCACCCCCCTCACAAAGCCAGAAGATAGAAGCTGGGTGAGTATGAGAAGATCAGAAGACTTCAGTGATGGCAGAAGAGGTCCCGCCCAGCGGCCGCGCTGCGCACCATGCTCCCACACATAATACAGCACTGCAGGGTGCAGGGCGCAGGGGGGGCGCCCTGGGCAGCATGAACACCTCAAATCAAACTGGCATGAGTTATAACAGTGCCCAGGGCACTAGTTAAGAGACCCCCACCAGTATAAACATATTTTTAAGCGGGACTGAAGCGCGCCATGTAGTGGGCGGGGCTTAGCCCTTAGCCCACACAGCACTGACCAGCGCCATTTTCTCTCCTCAGAAACAGCGAAGACGCTGGCCCTGTCCTCCACACTGCTGTACAAGTAACAGGGTGCAAAACAGGGGGGGGGGGCACAAATAATTGGTGCTGATTTGTATATATATAAAGCGCTAACAGGTCTGGGCAGTCATTTTACTGGCCTCACTACCGGGATAGGCGCTGGGTGAGAGCTGGCAGAACTCTCTCTGTGTCCCTCTTGCAGGCTTTATTGTGGGTCTGTCTCCTATAGCCCCAGTGTGGTTGTGGGTGTCGGTACGTGTGTGTCGACATGTCTGAGGCTGAATGCTCTTCCCAGGAGGAAGCTGGAGTGGGGACAGAAAATACTGTGGGAGTGACCGTGTCGGCACCGCCGACGTATGATTGGGTGAATATGTTGAGTGTTTTAAACGCAAACGTGACTTAGTTGACTAAGAGATTTGATAAATCTGAGTCTAAGAACCAAACATGGAGGAAATCCATGGTAGATGCTTTGTCACAAGCCCAGACCCCTTCGGGGTCACAGAAACGTGCATTTACCCAGATAGCAGATACAGATACCGACACGAACTCTGATTCCAGTGTCGACTATAGTGATGCCAGATTACATCCAAAGCTGGCTAAGGGTATTCAGTACATGATTGTGGCGATAAAAGACGTGTTACATATCACTGAGGACCCTGCTGTTCCTGATACTAGGGTCTGTATGTTTAAAGGAAAGAAACCTGAGGTAACGTTTCCTCCCTCTCATGAACTGAACGCGCTTTTTGAAAAGGCTTGGGAAAATCCTGACAAAAAGATACAGGTTCCCAAAAGAATTCCAGTGGCATATCCGTTCCCCTCTGGGGACAGGGAAAGGTGGGAGTCAATCCCCACGGTAGACAAAGCTTTATCGTGTCTATCCAAAAAGGTGGCGCTTCCGTCCCCTGACACGGCAGCCCTAAAGGAGCCTGCAGATCGTAAGCAGGAAAATTACACTAAAATCCATTTATGTCACTACAGGGTCGCTACTCAGGCCTGCCGTTGCTGCGGCATGAGTGAGTAGCGCTATTGAAAGGTGGGCAGATAACTTGTCATCTGAGGTAGATACCATAGACAGGGATAGTGTGCTTTTGACTCTGGGTCACATCAGGGACGCTGCAGCAAATTTAAAAGAAGCTGTAAGGGATATTGGCCTTTTGGGTTCAAGGGCCAATGCCATGGCGGTCTCAGCAAGGAGAGCGTTGTGGATACATCAATGGAATGCTGATGTTGACTCTAAGAAGGCGATGGAGTCTCTTCCGTTTAACGGTAGGGTCTTGTTTGGCGACGGCCTCACTGACCTGGTGTCTACGGCTACCGCAGGTAAGTCTTAATTTTTACTTTATGTCCCTGCACAGCAGAAGAAATCGCCTCACTATCAGATGCAGTCCTTTCGGCCCAATAAATTCAAAAAAGGACGTGGGTCCTCCTTCCTTGCTGCGAGGGGGAGAGGACGGGGAAAAAGATCACCGGCTGTGGCAAGTTCCCAGGAGCAGAAGTCCTCTCCGGCTTAAACCAAATCCACCACATGACGCTGGGCTCCTCTGCGGGAGTCCGCTCCAGTGGGGGCACGTCTCAAACTCTTCAGTCAGGTCTGGGTGCACTCGGACCTGGTTCCTTGGATAGTAGACATAGCACCCAGGGGTACAAGTTAGAGTTTCAAGACGTGCCCCCTCACCGATTTTTCAAATCGGCCTTGCCAGCTTCTCTTCCGGAAAGAGAGATAGTAAGCGCTGCAATACTAAAGTTGTGTCAAAATCAAGTGATTGTCACGGTACCCCCGTCTCAACAGGGGGAAGGTTTTAATTCGAGCCTGTTCGTGGTCCCAAAGCTGGATGGCTCAGTCAGACCGATTCTAAACCTAAAATCCCTCAATTTCTTTCTAAAAACATTCAAGTTCCACGAGCAGTGATCTCCAGTCTGGAGGAGGGGGATTTTATGGTGTTGGTCGACATAAAAGATGCCTACTTACATGTCCCCATATATCCTCCACATTAGGCTTACCTGAGATTTGCTGTGCAGGATTGTCATTACCAATTTCAGACATTGCCTTTTGGTCTGTCCACGACTCCGAGGATTTTCACCAAAGTAATGGCGGAAATTATGGTTCTCCTGCGCAAGCAGGGAATCACAATTATCCCGTACTTGGACGATCTCCTGATAAAGGCGACGTCCAAGGAGCAATTGTTGAAGAATGTTGCCCTTTCACTGATGATTCTGCAACAACATGGTTGGCTCCTAAATTTGCCAAAATCACAGTTGGATCCGACGACACAGCTGTCGTTCCTGGGTATGATTCTGGATACAGAATTGCAGAGGAGTTTTTTTTCCAGTGGAAAAAGCTCTGGAAATACAGAACATGGTAAAAAAGATTCTGAAACCGGCAAAGGTGTCAGTTCTTCACTGCACTCGGTTGCTGGGGAAGATGGTGGCGGCCTACGAGGCCATTCTGTATGACAGTTTCCATGCCAGGGTGTTTCAGTGGAACCTGCTGGACCAGTGGTCTGGGTCTCACCTGGACATGCACCGGAAAATAATTCTATCTCCCAGGACCAGAATTTTCCTTCTGTGGTGGCTGCACAGTTCTCACCTTGTGGAGGGATGCAGGTTCGGTATTCAGGATTGGATCCTGGTGACCACAGATGCAAGCCTCCGAGGCTGGGGAGCAGTCACACAGGGAATACATTTTCAGGGAAAGTGGTCAAGCCAGGAAGCTTGTCAACACATAAACATTCTGGAATTAAGAGCCATCTTCAACGGCATACTGCAAGCAGAACATCTTCTTCGAGGTCTGCTGGTCTTGATTCAGTCAGACGTGACAGCAGTGGCGTACATAAACCGCCAAGGCGGAACAAAGAGACACGATCTCCATCCAGGAGAGTGGGGTCTTTATCAAGAGGTCTTTGCAGAAGTGACAAGTCGTTGGGGAGTTCCTCAAGTGGACATGATGGCCTCCCGCCTCAACAAGAAACTTCAGAGATATTGTTGCAGGTCAAGGGACCCTCAAGCGATAGCGGTGGACGCCCTAGTGATACCGTGGGTGTTTCAGTCGGTCTATGTGTTCCCTCCACTTCCACTCATTCCAAAGGTGATAAAAATTATAAGAAGAACAAGGGTTCAGGCGATCCTCATTGTTCCGGATTGGCCAAAAAGGGCCTGGTATCCAGATCTTCAGGAGTTGCTCATAGAAGATCCATGGCCTCTTCCTCTTCGGGAGGACCTGTTACAACAGGGGCCGTGAGTGTATCAGGACTTACCACGGGTGCATTTGACGGCGTGGCGGTTGAATGCCAAATTCTAGCCCGAAAGGGTATTCCCAGTGAAGTAATTCCTACACTTCTTCAGGCTAGAAAAGAAGTAACGGCAAAGCATTATCACCGTATTTGGAGGAAATATGTGTCTTGGTGTGAATCCAAGAAGGCTCCTACGGAAGAATTTCACCTGGGGCGTTTGCTATATTTCCTACAGCAGGTGTGGATGCGGGCCTAAAGTTAGGCTCTATTAAAGTACAGTTTCGGCCTTGTCGATCTTTTTTGAAAAAGAGTTGGCCTCCCTTCCAGAAGTTCAGACCTTCGTAAAAGGCAGGCTGCACATCCAACCTCCCTTTGTGCCCCCCAGTGGCACCATGGGACCTTAATGTGGTGTTGCAATGCTTGCAATCACATTGGTTTGAACCTTTGCGCAAGGTTGAGTTAAAATTCCTTACTTTGAAAGTGGTCATGTTGTTGGCTTTGGCGTCTGCAAGGCGAGTGTCTGAGTTGGCGGCTTTGTCTCACAAAAGCCCCTATTTGATTTCCCATGCTGATAGAGCGAAGTTGAGAATTCGTCAGCAATTTCTGCCAAAAGTGGTTTCATCATTTCATGTTAACCAGCCTATTGTGGTGCCAGTGGCTACTGACGCCTTGGCGGAGACAAAGTTTCTCGATGTGGTCAGAGCTTTGAAGATCTATGTCGCCAGAATGGCACAGATTAGGAAAACAGAGGCTCTGTTTGTCCTGTGGGCTCCCAACAAGATTGGGGCTCCTGCTTCTAAACAGACTATTGCGCGCTGGATTTGTAATACGATTCAGCAGGCTCATTCTACAGCAGGATTGCCGTTACCGAAATCGGGGAAAGCCCATTCTACCAGAAAGGTGTGCTCATCCTGGGCGGCTGCCCGGGTAGTCTCGGCGTTACAACTTTACCAAGCTGCTACTTGGTCGGGTTCAAACACCTTTGCGAAGTTTTACAAGTTTGATACCCTGGCTGAGGAGGACCTCTTGTTTGGTCAATCGGTGCTGCAGAGTCATCCGCACTCTCCCGCCCGTTCTAGAGCTTTGGTATAAACCCCATGGTTCTTGAAGTATCCCCAGCATCCTCTAGGACATATGAGAAAATAGGATTTTAATACCTACCGGTAAATCCTTTTCTCTTAGTCTGTAGAGGATGCTGGGCGCCCGTCCCAGTGCGGGCTGTATCTGCAGTTTGGTTATAGTTACGCTCATGTTGCGTTGAGTTCAGTCAGTCTGTGACTGCTGTTTGTCATGCCGTTGCATGCGTTGTTGTTGACTGCCATGTTGTACAGCGTGTTTGAGGTGTGAGCTGGTCTGTATCTCACCTTAGTTTAAAATAATTAAATAAATCCTTTTCCTCGAAATGTCCTTCTCCTTGGGCACAGTTCCTATAACTGGAGTCTGGAAGAGGGGCATAGGGGGAGGAGCTAGTTCACACCCATTCAAAGTCTTATAGTGTGCCCATGTCTCCTGCGGATCCCGTCTATACCCCATGGTTCTTGAAGCATCCCCAGCATCCTCTACGGACTAAGAGAAAAGGATTTACCGGTAGGTATTAAAATCCTGTTTTTTTAGCAGACAGCATAACTCTGGAATGCCTGGAGCAATTTACAACAAACTTGCTACACATATGACTTACACTCTGGGAACAAACACTGTGAGGGTAACACACCACTCGCACCCCTAGGGGTGGGCCAGCAGCACACACTATATCAGGACATGCGTGATATGTTAGTGATGACAGGGCTGCATGTGACAGGGGCAGTGACATGATGTAAGGAGGGGAATGGAGGTAGCACGAACCCACACACTGACTGTTATATAGTGGAAGTAGCACAGTTCCCCAGCAGCACAGAGTATATCAGGAGATACATAATGTGCTACGCTATATAAGAAACTGTAAATAAATCGATAATTTCACAGGGGCACTGACATGATGTGAGGAGGGGAATGGAGGCAGCAGGAGGCTACAGACTGAGAGTTGTAGAGTGGGAAGAGCAGGGTCCCTTGGGGAAACAAAAAGAGGTCTGGCCACTACACAAAGTGCGTCAGGGAAGCAAGAAATGCCCATACCAACCAACTTAAATTAACGAACAACTAACATTCTAATTTACCATCCTCATCCCATAGCGAAGCATGGGTATTCAGCTATCTACAATGTTATTTATACTGTGTGTTTAAGATTTACATTTATTTTTGTAAACAGACATTCTTAAAATCCCGGGCAACGCCGGGTACTCCAGCTAGTAAATATATAAAACGACAATACATGGAGCTAACAGGTGATCTACTTATTGAGAGATCTCTACACAGGCCACGCAGACACCCTCTGAGGTTAGAGGAGAAGAAATTTTATACCCAGCAAAGGAAGAGGTTCTTCACAGTAAGGGCAATAAGGATCTGGAATTCTTTTTCAGTGAAGGTAGTAATGTTGGACTCTGTCAATACTTTTAAAAACGATGAGGTATTTGGAGCGACCAATGGTGCTTAAAAGAATTTAGTAGGACATGGTTGTTTATATAAATTCCACCAATTTATTAAGTTACAGCACTAGACAGAAAGGAGTATATGCAATTAAAAAAGTGCACACATATGAAAAAAGAATTCTTTTAAAAAGATACAGAACATAAAATATGCCCAAATGAAAAGATAAAAAATGGAATTAAAAATAGAAAACAGAAGAAAAATCAAAACAAGGAATTATATATAAAAAATACATGCATATAAAAAATATTTTTTATAAAAAAAAAAAAAATTTGTCTAAAAAATATTTTTAGAGGATCAATTATAAAAGAAGTCCAGATAGGACGAAACGCGTTGGGTGCTGCCTTGATCCTACCTCACTTACTACAAGTTAAGATATTTTTACTCCTCTTTTATAATTGATCCTCTAAAAATATTTTTTAGACAATTTTTTTTTTTTTTTATAAAAAATATTTTTTATATGCATGTATTTTTTATATATAATTCCTTGTTTTGATTTTTCTTCTGTTTTCTATTTTTAATTCCATTTTTTATCTTTTCATTTGGGCATATTTTATGTTCTGTATCTTTTTAAAAGAATTCTTTTTTCATATGTGTGCACTTTTTTAATTGCATATACTCCTTTCTGTCTAGTGCTGTAACTTAATAAATTGGTGGAATTTATATAAACAACCATGTCCTACTAAATTCTTTTAAGCACCATTGGTCGCTCCAAATACCTCATCCCTTCTTTACAAACCGTAGCAACAGGTGCCTATACCAGCACCTTAATCTATTTGAGGTAAATAGCTGACGCCCTGTTAACCCCCAGGGAGTGCTTTTTTAGTAATTATTTATAAAAACACCGGATTTTTACGATTGTCCATGCACTAGTGTTTTTATTTTTGATACTGCATCTGTGGCGCTGCTAGCTCTCCCGGTACACATCACTTTTAAAAACGAGTTAGATAAATATCTAACTGAAAAAGATATCCATGGATATAACTATTAAATGAATGTATTTTAGAAAAATGTATTTTAGAAAAACTAATCATTCTAGTATTCAACTAGATGAAAAATGGTCTTCACTAGAGTCATTATGGGTTAAGCTATGGTTATATACGGAATAGTATAGGGTCAATATATAAAGGTTGAACTCGATGAACAACTTGTCTTTTTTCAATCTCATTAACTATGTTACTATGTTACTATGCTACTTTTCGAGGCTTAGTACATCTGGCCCAAAGAGAGATCCGGATACTCCTTGTCATCAGTGTCCCAATGGTCCAGCTCCAAATGGTGGGATATATGTCACAAAAAGGGAAGGAGAAGGCTCCCCTCTGCTTTCAATGCATTTCGATCCTCCTGGATATTTTTCAATGTGTGTAGATGGAAGCACCTGAGGTGCTTTATATACCTATCATAATGGGTAAGACAGGAAGTTAGATCACTTTCCTGCTTCCCATACTGTTTCCACAATTATCAAACTCTTTCCCATGGTCCACTCTACGTGTGACAGATTTATGAAGTGTACCTTATAATTTTCTGTCATTTTTTTGTATACTTTTTTTACTTTTGGACTTTATTTTACATGCAGTATTATTCAATAAATACCTCTTTTTTACCGTATTGGTTGCTCTTTGGAATTGTGAAAGAAACCTTAATAGGAGTGAACCATCATCTAGTACTGTGAATTGGGTCCATCTAGAACCAGCTAGTCCCATTTGCAGTACAAAAAAAAACTATATGTTCATGTTTCCTCTGTCACACTGTGAGTTGGGGTATGACACACATCTGTTTAAAATTAAAAGAAACCTTTACATACACGTTATTCTTGCTATTGTGAGTATGGTACTTTATGGTCATTTCCATAAAGAAAAGGTGGAGGGACTCTATAAATTTAGACAACACTCTTTTGAGACTTACGGTACCAGGGATGTCTCACAGTTGTATTTTTTTGACATACTACACTGTTGTATTTTCTCTCTCCCTTTCTTTCCACACTGTGAACTGCTTGATAATCTATCTGTGGGCAAATTTAAGAACCTCATCAAAAAAGACTCAACATCTGGGAGGTGTGGCTCTACAAAATGGAAGTTTTGTTTTTGTTTTATCTTGTGTCTTTTGTTACATACATGATATAACGCTGTGCATTATGCCTGTCCGCTCCCATAATTTAAGTAATGAATGTGACCAGCAGAGTATTCTCACCATTGTCATATAGAGGTTCATGGTTATGGATCAATGGGTCAGCATCACTTAGGTCGACAGTCAATAGGCTGACCACTTTTGTATGACATTGCCATGGTCGACATATGAAAATAGTCGACACATGAAAATTGTCGACACTTAAAAAGGTGGACATGACATTTTTATACTTTAGTGGTGTCGTTTTTTGGTGTAACATGACCAGGAACCCCAATTAGTGCACTGCGTCCCCTTGCATGGTTCGCGCTGCAGGCAAGGTGCTTCGCTCTAATCCCGCTGTGTTCACCACATTTTACTATTCCCAATCACAGTCCTCGTGGATGGTACTGTAAAGTTGAAAAAGTTACAAATGTAAAAGAAAATGACAAATGTCATGTCGACCTTTTTATGTCCCAAGTCGACAATTTTAACATGTCAACCTTTTTCCAGTTTCAACCATGTCAATGTGAACCTAATCCATGTCGAACTTCCATCCGGATACCATCTGGAAAACCGCAGACAACCATTTTATCAGGCACATTAAGTACAAGGGGGCATAAATTGGCTGGATGGGATGTGGGAATTTCTCTTAAAAATATTCTTAAGTTAATATTTATGATTGCTTTAAAAATGACTATGTAACATGAACTATATGAAGAATCAGGGGTGTTTCAACAGCAGAGGGCACCTCTGGGTGGCCTCCTCTGCACAGTGCAGTAGTAGTCTCCAGCATTTGACGGTCTACTATGCATGCTCAGGTCTCCGAAAACATGGCGCCCACCATGTCCTGGAGACCAATTTGATGTTTGGTGGCCTTTTTAGCAGCAATTTTTGCCGTGACTGCAGCACCCGATACTGGACTCTGGAAAGGTAAGTATCCAAAAACGAAACACGTGTCGGCGTTATGGCCGCTACCTGGTCTCACTAATGCCTAATATTTAAACATAAAAACGAATCTGTAATAATAATTATCTGTTATGCTGTTGTGAAATACTGCTGACAGGGGATATTGAATATAGGAAGCTGCAGTAACAGAGGGAATTCCCCTGGAATCTAATGGGAGAGCTGATTACCTATCAGAAGCTTACATATACTGATATATTATACTAAATACAGATCTAACTGGGCATATTATCAGCTCCATCTAAGTGCATGAGGATATAATATGTACAGGTTGATGTAATCAGCGGTGACACTCAATAGCTGTAACATTTACAATTTAACAAGATAGCTAGCTAACATTGCACATCTGTCTATAAATTCACATCTCACATAGCTGCTAGCAATAAAGACAATGGAATTAGCAGCTTACTAATTCTGTGAGAATTTAATTAGTATCATACATATGCTGATATAATATTTGAAATATTTATATAATTGTGCTCATCAGCAGCTCCATTTAACTGCATGAGAGTATAATAAATAATTAATTTATACATGTAGATGTAACCAGTTGGGATACCCAATAACTGCAGCATTTGTAAATGAGCTAGCAGCTTAACAAGTATGTGAGAATTCTGTCACAGGAAATACACCCAGTGATTCTGCCTATTAGCTACATTCTGTTTACTTGTGAGTGATGTAGCTACTGCTGAAAGTTACATTTTTATTCATTTGCAACAAATGAAGCTATTGCTGAGAGAAGGATGTGATAAGCAGCATGAAATAGCATAAGTGCTGTAGATATTATTAAAACAGGATCTAAAGGGCCCTACACATTGGCCGATCTGCCGCCGTGCTGCCCGACAGCGGATACGGCCGGAGGCGGAGGGGCAGTGACGGGGGGAGTGAAGTTTCTTTACTCCCCACTGTCACCCGGCTGCATTGAAGTGCAGGCAAATATGGACGAGATCGTCCATATTGGCCTGCATGTACAGCCGACGGGGGACCAGCGATGAAGAGCGCGGGGCCGCGCATCGTTCATCGCTGGAGCCTCCACACTCAAAGATATGAATGGTATCTCGTTCATTTATGAATGAGATCGTTCATATCTTTGACTGATGTCGGCCAGTGTGTAGCAGGGACGTGCAGTCAGGGGAGGCAGTGCCTCCCCTGTCATAATGATTAAGATAATACAAAGAAGATGCATATGACACATATTCTGTGCCATATGTATCTTCTTAATATTATTCTTAGCGTTGCTGTTTTGTATATGTGTTTGGGAGGCACCGATCGTGGTGCCTCCCGTTGTCACTGGGGAAAGTATGGGGAGCGTGGGGCGGGCACGGGCGGGGACTAGCCATGGGCTGTAAAAGCCCATTGAAAATATATGGGAAAGCGGCACCATTAGTGGTGCCGCTTTCATACAGGGACGTGCTTTCAACCTATGAAAGCACGTCCCTGTCAGTGAGGCCACAGTGATTGGCCAGCGGATCCGTCACTGGATCCGCTGTCAATCACTGTGTGGGCGACGCTGGCGGAGGAGGTGCGGGCGGCTGGATGCGGCGATGGTGCGGGCGGCGGGATGCGGCGGTGGAGCGGGCGTCGGCGGTGCGGGTTGCGGCGGCGGAAATTACCTTTATCCTGCAGAGTTTGGCAGCGGAGCGGTTCCAGTTTCAAAAATGGCGCCTCAGCGTCATTTTTGAAATTCAAGATGGCCGATGCGAGCCAATCACGGCTCGCCGCGTCATTGCCCCGCCCCCTCCGGCTGACTTATATAAGTCAGCGCGAGACGGAGGAGAGTCAGTCCGACGGCGGAGGAGGAGCTGTGAAGAGCTCCTGAAGAATGAAGACGCCGGAAGTCCTGGCTGGGCGGCGGCTATGCAGCCGCCGCCCACCAGGTGAAGACGCTGGAAGCCCTGGGGAGGTGGCGCCCCCCAGGTGAAGACGCTGGAAGCCCTGGGAAGGCGGCGGCCACGCAAAAGAGCTTAAAGGCCGCCGCCCCCAGGTGAAGACCCAGTTTAATAAAGCTTATTTTCAAGACTGTGTGGTGTTTTTATTTTAATATTTTCTTTACAGGTGGACTACAGGTGCCAGCGGGCACTTTATGTCCAGGCATGCTGGCACTTGTGGTTCTCCAAGTGCCAGCATGCTGGGGCAGGCTTGCTGGGACCTGTAGGCTACCTGTAAAGAGCAATATTACTATTCTTTGCAGGTGGACTACAGGTGCCAGCAGGGCCTTTGTGTCCGGGCATGCTGGCACTTGTGGTTCTCCAAGTGCCAGCATGCTGGAGCAGGCTTGCTGGGACCTGTAGGCCTCCTGTAAAGAACAATATTAACACACAATGAACCCCGCACCCACCGCCACCAGGGGTGCGGGGCATAGCACTGGGCTATCAGCCCAGTGCTGGTTATTGCTCGGGAGGGGGACCCCATTTTTATTTTTTTGGCTTCCCACTTTCCGAGGAATTCCAACCCTGGGCTGACTGGCTGGGGGGCAGATAAATGTTATGGCAGGGGGACCCCACACTGAGTGTCTCCCCTGCTATGGCATTACTCCCCCTGGCTGGTTCTGCCTAGTGCTGGTTTTACTGGTGTGTTGGGGGACCACACTTTATTTTTTTTCAGGGGGGAGGGAGGGCTTGTTAGCTGCCAGTGCCTCCCCAACCAGAGACCTCACCGCACGTCACTGATGTGTAGGGACTATTGGAGTCACTTATATATATAGAGGGACCAAACAATTGGCGTATAGCTGCTAGTAATAAAGATAATATATAAGCAGCTCACCAATTGGATGTGAATCCAGATATATGATACACATTTAGTGATTCTATCCAACAGCAATTAATTCAAATATTGCTGTCAATTACATCCTAATAAAATGTTATATATAAAAGTCCCAGTTAATACACATGAATCCTATTATAGCAATACATTTGGGGACTCTGTTCAGCAATAGCAAATACTTAATGTAACTACTGTTGAAGGACTGATACATCAAGTAAATCCACTAATCACTCTCAAGCTGCTCTATGATAGAGGCATTTGAACAATACATACAGGTGCCATTGGCAGAGTACCCATAATTATGATCTTTAGTTAGGGGTCTTACAAAAACAATTTATACATTTGAAGGAGCTTAATACAGTAGGATATGGAATTAAATCATTAATATACTCCTGTTAGAATCACACAGCTTACAGCATTGTAATATAAGAATAATTTCTGCAAACCAAAACAAGGACTATTTAGATACTGAATATTAGTGGACCAATCTATTCTCTAGTATATTCTTTGTAGGTCATTGAAAAACTCACTTTGAAAGCTCTTATTTATAGCAAGATACATCCAATAAAATATACTAATAGAGATCTGACACAGGTAGCGAGCCTTTGTTTTTTAAAACTCACTTTATTAAGTCATTTACTCACGGTGTATAGGAAGTCCATTTTTTGGTGTATTGTATCATTTTATTTCAAGTTTGGACAGTTTTAATATATCTATTAAAAGTTACATTTTTAAATATCTCATGTGCGCCAACAAAGAGACAGCCTTTCTCCCCTTTCTGGACTCTGGAAAGGTAAGTATTCAAAATATGAATATGGGTGCAGTGTGTGCGGTGTGCGGCCCCCCTGGTCCCAGGGGCCTGTGTGCACCGCCCACATTGCATGCATTAACGAAACCGCCAATGTGAAGAATCTATATACAGCTAGAGCAGTTTCTGTTGACTTAAGAATTCTTTGTATACTATACATACTGTAATAGGGACATTTTCATAAAGGAAACTGCCTGCATCCTGTGTGTAGTTAATGTATTTAATTTAGTGTTTGTAGCTTGTGTTTATTTTGTGTATGGTGCTAGAACACACCCATACTAAACTTTGTCTACATGAGAAAACCCATTTACAACCCAGTTCCCCCTCTTCAGTCATAAGTGTTGATGAGTAATGCATATGACTTTGTATGCGCCCAATCCTGGAGCACTCACAATGCAGAGTCATACAAGGCATACCTCCCAACTGTCCCGATTTTCGTGGGACAGTCCTGTTTTTGGGACTGTCCCGCTGTCCCACCACCGGGCCACAGTGTCCCGTGGTGGTGGTGGTGGGGGGGGGCTAGTTGGGAGTCTCCTGCACTCGCTGCCAGCGGTGAATAGACGCTGTGCGCATGTACGCAGCGTCTATTCACTAGAGACAGTGGGAGAGAGGGCATGCCAGCAGCTCACAGAGCGCTGGGCATGCCCCCAAAGTGACAATAACTGGGGGTGTGGCTCACGATTGTGGCACTCCCGTGAAGCCATGCCCCCTTTCTGAAGGCCATGCCCCTTTTCCCAGCGGGGCGCTGCGTAGCCGTGCTGATGTCCCTCTTTATCAGCCACCAAAGTAGGAAGGTATGCACAATGGAATGCAGTTATGTTCTTGACTGACAGGATCCTGGCAGGTGATATACTGATGCCGGGATCCCGAGGGATGCCACAAGCCCGGCGTTTAAATACGGACACTGATTGGGATAACAGCGTCACAATACCGACAGGCGGAATCCCAAACGTCCATCCAGCAGGATGTGCGCGCGGGGTGGGTTAGGTTTAGGTAGGAGAAGGGGGCTAGGGTCAGGGGGCAGGGCCGGTTAGGTTAGGGTTCGGGACCGGAGAAGGAGGGTTAGGTTTAGGCAAATAGAAGGGGAGGTTAGGGTTAGGCACCACCGGGGAGGTTTAGGTAGCGGGGAAGGAAGGGTTAGAGTTAGGCATCACCGGGGAGGGTTAGGTTTAGCTAGCGGGGAAGGAAGGGTTAGGTTTAGGTAGAGGGGAAGGAAGGGTTAGGGTTAGGCACCACCGGGGAGAGTTAGGTTTAGCTAGCGGGGAAGGAAGGGTTAGGGTTAGGCACCACGGGAAGGGTTAGGTTTAGGCATCCACAAGGGAGGGTTAGGGCAGGGGGCAGGGGAGGGTTAGGGTACTTTAGAGTGGGCTGTTGGGATTCTGATGGATAGGATGCCGCTGTCGGTATTCTGAACTCCGGCATCCCGTCCATCGGTAAATCATACTGATCCCCACAGGCTGCAGTCAGCCTGTTTAGTAGACTATTGTGAGAAACTGCAGTTGTTTTGATTAAATCTACAGTTAGCATATTTGTATTTATGTAAACTAGGTACATGCATTTACAGTATTTAAGGATTCACTGCGCTTCTAGTTCATTATATACGGACCTTATGTATCATAAGCATTGGTTTAATGTTTTACAAGTCAGTACAAGTGCTTGTGAATGCAATAATCTTACATTCTGAAATTCTGTAGCATCCTCATAGAAATAATAAGCTAAATACTGCCACCTAGAGGTACAGGACTGAAATGAAACTGCATTTAGTAGAAAAGGACAGAAAGACATGATTTAGTGATGGTATTTTTAGGAGAGTGCTAAAACAACTGAATCTTTGGTATATATGTAGAGATGGGGAAGGGGAATTTACTAAGCACCAATTTATTTTTCACCTGCTGCATTTACTAAAGTCATACCACATTATATTATGATGTGGGCACCAATTATAGACCCATAAACACCAATTATAGAGCTATAAAATAATACTTGTTGCCATTGTCATAAATACATTTTTATTATCCCCAATTAGCGATAAATTAATATTTCCCCATTAATGTAATTCGTACATAACACAGGTTGAGTCTTCCATATCCAAATATCCAATATCCAAAATCCAGAGATAGTGACACCTTTGCTTTCTAATGGTTTAATGTACACTTTGTTTCATGCACAGAATTATTACAAATATTGGATAAAATGACCTTCAGGCTTAGGGGGTCATTCTGAGTTGATCACTAGCTTCCGTTGTTCGCAGCGCAGCGATCAGGCTAAAAAATGGCATTTCTGCGCATGCGTATGCACCGCAATGTGCACGCTCGTCATACAGGTACAAAGCCCATTGTTGTTTTGCACAGGTTCTAGCGAAGTTATCTGTCGCACTGACGGCCGTAAGAAGATTGACCGGAAGGGGGCATTTCTGGGTGTTAACTGACCGTTTTCAGGGAGTTTTTGCAAAAACACAGGCGTGTCTGAAAAAACATAGGCGTGTCTGAAAAAACTCAGGCGTGGCTGAGCGTTCGCTGGGCGGGTGTATGACGTCAAATCCGGACACGAATAGGCTGAAGTGATCACAAATGCTGAGTAGGTTCAGAGCTACTCTGAAACTGTACAAACTGTTTTTGCAGAGCTCGGCTGCACAAGCGTTCATACTTCTGCTAAGCTAAAATACACTCCCAAGTGGGCGGCGGCATAGCGTTTGCACGGCTGCTAAAACTAGCTAGAGAGCGATCAACTCGAAATGACCCCCTATGTGTATAAGGTGTATACGAAACATAAATGTAATTTGTTTTTAGACTTGAGTCCAGTGACATTTTGTGGGATGAGGCAGGTGAGGCAGAGCCTTTCCTGTCATACTAATGTTTGTGCCAGAGTTTTGACTGTGTGACGTATATGAACAATACAAAGAATATGTTGGAAATATCTTCTTTGTATTATTCTAATAATTTTTATAGTCATAACTCTGGAGTAAAAGGTCTATGGCAGGGGAGGCACCTACCTTTTCCGCACATCTTTAATAAAAACTCACCAAATTTCCAGCAGTTTATACCACTGCACCTGTGTATAATGCCCACATAAACCCTCTGGCTTATATATTGTGCGTAAATCTGTCTCTGGTACTAGCCAGTGCATCCTGAGCAATTTACTGCCGCACACGTCCCTGATTGAGTCCCATCACCAAGATATCTCATTATGGAATTCAAATGTTCCAAAATATGGAGGAAAAAAAATTGCACTCTTAAAAAAATTAAACATTCATTCCCCCCCCCCCTAATCAGAAGCACTTTAAGAGAGCTCCGATTGGGCCCCCTCCTCTCCGGTGCTGCAGTAGACTCTGGCATTGTGATAAAGACTACTGTGCATGTGCAGGTAGCGGCACCAATTAATTAAAATTACCACTCTTTTTGCCCGGCAGCCAGCGATGGGCCAACAGAGGGGTAAGTATAATTAAATGAGTGCAGAGTGTGCAGAATTAAGGCCGCCCTGGGGCCAAGGGCCTGTGTGCGTTGCACACCTTGCACCCATTATAGACACGCAATTGCCCCTAATATAGTAACAAAATAGTATGGCCCACACATGATTGCCTTTATTATGCTGTAAGTGTACTGAGCGTAACCATTCGCTGATTGGCCAGATAAATGTGGCGGTTTAACTATGCTTTTTTCACACCACAGACCATTTATAAATTGTAAACTGCCGACAAATCCAGTGCTTTTGAGGTCAAATCCACAGGTGATTTGTTACAGTTTTTAGGCACCAACAAACCCACCAGTTTGGATGTTTAACTCTGGGTGTGCATTAGAGATGAGCGGGTTCGGTTTCTCTGAATCCGAACCCGCACGAACTTCATGTTTTTTTCACGGGTCCGAGCAGACTCGGATCCTCCCGCCTTGCTCGGTTAACCCGAGCGCGCCCGAACGTCATCATGACGCTGTCGGATTCTCGCGAGACTCGGATTCTATATAAGGAGTCGCGCGTCGCCGCCATTTTCACACGTGCATTGAGATTGATAGGGAGAGGACGTGGCTGGCGTCCTCTCCATTTAGATTAGGGTTGAGAGAGAGAGAGAGAGAGATTGACCTGAGGCTGTGATACTGTAGAAGAGAGTGCAGAGTTTAGTGACTGACGACCACAGTGACCACCAGACAGTGCAGTTGTTTGTTTTATTTAATATATCCGTTCTCTGCCTGAAAAAAACGATACACACAGTGACTCAGTCACATACCATATCTGTGTGCACTGCTCAGCCCAGTGTGCTGCATCAATGTATATATATATCTGACTGTGCTCAGCTCACACAGCTTATAATTGTGGGGGAGACTGGGGAGCACTGCAGTGCCAGTTATAGGTTATAGCAGGAGCCAGGAGTACATAATATTATATTAAAATTAAACAGTGCACACTTTTGCTGCAGGAGTGCCACTGCCAGTGTGACTAGTGACCAGTGACCTGACCACCAGTATATATAATATTAGTAGTATACTATCTCTTTATCAACCAGTCTATATTAGCAGCAGACACAGTACAGTGCGGTAGTTCACGGCTGTGGCTACCTCTGTGTCGGCACTCGGCAGCCCGTCCATAATTGTATATACCACCTAACCGTGGTTTTTTTTTCTTTCTTTATAGTCATACTAGTTACGAGTATACTATCTCTTTATCAACCAGTCTATATTAGCAGCAGACACAGTACAGTGCGGTAGTTCACGGCTGTGGCTACCTCTGTGTCGGCACTCGGCAGCCCGTCCATAATTGTATATACCACCTAACCGTGGTTTTTTTTTCTTTCTTTATACATACATACTAGTTACGAGTATACTATCTCTTTATCAACCAGTCTATATTAGCAGCAGACACAGTACAGTGCGGTAGTTCACGGCTGTGGCTACCTCTGTGTCGGCACTCGGCAGCCCGTCCATAATTGTATATACCACCTAACCGTGGTTTTTTTTTCTTTCTTTATACATACATACTAGTTACGAGTATACTATCTCTTTATCAACCAGTCTATATATTAGCAGCAGACACAGTACAGTGCGGTAGTTCACGGCTGTGGCTACCTCTGTGTCGGCACTCGGCAGCCCGTCCATAATTGTATATACCACCTAACCGTGGTTTTTTTTTCTTTCTTTATACATACATACTAGTTACGAGTATACTATCTCTTTATCAACCAGTCTATATATTAGCAGCAGACACAGTACAGTGCGGTAGTTCACGGCTGTGGCTACCTCTGTGTCGGCACTCGGCAGCCCGTCCATAATTGTATATACCACCTAACCGTGGTTTTTTTTTCTTTCTTTATACATACATACTAGTTACGAGTATACTATCTCTTTATCAACCAGTCTATATTAGCAGCAGACACAGTACAGTGCGGTAGTTCACGGCTGTGGCTACCTCTGTGTCGGCACTCGGCAGCCCGTCCATAATTGTATATACCACCTAACCGTGGTTTTTTTTTCTTTCTTTATACATACATACTAGTTACGAGTATACTATCTCTTTATCAACCAGTCTATATATTAGCAGCAGACACAGTACAGTGCGGTAGTTCACGGCTGTGGCTACCTCTGTGTCGGCACTCGGCAGCCTGTCCATAATTGTATATACCACCTAACCGTGGTTTTTTTTTTTTTCTTTATACATACATACTAGTTACGAGTATACTATCTCTTTATCAACCAGTCTATATATTAGCAGCAGACACAGTACAGTGCGGTAGTTCACGGCTGTGGCTACCTCTGTGTCGGCACTCGGCAGCCCGTCCATAATTGTATATACCACCTAACCGTGGTTTTTTTTTTCTTTCTTTATACATACATACTAGTTACGAGTATACTATCTCTTTATCAACCAGTCTATATTAGCAGCAGACACAGTACAGTGCGGTAGTTCACGGCTGTGGCTACCTCTGTGTCGGCACTCGGCAGCCCGTCCATAATTGTATATACCACCTAACTGTGGTTTTTTTTTCTTTCTTTATACATACATACTAGTTACGAGTATACTATCTCTTTATCAACCAGTCTATATATTAGCAGCAGACACAGTACAGTGCGGTAGTTCACGGCTGTGGCTACCTCTGTGTCGGCACTCGGCAGCCCGTCCATAATTGTATATACCACCTAACCGTGTTTTTTTTTTCTTTCTTTATAGTCATACTAGTTACGAGTATACTATCTCTTTATCAACCAGTCTATATTAGCAGCAGACACAGTACAGTGCGGTAGTTCACGGCTGTGGCTACCTCTGTGTCGGCACTCGGCAGCCCGTCCATAATTGTATATACCACCTAACCGTGGTTTTTTTTTCTTTCTTTATACATACATACTAGTTACGAGTATACTATCTCTTTATCAACCAGTCTATATTAGCAGCAGACACAGTACAGTGCGGTAGTTCATGGCTGTGGCTACCTCTGTGTCGGCACTCGGCAGCCCGTCCATAATTGTATATACCACCTAACCGTGGTTTTTTTTTCTTTCTTTATACATACATACTAGTTACGAGTATACTATCTCTTTATCAACCAGTCTATATTAGCAGCAGACACAGTACAGTGCGGTAGTTCACGGCTGTGGCTACCTCTGTGTCGGCACTCGGCAGCCCGTCCATAATTGTATATACCACCTAACCGTGGTTTTTTTTTCTTTCTTTATACATACATACTAGTTACGAGTATACTATCTCTTTATCAACCAGTCTATATATTAGCAGCAGACACAGTA
Organism: Pseudophryne corroboree; assembly: GCF_028390025.1. Taxonomy (NCBI): domain Eukaryota; kingdom Metazoa; phylum Chordata; class Amphibia; order Anura; family Myobatrachidae; genus Pseudophryne; species Pseudophryne corroboree. Next base: position 691,265,630 of record NC_086447.1, on the reverse strand, counting down.
CAGTGCGGTAGTTCACGGCTGTGGCTACCTCTGTGTCGGCACTCGGCAGCCCGTCCATAATTGTATATACCACCTAACCGTGGTTTTTTTTCTTTCTTTATACATACATACTAGTTACGAGTATACTATCTCTTTATCAACCAGTCTATATTAGCAGCAGACACAGTACAGTGCGGTAGTTCACGGCTGTGGCTACCTCTGTGTCGGCACTCGGCAGCCCGTCAATAATTGTATATACCACCTAACCGTGGTTTTTTTTTCTTCTTTATACATACATACTACTACGACATCTCTTTATCAACCAGTCTATATTAGCAGCAGACACAGTACAGTACGGTAGTTCACGGCTGTGGCTACCTCTGTGTCTGCACTCGGCAGGCAGTCCGTCCATAATTGTATACCACCTAACCGTGGTTTTTTTTTCTTTCTTCTTTATACATACATAGTTACATAGACATCTCTTTATCAACCAGTCTATATTAGCAGCAGACACAGTACAGTACGGTAGTTCACGGCTGTGGCTACCTCTGTGTCTGCACTCGGCAGGCAGTCCGTCCATAATTGTATACCACCTAACCGTGGTTTTTTTTTCTTTCTTCTTTATACATACATAGTTACATAGACATCTCTTTATCAACCAGTCTATATTAGCAGCAGACACAGTACAGTACGGTAGTTCACGGCTGTGGCTACCTCTGTGTCTGCACTCGGCAGGCAGTCCATAATTGTATACTAGTATCCATCTCCATTGTTTACCTGAGGTGCCTTTTAGTTGTGCCTATTAAAATATGGAGAACAAAAATGTTGAGGTTCCAAAATTAGGGAAAGATCAAGATCCACTTCCACCTCGTGCTGAAGCTGCTGCCACTAGTCATGGCCGAGACGATGAAATGCCAGCAACGTCGTCTGCCAAGGCCGATGCCCAATGTCATAGTACAGAGCATGTCAAATCCAAAACACCAAATATCAGAAAAAAAAGGACTCCAAAACCTAAAATAAAATTGTCGGAGGAGAAGCGTAAACTTGCCAATATGCCATTTACGACACGGAGTGGCAAGGAACGGCTGAGGCCCTGGCCTATGTTCATGGCTAGTGGTTCAGCTTCACATGAGGATGGAAGCACTCAGCCTCTCGCTAGAAAAATGAAAAGACTCAAGCTGGCAAAAGCAGCACAGCAAAGAACTGTGCATTCTTCGAAATCCCAAATCCACAAGGAGAGTCCAATTGTGTCGGTTGCGATGCCTGACCTTCCCAACACTGGACGTGAAGAGCATGCGCCTTCCACCATTTGCACGCCCCCTGCAAGTGCTGGAAGGAGCACCCGCAGTCCAGTTCCTGATAGTCAGATTGAAGATGTCAGTGTTGAAGTACACCAGGATGAGGAGGATATGGGTGTTGCTGGCGCTGGGGAGGAAATTGACCAGGAGGATTCTGATGGTGAGGTGGTTTGTTTAAGTCAGGCACCCGGGGAGACACCTGTTGTCCGTGGGAGGAATATGGCCGTTGACATGCCAGGTGAAAATACCAAAAAAATCAGCTCTTCGGTGTGGAGGTATTTCACCAGAAATGCGGACAACTGGTGTCAAGCCGTGTGTTCCCTTTGTCAAGCTGTAATAAGTAGGGGTAAGGACGTTAACCACCTCGGAACATCCTCCCTTATACGTCACCTGCAGCGCATTCATAATAAGTCAGTGACAAGTTCAAAAACTTTGGGTGACAGCGGAAGCAGTCCACTGACCAGTAAATCCCTTCCTCTTGTAACCAAGCTCACGCAAACCACCCCACCAACTCCCTCAGTGTCAATTTCCTCCTTCCCCAGGAATGCCAATAGTCCTGCAGGCCATGTCACTGGCAATTCTGACGAGTCCTCTCCTGCCTGGGATTCCTCCGATGCATCCTTGCGTGTAACGCCTACTGCTGCTGGCGCTGCTGTTGTTGCCGCTGGGAGTCGATGGTCATCCCAGAGGGGAAGTCGTAAGCCCACTTGTACTACTTCCAGTAAGCAATTGACTGTTCAACAGTCCTTTGCGAGGAAGATGAAATATCACAGCAGTCAGCCTACTGCAAAGCGGATAACTGAGGCCTTGGCATCCTGGGTGGTGAGAAACGTGGTTCCGGTATCCATCATTACTGCAGAGCCAACTAGAGACTTGTTGGAGGTACTGTGTCCCCGGTACCAAATACCATCTAGGTTCCATTTCTCTAGGCAGGCGATACCGAAAATGTACACAGACCTCAGAAAAAGAGTCACCAGTGTCCTAAAAAATGCAGCTGTACCCAATGTCCACTTAACCACGGACATGTGGACAAGTGGAGCAGGGCAGGGTCAGGACTATATGACTGTGACAGCCCACTGGGTAGATGTATGGACTCCCGCCGCAAGAACAGCAGCGGCGGCACCAGTAGCAGCATCTCGCAAACGCCAACTCTTTCCTAGGCAGGCTACGCTTTGTATCACCGGTTTCCAGAATACGCACACAGCTGAAAACCTCTTACGGCAACTGAGGAAGATCATCGCGGAATGGCTTACCCCAATTGGACTCTCCTGTGGATTTGTGGCATCGGACAACGCCAGCAATATTGTGTGTGCATTAAATATGGGCAAATTCCAGCACGTCCCATGTTTTGCACATACCTTGAATTTGGTGGTGCAGAATTTTTTAAAAAACGACAGGGGCGTGCAAGAGATGCTGTCGGTGGCCAGAAGAATTGCGGGACACTTTCGGCGTACAGGCACCACGTACAGAAGACTGGAGCACCACCAAAAACTACTGAACCTGCCCTGCCATCATCTGAAGCAAGAAGTGGTAACGAGGTGGAATTCAACCCTCTATATGCTTCAGAGGTTGGAGGAGCAGCAAAAGGCCATTCAAGCCTATACAATTGAGCACGATATAGTAGGTGGAATGCACCTGTCTCAAGCGCAGTGGAGAATGATTTCAACGTTGTGCAAGGTTCTGATGCCCTTTGAACTTGCCACACGTGAAGTCAGTTCAGACACTGCCAGCCTGAGTCAGGTCATTCCCCTCATCAGGCTTTTGCAGAAGAAGCTGGAGACATTGAAGGAGGAGCTAACACGGAGCGATTCCGCTAGGCATGTGGGACTTGTGGATGGAGCCCTTAATTCGCTTAACAAGGATTCACGGGTGGTCAATCTGTTGAAATCAGAGCACTACATTTTGGCCACCGTGCTCGATCCTAGATTTAAAGCCTACCTTGGATCTCTCTTTCCGGCAGACACAAGTCTGCTGGGGTTGAAAGACCTGCTGGTGACAAAATTGTCAAGTCAAGCGGAACGCGACCTGTCAACATCTCCTCCTTCACATTCTCCCGCAACTGGGGGTGCGAGGAAAAGGCTCAGAATTCCGAGCCCACCCGCTGGCGGTGATGCAGGGCAGTCTGGAGCGACTGCTGATGCTGACATCTGGTCCGGACTGAAGGACCTGACAACGATTACGGACATGTCGTCTACTGTCACTGCATATGATTCTCTCAACATTGATAGAATGGTGGAGGATTATATGAGTGACCGCATCCAAGTAGGCACGTCACACAGTCCGTACTTATACTGGCAGGAAAAAGAGGCAATTTGGAGGCCCTTGCACAAACTGGCTTTATTCTACCTAAGTTGCCCTCCCACAAGTGTGTACTCCGAAAGAGTGTTTAGTGCCGCCGCTCACCTTGTCAGCAATCGGCGTACGAGGTTACATCCAGAAAATGTGGAGAAGATGATGTTCATTAAAATGAATTATAATCAATTCCTCCGCGGAGACATTGACCAGCAGCAATTGCCTCCACAAAGTACACAGGGAGCTGAGATGGTGGATTCCAGTGGGGACGAATTGATAATCTGTGAGGAGGGGGATGTACACGGTGATATATCGGAGGGTGATGATGAGGTGGACATCTTGCCTCTGTAGAGCCAGTTTGTGCAAGGAGAGATTAATTGCTTCTTTTTTGGGGGGGGTCCAAACCAACCCGTCATATCAGTCACAGTCGTGTGGCAGACCCTGTCACTGAAATGATGGGTTGGTTAAAGTGTGCATGTCCTGTTTTGTTTATACAACATAAGGGTGGGTGGGAGGGCCCAAGGACAATTCCATCTTGCACCTCTTTTTTCTTTTCTTTTTCTTTGCATCATGTGCTGATTGGGGAGGGTTTTTTGGAAGGGACATCCTGCGTGACACTGCAGTGCCACTCCTAAATGGGCCCGGTGTTTGTGTCGGCCACTAGGGTCGCTAATCTTACTCACACAGTCAGCTACCTCATTGCGCCTCTTTTTTTCTTTGCGTCATGTGCTGTTTGGGGAGGGTTTTTTGGAAGGGACATCCTGCGTGACACTGCAGTGCCACTCCTAGATGGGCCCGGTGTTTGTGTCGGCCACTAGGGTCGCTAATCTTACTCACACAGCTACCTCATTGCGCCTCTTTTTTTCTTTGCGTCATGTGCTGTTTGGGGAGGGTTTTTTGGAAGGGACATCCTGCGTGACACTGCAGTGCCACTCCTAGATGGGCCCGGTGTTTGTGTCGGCCACTAGGGTCGCTAATCTTACTCACACAGCTACCTCATTGCGCCTCTTTTTTTCTTTGCGTCATGTGCTGTTTGGGGAGGGTTTTTTGGAAGGGCCATCCTGCGTGACACTGCAGTGCCACTCCTAGATGGGCCCGGTGTTTGTGTCGGCCACTAGGGTCGCTAATCTTACTCACACAGCTACCTCATTGCGCCTCTTTTTTTCTTTGCGTCATGTGCTGTTTGGGGAGGGTTTTTTGGAAGGGACATCCTGCGTGACACTGCAGTGCCACTCCTAGATGGGCCCGGTGTTTGTGTCGACCACTAGGGTCGCTTATCTTACTCACACAGCGACCTCGGTGCAAATTTTAGGACTAAAAATAATATTGTGAGGTGTGAGGTATTCAGAATAGACTGAAAATGAGTGTAAATTATGGTTTTTGAGGTTAATAATACTTTGGGATCAAAATGACCCCCAAATTCTATGATTTAAGCTGTTTTTTAGTGTTTTTTGAAAAAAACACCCGAATCCAAAACACACCCGAATCCGACAAAAAAAATTCGGTGAGGTTTTGCCAAAACGCGTTCGAACCCAAAACACGGCCGCGGAACCGAACCCAAAACCAAAACACAAAACCCGAAAAATTTCAGGCGCTCATCTCTAGTGTGCATGTGCGTATTTGAGCAAGGAGTGGGTAGCAAGCAATAATTACCCAGGGCTTTGGTGGGGCCTGGGTCTGGTGCAAAGTGGAACAAATGTCTCTCTTTGCAGCACGTGCATCATATTGATTTGCCCATGCTCCTTAGTGCCACTGCCTGGGCCCAGTGGATTTCTCATCAGCCGTGTATGTGTGTTGTGCAACCAATTAAACATTTACTGTCACTTGCTCTATCAAATCAAATTGCTGATTGGTTTCATTGCTTCACAGAACATTTGCACTTTGAGCCTGATACCGATTTGCACGGTATTGTGCAGCCACAGGGAAGCAGCCGTGCAATACTTACGACAACTAAAATGCTAATGCTGCAGGAGGCATCTATAGGAAATATATGCCTTTTGCCAGCATCTGCGATCCGTCTTATCATCATCAGACTGGCTGTACCAAGGACAAATGGAGGGAAATGGCTTAAAACACAAAGAGGTTGCTGCCCACCCACACCAACTGGAGGGGTGTGGTATTGAAAGTCGACAGTAACTAGGTCGACAATGTCTAGGTCGACAGTAACTAGGTCGACAGGGTGTCTAGGTCGACAGGGTCTTTAGGTCGACATGTTCTAGGTCGACAGGTCAGAAGGTCGACATGAGTTTTTAATGTTATTTTGGTGTCGTTTTCTTCGTAGAGTGACCGGGAACCCCAATTAGTGCACCGCGTCCCCTCGCATGGCTCGCTTCGCTCACCATGCTTCGGGCATGGTGCCTTCGCTCCGCTACCGCTTCGCTCGGCACAGATTACCATTCCAATCGTAGTCCACGTGGATCGTTTAGTATGAAAAGGTTCAAAAAAAGAAAAAAATTATGAAAAACTCATGTCGACCTTTTGACCTGTCGACCTAGAACATGTCGACCTAAAGACCCTGTCGACCTAGACACCCTGTCGACCTAGTTACTGTCGACCAATAGTGGTCGACCTAGACATTGTCGACCTAGTTACTGTCGACTTTCAATCTGGATCCCAACTGGAGTATCTATCCTAGGAGATCCAAAAAGTTATTTGTAGTAGGTGTGGCTGTGGTATGGAGAATGGAGCTACGTTCAGGGTCACAAGTATAGAAATTTGGAATATTTGTAAGTATATATCATTAAAAAAATAATAATTGTATACTTATCCAAAGGCACAGCTGTGCTTGTGTTGGTGTGTTTTTCTTATCCGTTTCTCTGGAGCCTTTTCATATAGTCATGGATAACAGAAAAATACCACAATGGTTAGTATAATCTACAACAAAACACTAAACAAACTACTATAAAAATATAGTAAACTGGGCAGAGACTGGGTTGACTCCTATGAAGGTATCTTTCATTCCTTGCATGAGAGAAGGTCTCCTACAGGGATCTCTTCCAATATATGCATAGGAGAAATCCTTGTTGACAATGGGAGTGATTGAGTAAGGATCGCTTATGTGATCCTTACTGCATTTCCCCAATAGCGGGGGCTCTGCACACGCGCAAGGACCTGTTCTGAGCATGTGCAGAACGGGTCCCACGATTGCATCGCGGAGATGCTAACACCTCTGCCTGATTGACAGGCAGTGAGGTTTGTGGAGAGGGACAGGGTATGGGGAGGTGTTGTCCTTGTTTTCCGGGAGTGGCGAGGGAAAGGGCTGCATTGCGAGATGCAGTTTCCTTGGCTTCACAAGCTGCCCTGCGACTGCTGCAAACAGCTGTGCAATTGCAATCCCTAGTGAATTAGGCTAAATGTCTTTTAATTATATTTGTATATATTCAAATGTGTTGTAAAGGTATTGTATCAGGATGGATGTGATTTGAGGTGGAATACCTCACTTACACATTAAAAGTGCGAATAAGGCGCATATCGGTTGCTTTGTCAAAATATGTGATGGTGCGTACCAGTACTCAGGGGATAGGTGATGTAGCCAAACATAAAAGGTTTCTTTTGTTTGTAGATGAAGAACTGCTATAATGATACTACCAATTGCAGAACATTTACTACATAAAAACAATTAAAATTAGGTAAAATAAAATGAAGATACAAAATAGAAAACAAGTATTGTCCAGTAGACATGGCAGTGTGATGGAAATTGGTATGTCCCAAATAGTACAGGTCCAATACTGTACCACAGGTGGAGAGTTGTCAATAAAAACTATGAAGAATATAAATGGGCTGTAGTAACTGGTCAGCTAGGTCCAGGATGTCTGCTCCCTATGACGCAGACCCTGGACTGGCAAACTTACAAAATGGGGGTGACACGGACCCAGTTGCCACCTCTGCTCCACCCAGAGGTGTAGCGTGTAGCCAGTGCCGTAACTAGACATTTTAGTGCAGTGTGCAAGAAACAGCATTGGCGCCCCCCACCACATATAAAAACTAGTGATGTGCACCGGAAATTTTTCGGGTTTTGGTTTTGGGTTCGGTTCCGCGGCCGTGTTTTGGGTTCGAACGCGTTTTGGCAAAACCTCACCGAAATTTTTTTGTCGGATTCGGGTGTGTTTTGGATTCGGGTGTTTTTTTCAAAAAACCCTAAAAAACAGCTTAAATCATAGAATTTGGGGGTCATTTTGATCCCATAGTATTATTAACCTCAATAACCATAATTTCCACTCATTTTCAGTCTATTCTGAACACCTCACACCTCACAATATTATTTTTAGTCCTAAAATTTGCACCGAGGTAGCTGTGTGACTAAGCTAAGCGACCCAAGTGGCCGACACAAACACCTGGCCCATCTAGGAGTGTCACTGCAGTGTCACGCAGGATGGCCCTTCAAAAAAATACTCCCCAAACAGCACATGACGCAAAGAAAAAAAGAGGCGCAATGAGGTAGCTGTGTGACTAAGATAAGCGACCCAAGTGGCCGGCACAAACACCTGGCCCATCTAGGAGTGGCACTGCAGTGTCAGACAGGATGGCACTTGAAAAAAATACTCCCCAAACAGCACATGACGCAAAGAAAAAAAGAGGCGCAATGAGGTAGCTGTGTGCTAAGATAAGCGACCCAAGTGGCCGACACAAACACCTGGCCCATCTAGGAGTGGCACTGCAGTGTCACGCAGGATGGCCCTTCAAAAAAATACTCCCCAAACAGCACATGACGCAAAGAAAAAAAGAGGTGCAATGAGGTAGCTGTGTGACTAAGATAAGCGACCCAAGTGGCTGACACAAACACCTGGCCCATCTAGGAGTGGCACTGCAGTGTCACGCAGGATGGCCCTTCAAAAAAATACTCCCCAAACAGCACATGACGCAAAGAAAAAAAGAGGCGCAATGAGGTAGCTGTGTGACTAAGATAAGCGACCCAAGTGGCCGACACAAACACCTGGCCCATTTAGGAGTGGCACTGCAGTGTCACGCAGGATGGCCCTTCAAAAAATACTCCCCAAACAGCACATGACGCAAAGAAAAAAAGAGGCGCAATGAGGTAGCTGTGTGACTAAGATAAGCGACCCAAGTGGCCGACACAAACACCTGGCCCATCTAGGAGTGGCACTGCAGTGTCACGCAGGATGGCCCTTCAAAAAAATACTCCCCAAACAGCACATGACGCAAAGAAAAAAAGAGGCGCAATGAGGTAGCTGTGTGACTAAGATAAGCGACCTAAGTGGCCGACAAAAACACCTGGCCCATCTAGGAGTGGCACTGCAGTGTCACGCAGGATGGCCCTTCAAAAAAATACTCCCCAAACAGCACATGACGCAAAGAAAAAAAGAGGTGCAATGAGGTAGCTGTGTGACTAAGATAAGTGACCCAAGTGGCCGACACAAACACCTGGCCCATCTAGGAGTGGCACTGCAGTGTCACGCAGGATGGCACTTCAAAATAATACTCCTTAAACAGCACATGACGCAAAGAAAAATGAAAGAAAAAAGAGGTGCAAGATGGAATTGTCCTTGGGCCCTCCCACCCACCCTTATGTTGTATAAACAGGACATGCACACTTTAACGAACCCATCATTTCAGCGACAGGGTCTGCCACACGACTGTGACTGAAATGACTGGTTGGTTTGGGCCCCCACCAAAAAAGAAGCAATCAATCTCTCCTTGCACAAACTGGCTCTACAGAGGCAAGATGTCCACCTCATCATCATCGTCCGATTCATCACCCCTTTCACTGTGTACATCCCCCTCCTCACAGATTATTAATTCGTCCCCACTGGAATCCACCATCTCAGGTCCCCGTGTACTTTCTGGAGGCAATTGCTGCTGGTGAATGTCTCCACGGAGGAATTGATTATAATTCATTTTAATGAACATCATCTTCTTCACATTTTCTGGAAGTAACCTCGTACGCCGATTGCTGACAAGGTGAGCGGCGGCACTAAACACTCTTTCGGAGTACACACTGGAGGGAGGGCAACTTAGGTAGAATAAAGCCAGTTTGTGCAAGGGCCTCCAAATTGCCTCTTTTTCCTGCCAGTATACGTACGGACTGTCTGACGTGCCTACTTGGATGCGGTCACTCATATAATCCTCCACCATTCTTTCAATGGTGAGAGAATCATATGCAGTGACAGTAGACGACATGTCAGTAATCGTTGGCAGGTCCTTCAGTCCGGACCAGATGTCAGCACTCGCTCCAGACTGCCCTGCATCACCGCCAGCGGGTGGGCTCGGAATTCGTAGCCTTTTCCTCGCACCCCCAGTTGCGGGAGAATGTGAAGGAGGAGATGTTGACGGGTCACGTTCCGCTTGACTTGACAATTTTCTCACCAGCAGGTCTTTGAACCTCTGCAGACTTGTGTCTGCCGGAAAGAGAGATACAACGTAGGTTTTAAATCTAGGATCGAGCACGGTGGCCAAAATGTAGTGCTCTGATTTCAACAGATTGACCACCCGTGAATCCTGGTTAAGCGAATGAAGGGCTCCATCCACAAGTCCCACATGCCTAGCGGAATCGCTCTGTTTTAGCTCCTCCTTCAATGTCTCCAGCTTCTTCTGCAAAAGCCTGATGAGGGGAATGACCTGACTCAGGCTGGCAGTGTCTGAACTGACTTCACGTGTGGCAAGTTCAAAAGGTTGCAGAACCTTGCACAACGTTGAAATCATTCTCCACTGCGCTTGAGTCAGGTGCATTCCACATCCTTTGCCTATATCGTGGCCAGAGGTATAGGCTTGAATGGCCTTTTGCTGCTCCTCCATCCTCTGAAGCATATAGAGGGTTGAATTCCACCTCGTTACCACCTCTTGCTTCAGATGATGGCAGGGCAGGTTCAGGTGTTTTTGGTGGTGCTCCAGTCTTCTGTACGCGGTGCATGTACGCCGAAAGTGGCCCACAATTCTTCTGGCCACCGACAGCATCTCTTGCACGCCCCTGTCGTTTTTTAAATAATTCTGCACCACCAAATTCAAGGTATGTGCAAAACATGGGACGTGCTGGAATTTGCCCAGATGTAATGCACGCACAATATTGCTGGCGTTGTCCGATGCCACAAATCCCCAGGAGAGTCCAATTGGGGTAAGCCATTCTGCGATGATCTTCCTCAGTTGCCGTAAGAGGTTTTCAGCTGTGTGCGTATTCTGGAAAGCGGTGATACAAAGCGTAGCCTGCCTAGGAACGAGTTAGCGTTTGCGAGATGCTGCTACTGGTGCCGCCGCTGCGGGAGGCAATACATCTACCCAGTGGGCTGTCACAGTCATATAGTCCTGAGTCTGCCCTGCTCCACTTGTCCACATGTCCGTGGTTAAGTGGACATTGGGTACAACTGCATTTTTTAGGACACTGGTGACTCTTTTTCTGAGGTCTGTGTACATTTTCGGTATCGCCTGCCTAGAGAAATGGAACCTAGATGGTATTTGGTACTGGGGACACAGTACCTCAATCAATTCTCTAGTTGGCTCTGAATTAACGGGTGGTAGTCATGTGATAAAGCTAACTATTTATCTTATTACATTCACTATAAAATGGGTAAGAGACTCAGTACGCAATTGGCGTATGGGGTACCGTAAGGGTACGCACTTAGCGTAGCAGACGCTTAGCCGTGGTCGAGACGCACATGCGACACGCTCGCTCACAACTTAACGCGTGGTGTCGAGCACGCTATAGGCGGCCGACTACCGTAATGCTACGCTACTAGCGTAGCGTACGCTCGTGACCACGAGGAGAACACGAGCGGCGCAGACGCTCACGGGATGACACTCAGTAAACCTTGTATGCAACACAGTGAATGATTGAGTTTGTACTGTAAACCTTGGTTTTGTAATGTGAGCACAATGCAATGCTAATTAACCTCTATTGTATGAAAGCCTCTTGAGCGATTGAGACACTCTGAATACTCCCAGCAATGTAATAAACACACAATACCTTGCTAAGGTTCCAACACCTTTACTACCAATATCTAGCTATGTAAAAGTTAAAACAGTTAACAGTTCATACACTACAGGCTAACATCAATATCTAAGCAGACTAACTACACATAAATATACAATATCGTCACAATCTTATACAATAACAGAGAGAGAGAGTATGGCACATACAAACAGATTTAGAATGGTTACAGAGAATAACTTACACACACTGGGGAATGATCGCTGCGCAGCTCTGGTACCAGCTCCGAGTTAGTCAAGATGAAAACCGTTTGTGGAGAGAAGACTGGGCTGGCCAGGCTGGCTGTCCTTATATACACTGCGTACAGTATACTACAAAGGGACCTACAATCTCATTGTTCATTGGACACAGGAATGTCTCCTCGCATCATAGCAAAAGGTCATAGGTTAGTTTGAACAGGTGGGCTGTGACTATATCAAACTGCTCAGGTGGGAGGGAATCTCAGAATTCCTGCCGCATGGATAATGAACCGCAAATATAGTAAATGTCCAGAAACTACTAATAGACATAACTATACGCAGGAGCGATTAATCTTTACCTAACCAGCACCGGATTGTTTCTAATAAAATGTTCTTTAGTTAGGTACCAAACACCACTGCTCAAACCCTGTCTGACCCTTCATATCATGCAAAGAGGAATTTCTCTGTCCAGCGACCAGTTACATTAAACAAAATTACAGTCATTATTAAGGGGAACATTATCTATAAAACATACTATTTGGTTTTATTATTTAACGTTTGAGTCGCCCGCTAGACGCACACAAACTCTACCGTAAATGCACATACCACGCGCTCGAGCGCATGGCCGAGGAGGCGCCATCACGCAGCTGCGAGTATCCGCACGCACGGGAGAGAATGTGCACGTCCAGCAGGCACGCGCATGGGGTGTATATATGGCAACGTGTAGCATGATATTTTTCCGACTTTGACAGTCCACCCTTTGGCAGTCATCAATAACTGCCACTTCCTAAAACAGTTCAAAAAGAAAAATATATGTCATCATGTAAATACCATTTTATGATTGGGTAAAGGGAGGAGAGGAGCAGGTGGGAAAAAGTATGACCTAGTGAGATAGTAGAAGCATGTGTGTATGAATCCATGTTTGAGGGGTCATGTATCATCGTGCCGTACGTGTTTTAAATCAAGCTTCGAGGTATTGCGAAGTATACATTTGAATTCCTTCTTATCCCGTATCACGGGTCTATGGATGGGCTGTCAAACTTTACCGAGCTCTTTTCGGCTTTTGGTTGCAACAAATGGGGGAGCACATTTAGTTGATGATACATGAATGGGGGGATATGTGAGTGCTGATATCTGTATCTATATTCCCTATCGACTATGTGTGTCATTACCTGAAGGTTGTAGAGGTGAAGATAAGAAGCAATTATTATAAATGCAGTCGTAAACTATGTGAGTTTAATATGCATTCGCCGATTGAGGTCTTGTCTTGATGTACATGTTGTCTGATGTCTCTCGGTGCTTTTGCTATAAATAACGAGCAAAAGTTGTTCCATTGTCCATAAAGTTACAGTCTCTAAAGTGTTGGGCTATCGTAAAAGTTAAAGTCACTAGGGAAATTGGGGCTTGTAGTATAGTTCATCAATGGTCTGTATAAAAGAGGTTGTCAAACTCTTCTTCCAAGCGGATGTCTTTGTACCTTGGAGGAAAATAAAGGAGAAACGGGTGAAAGAAACGGACCGTGGAATCACATTTTCATCACAACATTGTCTCTATCGTTGGGTCATAAATCAAATTAGTTGTTGTTATTACAGTGTCCTCGCTCCTTAAACTCATCACCCTGGTATTACTTTTACGCTTCGCTAAAACCCGAACGCATCTAAATATCAGGCCAACCAATATGACGACTCCCAGAATACACAAAAGAAATTTCCCTACATCCATAATAATACCTTGGGCCCATTATCCTAAGCCCGAGAACCAATTTCGTGGGTTCAACCATGACACCCAACTGGTCAGCTCATTACCCACAGCAGCGAGTGTGAGATTGTGTTTCCTTCGAAACTCCCACTTTAATTGTAAAATGTCATCCATCTTTTGGTCTATGACCTCGGCTGGGTCCTTCGTGCTCTTTGTAATGTACGTGCAGCACTTTATTCCATATTGAGTTGCTAGGGTAACACAATATCCGCCTGTCACAGCTGTGAGGTAATTGAGAATCATCCTATGCTGAACCAGTTCTGTTTTGTAGGCTTGTAACTCTTTCCCAGTGTACCTGAATGTGTCGTCATACATTTCGGTGATATTGTCTAATAAATTTGCAAGCGCAGATATATATTTATAATTTATCACTCCTCTGGCGGTACGAGTGATATCTAACGCGAGTAGGAATTGAATCCCGGTGGATTCATGGATCAGATCAGAGGCTGAATGCTCTGTCCTCTCTATCAGGTGCCGTTTAACGACGTGCTCGTAATGAGTGTGAGTATAAGGAGCTTGGGCACTGCGGTGAATATCTTTCATTTTGTAATGGGTTACAGTCATTACTTCAGGCAGTACTTTTCCAATATAGCACAATCCCTCTGAGTTTGGGGCAAGCCACTTATACGCCTTCCTCCCGCATATGAAATATGCATCATCGGGGAGAACATATGGGACGGAGTGTGACATTATCATGTTACAAATTTTCCATGTGAAATCTCCTAACCCTAATTCTCCCATCTGTTTAGTACACGTATCAGGTTGTACGATATGTGCACAGTATCCTGATGATACTTCTCCAACTCGCATGGTCCTACTTCCTAGAGTGTACCTATACCAGAAATATTTTCCATGGTCGGCTATCTGGCGTATAAGTTCTGTGTCTATGGGCATTCTGTCGGGTCTGTATGAAAAGGTCATGGTTTGATTACTCCATGACACTTCCCAATTTCCCGGCTTTCGGGGATTGGAAATGTTAAAGCACACTAAGGACCTATCCACATGATATTGGTGGAGCTTCAAACTAGGAAGACTAGAGATATTAAACCTCTTGTCCACCGGCCTCCCACCACTTAGCTCAAGTACCTCTCCTACAGTTAAAGGGAATGGTACTAGTCCTGATTTGCTATGACCTTGAGGTACTTGAGAGCATACCCAACAGTCTGTCTGATTTAACACTTTACCCACTAAGGAGTGATAGTCACTCAATGGATGCCGGTCCATGTGAACATTAAAACTGGACTGACATATCCTCAACTATATTGTCACAATGCCTACAGATGCAGTTCTCTTCAGCTAACAATCCTTCACAATTTCTTCTATTGTCAATGCTACCAAATCGTTTTCTGATACTCGCCTTTGCTCTGAGATTATGTTGCTCTTGGAAATTTACGCCTGCATCCTGGTCATCAGAACCCATTCCCGATCCTTTCTCGACCTCCATGGTACTCTCACCGAAACAGACTGCTCTGGTCAACATCATGGTTAACAGGAAAATCCGGATCACAGTCTCTTGGGGCAAGTCCATCTTAGAGGAGTAAAAGGAGAAAAATAAGAAGGGGGAAAGGAAATAGGAGGGAGGTGGGAACTGGAGAAAATAACAAATGGGAAAACGAAATCAGGCTCGACAAGCTTCCGGTCTTATTATTCTCAGCGCTCAAGTGTCGTCTCAATCCTCCCTGAACAGACACTCTAGTGATACAACCTCTACCGTCTGTTCTTTATCACGGGACCTCTCTGGGTCAGTGACCTTTTTACAATGAGACGAATGGACCCAAGTCTCTCTCTCGGCAACCTTCAATGCTGTTGTGCTGGTCAATAAGACTTGATATGGTCCTTCCCATCTGTCAATAAGGCAACCTGAGCGTAGAAAATTCCGTATCATTACATAATCCCCAGGTTCAATGTCATGACAATTACTGTCTGGCAGATCAGGAATCACCAACTTTAGATTATCATTCTGATTCCTCAATTGCTTACTCATTTTAACCAAGTACTTTACGGTTACTTCATTGTTACATTTCAAATCATCCTGGGGGTTAATCATAACATGGGGTTGTCGACCAAACAAAATTTCAAAAGGAGACAGATTAAGAGGGGACCTGGGAGTGGTTCTGATGCTGTATAATACGATTGGCAAAGCTTCAGGCCATAACAGTCCTGTTTCAGTCATTACCTTGCTCAATTTATTTTTAATAGTGCTGTTTACTCTTTCCACCTTCGCACTCGCCTGGGGGCGGTACGGAGTGTGCAGCTTACTATTAATTCCCATCAACTTACACATTGTTTGAAAGACTTCACCTGTAAAATGGGTACCCCTATCACTTTCAATGATTCTAGGGATACCATACCTACACACAAATTCCTGCACAATTTTCTTTGCAGTAAATACAGCGGTATTTGTGGCCGCGGGAAATGCTTCAACCCAATTTGAGAACACATCAATACAGACCAATACATATTTTAAATTTCTACAAGGTGGCAATTGTATGAAATCAATCTGTATTACCTGAAAAGGGCCATCTGTAGGAGGGATATGGGATGGCTCTGTCGGTATTGCCTTTCCGATATTCTTCCTCAAGCAGGTGAGACATGTCATCGCTCTTTTACCCGCATGGGAAGAAAATCCTGGGGCGCACCAATAAGCTCTTACCAACTTACACATTCCTTCTTTGCCTAGATGAGTCAGCCCATGTGCCGCTTCCGCTAGACTTGGAAGGTATGCTCTGGGTGCCACTGGCTTACCCTGTCCGTCTGTCCAGAGTCCTGAGGACTCCTGGCCATATCCTTTTGACCTCCAAACTGCCTTTTCCTGTGGGGAACACAAATTTTGCATTTCACACAATTTCTGTGTGTTTACAGTATTAAATACCATCAGTTGTGTACTGTCTGTTTGTATGAGGTTACCTGCTGCTGATTTAGCAGCTTCGTCTGCTCGGCTGTTACCAAGTGATACCGGGTCTTGGCTATATGTGTGAGCTTTACACTTGATAACAGCCACTCTGTCGGGTTCCTGTATCGCTGTTAGAAGTCTTTTGATGTGGGCTGCATGCGCTACGGGTGTGCCAGCTGCCGTCATGAAATTTCTGAGGCGCCATAGGGCCCAGAAATCATGGACTACTCCGAAGGCGTACCTAGAATCTGTGTAAATATTGGCTGATTTGCCCTTAGCCAATTCACATGCTCTGGTTAGGGCAACCAGTTCAGCAACTTGTGCTGAGTGTGGTGGGCCTAGCGGTTCCGCTTCTATGGTACCTTGGTCATCTACGACTGCGTATCCAGTACACAAGTCTCCCGAGTCCGTCTGTCTGTGACAACTACCGTCAGTGTAGAAAGTAAAATCTACATCTTCCAGTGGGTTGTCTCTGATGTCAGGCCTTGCCGTGAAATTTTGGGTCAAATATTCCATACAATCATGCGTGTCATCCCCTGTATTAAATTCTCCTTCACCATCACTCTCATCCTCCACCCTTTGTGCCTGTCCAGGCACACCTGGGAGATACGTTGCAGGATTTAATGCGCTGCATCTCCTTATGGTGATGTTTACGGGGGCCATCAATGCCAATTCCCATTTTGTAAACCGCGCTGATGAGACGTGTCTGGTTTGGGCCGAATTCAGTAAGGCTGACACTGCATGTGGTGTATGAATTGTGAGGTTGTGTCCTAGCACTACATCTTCGCTTTTTGTGACTAGCAATGCTATTGCTGCAACGCTTCGCAAGCATGTGGGGAGGGATCGCGCTACCGTATCTAGCTGAGCGCTATAGTAGGCTACCGGCCTGCTGGCATCACCATGCTTCTGGGTTAAGACACCTGCTGCGCACCCAGCACTCTCTGTTCCGTACAGCTCAAAGGGTTTCCCATAGTCAGGCATACCTAATGCTGGTGCCTGCGTTAGGCACTGTTTAAGTCTCTCAAATGCCATCTCAGATTCGTCTGTGTGCGAAATCCGATCAGGTTTGTTTGAGGAGACCATCTCCTGCAAAGGTAGGGCTAGTATGGAAAAACCTGGGATCCAGTTACGGCAATACCCACACATTCCTAAAAATGTCTGTTGCTGGGTTTGTGGCAGGGTCATGTCACGAATTGCTTGAATTCTATCAGCGGTAAGGTGTCTCAGTCCTTGGGTTAGACAGTGTCCCAAATACTTCACACGGGTCTGGCATAATTGTAACTTGTCTTTGGAAACCTTGTGTCCTGTGTCTGAAAGATGAAACAGGAGTTGTTTCGTATCTCTCAGGGACGCTTCCAGTGAATCTGAACACAGCAGTAAATCATCCACATACTGTATCAATATTGATCCACTCTCTGGTTGGAAAGACTGTAAACAATCATGCAGGGCCTGTGAGAAAATACTTGGACTGTCTATGAAACCTTGTGGTAATCGAGTCCAAGTGTACTGAACTTCTCTGTATGTGAATGCGAATAAGTATTGACTGTCAGGGTGCAGAGGTACCGAGAAGAAAGCGGAGCAGAGGTCAATCACAGTGAAAAATTTGGCAGTGGGAGGGATTTGCCTAAGGATGACAGCTGGATTTGGCACTACGGGGAATTGACTCTCAACTATTTTGTTGATCCCTCTTAGATCCTGCACTAATCTGTAACCCCTCCCCCCACTCTTTTTAACAGGGAAGATGGGACTATTGGCAGTGCTGGACGTTCTTACCAGAATGCCCTGTTGTAGCAAGCGCTCTATTACAGGGTAAACTCCTAACTCCACCTCTGGCTTCAGAGGGTATTGTGGGATTTTTGGAGCTATCCTACCATCTTTTACTTGCACAACTACTGGGGCTACGTTTGCCATTAATCCAGTGTCTTGTCCATCCTTGGTCCAAAGTGATTCCGGTATCTGGGAAATCATTTCCTCTACCTTGGATGGACACCTATTTACAACAACAGTGTGTGACATTAATCTTGTTGGGGAGTCTAGCATATCCTGCGCTTCCTGAGCGTGGTTTTCGGGTATGTCCAAGAACACACCTTCAGGAGTACAGTATATGACGCATCCCATTTTGCACAGTAAATCTCTCCCTAGGAGATTAGTTGGAGCCGATGCAGCCAGCAGAAAAGAATGCTTGGTATGCAAAGGCCCTATCGTAATCTCTGCAGGTTTGCTTAAAGGGTAGTGCTGTACTACTCCTGTTACTCCCATGGCTGGAATTGTTTTACCAGTGGTTCTCATGCCCACGGTCGAATTCATCACTGACTTGGCCGCCCCCGTATCTACAAGGAAATTTAGAGATTTACCAGCTACATCAATTGTGACCTCGGGTTCACGTCCAATGCTCGCAATTAATTTTACTGGCTGCAGATTACAGGTGTGGCCCCGCCCCTATGGTGCGTGGTGACCTCCCTGCATTGCGCTGGCAGCTATTACCTGTGAAGGGGGTAAATGGGAACTATCAGTGACTTGCCAGTCTCTTTTTGGGGGATACCTTTTTGTTTCCCCTGCGTGTGGCTCATAACTCCGTCTCTGCGGTCCTTGATCCCACTTTCGTGTGTCATGTCGTTGTCTAGGGGGTTGATATGATTTTGACAGTAATAACAAGTTACCACATTTGACTTACCCACAGGGGTCGGAGATTTATACTGAGGTGGCCTTGTGGTCAGGGCCTGTATACTTACGGCCATTTACTTATCACTTTGTGACTCCCTGTGTCTGGTGATATTCCGATCATGATTAATAGCGGCCTCTCTCAAAGTAGCCACCGACAGACCTCGCCAACATGTTTGGGTGGTCTGTACCCTCGTCCTCAATACTTCCTTTAAACCATCCATTAACACAGATACTGCTACTTCTCTATGATTCACATTTGTCTTAATGTCTTCTATGCCTGTATACTTAGCCATATCCTGTAGTGCCCGATGAAAATAATCAGCAGCTGTTTCTCCCTCTTTTTGTTTGATGGAGAAAATTTTGTTCCATTTGACAACAGCTGGAAAATACTCTTTTAACTGTAAATTTATTCTCTTTACATTATCTTGGTTGTACACGTCCGTAAGGGGTACCTCTTCATCTAATTTACAGTCAGCTATAAATCTCGCTGAGTCGACATTGGAGGGTAAACATGCCCTCAGCAATATCTGCCAGTCTTTGTTATTGGGCTCCACAGTATTTCCTAGCTCTCTAATGTATTTCTGGCTTGCAACTAGATCTTTCCTAGGATCAGGGAATTCAGACACCATTGATCTTAATTCCATTCGGGAAAAGGGGCAGTGCATGGCGATGTGTCTGAGAGGAGTGACTCCTGAAGTGTCAGTTTTCCCATTTGGCACTGCAATTACCCTAACGGGATTAAGTTCGATAACATCATTCTGAGTAGATTCTACAACATGTGGTGAAATGGTTTCGGCATAGTGTATGGTGCCGTACTTACCAGTTGATACGACCTCACCTGTCCCTCCACTAGGGGCCTTTGATACTGCTCTTACTGGTTGGGACGTGCCCACTGTTGTTTCTGCTATGGTGGCTGCTAGAGAGAGTGCCGATATTGTTGTTGGCTCATCCTCTTGGTCACAATCCTGGGGAAAGTTTAAAACAAGGTACAGCTTGCACGGGTTAATATTAGAATCAACAATCTTGGTTACATTATTCTTAACATTTATACAGTTACTAAGTGCATGTTTATCATTCACCAGTGTGCCATTCTCTGTAACCACCTTCTCTCCCGTTATGTATGGTGGTGGTGGCGCGGTGGCTATCAGTTTTCTGATAGGGTTAGATCCAGCCGCTTGAGCCAATCCTCTTTGTATTTCACCTTCCTGTTGCCATAACTGTAAATAATCATAATGTTTGATCCGTCTCTTTGCAGATTTAATGAGACATATCCTTCTCCTTAGATTTTGTAACACCTCGGGACTAAAACTGCCTACCCGTGGGAACTTTTCCCCATCATGCACAGTCATTCTTTCCCATTCATCGCACAAAACCTCTGTGTGTGAACCGTATTTCTCACACATGACATACCTTGCCGACCCGATTGGTCGGTTTACTAAGTCAACCCGAACCGAGGTTGATCGCCCCCTACCTGAACAACTGGCCCCCATCTTTGCAGGTGTTGCTTTCACTACCTCTGACCTTCAAATCAGGGTCTTCAGCGAACCCTTACAAAAACCAAGATGTCCGGGGTAGGCCGGCGGCGGAAGTTTACCGAGTACCTCCACTCACTCGCCCACGTTGACCAATATGCCCACACACTGCCCTAGCGCTGGCGTACTCGACCTAGGGCCCCTGCGACCTGAACCTCTATTTACTGGAACATGTGGGTGTGATCCGAAGAGCACTTAACCCTTTCCAGTAACTATTGGTTGTTAGAGAATTCCCAAGTGACCAGCGAACCTCCCTTAAAATAAAAAAAATTACACAAATCACGTTAGAATGTACAAATAGCGTTTATGACCCCTCTAGCGTACGCAAATGGTACTGGATCAAGTTACTAACTAATGCACACAATTACGTGCGGTGCAATCGTTCTGCACATAAGCAACTAATCTTATGTGCGGAGCGACCAGTGGAATCGAAAATTGTGGCTGCGAATTCCTTCAGCCAGAGCTTAATGGCCTATATGGGTACCGCACCAACCCTTTCTGGTGTTGTGCTCCTTTACTCTTTATCTATAGCGGACTTCTTAGTCTGCTGTACCTAGACCTCCTGGTCTGTCTGGACCTCCTGGTCTGTCTACAGTAGACCTCCTGGTCTGCTATACTCTAATGCTCTTTTTTTAAATGTTTAACAAGGGATGCCTCCCAAGCCACCGTGCAGTCACTTACACGTATGTACCTCACGAGAACTCGATGATTTCCTGTGGTTCAACCCCAAAATTTTAGAAACTTATATATATGTATACACACTCTTTCACCTCATATACTCTTTACTTTCGTTTCTGCGCAGAAATCCCTTTCATTCAGTATCGCAGGCTAATCCCGAGGAGTTGCAACTAGAGAAGGATCTATTAGCTTAAAATTTTGGACACTGAGATTGGTTTGCGCTATTATCGCGTTTGCCTCCTTATCGCCTAACTAAAACAATACTATCATGTTATTTGTATTATGTTGCGTACCCAGACGCTCTGTTGCGTAATATACGCTCCGTGCGTCGGCCCTTGCGTCGCGTACGCTAGTCCCGCCCTTTGTTAGAGACACATGTACGCAAGCCAGGTATATCCACAGAAATACAATTAACACGTTTATATCAATGTAGATGATCTTTAACTGTAATCATTTACTGAACACCACACAGAACTTCCTTGTATCTTAGGCAAGCCGTGTGCGTGTTTTACAAATTATTCCTTAACGTATTAATATTACTTTTAACTACCAATAGCAACAAATCTTTCTCAGCACGTTATCAATTGTGAAATGGCAAACAGGAAGGTGAGGTGTGAAAATACACAAATGAAAAGAAATACAGGTGTGTGCGTGCGTGTGTGCGTACGCAAAACAGAAATAAACAGTTTTAAAAGACAATAGCGTACTGTTCTTACCTTCCAGTTCCGGATTCCACCAGCACTCCTACAGCGTAGCGAAACAGACGCTTATCTAGCCAGCACTACTGTATCCCGATACGAAGGGATACTGCCTTCCCGCCCTTGCTGACAGATAAAGTCTGTGTTCGCTGGTGCGGATATGTGGAGGACGGACGAGCCGCCAATTGATAAAGCTAACTATTTATCTTATTACATTCACTATAAAATGGGTAAGAGACTCAGTACGCAATTGGCGTATGGGGTACCGTAAGGGTACGCACTTAGCGTAGCAGACGCTTAGCCGTGGTCGAGACGCACATGCGACACGCTCGCTCACAACTTAACGCGTGGTGTCGAGCACGCTATAGGCGGCCGACTACCGTAATGCTACGCTACTAGCGTAGCGTACACTCGTGACCACGAGGAGAACACGAGCGGCGCAGACGCTCACGGGATGACACTCAGTAAACCTTGTATGCAACACAGTGAATGATTGAGTTTGTACTGTAAACCTTGGTTTTGTAATGTGAGCACAATGCAATGCTAATTAACCTCTATTGTATGAAAGCCTCTTGAGCGATTGAGACACTCTGAATACTCTCAGCAATGTAATAAACACACAATACCTTGCTAAGGTTCCAACACCTTTACTAACAATATCTAGCTATGTAAAAGTTAAAACAGTTAACAGTTCATACACTACAGGCTAACATCAATATCTAAGCAGGCTAACTACACATAAATATACAATATCGTCACAATCTTATACAATAACAGAGAGAGAGAGTATGGCAAATACAAACAGAGATTTAGAATGGTTACAGAGAATAACTTACACACACTGGGGAATAATCGCTGCGCAGCTCTGGTACCAGCTCCGAGTTAGTCAAGATGAAAACCGTTTGTGAAGAGAAGACTGGGCTGGCCAGGCTGGCTGTCCTTATATACACTGCGTACAGTATACTACAAAGGGACCTACAATCTCATTGTTCATTGGACACAGGAATGTCTCCTCGCATCATAGCAAAAGGTCATAGGTTAGTTTGAACAGGTGGGCTGTGACTATATCAAACTGCTCAGGTGGGAGGGAATCTCAGAATTCCCGCCGCATGGATAATGAACCGCAAATATAGTAAATGTCCAGAAACTACTAATAGACATAACTATACGCAGGAGCGATTAATCTTTACCTAACCAGCACCGGATTGTTTCTAATAAAATGTTCTTTAGTTAGGTACCAAACACCACTGCTCAAACCCTGTCTGACCCTTCATATCATGCAAAGAGGAATTTCTCTGTCCAGCGACCAGTTACATTAAACAAACTTACAGTCATTAGTAAGGGGAACATTATCTATAAAACATACTATTTGGTTTTATTATTTAACGTTTGAGTCGGCCCGCTAGACGCACACAAACTCTACCGTAAATGCACATACCACGCGCTCGAGCGCATGGCCGAGGAGGCGCCATCACGCAGTTGCGAGTATCCGCACGCACGGGAGAGAATGTGCACGTGCAGCAGGCACGCGCATGGGGTGGATATATGGCAACGTGTAGCATGATATTTTTCCGACTTTGACACATGTGACCGCCGGTCGGCTGACTGACAGTCACATGACCTCCTCCGTGAGCCCGACGGCTAACTATCCCGATGGTCGGCATGCCGACCAACAGGGACTATTTCCACTCGTGGGTGTCCACGACACCCATAGAGTGGGAATAGAACCCCCAAGGGCTTGCTGCACTCGCCCCTCCCCACCGGGATCCCGGCGTCGGTATGCTGCCGGGATCCCGGCGTCGGTAAGGTGACCGGCGGTCACCCGTACTACACCCGAATTAACGATGGATACCGGAACCACGTTTCTCACCGCCCAGGCTACCAAGGCCTCAGTTATCCGCTTTGTAGCAGGATGACTGCTGTGATATTTCATCTTCCTCGCAAAGGACTGTTGGTCAGTCAATTGCTTACTGGAAGTAGTACAAGTGGTCTTCCGACTTCCCCTCTGGGATGACGATTGACTCCCAGCAGCAACAACAGCAGCGCCAGCAGCAGTAGGCGTTACACTCAAGGATGCATCGGAGGAATCCCAGGCAGGAGAGGACTCGTTAGACTTGCCAGTGACATGGCCTGCAGGACTATTGGATTTCCTGGGTAAGGAGGAAATTGACACTGAGGGAGTTGGTGGTGTGGTTTGCAGGAGCTTGGTTACAAGAGGAAGGGATTTAGTGGTCAGTGGACTGCTTCCGCTGTCACCCAAAGTTTTTGAACTTGTCACTGACTTATGATGAATGCGCTGCAGGTGACGTATAAGGGAGGATGTTCCGAGGTGGTTAACGTCCTTACCCCTACTTATTACAGCTTGACAAAGGCAACACACGGCTTGACACCTGTTGTCCGCATTTCTGTTGAAATAATTCCACACCGAAGAGCTGATTTTTTATGTATTTTGACCAGGCATGTCAATGGCCATATTCGTCCCATGGACAACAGGTGTCTCCCCGGGTGCCTGACTTAAACAAACCACCTCACCATCAGAATCCTCCTTGTCAATTTCCTCCCCAGCGCCAGCAACACCCATATCCTCCTCATCCTGGTGTACTTCAACAGTGACATCTTCAATTTGACTATCAGGAACTGGACTGCGGGTGCTCCTTCCAGCACTTGCAGGGGGCATGCAAATGGTGGAAGGTGCAAGCTCTTCCCGTCCAGTGTTGGGAAGGTCAGGCATCGCAACCGACACAATTGGACTCTCCTTGGGGATTTGTGATTTCGAAGAACGCACAGTTCTTTGCTGTGCTTTTGCCAGCTTAAGTCTTTTCTTTTTTCTAGCGAGAGGATGAGTGCTTCCATCCTCATGTGAAGCTGAACCACTAGCCATGAACATAGGCCAGGGCCTCAGCCATTCCTTGCCACTCCGTGTCGTAAATGGCATATTGGCAAGTTTACGTTTCTCCTCAGACGCTTTTAATTTTGATTTTTGGGTCATTTTTTTACTGATCTTTTGTGTATTGGATTTTACATGCTCTGTACTATGACATTGGGCATCGGCCCTGGCAGTCGACGTTGATGGCATTTCATCGTCTCGGCCATGACTAGTGGCAGCAGCTTCAGCACGAGGTGGAAGTGGATCTTGATCTTTCCCTATTTTTTTAACCTCCACATTTTTGTTCTCCATATTTTATTGCGCACAACTAAAAGGCACC